>NC_050573.1:297686571-298886571 GCF_011100635.1 Trichosurus vulpecula | reverse complement strand
TCTTCAACTTTCTATTGGTCATCTCAGACTGAGTGTCCTGTAGACATCTTAAACTCAACATGTCCAAAGCTGAACTTATCCTCTCCCATTCTTCTGAACTTATCTGTTCCTATCAAGGGTACCCACTTCTCCCAGTCACTCAGGCCTGAAATCTAGATGTCATCTTCAACTCACTCCCCTTCACCCTTAGTATCCAATCATTTGTCAAGTCCTGTTGTTTCTAATTTCATAACATCTTGCATACATGCACCCTTCTCTTCTTCTGACATTCTTAGCAGCCTGGTGCTGGTCCTTATCACCAAATGCCTGGACTATTGCAGTAGCTTTCTGGTTGATCTCGCTATCTCAAATCTCTCTTTATTCTAGTCTGTCTTCCACTCATCTTGATCTTCTAAAGCACAAATCTGACTGTGTCACCTTCCCTACTCAGTAAATAACATTGTTTTCCTCTTATCTTCACGATAAAATACAAGATCCACTCTGGCACTCAAAAACCCTTATAACCTGGCCCCTTCCTGCTTTTCCAATCTTCCTACACCTTGTACTCTGTGATCGAGTGACATTGACATCCTTACTGTCACATAAGACGCTTCATCTTCTGACTCTCAGTGGTTTCACTGAGAAGTGAAGGCCCCCCCCCCACTTTATCTCTATGTTCTTGCTTCTTAGTGTATTTCAGATTTCAACTTATATCTTACTTTCTACAAGAAGTCTTCTCTGATCTCCCTTAATGCTAGTCCCTTCCCTCTGTTGATTATCTACAATTTTTCTTGCATAGATCTTCCTTGTACATAGTTGTTTTCATGTTTTCTCTCAGTAGATTGTGAGCTCTTTTGAAAGCAGTAACTGCCTTACATTTCTTTGTATTCCAAAGACTGCGCAGGTCTTGGCACATTAGTGCTTAATAAGTGCATGTTGACTCTTAGGAATGTTGCAGAAGGAATCATTCGTGGGGTATTTTTCTGTACTAGATGTCCTTTGAAGCCCCTTCCAACTCTGAGATTCTTAATTCTTCATCTACTGATCGTGTATTTTTAATATATTTACAAATGTTTGGATTCTTTCATTAGGTCTCTTTTAAAAGGAAAAAATGGTTGTCTGTTCCCTGTGATCTGATAAAATAGTTATGATTTGAAATGCAATGTAAGCATTCTCTGTTGGGGGCAAGGGGGAGAAACACTAACAAAGAAGCAGTTAATGAATAGAACACCAGGCTAGGTAGGAGTCAGAAATGGTATTGTAGTCCCACTAGTTACCTTTATGATTTTGCAGGAGTCATTCAATCTTTCTCAACCTCAGTTTCCTAGTTCACATTTTTTTGTACTTTATAGTTTATAAAGCACTTTACTCACAACCACCCCATGAGGTTAATAATATGAATATGATGTGTGCTATATAGCTGAAGCTTAGAGAGGTTGGCTGATTTACCTAAGGTCATACTTTGGAGCTGGGGTTCAAATCCATGTCTTCTCACTCAAAATCCACTCTACCATGCTGCCTCTTCATCTGTTATATGAGGGAAGAGAGGCAAAAAATATTAGGCTAGAGCTGGATGGTCTATTCAGTTCTTATAATTCCTGGTGAAATTGAACTGGCCGGAACAATTATCACATTTGCTTTCTGGCCTACTAAGTCACCCTCTGGGTTAACATTTTTGCCTGAATCTCAGACATGATTATTTAGTAGGATTGCTGTTGCTGCCCTCCTCTCCTATATCATCATTCCAGCTTCTTAAAGGAAGGCTCATTGTTTATATTGAAGGAGGCTAAATTCAGGGAAGTGGCATGAATTCCCTTTTTTTACAAAGCTATTACACAGTGCAATTCACTCTCACTTCTTAGCTCAAACAATACATGTGGAGCCACCAAGTCTGCTGTCAAAGAGCTGTAGCTTTCCTTTTTAAAAACAGTCTCTATAGTAGTGGCCATGCTAATGCAAAGTTAATCAGTGCATTTCAGCAAATGACCATCATCACATTTATAGCAGTGTATATTTTGGAAATTATAACATTTTATCTCCTATAGGCATAGTGTATTATTTGCACGGTTACTTTGTAATTCTAACAGTTTCTTGCCACCCAGTGAAGGTCATTTTTCAGTGGTTGTTTTTTACCACAAATTAAGGAGTTATTTTTCTGTGGTTCAGTGATGCACAAGGATTGTGTTGCCAGCATCGCTGGAGCCCTGATTCTCTAAACAATTTTATGTTTGTTTTTTAAAATAAATTTCAGTCTAACGGACAAACATTTGGTACTGAAATCTTTAGAGGATGGGCATTCATATAATAACCATGCAGTGTTTTAGGTGGTCAAAGTGTAACTTGTCAGTTCTAAAAATGTAGGCCATTGTGGTACAAAATGTCTAATGAAGAGTTACTGACAAGTAGTATCCATGCCATTATATCAGAGCATGCCTGCCAATCCCTGAGTTTAGAGATTCTGATACCCTAAAGTAAAGGTTGGTTATATCCTCTGAGGTAAGTCATTATTGGTTTTGGTTTGGGTGTTTACCGGGTAACCTGTTTTATTTTTATGGCAACATGGAAAACGTCAGAATGTTTTGCTGATTGTTTTAGGGATGTCGGAACGGGTGAACACATGTTCCTATTTGGTGGTGGCAGTGGGGGAAGCCCTTAAATTGACAAGTTAGGGACATAGGTTTGAATTGCTGCTTTGTCCCTTATTGTTTGTGTCTTTTTATAATGCACTTTATCTCCTCTCTAGACCTAAATTGCCTCATCTGTAAGTTGGGGGAAAGAGGATTGAACCAGGTCTAAAGTCTATTGCACTTCTAAATCCATATTTTTATTACTGATCTTGCCTATATTTTATAGATATAACTGGATAGAATTGTGAGCCCTATGTGGAATGGAATCCCACAGTAACTGGGCAGAGACATTGTAGAAGATAGGTGTTTACAAGAGTGAAGATCTTTGTTCTGAGATGAGTTGATTATGGGCTTAACTTGACTATCTTTTTAATCAAAACCATAGGTGTCTGATTTAAAGGGCTTCGCTGTATCTTGCTTCTGTCATTCATTTTTAGCTGATATCTCAGAAGCCCACCAATCTAACTTGACCCACATTATGGAGCAAGGCAGAGACTTAGAGAAGATGATCAGTTTATAGCTTGAACCATACGATTTGATTGTTGAACCTATAAAATAATAGCTTGCATTTATGTGTTGCTTTGAGATTTTCAGATTGTTTATATTGGTTATTTCATTTGATCCTCACAACATCAGGCGCTATTATTACTATGAGGTAGGTACTATTATTATTGATGTTTTACAAATAAGGAAACTGAGGCCTGTATCAGTAAGGCAATAATAACAAAGTAGATGATAATTGTCAAAATGCCTATGTAGTTCTGCATCACAGAGTATATGAGACTCTCCACGTAGAAGGTAGAGGAAGTAAACCATTTATTCAGACACCAGAGAACCAGATCCCACAAGCCATTTATCCAGTCTACCACAGCAGTAAAACATTCCACACACAATATCACACCCTGGAGACCTCTCTGACCCCCCGCTGGGGTCTTCCCCAAAACAAACTCACAGTACGGCTAAGTCAGCCTGTTCAGTTCTAACAATCACAAGGGCGGCCATTAGCGGCCACAACTGCTCTCTCTCTCTCTCACTCTCACTCACACACACACACACACACACACACACACACACACACAGCATTTCCTGTGGCATAACTTCTTTTTCCTGTCAAGAAGCTCCTCCCATCACACTTGACTTAGGCTTTGTGTACGTAAGCAGGTCACATGGTCTATTAATGGGTGGGAAAGATCTTCAAATCTAAATTGCTACTACAAGGCAAAAGGAGGAGAAATTACTTACCTAGGAGACAGGATTTGAACTCAGGCCTTCTTGACTCAAAAGTCTGATGCTATCTTGTGCACCAGTTATTTGCCTTTACATAACTATTTTTTGTGGTCATTTTGATTGTAAAATTGGACACTTCTTCGTAAAAGGACTTTTGTCATATTTCCATTTCAGTTATTTTTGTAATATTTGGGACAGAACCGATATCTACTAGGACCCCCACCCCACCCCTCACCCCCCCGCCACATCCTACCTCCTCACCCCTATCATGGGGTAGACTGGTTTTCCCTAAAGGCTCTGGCTGAACTGACATGGCTTTCTGATCACCTGGGGATGCTCACATGGAACCTGGGCCCCTCAGACCTACCTGGTAGATGTCCCAGCACTCTGGGAGTCACCATACTCTGTTGACCAGATGTGTTTCCATAGCAAGGCTAAGTGCTTTAGCATAGAAAAGATGGTCAAGGAGAATACAGTAAGACCTTTTGTTAGCTATTTAGTGGCCTACAAGAACATCTCAACCCAAATTAACAGAGTACCCTTAACAATAGTCTTAGAGAAAAGGAAAAATTCATAGAAACTCTTCTCTCTTTCCTTCTCTAATAAATATTAAATAATGTGTCTTGTAGTGTCTCATCCAATTCATGCTTTGTGAGATTTGTTTTTCTTTGATCCCTCTTTTCTTGACATTTCAGTTCACTTTTGGGGGGGTGGGGAGGAGCTGATGGAAGAATGGTAACCGAGGCTGAATTTTAATACTGTCCATGGGGTTTTCTTGGCAAAGACATTGGAATGATTTGCCATTTCCTTCTCCGGTAGATCATCTTTTGTCAGAACTCTTCACTATCACCTGTCTGTCTTGTCACTGTCACCCTGCACAGCATAGCTGAACTACACAAGCCCCTCCACCACAACAAGGCAGTGATCCAGGAGGGGACATCTAGAAATAGGAATATTTAAGTGTTGTTTGGTTTCCATGGAAGGTAGAATCATATTTTTCTCATAATTGACTAAAAGGAGAAAATATATTTTAAAATAAAACTTCAGTTGTGTTTCTTCTTTTGCATGGTCTCTTCATGAGTTAGTAACAGAATAAGGTCACTATTTCACTTTTTTCAGATAAACTATTCCTGTCATATTGACAGTATTCTATGCCTCACTGTTAGCCCATATAACTTTATTATGCAGTAATGTATTATTAAGGAAGTGAATGTTTTCCAGCAGCACATTTTTTCATCAGAAACTTTATTATCTGAGTTAGAAATAGTATAAAAATAATATGAAGTAATATAAATTAACAGAAAAGTTAGAGAAATTCATTGGAGAAGATCAGAAAATCAAAAAATACAGAATTTTTCCTTTTTTCTACTTCTCTCTTTTGGTCTTCCCTCATCTTATTTTTCCTTTTTCTTTTCATTCCACCTCTTTCTTTTGCCCCATTTTCCTCAGAAGAATCTGGAAGAGATTATCCATCCAGTTCCTATCACAACTTCCGTCTGCGGCCTCTACAGTAAGTGATCATTCATCTGCTGCTTGAGAATTTCTAACAAAACTTCTAATGACTCATTACTTGCCGAGTCAGCCACTTCCATTTTAGGAACACTTTAGTGGAATTAAAACACATATGTTGAACAATAGCTTATCTCCTTATACCCAGTGACTTTCATTTATTCCCCTAGAGCCACATAGAAAAACTCCAGTCGCTTTTATGTATGTGTGTGTGTGTGTGTGTGTGTGTGTATGTGTGTGTGTGTGTGTGTAATATCCTTCAAATATTTATGAAAGATTGCCTTTTTGTTCCCCCTAACTCTTCACTTCTTTAGACAAATATCCGTAGGTCCCTCAATTTTTTTGTTTCTAGGAATTCTTCAGGAATTCTGTTATCTTTTGTAGTACTCCAGTTTATAACTTTTGTCTGGGCAGTTTTATCTCCTCCCCAGCCTCTCAGCTCATCCTATAATTTTGGTTTTGTCCTTCCTGCTTTCTACTCTCTTTCCCCCTGCCCTACTTTCTCATCACCACTTCCTCTACCCCCTTTCTTCTTTCTCTGTCACATATTTCCTCTATTTTTCATCTAACACTCCCCTTCTTCCCCAAGACTCCTCCTGCCCACCCCCAGTATCCATGATTTCTAAAGTTCTTTCTTCTAATACCCTAGTTACCTCCCTGAAGTCTTTCTGCCCAGTCCTCTAAAGCATGAGCACATTAGTGATTTTGTCTAAAAGTGACTATGCATTGTGCTTACCCTAAAGAATATCTTCACTCAATTGCCTACCAACTTAAATATTGTCATGGTACTTAACTTATTTAATTATAAAGAAAATTTGTTTCCCGAGGTTCTATTAATTGAATTTTCACCTTAGTTCTCTCTGTGTGTCTTTATTTCATGATTGTTTCTACATCACAACAGCTGAATTTGACTAATAAATTTTAGTTTTCAGCAATACACCTTCCAGGTCAGTTATATCTGACCATATATCTTTAGCTATTTGTGACTCTTTCGTGTACAAGACTTCCAGTTTCTTTAATAGGTTGTCATATTATAATAGATTCTACATAGTAGAGGCAGCAAATTTTTATAAGTACACAGATGAATTCAGAAAGAAATATAGAGCAAATATATTTTATTAAAATTTATTCTTTGTTAATGTAAATAGTTTGACTTGTATTTTACTTGGAAACAAATATGGCTTGATTATTTATTTAGACATAATAAGTTTATAATAAAACTTTTCTTGAACTTTGAAAAACAGAAATCACATGGTTCTTTTGCTTTCAAATATGGCTTGAATAATTTTTCAGCTCTTTTAAGTGTTATTGCTTCTTGGAGTGAAGAAAACAAGAGAATTCGTACACTCACCTCCTGTTTTGGAGTTGGGCTGGTAATAATTCCTGATTTGCAAGTACATGCAACACAGAGATGATGGAGGCATGGAATTGAGTCATTCTGCCTTCATGGGGTCTATTGCCTTTTCTTCCCCAGCTTAAAAATCACTAGGTTGTGATTATCCTAGTTTTCTCCTACAAAATTGACAAATGCCTGGGAGTAACTATCACCCTTTTTACAGATCCCTGATTGACCTTAGGAGAACTTTGTTTCTAGAAAGAAGGGAAGGTGGGGACCAATACAGTGCAATACAATACAATAAACATTTATTAAGTGCCTGCTGTGTACCAGGCCCTGTGTTAAGCCCTGGGGACAAATAAGAAAAAGAAAGCCCCCTTCCCTCAAGGAGCTGACAGTCTAATGGAAGAAGACCGCACACAAAAGGAAGCTGGAAGGGGGGGGGGCCCTCAGGGGGTGCCCATTGAGGGGCATCATGTTCCATGGAGTTGTAACCAAGCAGAGCTGCAGATTGAAAGTAGAAAGTTAGCTTAGAAATTCCAGATCCCAGTCATTTAGAAAGGAAAGCTTTGGAGGAGTTTAGTGTTCCACTCTCCAGGCCTCCAGTCACAGGGATCAGGATCAATGAGAGGAAATGTGATTGTTATTAAGTGTTATATACACATGGAATTCATGATCTTAACTTCAGAAACACCCTTTTTTAGTTTCATAAGTGGTACCACCTTCCTTCCAGCACTCCTGGTTCAGAATCTTGGAGCCATCTTCAACTCATCAATGTTTCTCACCATGCATATCCAAGTGTTTTTGATTTTTATTTACATCCATAACATTTCTTGTACCCATCTCCTTCTGTCCATTTACAGGGTCACCATCATGGTTCAAGCTCGTTATCACCTCTCACCCTCACCTAGACTAATAATAATCTCGTTGGTCTCTCAGGATCTTTCCTCTCCCTTCTTCAATTCATCCTCCAAATAGCTTATAAAATGATATTCCTAATACCAATATGTCCACAGGCCTGACTATGTCACTCCCTTTCTCAAGATGCTTCAATGACTCCTTATTGCCTTGAGGATAAAGTACAAACTCCCCTCTTAATATATAAAACTCTTTGCAGTCAAGCTTCAACTTATTTTTGGAATCTGATTTCCCATTAATCCTACTCACCCACCCCCACATTGCAGCCAAACTAGTCTGCTTGACATTCTTTATACACAGCACTGTTATCTTATACCTTCTTATCTGTGTACACGCTGTCCTCCATGCCTAAAGTGCTCTCCTTCTTGGAATCCCTAACTTCCTTCAAAGTTTAGCTCAAGTACCACCTATCAATTACTTGGAGCATCAAGAGGCCTTTTTTGATTCTCTTAATTATTAATACTCCCCTTTCCCCTCCTTGCCAATATACACGCGCGCGCACACACGCATACACACAGGTGTTTACATGTATATGCATATATACATTATATTTCTATTTATCTTTGTACATGTTTTTTTCTTCAATAATATGTTAGTTCCCCTGAGGTCAGGAACTTTTCTTTTCTCTCTCTCTCTCTCTTTCTTTCTTCCTTCCTTCCTTCCTTCCTTCCTTCCTTCCTTCCTTCCTTCCTTCCTTCCTTCCTTCCTTCTTTCCTTCTTTCCTTTTTTCTTTCATTCTTTCTTTCCTTCCTTCTTTCTTTCTTTCTTCCTTCCTTCCTTATCTTTGTATCCCAAGCTCCTACCACAGTGCCTGGCACATAGTAGATGCTTAATAAATGCTTGTTGAATTCAATTGAATTGAAGGCAATATAAAAATTTTCTTAGTGCACTGAGTTGGAACCGAGAATTGAATTTCTCAAAGAAACTGTGTTAGAAATGGTGGTTAGGTGCCCATTTCAGATAAAACCATATTTTGGATGCATTTAAGGTTAGAGTTTCTTTTTTTTTTTTTTTTTACAGGATAGCCTGGGAAACTAACAACCATCTCTAACAGTTTTTCCAAGAGGAAAAAGCTCCATATTTCCTATAAACTTTCCAGTAAAGGAATTTTGTCATTCCCATTTCAGTGTGACAAATATATAAATAAATCTTGGTTTTATTGGAAAGGGAAGCTGAATTCAGATAAGGTACTTTGTTATAGACTTTCACTTTTGACATATTAACATTCTAGTTTAGTCTTTTTATCGTATGTCTCTGCCCCAGAGTACTAGGATACGTTGTAGCAAGATATAATCCTACATATAATATTTATAGGAAAACCAGGTCAAGTAAAGTCAACAAGTATTTGTTAAGTGTTTATTATGTGCCAGGCATGGTGCCAGGCCCTGAGGACACAAATACAAGCAGAAGGAAAGACAATCCCTGCCCTCAAGAAGTTTACATTCTATTTGACAAAGCAACACATAAAGGTAACTGAAAAGACCGATGGGAGAAGGTACCCAGGTGATGGCATAGTAGAGGAAGTCTAGAGAAGAATGAAGACATGACTAGCTGGAAGAGTTTCATTAAAAAATGGATGTTCTGAAAGGAAGCATCCAATAGGAGGGGGCTTCAGGGATAAAGCGTATTTTCCCGTGTGAGAAGTCCAGGAGTAGAGTAAGCCCCTGGGGTGAGGAAGTTTCTGTGGCATAGTAGATAAAAGTCTAGAAAGTCAGGAATGGAGCCTGCAGAGGAATGAACCAAAAGACAAAATGAGCTAAAAGTTGTGTCAGTCTACACTTGGAATTTAATGTTCGGTGGGTTTGTGTGTGAGTGATCAGTACTTTCAGTAAGACACCCCATTTAATTGACACTTAAATCAGTCACTCAGTAAACATTTATTCAGTGCCTACTACCCTGTGCCAAGTACTGTGCTAAGCCCTGGGAATACAAAGAAGAGGCAAAAGACAGTTCTTACCATTGAGGAGCTCACACTCTGGTGGGGGAAACAACAAGCAAATACATACAAACAAGCTATTTACAGTTTAAACAGGAAATTAAAAGAGGGAAGGCACTAGAATTAAGAAGGCTTGGGATAGGATTTTAATTGGGACTTAAAGGAAGGCAGGGAAGCCAGTAGGTGGAGAGGAGAGTGGAGAGCATTCTGGGCCATAGGGACAGCTAGATAAAGTGCCAGGAGCCAAGAGATGCAGCACATTGTTCATGGAACAGCAAGGAAACCAGTGTCAGTGGATCAGACTACATGGTGGGAAGTAAAGTATAAGAAAAGTGGAAAGGTGGGAGGTGGGTAGGTTATGAAGGGTTTTGAATGCCAAACTGAGGATTTTATATTTGATCCCGGAGGCGAGGGGAGTGACTGGAGTTTACTGAATAGGGCAGGTGACACGGTCATACTTAAGTAACTGAAACCCTTTTTTGAAACCCTCCTGCCCCTCCTTTTTTCAGAGAGAGTGAAAGTTTTAGCCAGGGAGGGAGCTAATTCCACTCACTGAGAAGGGTCAAAGACCTGAAGTGATATATTCAAAACTGGAATGCCTCAACAGAAAGGCAAATAAATAATTCCAAGATAATTTGCACATATTAATTGAAGCCATTGCATGTCATAAAATATGAATTTGCTCCTTTTCAGGAAAACTCAGGTATCTTATTTCCGTTCTATTTTCCTTCCTCCCTCTTGCACCTTTGTTACCCCTTGCCAACATTCATTTCAGTTTAATTCAGAAAAACACTCCAAATGGTGATATTAATCTTTTTGGGTTTTTTTGTTTGTTTTGTGGCAGGGCAGTTGGGGTTAAGTGACTTGCCCAAGGTCACACAGCTAGTACATGTGAGTGATATTAATCTTAATGCAAAGTTTTGTGCTCACTAGCAAGAAAAATATATTTGCCTTTAGTTTCAGTCACTGTTTATAAAAGTCCTTACGAGGAAGACATTTAACTGACCTACTAGAACTGTTGAAAATAGAACTCTAGGAGAAATAAAATGAGTGAGTATTGCTAGAATTTCTTTATAAAGTGATAAAATTGAACCTTGAGGTTATAAGTACATTCACAAAAATTTGTATTTTTCTTATTTTCAAATTTTGAGGGGGAAAAGCTAAAATCCTTCTCTTCAACAGTAGGGTCACTGGGGTGGAATCTCTTTATATCCTGAAAGGTCTGCTTTTATGGGGAGCATCCCCATCTTGTGGACTTATGGAACATTGCCCCTAAAGACTATTGTTGCCATGTTGCATTATTACAATTGGGGGCATAAATGCTTTTACTCAACCAGAAAATCTTTTTGCCTAAGCAGTCCAGTTAAACCAAAATTTTACAGTGTTGGAATTTTTCCTTATCTTAGGGGAGTCTGTTGTTATTTTTTTTTTCCTAAAAAATGTTCTTTGCTGAATCTTTGGAAAAATCGTTCTAATAACTTATGAGAAATTTTTTAATGTAAGTTTTGGTTCACAAAATCTTGATGATAGACACCTGATTTTATATAACACTCAAATTCATCATCTGATTCTTAATTTTAAAGGAGAGATTTTGATAGATCATGGAAATATTAGCTTTTGCTAAATAGTGGTTAATTTAAAGACTAATTTCTAATAGATGGTGTGCTTAACAGAATTCTTATAGCAGGCCAGTGTCTTATTTAATAGTATAATAGCTATAAACTTGACATTATATGAAGAAGCATCCTTTTTTAGCCTTCTACTCTTGCCTTCTAGTAGAAGACTTGTCAATTTTTACCACCTTTTAGATTCCACGGCTTCCTTCAAGACTCATCTCAAGTGCCACTTTGTGCAGGAGACATTCCCCAGGGTTTTCCCCTCCCCTCCCTCAACCCCCACTTCCACCTCCTTTCCTCTGAACTTCCATTCTACCTAATCCATATGTATCTAGTAAGTACACAGTTATTAACATATTACCTCTTCATTGGAATGTTAGTTCCTTGAGTCCAGGGATGGTGTTTTTGCCTTTCTTTATATTCCCAATAAAAGCCTAACAAATAGCGAATGACTGACTGATAGAGTAGCCAGATCAAAAATTTCTTGAAGAACTTTTTTTATGGACTATGCATCAATAGAACAACATGAATAATAAATCAGACCATTCAGGAAAAATGTGTTATGTCGACAAGGTTTTAAAGATAATCATATCACTGGACTGATGAAGGTCACTTAAAACACCTTTATTCAGAGATTAACAATAAATGGAAAGGACACTGGACTTGGGAATCAAAAAACCTGGCTTTTTCTTTCACTTCTAACTCCAGACGTGGGGGACAGCCATGTGAAGAGTACAGCAAAGAGGCCACTGAAGCTAAATCATGGAGAATAAGATATTATAGTAATACTGATGATCATGATGATGATAGCTAACATTTATGTAGTACTCACTACATACCAGGCATTGTGCTGAGTTTACAATTGTTGTCTCACTTGATCTTCACAACAACTTTAAGATATAGGTGCTGTTATTATTCCCATTTTACAGATGAGGAGATAGAGGCAAACATAGATTAAATGACTTGCCCAGCATCACCCAGCTAGTAAGTGTCTGAGGCTGGATCTGGACTCCAGGTCAAGCGCCGTATCCATTGTGCCACCTAATATCCTATAAATAGACTGAAATGGTAGGAAAGATCTTAAAGGTAGAAAAGAGCTATAAAGAGTTTCAAATGCCAAACAAAAGACTTAATATTTGATACTAAAAGTACTAGGGAGCCACCGGAGTTTATTGAGTGACATGGTCAAGATGACATTTCAAACCAATACTTTAGGAAAATTGCTGTGGAAGTGGAATGGAAGATGAATTAGAGTGGAAAAAGACTTAAGA
The DNA here is from genome assembly GCF_011100635.1 of Trichosurus vulpecula. NCBI lineage: Eukaryota > Metazoa > Chordata > Mammalia > Diprotodontia > Phalangeridae > Trichosurus > Trichosurus vulpecula. The sequence goes on along the minus strand of NC_050573.1, from coordinate 298,874,152 downwards.
CAGGGAGGCCAAGGGGCAGCTAGGTGGCACAGTGGATAGGGTGCTTGACCTGGAGTACAAATCCAGCCTCAGATGCTTACTAGCTGTATGACCTTGGGCAAGTCACTTAACCTTGATTGCCTAAGAAAAAAGACAGGGAGAATAATTAGAACACCTTTGCAGTAGTCTAGGCTGGTGGTGATGAGAGTCTGTACTAGGATGGTGGCTATGTGAGTAGAGAAAAGGAAACATGTCTGAAAGATCTTGTGAAGGTAGAAACAAGATTTGCCATTTGCTTGACTGTGTGGACTGAGTATATATGAGAAGTTGAGGTTGACACCGAGGCTTTGAGCCTAGGATTGTGGTGTCCTTGGCAGTAATAGGAAAGTTTGGAGAGAGGGATGGGAATTTGTGAGGAAAGATAATGAGTTCTCTTTTGGACATGTTGGGTTGGAGATGCCTACAGGACATTGTTTGATATGTTCAGTAAGCAACTGGTGATGCCTTGAGAGAATAGTTGTTTTTTTTTTTAATGAGCAAGAAGACAGCATGTAATCTATTGTTATTTCTTTGTAATCATTTTTTTAAAAAATGGTTCCAAGACTATGATGTCTTAAAGTAAAATTACAGTTTATATTCTACAAGGTGTATTAAAACTTAAAAATAAATTAAAACCATCCTTATATATAGTTTTTTGTTTGTTTTGTTTTGCAATTCAAGTCCAGTGAATGTATTAGGCACTAACTATGTGCCAAGCACTGTGCTAAGTGCTGGGAACAAACAAAAAGATAGTCCCTGTCCTTCATTCTAGTTGGGGGGAGACTATATATAAAAGGCACATACTTGTACTTCTGTGTAACTGATTTCCTTTAAATCTTGTGGTTTTATTTTCTGCGTTTTAAAACATGATTCTAAGAAGGTTTCTGTAGGCTTCACCAGACTGTCAGAGAGGGCCATGACACAAAGAAGGTGAAGAGCTGCTGTTTGGCATTTACAGCCTTTTACAGTCTGCCTTAAGCCTACCTTTCAGGGCTTATTGCATTTTACTCCCCTTCACACATTTTACCATCTTGCTAAACTGGCCACTTTGCTGTTCCCCACATAACATCTCTGTTTTCTCTCCTGGTGCCTTTGTGTGGGTGGTCCCCTCTTCAGCAGCACCTCTGAGACTCCTCAGCTCACGTACCACTCCTCCATGAGACCTGTCCTGATTCTACTGTCACTCTCTACTCAGTCACTGGTGCCTTTTCCCCTAAAGTTATTTTGAACTGGCTTGGTACACGTTTTGTATTGACTTGTTTTGCATATGTTGTTTACTCTCAATAGAATGTAAGCTTCTTGAGCCTGGAGGTATTTCATTTTTGCCTTGTATCTCCAGTGCCAAGCACAGTGCTTGCCATATAGTTGGTGCTTAATAAGTGCTTACTCAATGAATGAATAAGTGAACATGAACTAAAACTCATAAAAATAGTTACAGCTTTATTAAGAAGGTTTTCCCATTTTAACCTCTGCCAAGAAAGACAGTATGGTTTGTTGATTAGAGCCAGTCTTACAGTCCCTAAGGTCTGGCTTCAAGTGCCAATGAGCCTGGCACACAGTAAGCAATGAATATATTCTTGCTGACTGATTGATTAAAGCCCTGCCTCTGACACCTGCTAGCTACACTGGACAAGTCACTTGACATCTCAGTCTCTAGGCAGCTCTTCTGAGACTTTAAGTTACAGGCCAGTTGCTGATCTGTCCAAGGGAATTTCTACACTAGAAATTCTGTGCGATTATGAAATCACAGGACCAGACTGGAAAAACCTCTCCCAAGGGCAATATAAATATGAGTAAGATAGAGGGCAGTTTAATTAAAGTCTGTCTCAAATGCCTTTCAGTTGCATCATACTTTAAATAGACCTTTCTGTTGTGCTGAATCGAAATTATTTTGTATCCTAGTTATTTGTGCGTGTTTCATCCCCATATTCAACTGTAAGTTCATGAAAAAATGGATCTTGTTCCATCTGAAGCTCGTATTTCTCTCAGAGCCTGGTCATGATCGGCACATTGTGGGAGTCTAATAAATAAGTCCTGGGTTTCATCTAGTTGTTGAGATATGTCAGTTACTCAAAATACATGCTTGATAGCTATTAGATACTACTATGAATACCAGCAGTCTTTTACAATTAAAAAAATTATCAGTATGAGAGTACTATAATCAAAGAACTAGTTATATAATTGTTGATGAGTTCCCATTAAAACGCTTTGTTGGTATGTAACATGCCATTTATTCCATAGTAATTTTGCAACTTTGTTAATCTGTGTACCATTCTAATACATGAAGAAGAAGCTTAGGGAAAGAGAAATAGGGAATTCATTTTCAAATAAAAAAAGATGATTCTTTTGACAGCATAGTATTTATTGTCCTTTGAAATTGAGGCTTGAAATGTTCTTCATTAGCCTGTAAGGGGGACAGAAAAGTCATAAGGTATCGATTGCTTCTTTAGAGAGATAATATGATTTATCTATTTTTTCCTGGATACTAGACAAGATTAGTAGTTTTATTATATTCACATGCCTTTCCTTCACCACCTCACCATACTTTACAAACCAGGTAATTATAATGAGATGGATTAGATTCTACAAATGGAAAAGCAGAAATGTTGCAGGTTAAGTGCATTGCTTAACAGTGTATGGTGACCCTCTATTCACTCCTCATTCCAATCTATTCTCTATTACCTTATATGTGCCAGCTGATGACTGTGTTGTCTCCCTCTTTAGAATGTAGAGCTCCTTGAAAGTAGAGACTGCTTTTCTTTTTGTCTCCACAGCTTGGTACAGTGTGTGGCACATTTTAAGCACTTAATCAATGATTGTGGATTGATTGATTGATGTCTTCACACTCTGACAGCTACTTTAACTATGGACAAATCCAGGAGCCTTTTGTAGGAAAAGATGGTTAAAAAAAGATATAGGAACATAGCAATTCTTTCACAGCTAAATAACTAAAGGATTCACCGAGTAAACTTAAAGTGAATCCTAATGATATATAATTTCACAGTTTCTCAAATAGTGGAAAGAATACTTTGTTTTATTTTGTTGGATTTTTTGCCTGGTCATTCCTTCAGACATAGACAACACCAGGATACTTGAATATATAGAAAGCCTATAGTTCATAATCTATCTATAAGTTTTAGAGACTTGCCTGAGGCTGAGATATCCTTGCCTGTGATGATACAGCCATAGGCAGAATTTGAATCAAGGGTTAGACACAATTTCCCAAATCTGAAATGGTAACAAGAATCTTGGTTTCCTTTTAGGCTGCCTTAATATATCAAACATTCTTTCTCTTCTGTTTCATCAGCTGTTTCATCAGGGGCCATTCCCTTGTTTAGTCATTTTTGTTAGCTAATATTAACATTCCCTTTTCATTTGAGTAGAAAAAAATCCCTGGATTATAATGAAGTAAAATATATCTAAAATAGAAATATCCTGAAATAATTTTTGAGGCTTATAATTTATTTTATATTTTATGGTCACCAGAATTAAGCTATGTTGAAAAGTACCCACAATATATTTAAGTATCATTTATGTGTTAAGTCAATGTATTTTACTATAGAAATTTCTCTCTTGAGTCTTAAAATAATAGAATCTCAAACTTGGAAGGTATCTTAGAGGTGATCTTGTTCAACTCATTCCAAATGGGAGTCCTGTCTAAAATACCCATAAGAAATGGTCATCATGCCTCTCGAAGACTTTCAGTGACCTGGGAACTTTCTACTTCCCAAAGTAGCCCATCTTACATTTAGATGTATCTCATTAAATTTCCTCTTCTTAGGTTGAGCCCATCAGTCTAATCTTTTGAAATTTTTTTTAGACTGCCATATAGCTTATAGCTTCATTCCATGTGTTAATTTGATAATCATGTCATCTGTGCCTTCAAAAATACTGAAAAGCACAAGGAAAGAACTTTGTGGCAGTCCACCAGGGAACCTCCTTGTCCAGGGTGACCCTGATCTATTAATTACTCTTTGGTTTTTGCCAGTTAACAAGTTCTGAATTCAACTACCGTTACCCAGCACATATTTCTACACAGCCAGGTCCTGATTTGTGTGAATAATAAATCCCATGAAGAGGTCTCATCATTCAGATTTGTACTGCATATTTACATTGAACTGGAACCGATTACCATATTTTACATAATTACAATTTCAAATAGTGTGAATTCAAATACATGGAACTACTTCCTGGGATTTATCATTCTCACTTAATAATACCTAGCTGTATTCTGTTTACAGGGTTTTCATGAAATCATAAAGTTGTAGATTTAGAGCTGGAAGGGACCTTAGCATACAGTCCCCTCATTTTATAGATGAGGAAATTGAGGACTAGAAAGGTCAAGATCGTACAGCTAGTAAATGTCTGGGTAGAATTTGTACTGAAGTATTCCTGACTTTAAGTCAGAGTACATTACTTTGCCTTGCTGAAATACGGTCAGGCAGTTGGTCACTCAGTAAACATTTATTAAGTGCCTGCTATGTGCCAGGTACTATGCTAAGTGCTGGAGATACAAAGAAAGTTAAAAGATAATTCCTGCCCTCAAGGAGTTCATAGGCTAATGGACTGTGAAAACATACAAAAAATTGTGTTTAAACAAGTTATTTACAGGATAAATGGGAAATAATCAACAGAAGGAAGACATTAGAATTAAGGGGGATAGAAAGGAAGGAAAGAGAAGCAAGCAAGCAAGCATTTATTGTCAGTTATGTGCTAAGCACTTTACAAATATTATTTTATCCTTATGACAACACTGGAAGGGAGGTGCTATTATTATCCTCATTTTACGGTTGAGGAAACTGAAGCAGACAGAGGTTAAGTGACTTGTCCAGGGTCACACAGCTAGTAGGTGTCTAAGGTTGGATTTCAACTCAGGTCTTCCTGACTCTATCGAGAGCCAGGTGCTCTGTCCACTCTATCGCCAGGCGTCCTATAGAAGACGAGATTTGGGCTGAGATTGGAAGCCAGGGAAGCCAGGAGGCAGAGTTGAGAAGGGCATAGCATTTAAGGCATGAGGAACAGCTAGTGAAAATGTACAGCATTGGAAGAGGAGTGTCTTGTTCAAGAACAGCCAGGAGCCAGTATCACTGGATCACAGGATACCTTGGGTAGGGGTGGAGGAGTATAAGGTATTAGAAGACTGGCAGGGAAAGGGGGAGGCAGCTTATGAAGAGCTTTGAATGCCTAGCAAGGGATTTTATATTTGATACTGGAGATCATAGGGATCCACTGGAGTTTACTGAGCAGGAGCGTGACATAGTCAGACTTGGGCTTTAGGAAGATCACTTTGGCAGCTGAGTAGAGGATGGACTGCAGTGGGGAGGGACTTGAGGCAAAGAGACCAACCAGCAGGCCGGTGGAATAGCCTAGGCAGTGGTCCAGGAAACATTTGCATCTACTATGTGCCAAGCACTGGGGACACAAAAAGAGGCAAAAGACAGTCTCTGCCCTCAAGGAGCCCAGAGTCTGATAGGGGAGACAACATGCAAACAAATAATATCCAAAGCAAGGATATTATAAAGGATAAATAGAAATAATTAAGGGAAAGCACTGGAATTAAGAGGTGTTAGAAGGCTTCCTATAGAAGGTAGAATTTTGTTTGGGACTTAAAGGAAACCAGGGAGGTCAGTAGTTAAAGTCAAGAAGGGAGAATATTCCAGAAATGAGGGACAGCCAGAGGAAATGCCTGAAGCCAAGAGATGGAGTGTCTTGCTTGTTGAAGAGCCAGGAGGTCAGTGTCACTGGATCGTGGAGTAAGGTGTAAGAAGACCAGAAAGGTAGGAGAAGGCTAGGTTATGAAGGGCTTTGAGTTCCAAACAGAATATTTTGTATTTGATACTAGAGGCAATAGGAGCCATTAGAATTTATTGAGTGACGTGTGTGTGTGTGTGTGTGTGTGTGTGTGTGTGTGTGTGTGTATGTGAGAGAGACCTAAATTTTAGAAAAATCACTTTAGGGGCTGAATGGAGAATGGATTGGAATGGGGAGAGACTTGAGACAGGCAGAGCCATCAACAGGCCATTGCAGTAATAGGAATTTTTTGAAAGTTGCAGTGAGATGATGAGGCCTGCACTAGAATGGTGGCAGTGTCAGAAAAGAGGAGGGGCATATTCTAGACCTGTTACAAAGGTAAAATCAGCAGGCCTTGGCAACAGCTTGAATGTGGGGGGAAGGGGGAGCAGGGTGAGAGATAGTGAGGAATCTAGGATGACCCCTAGGTTGTGAGCCTGAGGGACTGGGAGGATGGTGTTACCGCTACAGTAATAGGAAAGATTGCAGTAGGGGGAGGGTTTAGAGAGAAAGATAATGAGTTCTATTTTGGACGTATTGAGTTTAAGATGTCTGAAAGGCAGTTGGAGATGCGAGATTGTAGATCAGCAGTGATCTGGGTAGGAGAGGTAGACCTGAGAATCATTGGCATAAAGATGGTAATTAAATCTATAGGAGTTAATGAAATCCCCAAGTGAAGTTTTATAGAGGAACAAGAGAAGGGGGCCCAGGATAGAACCCTAAGATACAACAGAGGTTGGAGAATGGAGCCTAGGAGAAGATCCAGCAAAGGAGACAGAGGCAGGAGAAGAACAGAAAGAGTGGTATCCCAGAGACCTAGAGAGAAAGTATCAGGAGAGAGTGATTAGTAGTATCAAAGGCTGAAGTGAATGAGGATAGAGAAAAGGCCATTGGATTTGGCAACTAAGACAGCATTAGTATCTTTGGAGAGAGCGGTTTTAGTGGAATGATAAGGTCAGAAGCCAGATTGTAAGGGGTTAAGAAGAGAAAGAGAGGAGAAAAAGTGGGGACACCTATTATAAATGGCCTTTTCAGAGAGTTTAGCTACAAAGGGCAGAAGAGATTTTAGAAGAATAGCTAGTGGGGATGGAAGGATCAAGTGAGGGTTTTTTCAGGATGAGAGAGATTTGGGGATGTTTATAGGCTGAAGGGAATGAACCAGTAGAGATGGAACATTCAAAAATAAGTGATGCTGGGGGGGTGACAGAGGAGGCAATCTGTTGGAGGAGACAGGATTAAATGGAATCATTTGAACAGGGAGCTATTCTTGGTAAAGAATAAGACCACTTCATCATGTCAAATAAGGGTGAAGGAGAAGAAGGTGGCAGAAGGCATCTAAGTAATAGGAGAAGAGAGAGCTCATGGTGAATGGCCTCAGTTCTTTCTGTAAAACATGGGGCAAGGTTCTCAGCTGAGAGAATGGGAGGAGAATGAGTCATGGAAGAGTTTGAGGAGAGATGAGTGGGATAGTGAGTTAATAAAGGAGGTATATTAGGATTACCCAGCAGCAGTGAGGGCCCACTGAAGTTTGTATAACATAAATTCGTAGTGGCCCCAGTCAGAACAGTTGCATGGTTTTCTCTATTCGGCAGTACAAGTGTAGGAGTGAAGACAGCAAATGGTAGAAGTGGTCCAAGGCTGAGGCTTGGCTAGGCATTTTCAGTGATATGATAAAGGGACTAGGGATTCAAGAGAGGAGGACAGACTAGAGTTGAATTGGCTGACCAAAGGTCAAAATGGGGAAAGAAGAGAGTGGTTAGTGCAGGGGAGATGGCTTCAGAGGGAATTGAGAGGCCAAGGGATTAGAAGTTATGGTGTGGATGAAGAGGAGGGTTTTGTAAGGGAGGGGAGAGAGAGAAGTGAAAAGCCAGTAGATTATGGTCAGATAAGGGGACTTCCGAATTCTTGAAAATGGAGGCACTTGTGGTTGTTTGTCTTTCATTTTCAAAGAGGTGACACCACTTGATTTTCTCTTAAATTAGCTATATGTGAGGCAGAGTTGCACAGTCATCAGCCTCACTCTCTTCCAGAGTTATCAAACTCCAGTGAAAAGACAAAAGTCAAGGCAGTGGTACAGGATGTTGTGGATGACGTTGGCATCTTTGATTTCTGACCAAAGCTCTAAGTGCTCACAATATCCATTTCAGTTGCCTTCGTAGCCATTGGAACAAATTGTTCTCATCTGCCCATTCCACCAAGGGAAGTCTTCACATGTTTAAGGTAGAGATCCCCCTAACTCGTCAATGGGTTTAAGACCCATCAGTTATCCTCAACTTGGTTTAGCTTGTATACTGAGACAATTTTCCTGGGGTGTGGCCAATGCACATAGTACACCTTCTTGGAGCTGCAGGTGAGAGTTGGGTAGCAGGTGGACACTAAAGGCAGATGAGCAGCCCTGAAAAGGGCTCAGCAAGCTCTCGCATCAGAGGCCCTAGTCCTTGAATACCCCATACAATGCAATACAACCTCATAGAGGTGGTACACTTGTGGGTGATGACAAGATCAAAGATATAACCGTCTTTGTTTTGTGAGGTAGGGTGGGGGGTAGCTCATGGGAGATGAGTAGGTTTGAGGGAAAGTCAGTATGTATGTTGAAATCCCCTAGTATAAGGGCAGAAGTTGGTGAGAGGTATTGAGAGAATGAGAATGAAATACAGGTGTTTTAGAGATACAGTGTGGTACACTGGAAACAGTATTGGGTTTTTGGGGATCAAAGAACCTGAGTTCATATCTCAGCTCTGCTATTTTACAACTAAGTGATCTTGAGCAAGACAATTAACCTCTCTAGGCCACAGTTTCCTCTTCCATGAAATGAAGGGGTTAGATTAGATGAACTTGGAGATCCCTTCCTGACCTAAATCTGTGATCCTGTGACCTCTGCTATATTCCTTTAATCTATTCAGTTCCTTCAAAAATTGAAGTATAGTGCGTATTATTAAAGGAGTGGTTAATGAGCATGTAGAAAAGGAAGCAAGGACCATGAATTCCTAGCATAGCTTCATCCAGGACAGGTCATACCATACTAACTTCATTTCTTTTTTTGACAAGGTTACTAGACTGGTACATCAGGAGAAAACTATAGGTATAGTTTACTAGATTTTAGCAAAGCATTTGATAGAGCCTCTTATGATCATACAATTGAGTGGATTCAGGATGGGTTGAATATCCAGACCCAAAGAGTTGTATAGGTTGATGTTAATTTGGAGGGAGCCAAAAAACTAATGTGATATTAGACTACATTGAGTGTCTTAATAGTGCCTAGGACTAGGAAGGTCATGGTTTCATTGTCCTCTCTCCTAGTCAGACTCTATCTGAAATATTGTGATCCATTGTGGGTGCCACATTTAGGAAGGACATTGACAAACTGGAACACACCCAGACAAATGCTTGTGGGGTGGTGAGAGCATTGGTGACCTTTGCGTATGAGCATTGGTTGAAGGAACTGGGGCTTAGTCTGGAGAAGAGAATACTGGAGACACACGAAAGCTGCCTGTAAGTATTAGGAGGGCTGTCATAGTGGGAGAGGGATTATGCTTGTTCTGTTTGGCCTCAGAAGACAGAAGTAGGAACAGTGGATAGAAGTTGTAGAGAGGCAGCTCTTATTAGATATAAGGAAAAACCTTCCTATTGCTTAAAATAATCCTAAAGATGACTGGACTACCTTGGAATGGTATAGATTATCCTTCCCTAGTAGTCTTCAGTCAGGGTGAGAGGAGAGGGACTGACCACTTTCTGAGAATGTTGCAAAGGGGATTGATTCTTGGTTAGGTTTATGTTGGACTTCTCACCTCTGAAGTCACTTCCAAGTCAGAATTTGTGATCTGAATATTTTTTTTCTTTTTATGTAACAGTTGAGCTCTTTTTTCTTTTTTTGATACTGTATTAATGTAGTTAATAATATGCTTTGTTTCAAAATGTACTGGGCGTGTTTAACTTTTGACCTTAAAGATTTTACATAGCTTAACAAAATCTAAATTCTAAACCCTACTTACAAATACATTTTCATAAACCATATTTACATATATTTACCTTTATGCTAAATTTTCTCTAGCCCTTGGTACATACATAGTTTCTACTAGTATCACTGTTGATTTGTTCAATCACAAGCCCTTTGACTTGTACTTTTCTGGCATGTCATAAAATCATATATTCTTAAGAGCTTTAGAAATCATTTAGTCCAGTCACCCATCAAATTGAAATGCAGTGATATTTTTAAAATATTTTTTATTTTTATATGTTTCATATCCTAAAAGATAATCATTCAATTTTGGACTTTATACATATGTAGTCAGTTAGGTATCAAGCATTTATTAAGCACATGCTATATTCCAGATACTGTATTAAGCACTGAGGGGTACAAAGAAAGGCGTAAGACAGTCCCTACCCTCAAGGAGCTCACAATCTAGGTGGTGGAGTGCAAGCTTTTATGATTCCCCCAAAAGAATGTAAGTTTCTTGAGGTCAAATTTTTAACTTTGTATCCTCATCATCTACCACAGTGCTTTGTACCTAGTAGGTACTGAATTAATTATCCTGAATTGAATTCTAGTGATGAAAGGCTAATGACTTTGTGAAGTAGCACATTATGTTATTGGACAGTTCATCTTCTTAGAAGTTTTTTCATTATTTGAACAGAAATCCAACTTTCCTATAACTTCCCAATTGTCCTAGATCTTACCCTAGAAAAATACAGAAAACCCAAATATTTTCTCCTCCATTACTACTTTTGAGATTTATATATATAATAATCATGTTTCTCATAAATTTTCTCCTGAGGCTCTTCGTCTAAGGCCTCCTATCATTGGCGATAGCTTGTTAAACCAATTTGATTATCATCTCCCTTAAGAAATCTGAGCTGGCTTCTGTAGCATGGGTTGGGACATAGGTTTTAGAAGCACCAATAAAACCTGAGAGATGCATGATTCATAACAAAATGCCATTTCCATGCAAATCTCTAAAACACGAAAGAAGTGAAATATGGCATTTATTACATTTTCTTGGGGTTTTGCATGTTTTTAGTCCATGGGCCTTTGTTAATTTATGTAACCTTAGTTTTGTTTTTTTTAATTGCTTTCTGATATTGTAAAGATTGCCTGTGACTATTTTCATAGGCTTATAAGCCTAGACCCCAAAAAAGAAACTGAATCAGGCCTGAAAGGAAAAAAATTTCTGGGCAAGTAAAATTTTTAATTGTGTTTCAGTTTAGGCATTGATGTCTGTAGCTCAGTTCTATTACACAATGAAATTGGGCAAGAATCATGATAGTTACATTAATAATATAATTCTTTTTCTTTTTTATTTGTACTCATAGATTAAATAATCCGCCTTCAAGACATAGGCTTTTTCATTTATTACCTGTTTTCCTTATCAGATTTCATTCAGACTATGATTTTATGACATGTGGCAAAGTAGGAGCCATTCACTTATGCCAAAGCCTTGTTATCATTCAAAATTAGGGACCATTCTGGGATAAAGTAAATTTACAGTTGATATAGAAATGAAGATTAAAGATAGGTTTAAGCAGAACTGCTAGTAATTGCCACATATTTTTAAGAGTAATAAAAGTTTTAATTTATGTCCTAAACTGATTTATGAGAGTATTATAGGTAATACAGTTTTCACTCTGACAGAATTTGAGCTAACAGAATGAGTTTTCCTCTCCTAGGTATAAGCATGGTACTATTTATTGTTGTAATAGATGTCTACATCAGAAAGCATAATGTCTGTGAATAATGGATTTTGCTGTATTTTGAGGCAAATGTCATCTATATTAGATCTATGTAATACAAACTTTTAAATGAAAATCCTGTGAAAGGATTTCATTCATTGTATAGCTATAATAAACCCACAGTGATTATACTTAACTATTTTGGAACCTGGAAACCTGGGTTCAGATCCCACTTTTGCTACTTATTACTTGTGTTACGTTGGGAAAACCACTTACTCTTTCATGCTTTCAGTTTCTTCACCCCCAAAATGAAGAGATTAGACAGTCTAACGCTTAAGCGAAGAGAGTGTTCTGGTGGAGTCTGAGATGATCCTTGGCTTGATTTTGTTGTTACCTGGAGCTGTAATTGCATCAATGTAGAAAGCCGTGTGGACATCTTTCATGAAACCAGATCAGCATCCCATCCTGGAAGTGCTGGAGGAGGAGGGGAGGATGGGTTAAGTGACTTCTCCATGGTCATATAGCAAGTATATGTTGGAGACAGACTTTGAACCTAGGTCTAACCTTACTCCAAGGCCTGCTCTTTAGACAATGCTGCTTCATCTTCATGTAACGGGATTTTTTTTAAAATTGGGGGGAGTGAGGGATGGTATTTTTTTCTTGATATTAGGGAGAATTGCTATCTTGATTCTCTCTAGTTATTGCCATTGACCTCTTTGGACACTTAGTTAACCATGGGGATCAGTACAGTTGTGAACTCTCAATGATAATCCAGATAGCATTGTCAAAAAAATGTCTATAGATGTTAGGGGAGGAGAGTTTCGATTAGCACTCAATTTACAGAAAGCAAAGGAGTTTGAATGTTGGGACTTGCTGTCTTATAGCTTACTGTGTTATGCTCTCCTTAGTGGTATATAGGATTATATGTATATAGTGGTATATTAGGATAATAGTGATAACAGCAACAATACGTGTGTGTATATGTATACAGACATACCACTTTAAAGTTTGAAAGTACTTTGAAGACATTATCTCACCTGAGGCCTCCAACAACCAAGTGAAGTTTATACTGTAATACCATTGACTCTATTTTCCAGTGAGATAACTGAGGCTCAGAGAGGTTAAGTGATTTGTACATGGTCACACAAATGGTAGTGTGTTGGGCAGGATTTGAATTCAGGATTGTTCCCCTAGTACCTCTGTGGCATTCATTTCTCTTTGTGGCTTAGTGTCTGCTTGGCAGAGAGTCTGTACCTGTACTTGGGTGATGGAAACCACCATAGTATAAACAAAGAATAAAGAAGTTTGTTTTTTTAAGTGAGGAAATTGGAAGCTGCCCCTTGGCTAAATGGATAAAGTGCTAGGTTTGGAATCCGGAAGACTTGAGTTCAAATGTAGCCTCAGGTGTTTTCTTGTTGTGTGTCCCTGGGCAAGTCAGTCTCAGTTCCCTCAAATGTCAAATGGGAATGATATCAGCACCTACCTTGCAGATGAGGATCAAATGAGTTAATAATTAAAAAGTGTTTAACACCGTGTCTGGCACATAGTAGGTGCTATATAAATGCTTATTCCCTTCTTCTCTCCGCCCAAAAAACCTTCCAAGGTTTTCCTCGTAGGAAACATCCCCTGTTTTTGTCCTCTTCTGCTCTTGAGCCCTGCTCTCCTAGATGAGGGGCCTCTGCCTGCTCTTTTCGTGCACACCTCCATACCCTCTCACTTTAGGACACGTCTTGTAAAGTTGCTGATGCTTTCTGCATGCTGGATGCAGAAGGACCGACACCTTAATCAGTCAGTGGATGATTGGGTGATAAAGGTGGCTGCAGGGAAATGGGGGCAGTGGAAGGAGAGGAAAAGATCTAGCCTTAAAACCCTAAGCAGAGGGAGGTCCTGTTCATTTAATATCAAGCTGTCACTGTACTGAATGACCCTGCTGCAGTTTTGTCTTGTTTGAATTTTAACTAGGAAATAACTGTACTGTGTCTACTTTAAAGCTAGCTAGAAGATGAGACAGAGGTTTTTCTGGTGACTTTTTAGTTCTCATTTGACCTGCCCTGTGCACATAGATTTGCTTCTGGCTGCAGGAGAGAGTGTGGAGCCATTCTTCCGCCTTCACTTCCTAGGCTCTTTAGCCCCATTGAGCTGAGAACAGTGGCTGAGGACAAAAGCTGTATACACTGTACAAACAGAGCCCCAAAGCAGCAGTACACTGAGTCATTCTTCGCTCTGTGTGAGAACTGAGGGGGACTCTATTCACTTCCTTTGTGCTGGTGTCTGTCAACAGCGCTGTTTGAGGCAAGGCCTATTGTGCTGGCCAATGTTTCTTATTGACCTAAGTCTGTGCCTGCAATGTTCCCAGGGTCGAAGTTGCGAGTGAGAGAATGTTTGAAAAGGGGTAATCATAGGCTAAATGCATTTTGCTGTATTGTCATTTGACCTATTAAATCTAAACTGTGGTCTACGTTAATGCAAACAGGTAATTATGTAGTCACAGCTGCACCTATTGACATCTGGTTACCGCCCCATGGAAAAAAAATATGTGTTTTTCCCTTCTGGGTCTAGGTTCTTGTATACTGGACTTTAATGATTATTAACTGAAAATGAAAGTGAATTAGGAAGATTGACAGGTTGACAAGATGATACTTTATCCATATAAGCAAAAAAATTAGTTTTGGCCACAGCTGTTTGCATACTTCTCTCTTACATTGCAGAGCTTATTGGTGCTTCTTGGTTTCAATATTATTTTTTCATGTTTATTTATTTAATTGTATAAGAACATTTTATATTCTCTACCTCAGCATTAAAGTGTTCTAAATTATAAAATCATTTTCAAAATCTGCATCTTAGAGTTTAATTTTACTTGCCTGTGGCCTTATTGGTTATATTGGTTATGTTTTGTTGGCCCCATCTTGGAGCATAAGACATTATTAGCAAGAAATACATATTCTCCTGATTGAGTGGAGTGTATCTTGGGACAAAAAGATGTTTCTGTCTATAAATGACATTATCAAGGGTGGTCCATTCTAGTTTACTGTAGAATTCTAAGAAGTAGTTATAGGTAAGCTAGTTTTTAGCATATTTTCTATGTCCTTCCTTCTTTTGCCTCTGTTTGTTTATCATGCATCTATAAATTAGTAAGGGAAAAAATGTTTAGAAGAAAATTTCCCCTGAAAGATACTATGAAAATCTAGTTATCAAAACTGATGGCACCTTTTGACTTCTTAAGGATCTTTTAGTGTCTTTCATAAGTAGTTATTTGAATGGAAATCTATATTAACCTGCTCCCTTTTCTCTACTTAGAAGTTAGTCACCAAAGTGGTTTTTGTTGGCAATATGAAATATCTCAGTGGTAGAAATGGGGAACCAAGGAGAAGAAAACATTTTGGGAGTTCTTGGCCTCTTTAACATAATATATTTAAGAATGTTAGTGAGGTTTCTGAAGTAAATAATCAGAATCATAGATTTGGGACCCTGAACACCATATAGTCCAACCCCTTCATTTTTTCAAATAAAGAAATAGAGGCCCAGAGAGTTTAGGTTCTGTTACCAATGTCCAAGGGTAGTAGGTGACAGTACCAGGGTTAAACTCTGGTTCCCTGACTCCAAATCCAGTACCTTTTCTACTGTGCTTGTTTATATTACAGTTAAATTTTTTTTCCCTCTTAAATGGCATATGTCAAACCAGATGTCACTAATTTCCACGAGTTCTTAAAGGAGTTGTGAGGAGGTAGTAGAGACCCTAGACCTACTCCTCCTGGAGAGCTATCAGAGTGCGCGGTGGCTTGTAGGTAGCTTCTGCTTCCAAATTAGCATCGCTGCTTTGCTGCTTCATTCTCTTTCACTTTTAGAATTGGAGTGTACCTAAGAGGTCACTTAGTTCAACTCCTCTTCCAAGGAACATCCTAACATTTTCAACTTAGATCCTAGTTCTGCTTGCCTCTTGAGTATGGCCTGTGACAAGAGCAAGTTTCTATGGGATTTTTGTAGATGATAATGATTTATAGTAGTATTATCAAAAAAATGAACAAGTTTGAAATCTGTTATTCTAGGCTGTTCTGTAGAGTTGTAATATGCCTATCTCATCCTGTGCCTTCAAATCTAGTGAATACTTGACATGAGTGAATGCGTATGCAACTGAAAATAAATACAAAATATGTACTTATAACATATAAGGTCCTTGGAAATGTGAGTGAACCAATAAAAAATAGCTTTTTAAAACCACTTTAAAATCCTTGTTAGATCTCCCTTTATTTAGAGTTAATGCTTTCTATTTGGAATAGTATATGGAGAAGAGAAGCGAGACTTGCTTAAAAACTATCATTCTTGTGACTTTCTAACACATCTCACTGATTACATAATATCACAATTACTTAGCAAATACTAAGGATATTTTAAATCACTATTTCTATGAATTAAATTGTTAATATTAACTTTTTTAGACTCTTACACTATTTTAATTATTACAAGAAGAATGTTAAGGATTGCAGAATACATGGAATTTACCTTCTTATCCCTTAAATGTGTAAGCTTTAAAAATTTTCATTTTTGCAAATAAAAATGATTTTACTTTTCAGTGTTATTTCTTTATTATACTAAATTGTTTGGACAGTTATTAACAATTCTAAAGACTTTCCAGATTTGTAGGAAATAATGGGCCATATGCTGTCTTATAAGAACCCTGATTTGGGAAGGATGGGGCTCTTTGCCAGCAACTAATTAAGACACTCTTTTGTTCTGGGATAGTTAGGGTGTTATGTAGGTGTGAAATGTACCACCTCTATCAGAGAGAAATGCTTCCATTCTCTATACCCCTGGTAGTTATTTGGGAAGGCATTTAAAAAATTAAGTTGCCTGCCTATAAAATAGAATCAGTTTTTAATGCCGTATAATTTGAAACCAATGAGGATGGAATAGTAAGACATGGAAATGAAATGAGATTATAAAAGTATTGTGTCATCTGAGTTGGTACTGCTGATGGCTTGTTTTGACCTATTTTAAATCACATCACTATTAACAAGGGGTGGGAGTAAAACAGAACGTCTCTATCAGGTGTCTGTTGCCAATTAATGTGAAATAAGAATTATTATATAATTGCATGTTAGGGTGAATGAGAGAGTCTCTTTTCATAAAGAGAAAATAATGAATCTAATTGATTTCCTGCATTTTTCATGCACCTAAGTTAGATATTCTTAACATCTTAAAATGGAGATCCTTTCTGATATCCAGGTTGAATGGGCTCAATTAGGTACTCTATGTTCCTCCTTTAGCGCAACTCCTCTTGCTTACCTCATTAGAGCAGAATTAACTTTTTATTCAGGATGTAGTAGTTAAACAGAGTTATGGGCCGTGGGTCTAAAGATTGCAATCAGTACAAGCTAGCCTCAACAGAGAGCTTCCTTTCACCCATTCTGACTATTGTCACCGCTTCCCCTCATTCATCCTCGTTGCTGTTGATCATAGCACGAGACCCAGAGACACTATTGCTATGCCTACAAATAAGGTTTTATGTTTGATCTTTTCATTTTGTAAAAGATAAAGCATTCAAATCTTAAAAGGGTGCTTTCTCTTTTTAATGAACAGAAATGGCTCTGGGAATTTCAAAAGCTTAGTAATGTTTTGTTCATAGGGTAAAAAGGATTCACAACAGACATTGTGACCAAAAGGCTTTTTCTCTTTTTATTAATGGAAAATTATTTCCCTAAGATTAAACTTGATTAAAATGTAGAGTTATTTGTGTCCTTCCTCTCCAGAAATAGCCCTTCATAGTTCAACTAATAAACCCAACCTGCGCATGTAGTTTGGGGAGTTATTTCTTGAAATGACTCAGCTTTTCTCTCTATACTAAGTAAGTATTGTAATGTGTGTACTCACCCACTCTCATCACTCATCCTATTCAAAGTTCCTTTATATATTGGTACTAACTGGTGCATATCTCTAATCAGGAAAAGAACATCATAGTGTTTTATAAATGATTGCAGGTAGAGAGAGGGTTAACAATCTGACATTCTCAGTGGCTTAATTAGACCTTGGCAAAAAGCCAGCGATAGTAGAAAATGGGCCGCCTGAGACAGCAGCAGAAACCAGTGGGTTTCAGCCTCTTGGCAAAGTCTTGAGTATTCAGCAGCGTTCTGTGCTTGTGCCTACCTGTTGTGGGAAAGTGAGATGCTGTCCAGACAAGAGACAAAGCAGCCAGGCATTTTCCCATCCAGCCTTGCTATTGTATTTGTGCTGCAAAAAGGAAAAAAGGTACCTGTCATCAAACTCGGCTTCTGCAGTGATTCACTGCACATAGCCACACTCCATTCAAAGAGGGGCTAGTTTAAATATACTGAGCAAATCTCAGTCGGCTTTCTTAGACTGTACTGTGCAGAAAGCAATATTCACAATAAAACAGGATGTTGTGGGGATTTAAGATTTTGGAATTAATCGTGCTGGGACAATTTTGACTGTGTTGAATTTTGAATCCATTGCTATTTATTCTCTATGATTTTTCCAGAAAGCAAAATATACCAACTTTTCATTATCCTCATCATCACATAAGACTGTGGTCTTTCAAAATGAAAAAATTGCTTTGAATTAATGGTTTTAAAAACAGCTTTAAAAATCATTGTAAGGAAATGTTTAAATCTGAAAAAATAAGGCTTTTCTTTGGTTGTTGATGTGTGTTTACTTGATCCATGGAGAATGGTTTAATTCAATTCAACAAACATTTATTAAATATATACTACATGGATTTGATATTCTAATAATTCAAGTTTTACGAGGTAATATGTTAATAAAAATTTGTAGCAAACTTACTTTCATACTTAATATATAAATCATGTATTCTTAAGAAATTCACTACTCAGAGTCCCTTGAAGGAGAGGCCACTTTAAATGTATGCATATGTGTGCATGTGTGTGTGTGTGTATACTAATATATATTTCATATATATTTGACTAGTGCACATACATGTACACATATACATACATGTATTAGTCCTTGTGCTCAGAAAGCTCACATTCTAATGCTGGAAACAACTTGCAGATAACTGTGCATAGAAGATATATACAGTGTGAGCTGGAAAATAGAATTCAAGCCAGTAGGCCGAGTCAAGGAGTGAAAACATCCCAGCATGGGAGATAGCCAGTGAAAAGGCATGAAGTCAGGAGATGGAGTGTCTGGTCTGAGGAACACCAAGGCCAGGGTCCCTAATTTGTAGAGTACAAGGAAGGAAGTAAAGTATGAGAAAACTGGAAAGGTAGGAAGGGACCCAGCTTGTAAAGAGCATTAAATGCCAAACAGAGCCTTCTATATGTAGATTTCTATAGTATGACTGACAGAATGAAAAAAGCATTGGTAAGTGCTTTTATGTTCAAAACATTAGGCTAAGCACTAAAGATACAAATAGAAAAATCAGATAGTCCCTGCTCTCCAGAAGCTTGTATTCTAGTGGAGGAGACAGCATGACAGGGAACGCTTGGAAAGTTTCAGCTGCAAATCAGATGGAAAGGTCCCATAGTCCATAGGGTGCAGTGGCAAAATGGATGATAATATCTTTAATGTCATTCCATTGTTAAAAATCCTATCAGTTTCTGATGTGGAACCACATGACAGTCAGTGCCAAGGACTGTGGTGGCAAGAGCTTTTTTTTTCCCTGGGTCTTTAGTAGCTATGGCTACTACCCGAAGAGGCAGTTATCTGGCTGCTTTCTTCACAGGAGCTCTTCCCTGCTTAATGACTATGGGTCCTGGGCTGGCAGAGGTAATGTTTTTAAGGCAGTTGGGTTCAGGGCCCTGGCCTATCTCCATCAGGGTCTGAGGGAAGATGGTGGTCAAGGTGGTAGGTAATAATGGTTTGTCCTGCCTGCCTCTTATTTCTCCATCAAAGTGCTTTATATCTTTAGCTAAGCAGGTTGGTTAGAATTCGGAGGGGATGGTGGACCCCGTCTCCCCAAGAGTCGCTTCCGTGGATGATAGCTGTGAGAGTTGGGCTGGAAGCAGGACTGGGTGTCTGAGAAGTGCTGCTACTCCTGGGATCTTGTGTTTATCTGCCTCCAGATGATGGCATTCATTTAACAGTTATTGCTGCTGATGGTGAGGAAGATAAGCCCCATCTCCACAGTAATCTATCCCCTCACTAACGGCTGCGGGTACTAGTTGGAGGCAGGTAGTGTGGAGGGCACCGCCACCACCAAACTTCTTAAGTTCAGGGTCCTGGGTTGTTCCTATCTGGGTCTGAGAAAGATGGTCCCAAAGTAATAATGATGATTTGACCTGTCTGCCTTCTGTCTCTTCCCCAAAGAAGAACCGCCTTGCTACTTCCTATGCTGTTAGTATGTGTTGTTTTTGTTGTTCAGTCATTGTGTAATTGTGTCTAACACTTTGTGGCCCTTTTGGAGTTTTCTTCTCCAGCTTATTTTACAGATGAGGAAACTGAGGTGAACAGGATTAAGTGACTTGCCCAGTGTCACACAGCTAGAAAGTGTCAGAGGCTGGATTTTAACTCAAGAAGATGAGTCTTCTTGGCTTCAAACCCCACCTTCTATCCACTTTGCCACCTAGCTGCCAAGAATTAGGAAGATCTAAAGTCCAGTTCGGCCTCCGACACTTAATAGCTGTGTGACCCTGGGCAAGTCACTTAACCTTTTTTGTCTCTGTTTCTTCATCTATAAAATGAGCTGGGGAAGGAAATAGCAAAGTGTTTCAGTGTCTTTGCCAAGAAAAACCCAAATGGGGTCAGGAAGAGTTGGACACGACTGAAATGACTGAACTTCCTGACTCCAGGCCCATGCACTGCACCACCTAGCATTCTGTAAGTATATGCTTGGATTTATAACCCCTAAGACGATCTGTGGATTTTTAAAAATCACATCCTAAAATCTTAAAGTGAGAAGGCATCATATTATTGATCATAGTGGACCCTGTGGGCAGTCCGGTGAAGCCTATGGACGCCTTCTCAGAATAATGTAGTTAAATGCATAAAATAAAATGCATAGGATTACAAAGGAAACTAATTATATTGAAATACAATTATCAAAATATATTTTAAAAGATAAGTTCATAGACTCCAGGTTAAAAACCCTTGACTAATGAAGCCTTATAGAAGAAAAAAATGAAGGCCTAGAGAGGTTGAACCTTCCTTAATGAATAAGAACTAGAGGTAATATCTCCTGGATCCTTGTTAAGCCCTTTTATTATAGTGCTGCCTTAATTTAATATTTTTAATATTAATACTTTCATGGAAAAAATGTTTTCTGATCAGTTGCATTTTTTTACTTTATTTGTTCTGTTAAGTCCCCTTGGGAAAAATGCAAGTATAAAATGACTATATATAATGTATATTGGCTCTAAGAGAAGCAGGGTTTGTTTGTGGGTGTGAAATGGGGAATTTTAAAAACTTAATTGCAGTTTAATTTCAGTTTACATATTGCAATATGTAAACTCACTTGAGAAAGTTAGAAACTCTCCTGTGCAAAGACTCCTTTGTTCTTCCTTGTGATGCAAGCCTCAATACCATTTATCTCCTCAGTGGAAAAGCTAGTTAGAAAGGAGAGAAATCTCCTTAGAATACTTTGTTTTCCCAATTACACAGTTTTTTTTTGCAATTCTACAATTTTGCATTATATTCTTAAACTACTGGGAAATTTTTCACTTTTTCTACCATTGTGATAATGTTTATCTTGGCACAAGTGAAATAGTTTTCTTTTTAAATTAGTAGCCACTTTCTATAGAAAATAAATTTTCAACATTCTGAGCAGGGATTAGTAGGATGAGCTGTCTATACCACCCCCAACCAACCTTTTGAATCAATCACTGCTGGGCGAGATGGCCACTGAAGTCCTTTCCAGTTCTAGATCTATGAACCTCTCTATTATCTTATGTAAGATATATACTTGAAGCATGTTTCTTTTTTTCTTCCTTGGGTATGGTAGCTTACCACAAAATTGCTCGCTTAGAGGGCAATTGCTGCTTAATGTAGGAAATAATGTGAATAAGAGATTGAATAAGTGAAAAAGCAGTTATTAAGTTTTTATTATGTGCTGAAGAGTGTGCTCGGTGCAGGAGATGCCAATACAAAAGTAACATATTCCTTTTTGGTGTGTAATTGCCTGTCTTTTGATCCCCAAACAAGATGAAAGTTATTGGTTTGGGCTTTGGGAACTTCCAATTTGGATGTATTTTATCTACAAATAAATAGATAGTACTCTTATCTACGAAGGAAGCAGTAACCTGAGAGTGGAGCAGTTTTGGAGACATATGTAGTTCTCTCTTGCTTACCAGAAATGCTATACTAATTCACAGCTCCTCCTGTAATGTGTTAATATAGTCCCTCCCAACATTTGTTATTGTCTTCTTTTGTTATATCTGCCAATCTGATGGGTATAAGGAAGATGATCACAAACCACAGAAAAGATACAAAGCTAGTCTTTTTTTGTTTCTTTTGGCTTTTCTTTTCTCTGCCATAGGTAGTGACCTTTGTACTGGAAAGGATAGAACAAACATGGTTAATTGATAAAATAATGAGAGTGTAGATAAATTATTGATGGTAGTAAAGAGATAACCTTATTGGATTTGATGGATTCAAGTTACTTGGTCCAAGTGAAGTATGTTCCCTGGACCTAAAAACTGAGAGCTGCGATTGCAGAGATACTGTCTTTCATAATTTAAAGGCAATTGAAAATGGGAGAAGTCCTACAAAAGGAGAAGGGCTAATGTCTCAATTTTCTAAAAAGGGAAGAGAACCCAGCCAGTGGAGGCTGTTTACACTGGGTGCCTCCACTTCCTTTCCTCTCTCTTCTAAACTCTTTGCAGTCTAGCATCAAACCTCATCATTCAGTTGAAACTGCTGTCTTCAGAGTTCTAATGATCTCTTTAATCACCAGATCTAATGGACTTTTTCCTCAGTCCTTGTCCTTCTTGGCCTCTCTTCAGCCTTTCACACTACTGATCATTCTCTTCTGTTTGATCCTTTCTTCTCCCTAGATTTTCTTAACATGGTTCTCTCTAGATTCAGGAGATCATTATCACCTTATGTTTGGACCTTTCCAATAGCCTGCTGATTTTTACCTCAAGTCTTTGCAAACTCCAATCCATCCTCCACTCAGCCGACAAATTGGACTTTTCATTTATTTATTTATTTATTTGGTCATTTATTTATTTGTTTGTTTGATATATTTAGTTTTCAGCATTGATTTTCACAAGAGTTTGAATTACAAATTTTCTCCCCATTTCTACCCTCCCCCCCACTCCAAGATGGCGTATATTCTGGTTGCCCTGTTCCCCAGTCAGCTGTCCCTTCTGTCACCCCACTCCCCTCCCTTCCCCTTTTCCCTTCCTTTCTTGTAGGGCAAGATAAATTTCTACACCCCATTGCCTGTGTATCTTATTTTCTAGTTGCATGCAAAAACTTTTTTTTCTGTTTTTGAACATCTGTTTTTAAAACTTTGAGTTCCAAATTCCCTCCCCTCTTCCCTCCCCACCCACCCTCCCTAAGAAGTCAAGCAATTCAACATAGGCCACATGTGTATCATTATGTATAACCCTTCTATAATACTCGTGAAAGACTAACTGTATTTTGCCCCTTCCCAACCCATCCCCCTTTATTGAATTTTCTTCCTTGATCCTGTCCGCTTTCAAAAGTGTTTGTTTTTGATTACCTCCACCCCTATCTGCCCTCCCCTCCATCATCCCCCCCTTTTGTTTTATCTTCTTCCCTCTTCTTTCCTGTGGGGTAAGATACCCAATTGAGTATGTATGGTATTCCCTCCTCAGGCCAAATCTGATGAGAGCAAGATTCACTCATTCCCCCCTCACCTGCCCTCTCCCCTCCTCCCACAGAACTGCTTCTTCTTGCCACCTTTATGTGAGATAATCCACCCCATTCTATCTCTCCCTATCTCCCTCTCTCAATATATTCCTCTCTTATCCCTTAATTTGATTTTATTTCTTTTAGATATCTTCCCTTCATTTTCAACTCACCCTGTGCCCGCTCTCTCTCTCTCAGTATACACGTACATATATACGTACATACACATTCACTTTTATATATATATATGTGTGTGTGTGTGTATATATATATATACATATATATATATATGTATATATATATATATATATATATACACACACACACACACATACATATATATATGCATATTCCCTTCAGCTACCCTAATACTGAGGTCTCATGAATCATACCCATCATCTTTCCATATAGGAATGTAAACAAAACAGTTCAACTTTAGTAAGTCCCTTGCAATTTCTTTTTCTTGTTCTTTTTCTTGATTACCTTTTCATGCTTCTCTTGATTCTTGTGTTTGAAAGTCAAATTTTCTGTTCAGCTCTGGTCTTTTCACTGAGAAAGTTTGAAAGTCCTCTATTTTATTGAAAATCCATATTTTGCCTTGGAGCATGATACTCAGTTTTGCTGGGTAGGTGATTCTTGGTTTTTAATCCTAGCTCCATTGACCTCCGGAATATTGTATTCCAAGCCCTTCAATCTCTTAATGTAGAAGCTGCCAGATCTTGGGTTATTCTGATTGGGTTTCCACAATACACAAATCGTTTCTTTCTGGCTGCTTGTAGTATTTTCTCCTTGATCTGGGAGCTCTGGAATTTGGCGACAATATTCCTAGGAGATTTCTTTTTGGGATCTATTTGAGGAGGCGATCGATGGATTCTTTCGATTTCTATTTTGCCCTGTGGCTCTAGAATATCAGGGCTGTTCTCCTTGATAATTTCTTGAAAGATGATATCTAGGCTCTTTTTTTGATCATGGCTTTCAGGTAGTCCAATAATTTTTAAATTATCTCTCCTGGATCTATTTTCCAGGTCTATTTTCCAGTGGTTTTTCCAATGAGATATTTCACATTGTCTTCCACTTTTTCATTCCTTTGGTTCTGTTTTATAATATCTTGATTTCTCATAAAGTCACTAGCTTCTACTTGCTCCAGTCTAATTTTTAAGGTAGTATTTTCTTCAGGCGTCTTTTGGACCTCCTTTTCCATTTGGCTAATTCTGCCTTTCAAGGCATTCTTCTCCTCATTGGCTTTTTGGAGCTCTTTTGCCATTTGAGTTAGTCTGTTTTTTAAGGTGTTGTTTTCTTCAGTATTTTTTGGGGTCTCCTTTAGCAAGTTATTGACTTGTTTTTCATGGTTTTCTCGCATCCTTCTCATTTCTCTTCCCAATTTTTCCTCTACTTCTCTAACTTGCTTTTCCAAATCCTTTTTGAGCTCTTCCATGGCCTGGGACCAGTTCATGTTTTTCTTGGAGGCTTTTGTTGTAGGCTCTTTGACTTTAACTTCTTCTGTCTGTATATTTTGGTCTTCTTTGTCACCAAAGAAAGAATTCAAAGTCTGAGATTGAATCTGGGTGTGTTTTCGCTGCCTGGCCATATTCCCAGCCAACTAACTTGACCCTTGAGTTTTTCAGTGGGGTATGACTGCTTGTAGAGTTTAGAGAACTATGTTCCAAGCTTGGGGAGATGTGCCAGCTCTGCCACACCAGCACTCCTCCTTCCCCAAGAACCCCCAACCCGGACTGGGCTTAGATCTTCAGCAGGCTCTGCACTCCTGCTCTGATCCGCCACTTAATTCCTCCCACCAGCTGGGCCTGGGGCGGGAAGCAACTGCAGCTGTAGTTCTGTAGCTGCCCTACCTCCGCTGCCCCCGGGGCTGGTAGCCAAACCCCGAACTCCTTCCACTCCCGCAGCTTTTCCCACTAACTTTCTCTGTTGTCTTTGGTGTTTGTGGGTTGAGAAGTCTGGTAACTGCTGCAGCCCACTGATTCAGGGCGCTAGGGCACACTCCACCTGTCTCCTGGTCTGGTTGGTCTGTGCCGCTCACGCTGGGCTCTGCTCCACTCCACTCCACTCTGCTCCCAGCTCTGTGTGGGATAGACATCACCCAGAGACCATCCAGGCTGTCCTGGGCTGGAGCCCTGCTTCCCTCTGCTGTTTTGTGGGTTCTGCAGTTCTAGAATTGATTCAGAGCCATTTTTTATAGGTTTTTGGAGGGACTTGGCGGGGAGCTCACGCTAGTCCCTGCTTTCCAGCCGCCATCTTGGCCGAGACCCAGCAATACCACAAATTGGACTTCTTAAAATGCAGATTTGACTAGGTCACTGGCCTTTTACTTGCTTCCCCAGCAAGGGAGGGGAATCACAATTTCCTCCAAATACAAAGTTATACAGAGTCAGTAAACAGAGAATAATTAACAATGCTTTTTACTCAATTAGGGCATGTCATGGTGCTTAAGATGGCCTTCTCCAACCTACAGTGAATAAAGAAAAAGTAAAAAGACAAGAAAATCAGTTTCCCAACTCATTGAAACATTCCTAGACTTTACAGAGCCCTTCTCAAAGCATTTAGAACCTGAGATTGACAGGCCCACCAAAATTTCTCCAAGGAGTCCTATACCATACATCGTGAGTCTCCCTTGAAATCCAGGCAGATTTCCTCTGGGTCCCTTTTCCAAAGGGCATCTGAAACTTCCCCCAGTAGATCTGTGTCACTTTAAAGGTACTCCTACTGGAAATCCAAATACGCTCAGTAACAGGAAAGTTGGGCCGAGTGAGATATAACAGAAAATAAGATCAAATAAGCCCTGAACAAAGTTGAGTCTCTGAAGCAAAGGGAATAAGCATTTAGTGCTGATTACTTGAGATTTCTAGGTCAGCAGGCAAATCTAATTTTCCTAAAGCACTGTGACCAAGTCACCACCCCCAATTAATGAATTCCTGTTGCTCGCTTTTATCTCTGGGATCAAATATAACTTACTTCTGTATGTGACATTTAAAACTCTTCACAACTTGACCCCAACCAATATTTCCAGCTTTATTATATACATTACTACCCTCCATGCACTTCATGGTCCAGTCAAGCTGGCCTTACTGTCACACGCGTGACTGGTCGTCCCTCAGACCTAATCTATACTTCACCACCATCACCACCTCCCCCGTCTCTCCCTCTTGGGATCTCTGTTTTCCTTCAAAAGTCAGCTCAAGCAACACCTTCTGCATGCAGCCATTCCTGACTCCTCTAGCTGGTAGTAATTCTTCCCCTTGACTCTGTTTTTTATGTAATTCTACGTGCAGAATTTGTTTCCCCCTATGAAAGACAGGTTCCTTAATTTTTATTCCCAGTGCCTGGCACACACTAGTCACTTAACAAGTGCTTCTTGATTGATAGTTCAAATGATCGGAGGTAGAGCATTTTGTGATAGCTTGAGTTTGACTGGTTGGAGTAAAGATGGAGGTTGTGTAAGTTGACATCTTTGATATAGTGGGAGGCTAAGGTATTTAAAGGGGCATCAGAATGTATAAAGAAGTCTCCAACTCTAATTTAGGAATTGGAGTACAGACCATGAACTAGATGTTAAAATCCTTGAGAATGGAAAAGAATGAGGAAGGGGATGTGTGTGGAGACAGTTTCTATTAGAATCTGGATATAGCGATATATCTGGATACAGCATCTCTCTAAGAAGGAAAGGTTCATAAGGTCATAGATTCAGAACTGGAAAGATCCTTATAAGTCATCTGGTCCAACTCTTCTGTTTTACAGATGAAGAAATGGGGACAGAGGAGGGGAGGATGGTGGGGGGGTTGCATGAACTGACTTGTCCTGACAAGGTTACACAGGTGGTAGATGGAAGACCCAGGATTTGAACTTGGGTTCTGACTCCAAATCCAGTGCTTTTTGTTCTGCAAGACTGAATTGCTGAGTGATGGCAGGATGGTTTGGAAATTGTTGGGAGGAACCAGAAGAGTGCGTGCTTCATGTCTCCTTGCCTCATGTTTTCAGGGCCCGTGCAAAGGATGACCAAACAAAAAAATTAATGTGATCTTGGACTGCATTAAGAAAGATATAATTTCAAGGAATGATAGGATGGTGGTCCTGGTGTATCCTGCTTTGTTAGATCACATCTGGACTACTCAGTTCTGGGAAGCATATGTCATTTATTTTTTAGAATAAATCTTTATGGCTCTTTTTTGTAAGGTGCCATTATGCTATATTTTGGTTTTGCATCACCTATATTTCCCAGTGTATTCTTTCTCACTCCCTCTCAGAAATCCATCCCTTATTACAGAGGATAAAAAAGAGTGAAAAACGGTTCAGCAAAACTAACCAATGTATTGAAAAATTCTGACCTTATCTGTAGTGTCCAAAGTCTATAAAGGAGAGAAGGTGATACTTTCCTCTATCCCTTCTTTGGGGCTGAGCTCAGTCATTATAACTTAACAACATTAACAGGATCGTAGCTCTAGAGCTGGAAAGAGACCTGCTAGGCTGACTGATCCAATTCCTCTTTTACAGATAAGGAAGTTGAGGCCCAAAGATATTTAGTGACTTAGACAGGGTCACACAGAGGGAGTAAATGTCAAAGGTAGGATTTGAACCCAGGTTATATATATATGACCCTCCCTGAGCACATATTGTTCTGATCAGCTATAGCTATAGGTCACTGTAGTCAGACACACTGTACCTTGACTCCCACATAGTGATGTCATTTTGGTCCTCTTCAAGAATGAGGGACAAGAACCAAGCATAACCATAGGATTCTCATACCAGTGCTTTTACTGTATTTCCATTAAGCTTTACTTGTTCTGTTGGCTTTTTTTCCCCATCTGCATGGCTGTAGTCATACATATTGCTTTCCTTGTTTTGCTTACTTCATTTTGCACCAGTGTTCATGTAAATCTTCCCATGCTCCTCTGTATTCATCATATTTATCATTCTTTACAGCTGAGTAATATTCCATTACATTCATATACCACAATTTGTTTAACTGTTCCCTACATGATGGACATCTGCTTTCTTTCCAGCTCTTTGTTTCTATAAAGATTTTATTGTATATGTAAGGCAATTCTTTTTTATCATTGATTTCCTTGAGTTATATAGGCTTAATGGTGGAACCTTTATATCAAAGGGCATAAGTTTTTTAGTCATATTTCTTTGAAAAATTCCAGACTTTTTTCCAGAATAGATAGACCAGTTTGGAGCTTAACCAGCAATATGGGCAAGCAATTGAATGAATTATGACCTTATGAGTCATGACTGTTGGTTTGTCTTATTTTTTTTATTCTGAACTTAAGAAATAAAACAAGCATTTCCATAACATGGTAGAATAGGAAAAAATTATTGCACATGAAGCTGCAAATATATTATATGCAGTTTGCTATTCCTTTTAAATATATGATAAAGTTGTCATGTAACTTTTTGGGTTTTTTCCTTTCTTTTTTCTCTGCTCCCCCCCATGTCTACCATTAGATACAAATACATGTATATATTTAAAAATCGTTCTATACATACTTCTGTTCTCTGGATGCAGATGGCACTTTCCTTCAGTTAATTTGGGTATTTATAATAGTCAAAGTGACTTATTCACTCAAAGCTGTTCTTAAAACAATATTGCTATTACTGTATTTAACATTCTCTTGGTTCTGCTCATTTTGTTTTTCATTATTTCATTCAAGTGTATCAATGTTTTTCTAAGATCATGAAGCTCATTTCTTTTTTTTTTTTTTGGAGGGGAGAAGGCAAGGCAATTGGGGTTAAGTGACTTGCCCAAGGTCACACAGCTAGTAAGTGTGTAAGTATCTGAGGCAGGATTTGAACTCAGGTCCTCCTGACTCCAGGGCAGGTGCTCTACTCACTGCGCCACTTAGCTTCCCCCAGCTCATCATATCTTATAGCACAATAGTATTCACAATCATATACCACAACTTATTCAGCCACTCCCCAATTGACAGGCATTCCTATAATTTCCAGTCCTTTGCTACCACAGAAAGAGCTGTTCTAAATATTTTAGCACATATAGGTTCTTTTCCTTATTTCTCTAATCATCTTGGAAAACAGACCTAATAGTGGTATTGTTGGGTAAAAGGGTATAGGCAACTTAATAACTCTTTGGACATAATTCCGGATCACTCTCCAGAATGTTTGGATTAGTTCACAGTTTCACCAACAGCAAATTAGTGTCTCGATTTTTCCATATCCTCGCCAACGTTTGTCACTTTCCCCTTCTATCATTTTAGGCAACCTGATCGGTGTGAAATGATATCTCAAGGTTGTTTTAATTTGCATTTCTCTAATCAGTAATGATGTAGAGCATTTTTTCATGACTCTAAATTGTTTTGATTTGTTCATTGGAAAACTGCCTGTTCATATCCTTGGACCATTTATCAATTGAGGAATGACTCATTCTTATAGATTTGACATAATTCTTTCTATATTTGAGATATGAGATCTTTATCTGAGAAACTGTCTATAAAAATTTTTCCCCCAGTTTTCTGCTTTCCTTCTGATCTTGGCTACATTGGTTTTATTTGTACAAAACCTTTTAAATTTAATGTAATTGAAATTATCCATTTTATATCTCACGATGCTATCTCTTGTTTATTCATAAATTGTTCACCTATCCAATTAATTATTTACCATCTGATAAGAAATATATTCCATATTCTTAAGATTTTCTTGTAATATCTCCCTTTACATCTAGGTAACATGTCCATTTTGACTATATCATGGTAAATGGCATAAGATATTGGTCCATGTCCAATTTCTGCCAGACTGCTTTCTAGCTTTCCCAACAATTTTTATCAAATAATGAATTTTTTTTTGGAGGGGGAAGGCAGGGCAGTTGGGGTTAAGTGACTCACCCAAGGTCACACAGCTAGTAAGTGTGTCAGGTGTCTGAAGATGAATTTGAACTCAGGTCCTCCTGACTCCAGGGCCAGTGCTGTACTCACTGTACCACCTAGCTGCCCCAAATAATGAATTCTTATCCCCCAAACTTAAGTCTTTACATTTGTGAAACCCAAGGTTACTGTAGTAACTTCCTCCTATTTGTTTACTCTGTTTCATTGATCTACCTTTCTATTATTTCAGATAGTTTTGTACCAGATAGTTTTGATCATTGCTGCCTTATAATATAGTTTAAGTATAGTATAATATAGTTTAAGACCTGGTAATGCTAAACCTCCTTCCTTCACATATTTTAATTAGTACCTTTGATATTCTTGACCTTTTGTTCTTCCAAATGAATTTTGTCACTATTTTTTCTGACTCAATAAAATATTTTTTGGCTCCTCTTAATAGAGATTGAGTGGTCCAGGTACAATTGACAGATGAACAAGTCTATGGAGCAACATTTGTAGTTTCCCAAAGTGACACAATGGATAAAGCACCTGGTCAGGATTCAGGAAGACTCATCTTCCTGAGTTCAAATATGGCCTTAGGTGCTTACTAGCTGTGTGACCCTGGGCAAGTCACTTAACCGTGTTTGCTTCAGTTTCCTCACCTATAAAATGAGCTAGAGAAGGAAATGGCAAACCACTCTGGTATCTTTGCAAAGAAAACCTCAGATGGGGTCATGAAGAGTTAGGCTACTGAAAAACAACTCAACAGCAACAACGTTATACAGATAGATGTACCAAGTAGAAGATAACTCCCAGCTCATGGTGAAGAAAGGTGGTGTCTACACACTGGACAAGGAACTTTCCAAGAGATTTCAGTCCCAGCTATCAGTAGCCTTGGACATGTGCTTTACAGAGATCTTCCCAGAGGACATCAGACAGGACACTGCGCTGCTCAGTAGCACAGTGGACAAGGCACTGGCCCTGAAGTCAGGAAAACTTGAGTTCAAATCCTTACTTACTAGCCATATGACCCTGGGCAGTTAACCTCTGTCTGCCTCATTTTCTTAACTATAAAGTGGAGATAATAATGGAATGTAGTACCTACCTCCTAGAGCTTTTGTCAGGATTAAACAGTATATTTGCAAAATGCTTAGCACAGCGACTGTCAGAGTAGGCGCTCAATCCTGGAAGTTTAGCTGCCGAGACAAACCCAGGAACTTGTTCTTATTATTGTTTTAGTTATTTTCAGTTGCGTCTGACTCTTTATGACCTCTTTTTGGGGGGAGTTTCTTGGCAAAGATACTGGAATGGTTTGCCATTTCTGTCTCCAGCTCGTTTTTATAGGTGAGGAAACTGAGGCAAATAGAGTTAAGTGACTTATCTAGGGTCACATAGCTGCTAAATGTCTGAAGCAAAATTTGAACTCAGGTCCTCCTTGACTCCCGGCTGAGTACCTGTAATGGCAACCACACTGGCATACCCAAGAGGGCTGCTAGTGCAGATTCTTTTATCTGCTTTACTGGGAAAGACCGCTGTTTCAGGGGTCAACAGTCTTCTTTAATTATATGAAATACAAACAGAGAAAATACAGAGCAGAGAAATAAAGACCAACAGACAGGGCTCTACTGCCTGAATCAAAACAATACTGCTATATATACTTTACATTCACCACTGGATGGAGAGAGCCTTTACCTCTGAGCAGTCGGGGAACTCTGAACATACGACCACTCAGAGTCCCGACCAGGGAATCACAAGGTCCTTCTTCTAAGTGAGCCCCCAAAGCAAAAGCTCACCTCTCAGAATATATACTCTTTCAGCTAATAGGCTCAGAGCCAGAAGGCATCACAACCCTCCTGACTCAGTGCCTAATTAGAAATTAGCAAAAGGTGTATAAGCCTGCCTGCAAGCAAGCTTCCTTTAATGGGCTCCACATGAAGCCTATTGATGGTCAGGGAAGATCTTATTCCCCATTAACCTTACAATACTCTATCTGCTTCTCTGGTTAGCTGCTTAATGTGGTGTTTGGGCTGTCCAAAGGAGGTCTAGCACCTTTGGTGCGAGGGCTTATTGAACTCTTTTAGGGCTGCCCATCTACCTTTGCTGTCTACCTGTTACCTGACTTTCACCTGTGACTTCAAGAAGCTGTAGTACATACAGTGGCCCCAGGTTGAGGGTAACTGATGGGCCTCAGACCCTTCAGTGAATTAAGAGTTATCTACCCCCAGTATGTAAAGGAGGAGAATGGGCATATGAGAACAATTTGTTCCAGTGGCCATGAAGGCAGCTGAAGCTAGCACTGCGGAATGCTCAGAGCTTGGTCAGATATCAAAGACACCAAGGTCATCCACTGCATCCTGGGCCGTCTCCAGTGGTCTTGACTTTTGTCTTGCCACTGACTTTGATGACTTTGGGAGAGAGAGTGAGGCTGATGATTTTGTGCAGCTCTGCCTCATTTAAACCCAATTCATGTACAAGTAGAGACATTTCCCTGTGACGTCACTGGTCTTTTTTGAAAACAAAGGACAAACAGTAACAAGGTCCATCCATCCTTTTCTTTCTTCCTTCTTTCTTTCGATCCACTCTATGTGTCCTGTATGTACTTATTTATTTACATGTTTTCTCCCCTAACATATAAGAGAAGGGGGGAGGGAATAAACATTTATATAGCACTTAATATGTGCCAGGCACTGTGCTAAGCACTTTCCAAATACTATCTCATATGAACCTCACAACAACCCTTTGAGGTAGGTGGTGTTATTATCTACATTTTACAACTGAGGAAACTGAAACTCCAATAGAACCCCAGTGCCCAATAAGAATCCTAACGAATGTTGTTTAATAGTCAAACTTGAACCTTCTGGTCCTAGGCCCCCTTCTCCCATTGTTGAGTTCCTCCCACAAGCTCCATTTTGAGAAAGGGCCCAGATCAGCTGTCCTTCACTCCCTGGACTTTGTCACATGCTTAAGTTGCCTTTTCCCTCTTGCCTCCTTCTATCTTCAGTGAATTCCTCTCAGAACTTTCCTTTTAAGGGAAGGTCCAAACCATTCATGCTTCACTCTCCAGATTTAGCCACCATGTCCTACTGGGTACCTCTCAGCCTCTTTCTGCTCCCTTTTATGGTGTCTTCCCCCATTTAGCAAACAAACACCTCAAGGTCAGGGAATGTCTTTCTTTTTGTTTGTGTTTGTATCCCCAGTGCTTAATACAGCACCTGGCACATAGTCAGTGCTTAATAAATGCTTGCAGCTTTGACTTGAATTGAATGATAGTATTGAAAATAAGCAAATTGGTATTGTGATTTGTTGAATTCAGCATTCTAGTTCACAGAGGTGTTTCTCAATGTAACTGTCAAGTTTTCTAAAGAGTGATATAGTTTTAGTATTTTTTGCTTTAATTAGATTTACATGTCGGGAGACTAAATGATGAGCATTTCTCTCATAGCTGTTCTTCTTTGATTTATTTGAAATGACTATTTTTTTTTCATTTTCCCCATTTTCTTATAAATGTTATCCTTTCTTTAAGTCACTCTGCATTGGTGTCTGTGAGAGCAGCCATTTTATTCTAATCAGTTGAAAGGATGACTAATATAATTGTTTCAGAAAATTTAAAATAAATTCTTTTCTTGTTCCAATGTAAAATGCAGTACAGTTATCCTATTACCTGTATGTATTGGCATTTCGAAGAAAAATTCAACTCTAAATTATGTATTGATTCTGGCAGTTGTTTTTAACAGACACTCTAGCCTCCTGAAATTCAGTTGCTCACTGACCTTTGCACAGTGCAGGATGAGGGCATGGGGCACATGGGTATGTGTTTTATGCAATATCTATCTAGAGTGCCACTATATTTTGTAAAAGAGAAAAGGCGGCTGCAGGATACTGAGCATAGGCAGCTGCTCCCTGATGTCTTGTACTGTGAGAGCACCTTTCTGACAGGTTCTCAGGCTCAGCTCTGAGGTCAGAACAGGATTAAGACAAGAACCCACTTTGCCTGCACAGACAGCTGCTCTGTTTAGTCAGTGCTCTGACTTCAGCTCCATGGCTTCTAAAGAATGTTTAATTAATTTTCCCACTACCAAAAATTATCTCTAGCAAAGATATAAACTTGTGTTAAAGCTGGAGAAAAAGATAGGGGTTTTTGAAGGGATGATATATTGAGATTTTTGCTCCTCTTTTGGTGATGTGATTTTATTTTTTTGTTTTTTTTTTAGTCCCTGACCTGCATTTGTACATTTCATATAGTATAAATAATATGAAATTAGAAATGATGCTTTATAGTCAGTCATCTTATCTGATTGATTTCATGATTGGATTTTATTTGCAAGGTAGTAATCCACTTCTTTGGAAGAGAGCTAACTACTGCATTACACTGGTGATTCTGGGCTGTGTCTTACTTCCATAGAGAAGTAAGGAACTTTTATAGACCCCATGGTGGTGGGAGCAGCAGGCAGTACTGTAGCCAGGTGGTGGATTGGACTCTGCTGATGAGAACAAGGTTCATTGACAGCTGTTGTGCCACATGGAGACTGGGCCCAGAGCCCCGGGCAGTTGGTATGTGTGGCATCTTGATGCCAAAATCCCAACACAAATATTCCCCTATACCCTGTGGAGGTGTTCAGTGATAAGAGTGTTGGTGGTACAATCAGAAAACCTAGGTTTGAGGCTTCATGCTGCCACTAACTGGGACTAGCCTTACTTATCTTGTTATAATGGTGATCATTTCTGTCTGGTAAGGGATAAACAGCTTCTTTGGGCTTGGAGGAGGGAAGAGGAAAAAGATTGAATTTCCTAGAAACTTAGTTGGTTCCTTCCATACTCACCCAGGCTAGGTAATCATGATAAGGAAGTACATTCAAATGTTTCATAAAATTAGGACCAAGTTCAGATGGCAAAAATTGTTTCATTAATAGGATAGCTATGTTAGCTAAGATAGGGTTTTTATTGAGTCATTTCCATTTAAATTGTTGCTCATCATTCCTATCTCATAGAGATAGGATATAGTTTAAGGACTACTCTTACCATTTGATTTGAATTCTTTTAAGTGATTACTTTGATAATTTCTCAATGAACTAAGATATTCTCATTTCATTAGTGGTCATTGATTCACTTAGGAATCAAATGATTTTAAAGTATAATTCTTAGGTGAGCAGTAACCTTTATAATTAACAAGACACATTTCTATGTACTATGTATTCTAGCCGCATAATATTCCATCAAATTCAGTTCAAATTCAGACTGAATTTCCAAGTTCTATTGGTTTCAATTTTGCAATATTGCTAAAGCTTACAGAATCTTTAGAATGGGCAGTATATTTTGAACATTTTTTTTGGTTTTGTGATAAACAGCTAAATCTATGCAAAATTTATGGGCATGTCCCTCTGTGGTATCTAAGTACTGTGTAAAAAAACAGTCTCTGTTTTGAAGTGTAAAAACTGTTTAGTTGTGCTATTAGACTGGGACTAGGGAGACACTATGGGTGAAACGTGGTAACACTGGTCAGATTTCATGGTCATGTACAAGATGTTATCTGTAGCTAGTGGTTCCACTAAGCCAGACCCCTGGAGACTGGTGTTCATTGCCAAAGGCATTTTCCCACCAACAGACTAGCTTCTAAAAAGAACTCTAGTTTGTTTAGGATATAAGCTGTTGAATATTTAGAACAAAGATTATATGTAGGTATACTATATTAGGTGCAATAATATTTCTTTTTTTTTTTTTTAGGAAAAATATACAATGCAAAAATGGTCCTAGAAGATATCTAACAGTTATTATAGAAAACTAAGTCACAGTGACTTCCTGAGGAAATAGGAGTTGTGACAGCAGTAGTGGACTCAATAAATGCCTAAAGGGACTGCCACTATAGATGAAATCACTAGTCTGTACCAAAAAAAATTATGCATGTTAAGTTTTTCCCATTTTAGCCATTTTTACAAAGTACACAGATTGAATTCAACAAACATATATTAAACTCCTTTTGTGAGACACTAGATAAATATTACATATATATGCATATATTATTTTTCTCTCTTTTTGTGAATTTTTAGTACAGTTTTTTTTTAAAGTTGTTAATAGTGTTTTAATGGCCGAATCTAATAACCTTTTTTTTTTCAGTCTTCATCCTTCTTAACCTCACTGTTAATTACCCTCTTCTTGATACCCTCTTCTTTCTAAGGGTTTTCCTAATACTGCTTTCCTATGTTCTCTTCGTACTTGACTGGCCATTCCTCTCAGTCTCTTCATTTTCCACCCGGGTCCACTCCTTTGAACTTCTCCATCATGGTCCCAAGAACCTCATCACCAGGAACCTCATTATCCTGCAAGACTGCATCACCCTGGTGCTCATGCCTTAACAGTATTTACTTTGCCTATCTGCTTGGAGAATATAGCAAAGAGCTCTTCTGCAAACCTCCATTTAAGGAGAGTACTGAGGCCAGCTATTTCTTCATTTCCTACCCATTTCTTCATTTCTCACCTGACTCTACTCTTTTGGAGACTCTTACCACTCTTGGATCTTCATCCTTCCCCCAACCTGGGTATCTTCTTTCCCCTTTCCCTTTTCAGCTTCTTTTTGCATGCCGTCTTTCCTCATTAGATTGTAAACTCCTTGAGGGCAAGGACTATCTTTCATATTTGTATCCCCAAACACTTGGTACAGTACCTGGCTAGTAGTAGGTGCTTCATAAATGTTTATTGATTGACTGACTTTGCTGAATCTTCATTTAGGTCATGACTGCTAACTGGGTGACTTCCAAGTCTGTCTTCAGTGGAGTACCCTAACTCTCTTTAGTTCTGTTGAGCATTTTTATTGATGATTTGGATAAAGGAACAGATGGCAAGCTTAGACACTATGCTGTGGCAGCTAACTAGTCTGCTGGATGGCATGTGGGGATTCAAAAAGTTTTCTTTAGGCTAGAGCACTAGGCTGACTAATCATATAACATTTAATAAGAATAAATGTAAAAGTCTTATACTTGATTTAAAACAATCTACTTCGAAGTACAAAGTAGGGGAGGCGTGACTAGATGGCATTTTGTCTCAAAAAGTTCTGGTGCTTTTAGCTCAAAACCAGTCAACAACATACTAATGTAATCTTGGGCTGCATTAAGATAATTTTGCTATGCTCTTCCCTGGCCAGACCACATCTACAATATTGTTTTAAGTTCTCAGCACCCCATTTTAGGAAAGATGTAAAGATAGGGTGGAGAATGTCCAGAGGAGGACAGTCAAGATTGTGAACGTTGTTAAAATCTATGCTGTAAAAATCATTTGAAGGGAACCAGGATCTTTAGCTTAAAAAACAGAAGGTCAGCGGGAAGCACAATAGTTGACCCTAACTATCTGAAGGGCTATCATGTGGAAGAGGGATTAGTCTTGTCCTGAGTGACCCCAGAGGGCAGAAGGAGGCACAATGGATAGAAGTTCCATTGAGGCAGATTTGGGTTTGTTGTCAGAAAAAACTTCTTAACAATTCGGACCATCTGAAAGTGGAGTGGACTACCTCTGAAAGTAATGGGTTCCCCCTCACTATAGGTCTTCAGATAAAGACTGTATGACCTTTCAGTATGTTGTAGAGAAGAGCTTTGTTCAGGGTTGAGTTGAACCTGAGGGCAAGGATTAAGTCCTTTTTTTTTTCTTCCCTCATTTGTATCTCCTAGCACTTAACCCCAGAGAGCCATGTATATAAATAAATTTGTCAAATTGAATGACTGGCAGATTCATGTCACTTTATCCTTAAAATATATTAGGGATTTTTTTATATATATATACATACACACATATGTATACATATGTATGTATATATGTAAATACATGTGTCTGTGTGTGTATGTGTACCTTTTATTTTACAGCAAAAAAAAAGGGAGGAAAGTAAATAATAGGTCGTCAGTACTAAGGAATTTTATTTTTTTTATGTTTCTTATGTCTTTTAAAAAATACTTATCATGTCTGTGGTAACCTATCATGTATTTAACTACTGGTATGTTTTCACTTTTATTCACTATTTATGCTGTGTGTGTGTATATATGTGTGTGTGTGTGTATATACATATATATACCTATATATATGTATACTTATCGTTGTCCCCGTTAGGCTATAGAGTTTTTAAAAGTAGAAATTGTTTAATCCTTTATATTTATATCCACAGTGACTAGCACATGTTAGGCACTTAATACGTACTTGTTAGCTGATTGATCAATGCTTCAGAAAATTCAGGATTGCATTAATTCAGATACTTTTATAATGTAGGTTGCAACTTCTCTACAACCTAGCAGATGATTTTGTGAACTACTTTGCCAACACACACACACACACACACACACACACGCACATCATCATCATCATCATCATCAGTTGGTGGCCTGCCTTATGCTGATGTGACTTACTAAACTTTCCTAAGGCTGGTCCTCATCACCAGACCATATAGTCAAATTCACTTTTAGTAGGGTCTGCCAGAACTTGTGTTCTACCGGCATAATCTTAGAAAATCAGGGTTATCTCCATATTGGTCACGTACCAAAGTTGGATTTTAGTGGAGGAATGTTTCAGAAATTTGAAATAAATTTTTTCCTTCAGTACTAAGGGGAAATAGGAGTAAAAGTACATCTAATGCTTGATAGAGCTAAAACATTGTAGAATCGTCGTTGGGAATGACCTTAGCAATGATTTAGTCAGTCCATCCACAAGTAGGTATTAAACCTGGGGGTGCAGTGAAAGACAAAAATGGGGAGGGCAGTAATGTGTAGGAAGGCTGGAGAGGTAGGAAGAGGCCAAGTTATAAAGGGCTTTAAAAACCAAAGGAGTTTCTGTTTGATTCTTCGTGTAATAGGGAGTTACTAGAGTTTATTGAATGAAGGAGAGGGAGAGAGGTGATATGATCAGAGTTAAGCCTTTAGGAAGATCTCTTTGATGGCTGAGGGGAGGATGGACCGGAGAGGGAAGAGATTTGTGTCAGGAAAATCAACCAGGAGGCTATTGAAATAGTGCTGGTATGTAGTGATGAAGGCATGTGCCAAGGTGGTGGCAGTGTGTAACAACAACACTGCTAGCAGCTGCTGTGGGGGTGAAAGACCAACGACACCAGCACACAGAAGGGCTGCTAGCACAGGTTCTTTGATCTGCTTTTCTAAGGAAAGCAACTTTAAGGGGTTAACAGCCTCACTTTAATTAAACATACATATATCATTCACTTAGTTCAGGGGAAAAGTTCATTAAACATCACCCTGAACTTCAGAGCAAATACAAACAGAAATTACAAACAGAAATTAAAAACCGGAAAATATCAACAGATCAAATAACACAAACCAGTAGACAGGTTTCTAGCTTTCTTTCCAACATCTCAGCACACAGTTGCCAGGGAAGGACCAACATCTGAGTTTTCAAGCTGGGGTTCTCCTTAACAATGGCTAGTCTGGTCTGGTCAAATCACACAACACTCTTCCAGTGAGTGAGAGCCCCAAAGCCAACCTCTGAGTATGTATATCCTTTTTAGGGCCCTGAAGGCTTCATACCTAATAAGCAAAAGGGTGTGGACCTGGGGCTTCACATCCAGTTAGTAAAAGGATATGGGTCTGGGGCTTCACACCTAGCAAGACTTAATCAAAGGCACTTGATTACTTTAGCATTCTAAAAAAGAAAATAGTAAAAAAAAAAAAAAGTCCTCCCCTAATTATCAATATACAGTGTCAGAGGAGAGAAGGGGTCCGATGCGAGAGATGTTAAGAACGTAAAATTGACAGCTCTTGACAACAGATTGGATATAAGGGGCAAGAGAGAGGGAAAAGTCAAGGATGATATCCAGGTTATGAGCCTGAGTGACTGGGAAGATAGTGGTACCCTCAACAGTAATAAAATAAGGGAGTTAGGAAGAAGAGAGGGTTTACGGGGAAAGAGAATGAGTTCAGTTTTGTACATGTTGACATTAAGATTTCTATGAGATATTCAGTTTGAAATGTCCAGTAGTCAGTTGAAAATATGACACTGGACATCATGGGGTTTTCTTGGCAAAGCTACTGGAATGGTTTGCCATTTCCCTCTCCAGTAGATTAAGGCAAAGAGAGGTTAAATGACTTGCCCAGGGTCACACAGCTAGTAAGTGTCTGAGCCTGATTTGAACTCAGTTCTTCCTGACCTTAGCTCTCTATCCACTGAGCCATCTTGCTGCCCCAGAAGAAATGTTAGAGCTGGATAAATAGATCTGAGAATCATATCATAAATAATTTCTATCTTCAAGATACAGAACATGCAAATGGAAAGCAATCTTAAGATTTTTGCCATCATTCATTAAAGGGAAATGATTCACCCACAGTTACACTGCAGTGGTGTGACTGATTAAAATCCTTATTTCCACACATTAATTCATTCATCAAATATCATTCCCACAGCTATAGGTGGAAAGGTGGGAGGGGATGGGGTGGATGAATAGGATGGATAAGAAGATAGACCAGCAATGGTGTGAATAAGGCCAGAGTACAGAGTTGTGGTAGCTTCAAGATGAAATCTCACCAATCAGAAATCAAGAAACCTATTTGTACTAAGAAATATCGACATATTTAATTACCAAAAAATGTGGTAAATGTAGTTGTCTGCGTTGAGAAACAACTATCCCTTGTAACAATTTTATACTTACATGATTCAAAACTCCAGGAACTTCTCAACTTTCCCCCATTTAATTTAACTTTTTAAACTTACCGTTGCTGCACAAAGAAAAATTGTTTTTGTTTGTGAAGGTAGCCATCACTGAAGCAAAAAGAATATGAAAAGATATTTTATTTTACTTATTTAGACATAATTTTAATGCTTCTCATTTTCTCTTTTTATAACTAATTCTTTGAGATGTCCAATAGAAAGCAGATTATGTGTCATAATACCTTATTTATAATAATTAATTTTATATATTCAAACTAATTTGAACAATTTTACCTCCCAGTCATAATTTATGTAGTTTGCTTTTCCTGTTCTTTAAACATCAGTCAACTAGCATTTTGCCAGCACTTATTATAAGAATATAAAAAAGCAAAAACAGCCTCTGACCTCAAGCAATGTATTCTATTCTAACAGGAGATACAACATATACATAAATTGGAACATGTAAAATAAATGCAGACTACATAGAAAGTAGCTTTAGAGCAGAAGGTGTTAGCAGTAGTGGTTGGAAGCAGGAGAAGCCTTTGGCAGGAGAGTGAGTAGGCACAGTGCTAAGTGTGGGTGGATACCAAAACAACAAGCAAGACAACTCTTGCCCTCAAGTAGCTTATGTTCTAACAGGGGAAAATACCACCTAAGGGAAGCTGGAAATTGGACTTGGGCAGTGTGTCTTAGCAGCGTGGAGAGAGTGGGTCGTGGCATGGAGGCTCAGTTCTGAGCCAGATAAGGCAAAAACTCATCTACAAAGCAAGGGGAGTCAGGGACCCTGTCCAGGGTTGCAGTTTGGGAGGGAGAGGAGAATTACAGGAGAAGTAGAGTAGTGTAGTGGTGGCCCGTGAGTTGAGTCTTAAAAGGTCTAAGAGGCAAAAGTTGGGAGGAACATTCCCTTGATACAGGCTATCTTCCTCTCACCTGCCCCACAATTTGCTCATTTAATATAGTTGTATCACTGTTGAAATTTGTCTGTTTTCAGAATATAGTGGGATACCCAAATAGATTGCCCTAATTTAGTCTATCTCCTGAGCACTTGTGTTCACGTATTTACTGTAAGTGTATGTGAATTGTACGTGATGAAGTTGCTAGAATTGTTGATGTCAATTCATTATAAGGTTGCCCCTTTAATAGTAGGTATCCATAATCAGGGCAATCAGGGTAGAAAGATACTTTTTGGGGACCACCATATAGCCTAAACACAGAAGAGGTTAAGGAAAAAGTTCTGTTTTTAGAACTGGATCTTTAATGACAGTGACTGAAGAATTTAGAGATGGCAAACATCATCTCCATGTGCTTCTGATAAATAAACTAGGGCCCAAGTGCCTGATCATGGGGGAGTTACGATCCAGACCTGCTAGTACTCTGCTTCCATGTCACTGAATGAAGGACTCTTATCAATAAAGGGTACTCTTGGTTCTATTTTATGAAGGGAGTAATTTGGGAAAGAATTTCCCCAGGGAACATAACTACTGTAGAATTTCTATCTTTCTGGGCCTTTCATGACATCTTTTGCCAAAATTATGAGGCCAGCATATGGTCACTCCTCTCCTCCATAATGGCCAAATAATAGTCCTAGCGAAGGCTTCTGTGTACTCTTTGCTCCTCACTGCTACTTCCAGAACTCATCCTTTACCATCCTCATTCAGCAGCCTCTTCACCTTTGAAGTATATTCAGTCAAAATTTTCCTCCCAATCCAGATCATCGTGGCTATTGTATACTGGTCCCCTGGTAATTCTTTCTCAAGCAATTCAGTAGTTGGCTCACCATCTTCCTCTATTCCTCAACTCCTGCTTTCTAGGGAGCATTCGTATTACATTCACATTCATATTAATTTTCCCTCAAACTCTCTAATCTCCCATTTCCTCAGTATCTTTAAATGCCATATTTGACTCTTTTGCTTCACCTCAGCCTCAACCTTAGAGGTTGAACACATGCTGGATCTCACCATTGCCCATGAGTCCCACTTCCTCAGTGAGAAGCTCTGCATTCCTCTGTCCGACCATAACCTCTTATCATTCTGTCTTTCCCTTTGCCTCACCTTTCCTAAACCTACTCCTAACCATTGAAATTTCTAATCCTTCCACTCTTAGTACTTTCTCAGACCATTAGCCCTGTTCTGACTTACCTTTCTTCCCTTTCCAATCTTATATTTAGCCATTTCAACCCTAGAATGTCCTCTTCTCTTAAATCTCTCACCCTTATCCTGTCACCACTCATATTTTGCCAAATCCCAGCCCTAGATTACTGCTACCATCTGCCACCTCCACATCTACCAACTGCTGAATAGAAATGG
The DNA here is from genome assembly GCF_011100635.1 of Trichosurus vulpecula. Lineage (NCBI taxonomy): Eukaryota > Metazoa > Chordata > Mammalia > Diprotodontia > Phalangeridae > Trichosurus > Trichosurus vulpecula. The sequence continues at coordinate 298,831,134 of NC_050573.1, read as the reverse complement.
ATAAAATCGAACAACTTTGCCCACAAGACACATTTTAAATTCTTGCTATGCAACTTCACACAAATCCCTCACTGCAGCAGGGAAAGTAATTTGAGAAGGGAAGGCACCAGCAGCTGGGAGCAGGGAACAGAAAGTCATTCTGCAGAAGGTGGGATTTGAGGTTTGTCTTGAAGGAAGCCAGGGAAGCTGAGAGGCAGAGGTAAGGAGGGAGAGCATTCCAGATGTGGAGGACTTGATCCAAAAGTAAGCCAGTGTAACTGGATTGTAGAGTGTGTGAAGGGGAGTGAAGTATAAGGAGACTGGAAAAGGAGGAAGAGGCCAGGTGGTAATAGTGTTAATTGTAAACAGAAGACTTTTATATTTGATCCTGAAGGTAGTAGGGAGCAACTGAAGTTTATTGAATAAGAAGTGACATGGGCAAACCTGTTTTAGGAAAATCACTATGGCAGCTGAGTAGAGGTTAGCTTGGAGGTCAGTTAATTAGTAGTTTTTGAGAACCTAAACAAGGGTTGTGGCTGTGGAAGTGGAGAGAAGGGGACATGTGACAATAGAATGACAAGATGTAGTGATAGCCTGAAGCTGTGGAGCCAGTATGAGTGAGCAAATGTAGGGTTAAGGATTACAGTGAGGTTGCGAGGTTGTGAGCCTGGTGTTCTGGAAACAGGAATGAAGACGTTCAGAAGAGAGGGAATTTTGGAGAAAAAATAGAGCTCTATCTTGCATCTTTTGAATTTGAGATGCATATGAAACACATAGTTTGAGATATTCAAAAACCAGTTGGTGATGTGGGGACTAGAGCTTGAGAGCCCAGATATCTAGATATGGGAATCAGGTCTGTCAGCATAGAGAAGATAATTGAATCCAAGGCAGCTAATGGGTTCACCAAGTGGGATAGTGAATAGGGGAAGTAGAATAAGAACCCAAGCAGAGCCTTGGGAAACAGACAGCTGACCTGGTTGTGGTCCTGCTGCTAATGCAAAGGAAAACTCTCATCCTGAGGGTTCAAACCAGCAATAATCCTCTTACTAAAAACAAATCTCACTATTCTCAATTAGAAGCGGTTCCCAGGGTGGTTAAAAGTTCAGGAAAATAAAAGCAGATAAAGCTGACAAAGAAGTTAAAAGTAGTCGACAAGAATGTTTTCTAGAGGCTCAAGGACTCCCCACCCAGGTCCTAAATTCTGAATTACAGATCAGTCCACCTCTGGGTAAAGTGAACCCAAACTGCCCCAGATCTGCACCACAACTTTATTTATTCACAGCATTCTCTGTTGGCGGTATGTGAGTTTAGAGGGTTAATTCGAGCCTCCACAGTTCCCTCAGTAGGCTGGTCTATAACAATAGCCATGGTTAGTGAGCATGCCACTGATGAAGAAATAGGAAAGGAGACAGAGAAGGACCAGTTTGACAGGGTAGTATATGAAACCTCAAATCTCTATTGTTTACCTTTTGTAAAATTTTTTTAAGTAAATAAATTCATTATGGTATTTCCAAACTTTTCAGCTAATATGTGTCTCTCTCAACTTCTTTTCCACTCTCTTTTCTTAAATGTTTTATTTTATTGATTTGAAAAAAAAAGTTTCATTGACTCTGTTTTCTTTCTTTTCTTATGCCCTATTAATCTTTATGTAAGGTTACTGTCCCCTTCTTATGTGAACAGTTTGGTCAGGGGAAAATGTATTTTGGAGAAGAAAGTGAACTTTTGTATTTTAAAAAAATAATTAAATCAACTGTTAAAGGATACAAAGTAATGTTTCTTCTGTTTGTGAAGAGCTTAGTAGTGAAAACAGGCAGAAAAAGAACTTTTGTTTACAAAAAACTAATGAAGCTAAAAGTGTGAAGAAAGTTTTCATATAAATGTAGAAGAAACACCTAATAAAGAACTAACAGTGTCTGAAGACAGAGAAATAACTTGAGCCTGCAGGGCATTTTGGTCTCATAGCTCATTTATATGTGACTATTTTTAGAGTTTGAGAAGTTAAATCTTACAAAGTAGTAAATCCAATAACTGTTTGGAGACCATGGGATGATTAAGAACTGTTGGTTTCATAACCAAGAAGTACATGGATAGATCCAGGGAGGGCTGTGAACCTTGGATAGGAAAAAAAAAATTACATCTTTATTTCAATATACTTGGTTTCTTTTTTAACACTATGTATATTATTTTGTACATTTAAAAATATTATTCTAAGAAGGGTTCCCTAGGCTTTACCAGACTGCCAAAGAAGTGCATAACATAGAAAAAGATGAAGACTCCCTGAGCTAGAGGAGGTAGCAGGAAGCCGTTAAGAATGGGACAGGAGACTTAGCTAGCCTGAAGGCCTCAGCTGCTAAGCTGGGAGTTACTGACTGGGTGGAGAAGGCCCTAAGGAAGCTCGTTGCCAGAGAACTCAATTGTGCTAATTGCTGTCCCATACCATCTCTAGCTTGAAAGAGCTGAGACCTTTCCAAAGTGCTGGTCGAGCTATTCTTCCATCCCTGGTTTGCTACAAGAAAGAGAAATGAAAAGATTGGCGCTGCATTTGCTTTGCTTTTTGGAAGATACTTGGAGCTGCTTGTAGGAACCAGTATCCCATTGAATCCACGCTTAGTTGGGCTGATCTTCCTTTCTCAAAACACCAACTGAGGAGCTTTGCAATTCCCTGGCTACATGGAACCACTTGTCATTGCTATAGCAACACTTTCTCAGCACCTATTTAAGGGTGATTATGAATTTAAAAGCTTTATCAGTTTCATCGTAGAACAGGAGTATATTTGTTTAGCAGGAATAAGCTGAGAACCAGGAAGGGAGTAGTAGCAGTAGTTTGATGTACAAATCTTTCTGATGGGATATCAAAGCCTGAAGTCCAGACTTGTGAATTGCCTTGAATACATGAGTTATCCTCAATAACACATCTCCTGCTAGGTTTTGTAAGGGTGTGCCTGCTCTTCCCTGCATGTATTGATAGAAATGTGTGACACAGACTTGTGTGTCTTGATTATTGCTGCATTTCCTTTATCTGTCTTGAGAAACTGATTTATTGATCAATCTGAATTTTGCTTTATCATTAAATAAATATAATTATGTTTAAGAGTTAATGGTAGCCACTCTATACCCAACAGATTGGCTAACATAACAGAAAAGGAAAATGACAAATGTTGGAGAGGATGTGGAAAAATAGGGACACCAGTGAACTATTGGTAGAGCTGTAAACTGGTCCTGCCATCCTAGAGAACAGTTTGGAACAATGCCCAAAGGGCTATAAAACTGTGCATACCCCAGAGATACCGGTACTAAGTTTGTCTCCCAAAGACATCAAAGAAAAGGGAAAATACCTGTGTGCACAAAGATATTTCTAGCAGCTCTTTTTATGATGGCAAAGAATCAGAAGTTGAGGGGATTCCCATCAGTTGGGGAATGGCTGAAGAAGCTGTGGTATATGATTGTGATGAAATACTATTGTGCTATATGAAATAACAAATGGGATGGTTTCAGAAAAATTTGAGAAGTCTTACATGAATTGATAAAAACAAAGTGAGCAGAACCAGGAGAACATCATACATAATAACAGTAATATTGGAAGAATGATCAACTGTGAAAGACTTAGCTCTTCTGATCAAGACAATGATCAGAGACAATTCCAAAGGACTCATGATGAAAAAATGCTATCTACCTCCAGAGAGAGAACTGATCAACAGTGAGTGCAAATTGAGGCATACTTTTTTCACTTTCTTCATTTTTCTTGGGTTTTTTATTGTGTTTTCTTTCACAATGTAGCAAAAATGGAAATATGTTTTGCATGATTTCACATAATCATGATATATTGCTTGTCTTTCAAGGGCTGTAGGAGGATGGGAGGGGGGAGAGAATTTGGAACTTAAAATTTTTTAAAATAAATGTTAAAAGTTTTTTTTCAATGTTACTGGGAAGTATTTAATGAAATAAATAAAAATATATAAATAAGAGTTGAGGTATCATTGTGACTAGTTTCATGTTAGATGGGACGCAAACTTGTAGGCTGCTTAGAACTGGGGTATATCCCTTCCACAAAAGGTTATCCCTTAGAGCACTAAAAGGTCTTGAGTTCTAAATGGTGCAGCGGACCTGGAGTCAGGAACACCTGAATTCAAATGTGGCCTTAGACACTTACCAGCCATGTGACCCTGGGCAAGTCACTTAATCTTTGTCTGCCTCAGTTCTCCCGTCTCTTAAATGGGGATAACAATATCCTCATTTGTTGTGAGGGTAAAATGGGATAATATTTATAAAGAGCTTTGCAAACCTTAAAACACTGTATAAATGCTAGTTATTATTGTTGTGCTGGTTGTTGTTGATAATTATCATTACCTGGTGGAGATCTTTTTCTGGAAACCCAGAACTGTGAGTGTGAGAACAGCTTAAGGTGAGTTGGTCAGCCAAGAGTGAGAATGGGTAGCCCACATCCCATGTGACGAATTATTCTGTGAGGGTCTATGCCAGGCACATCACACAGGGATTTCATTTGTAACAAGATATACAGAATCAGAATTTGCAAAATAATTATGATGTAGTATTATGAAGATCAGGCTTCTTAGAGATAGATTTATTATATGCTGTTTTTAAAAGAAGGAATAGACAAAGGTTTAAGAATTAACCACGTGAAATTTCCTGTCATAGCAGAGAGAGAGAGCGTGCATGAAAACAAATTATAAGGTGCCTACAAAGGTTCTTTAAATTTGTCTCAGGGCAAGTAAAGCACTTCCTAAAAACTTCCTAAAAATTACACTGGCCCCCTTAAAACTTAGTTTTATATATGTTGTTGTTACTGTTTAGTTCTTTTTCAGTCGTGTTCAACTCTTCGTGACTCCATTTGGGATTTTCTTAGCAAAGATACTGGAGTGGTTCGCTGTTTCCTTCTCCAGCTCATTTTTCAGATGAGGAAACTGAGGCAAATAGGGTCAAGACACTTGCCCAGGTTCATACAGCTGATTTGAATTCAGGTCTTCCAAACTCCAGGCCCAACGCTCTATCCACTGCATCAACCTAGCTGCCCTGTCTACTAAAGTCATATGAGCTTATGAAGATTACTCTACTTCGGCATCCTTAGCAGGAATGGTAGTTTAGGTCATACTTAAACTGTGAGGAAAATTTGAGTGAATGAAAAAGCATCTAATAAGCATTCACTATATGCTAAGCACTGTGGATAAAAATAGCAAAAACAGTCTGCAATTGTCCTCCATGATCTTGCATTCTGATAGAGAGAAATAACATGAAGGAGACTAGTGCTCGGGGATGGGTATTTGTATCAGGAGGGCAGAGTTTATAATCTCAAAGAGGATCATAAACATGTCTGAAAGGTTCGGAACCGCCGGATATAAGAAACTCTCAAAGTAGAAGGCAGAAGAATCAAAACATTTATTTAGGCTCCACAGTAACCAACCCATGAACCAGAAGCCCCATTTTGATATGTTGATCAAAATCTTCCAGGCCCAATAAGTACGCCTTGCAAGAGTAACCAGGAGGCTACAGAGAAGCATGATTGCGTAAAGCAAAATCATGCTTCCCCCTCGATGGTAATAAGATTACCCACTGGCCTGAAGTCTTTGTTCAGCTTCTTCCCGTAGATCAGCTCTGCTACTGGCAGCTCCTGCCTCAGCTGTGTCTGTGTCTGTAACTGAAGCTGCAACTGAAACTGACGTAACTGTCGTAACTGCCTCTGTAACTGACGATGTAACTGTCGCTGGCTCCAACCGGAAAAGGAAAAGAGAGAATCTTCAAGCTGTCCTCTCCCCTCTTATAGGGTTTTTGACATCATCAAGCTCCGCCCTAATGACCAGGGCCGATTGGTTCCTGAGTTGGCCCCTCCCCCTAGCATAGCCGCCAACACCTCCCCTCAGCCAGCCCCATGACTCCTCACACAGGAAGCTGTCTGCTTCCCGGCATGCTCCCCGGGCCTCCTGCCCCGGAAGAGCAAGCCACAGTGTCCAGAGGCTCAATGAGGCAAGCTGAGCCATTCAAAGAAAACAAAAGCCATTATGGCTACACTCCACCCCTTGTTATAGGATACATAATCTAATCAGCCATGTATCCTAGAACATACATTGTGATCCAATTACAAAGGAAACTAAAACATATCATTCATTATAAAGCAAAACATATCATTCAGTGACATTCCCAAACATTGGTTAACGATTCAAATGCGATCCACCCCTAGATCCCAGCAAAATAATCTCTTCAATCAATCATCCCCAAAATAATTATTAATAATTCAAATGTCCATCCCTAAATCCTTGTATCCATTACATAGGATCAATAATATCATAACAATAAAACAACACAGCAAGGATAACACAAAATAAGTAAACAGAACACTATCATCATTTCCACCCCCCTTGAACGATTGGGGCTCAAAATCTTGGGGTGAGGGGTGAAGGTCTCATTTTCCATAGCTTCTTCATGCTGAAATTGGATGTAGAGATGGCCCTGCCCCCAAAAAGTCCCATTCCAGAGGTCATTACTTTAACGAGCTGGCAGGAATTCCAAGAATACTACATGCTTAGGCAGTCACCGGAAAGTGCAGGGTGCTTAAGCCTGAAGGAAACAAAACTAGCAACAAGGTTAGCCAAAACAAAGGACAAAAAGAATAGACAAGTATGGACTATAATTCTTCAAATAAAATCATCTCAAGTTTGGTTGAGATTTCAGTTATGCAAAGATCCAACATCAGAGCCAAACTCAGGTGGGAAATGTTTCTTTTCAAAAGGAACATAATGAGGAAGCCAAGAGGATCCCACCCTAGATATAGACTAAGATTGTCCTCCCAGCCTTTCTCCAGATGTACAAGTTTTCATCCGTTAATCACACAAGGTCACCTTCAGTCTGAGTAGCTTGTAGGCTTGCAGGAGCAGTTCTTATTTCCCTATTTCTCGTGTTATCAAGTCCTCTATACATTCTGTATAATTCATTGGTTGGAATTCCATCTATCATTTCAAAACCTACTCCTGCTCTCAATAAAGCAGTAAACATTTCTTTCCTTGTTACTCTCCTTTGGCGCCAAGTTTGCTGGTTATTCACCCTTCTCTCTCGAGGAGATCTATCCCCTCCCCAGTCACCTAAGTCATGTAACTGTAAAATCTTATTTATCACTGTTGTAAGACGGCTCCCTACTTCTCCAAGTAATAAATTCAAAATTAGTTGTTTATAAGCAGGGGGAGCTGTCCTAATTATTAAATTCCTATGAGGCAGTTCCATTGAATCATTGTAATATTTGTCTGCAGTTCCTACCATAATGGCAGTCTTCATTACCTCCTCCTTTAGTCTCATGATACAATCTCTAAGTGAATACCAGGGTCTGTGCTCAGTGGGCCACATAGAATCAGTAGCATATCTCTTATTGCATCCCACAGCGGCTAATGCCAACAGAGTAGTCCTGCTATCACCATCTCCTTGCTGATGATGTTCCCTAAAAGCTTGTTGAACTAGAGGATCATGGCTGATACCTATGAATCTCATGCAGTCTGTCCCATCTACTGATATTCCACCGGCCCCTTGATCACTGAGTCTTACCATCCAAGATATCAATGGTTCTCCTATTCTTTGGCTGAATCTACTCAAAATATCTGTGACCTCTTGCGGTGAGAAATCTTCCTGAATTTCCCTTGTAACTGAATCTTCACCTCGGGTTTCTGTCTTCCTCCTTTGTATGGGTCGAGCCCTTGTCTGATCATTTAACCATCTCCTATTCTCTGTGTGAGGCACATCCTGAACCCCAGTAGTGTTTTGTGCCTCAACCCCTAACATTGTCTCATTCTCTCCCCACTCACTTCCTCTGCCACCATGGCTAGGACGAAGCAGGCAGTCAGGCTCTTTCTGGGCTGGGTTGAAATGCACTCTGGGCTTTTTTGGTCTCCTGTTGCTCTTAGCCACATTAATAGAAAAGTTCTCATTTGAGTCAGTTTGGTCTCCTGCTATCTGAGATTCCTCTTCTTCCTGTGGGGTAGGAGTGCCCCCATGTCTTTCACTTAATCTCAATCTTTCGTATACTAGCCGGTAGGCTGATAACACTATCCAGCTTTGCCTAGATAGTGATGCCCCTGACTGAATCCCAACTTCTCGTAAACACTTTTCCAAATCCCTAGGATCTCCTCTCCGTAGCCTTGGTTCCCAGTTTTCACAGGGTCCAGCTTTTTTAGCCAATTCTTTTGCTAGGGAGGAATAAAATGGATCCTCCCATCCTGGGATATTCATCTCTTCCTCTGAAATTGTTCTGCTTCTAAATAGAGATCTTATACCTAGCGATCCTGTTCGTGACGCCAAATGTATCAGGAGGGCAGAGTTTATAATCTCAAAGAGGATCATAAACATGTCTGAAAGGTTCGGAACCGCCGGATATAAGAAACTCTCAAAGTAGAAGGCAGAAGAATCAAAACATTTATTTAGGCTCCACAGTAACCAACCCATGAACCAGAAGCCCCATTTTGATATGTTGATCAAAATCTTCCAGGCCCAATAAGTACGCCTTGCAAGAGTAACTAGGAGGCTACAGAGAAGCATGATTGCGTAAAGCAAAATCATGCTTCCCCCTCGATGGTAATAAGATTACCCACTGGCCTGAAGTCTTTGTTCAGCTTCTTCCCGTAGATCAGCTCTGCTACTGGCAGCTCCTGCCTCAGCTGTGTCTGTGTCTGTAACTGAAGCTGCAACTGAAACTGACGTAACTGTCGTAACTGCCTCTGTAACTGACGATGTAACTGTCGCTGGCTCCAACCGGAAAAGGAAAAGAGAGAATCTTCAAGCTGTCCTCTCCCCTCTTATAGGGTTTTTGACATCATCAAGCTCCGCCCTAATGACCAGGGCCGATTGGTTCCTGAGTTGGCCCCTCCCCCTAGCATAGCCGCCAACACCTCCCCTCAGCCAGCCCCATGACTCCTCACACAGGAAGCTGTCTGCTTCCCGGCATGCTCCCCGGGCCTCCTGCCCCGGAAGAGCAAGCCACAGTGTCCAGAGGCTCAATGAGGCAAGCTGAGCCATTCAAAGAAAACAAAAGCCATTATGGCTACAGTATTTTAGTTTGGAAGCTTATAGGGATGTTAATGAGGCCATAGGGCAGTACATTAGTAGATTGACATGTCCTCTCCAGGAGCAGTGACAGAGTTGATTTATGGTGGAGAAGGTCATATGGCTCCTTGCAAGAAGACAGAAGGAGAGTAAAGCGGCACTTGGGCCAGGCCTAGATGTAGGAATTCCTAGAGGTTAAAGGATTAAGTTTTCCCAGGCACATTAGGGATGAAATAGACTTTTTACCAGGACAAAGTTCTTTGGCATAAAAACAACAGGTACTTAAAAGAAAAATATTAAATATATTGACTTTTGCCCTGTCTACATACTTCCTCCATAAAATTTTGATCCCTGTTGCGTCTGAGCAGAGGGGACTATTTGAAGAGATAGACACATCTTTCCTGCAAATCTCAGCTCCCATCAGATTATTGCCAGCTTTCTTTACTTGTATAAAATCAGTTGCATCTTGTTTATGGTTGTGAAATGAGTCTAGAAAAGTTGTGTAAATCACACAGAAGATAAATTGCAGTTTTTGACTTCCAAATTTTTGGTCATGAATTTAAAGATCCTGGTCTCTTTAATGTTATCCATAGCACATAAAATAGAGCATATATAATGGTAGCATTTTGCTTCAGCACACCCACCTCTGAGTAATTAAAAGCCAACAGTAGAATTAAACTAACATTCTGTGGTATAAAGAATTTTACATAATGCCTGTCTCTGTGATGGTTCAAAATTTTATATTTAATGGCCAGCATAGGTTGTACTTTTTTCTAGTAGATGTTACCACTTAAATACTCTAAACCCTTGTGTGTGAGCAGGCAATGCAGCTGCTTTCACAACCAGTGCCATTACTGGATATTGGCCTAGGCCTCCAGTGCTCTTCTTTCACTTGTAAAGACAGTCAAGCAGCTGCCTTTATATATTAGTATAAGGTTGGCATGGTTTGTGAAGGCAGCTGCTTTCCTGCCTTCATCTAACAGAACATCTGACAGAAGAAGAAGAAAAAAAAAATAAAGGAGGGAAAAATTTTGGTTTTTTATTCATTAGATGAAGGCTATTCAGATTGGGAACAATGATTTTGGTTACTTTCAGAAGTATAAATAATTAATGGAAGTTAAATATAAGTAGTTCATTCTAATGATAGCTAATATTTAACACTTTATTTATTTAATACTTTAAAGTTTGCCACATACTTTACCGGTATCATCTCTAACTATAGCCCTGTATGAGGTGGTACCTTAGGTATTATCATCTCCATTTTACAGATAAGGAAAGGCTCAAAGAGATTGTCATTTGTTACGGTCATAACAATTATCAGAGATGACATTTGAACTTTGAATTTTCCTGACTTCTAGTACTCTTTCCAAGATACTAAACTGCTTTTTATTGATTTAATAGAATATACTAATAGCCTTTTTTCCTCTCTTCATTTAAGTATTCATAGTTAAGAACATTGCTGCCCATTGGATTTGTTACGTGTTCCATGTTATCCCATAGTAATGTTATATTATACCTTTAAGTAGAATTAAGATTCGTTTAAATTTATCAGTATTGTCATTACTTTCTAATTACATAAAAATATGACCATTGTTTGAGTACTTTTCTTAAGTAAGAAAAGTAGTTCAAATCCAACATCCATTTATAGCTAAATGTATGGATGCAAAATGTCAAGTGACTGTCACACACTTTTGGAGGACTGGATTGGTTTGAGACCATTCCCAAAGTTTTTAAAAAATAGTTTATTATTTTTTTCTGAAATAACAGGTATATATTTTTGTTACTCTGCCCTCCCACTAGCTTTCACCACCATCCCTAAATTGAGCAATTTTTTTTTTTTAACGAAAAGCATTTCTCAGTAAACAGCTACATAGTCTGGCAAAACAAATTTCTTTATTAACCATGCCCAATCTTACTATATTTTAAGTTTATTACCTCTCTATGAAGAAGTGAGTGGCATGTTTCACCTTTATTCTTTTGGACTCATGATTGGATATTGCATTGATGAGAGTTCTAAAATGTTTCAATGTTGTTTTCCTCTATAATATTATTGTATAAATTGTTCTCCTAGTTCTACTCACTTCACTCTGCATCAGTTCATAGAGGTCTTCCTCATTTCCTTTGAAATTATCCATTTAATCATTTCTTATGACACAGTAATATTCCATTATGTTCATATACCACAATTTATCCATTCTTCAGTAGGACAGGCCTTTAGTTTCAAGGTTTTGGCCACCACAGAAAGAACTGCTATAAATATTTTTGTGCATATAGAGCCTTATTTTCTACCTTTGATTTCTTTGGGGTTTAGACCTTGTAGTAATGTAGCTGGATCAGTTCAGTGGAGTATTTCTGGGCAAAGTTCCAAATTGCTTTCCAGGATGGGTGGACCAATTCAGAGAGCCACAGCAGTGTGCAAGTTTTCCCATAGTCCCACCAACATTTGTCATTTTCCTCTTGTTATCTTTGCCAGTCTAATATGTATGAAGCACAACCTTAAAGTTACTTTAATTTGCATTTCCCCAGTTATTAGAGATTTAGAGCATTTTTTCATGTAATTGTTGATTGCTTGGTTTTTTTCCATGAAAAGTATCTATTCGTATTCTTTGATGGCATATTAGGAAATGGCTCCGTCTTAGAAATTTGCATTAGTTCTTTATATATCTTGGACATGAGACCTTTATCAGAAAAACTTTTGCAAAGATTTTTTTCCCACTTGCCTGTTTCCTTTCTAATTTTTAGGCAAGGCAATGAGCATTTACTAAGCACTTACTATATTCCAAGCACTGTGCCAAACACTGAGGATATTCAAATATAAGCAAAAAGAAAGGCCTGCCTTCAAAGAACTTACATTCTAATAAAAGAAGATGACACACAAAAGGGGGCCAAAAATCAGGGGTCAGGATGTCAGAGTTGGAGAGAATAAAGACACATGGGTAGGGGCATATTGTTGAAGTTTGAATTAGAAGCATAGCCACTATGGCAATAAAAATTGGCCAACCTGGGTCTCTTTACAAAATGGAGGCATCAGGAGAAACTCACTAATGAGATAAGGGAGTCAACATGGTCGAGAAATATTCCAGGGTGAGAGAGCCACATCAATGGTTGGATGTTGCAGGGTAAGGAGGTTCCAGGTGCTGAGGGAGGTTCCAGGGTGAGACTGAAAGGAAGGGCTCAAGTCCAGAGAATCAGAAGTACAAGTATGTAATATTCCATTACTTGCATGTATCACAACTTGTTTAGTCATTCCCAGTCAATGGACATCTTTTCTTTTCCAATTCTTCGCTTTCACAAGAAGTGTTAAATATTTTGGTGTATATTGGGACTTTTTTCCTATTGATTGAAGTATGAGCCAATAATGCAGTCTTTAGTTCAAAGTGACATTTTAGTCAGTTTATTTGCATAATTTGAAATTGCTTTCTAAAATGGTTACACCATTTCACAGCCCCACTAACAATGTATCAGTATGCCTATCGTTTCACAGTACCTCCAATATTGAGTACTGCCATTTTTTGACATTTTCTCCAATTTGCAGAGTATGAAGTGAACCCTCAGGGTTGTTTTGCTTCGCAATTTTCTTATAAATAATTTGAAGCATTCTTTCATGTGGTAGTGAATACTTAGTAATCTCTTTTTGAAAACTGTTTATTCATATCCTTTGACCACTTGTCTATATGGATTGTTCAAAGTAACAAAAAATATATCCAAGTGAAAACTAAGCTCACTTGAGGGCAGGGAGAGTGTTTTGTTTTGGTTTGTTTTTTTTTGTATCCCCAGTGCCTAGTACTTTGCACATAGTAGATAATCAATGCTTGTTCAAATGAATTACTGAATGTGGTTTAATCAGAGTAAAACACCCAAGCCCATTTGACATTTGAGTTTTTATTTCAGTATTTATGGCAAAAGAATAAGTTGCAGCTCAGTTTGTTTAGTCCTTGATAGGTGACAGTTCCATTCTGAAGCAGGAACTAGCAGTAGATGATATGTGGAAGGTCTTGTCCGTATGAAACTTCTTATTTTGCCACATACCCTTTTTCTTAAATGTTTATAGATATCTTTTTGTCATTATCTTCTTTTCTAAAAGTACCCCTCCTCCTTTCCCTCCCCTCCTGTCTCCTGTAATAAATCAAAAAGAGAATTCATCAAAAAGTCAATCAAAACTGACCAACATGTCAACCAAATCTGACTGTAGTTTCCATGTCCATACATACCCACAGTCCCCCGAGTCAGCAAAGAAAGGAGTGGGGTGTGTATTCTCATTTCTTCTTTGGGGCCAAGTGTGGTCATCATAATTATACAGCATTTTGCTGTTTGTTTTTGTTCTCTTCCTTTACAGTATTATAGTTATTGTGTATATGGTTTTCCTGGTTTTGCTTACTTCACTTTTTATAAAAACATATAAATACACATTTCTTTGTATTTAAGGCATAATAATATTCTATCACATTCATATATTTCTTGTTTAACTATTTCCCTATTGTTGCGGGGCATTTGCTACAAGGTGTTGTTACGCTGTATTATATTTTGTGTTATTTCATCCCCACTCCTGGTACCTTCTCCAGCTACCTACAGCTTCACTGGGCTTTGCTTTGTCCTTTCCCATGCACCCTCCACACCCTGCTTTCTAGTCACAGACAGCTGCCTAATGCCCTAGGACAACTCCACCCGAGGCTGAACCCCTGTGGACAGTGATAACTTACCTGAACTCATTCCTCAAGGATTAACATTCTTCCACCTGTCATACCAGCCTTATCCCAGTGATTCTGAACCTTGACATTATTCAAAGCAGGTTCTCCACTCCTTTCTGATCATTATTCCCTTATTCCCATCTCCCTCAACCTCTCTTCCCCACTTTCCTACTCTAAAGCTATTCAACCCTTCCACTATACACTCTGGAATGCCTGTTCCGTACCTAACAGGCTAGATTTCATCTTAAACCTTTTCCTTTCTCACACCCTCCATCTTCTCACACTCACTGGGGGCACAGCTTCCTTGGCTACTCTTTCCATTATCAGCTGCATTTTCATTCATTACCTCCAGTGAATACTGGTTGTGGTCGAGAAGTTGTGTGTCTCCTTGCTTCCCGTTGCCCCCTAGGCTCTCCCTGTACCACCATCACTCACTAACCTGACCTCATTTGAGGTTCCTTCAGTCCATATGCATCGCCTAATCAAGATTCTGGAAGCTGTTGTCTACTAATCTCCAGGGCACTCTCCTCTTTCCTCAGTGAGCTGAGTGCTTGGCTTTCCCTCCTGTCCAAATTCTACTTTCATACTAGGGAACTTCAATATTCATATTCCTCCTCCCAAAATTACCTCAGCTTCCCAATTCCTCAACATACTTATTTCCCATGACCTACTACTCTACTTCCACCTCATTTACACACAGAATGGCCATACCCACAAGTATTACATTTAGAACATCCATGTTCTGAATTTTTTAAAAATCGTGCTCTACCATCATTCATTCAGTCTTTACCTCTGCCTTGTGACTCCAGGACCTGTTCTTCATCCTCACCACGCCCTCCAGTCCCTTTACCCCACAGCTCTTTCCCAAGCTATCACCCCTACACTGACCACACTCTCTTCCTTTCCCCATATTAACCCCTCGGTGAACCATTTCAGCTCTACACTGTCCTCTCTTGACTCCCCTTTATCTTATCAAAGATCTTTTCCTGCCAAAGCTCAGCCTTGGCTTACTCTTACCATCCACTGCCTTCGCTCCTACTCACGTGTTACTGAACAGAGCTAGAAAAAAAAATCACAAAATCATGCTGATTGGATCCACTACAAGTTTATATTTACAGAATCTCACCTGGGTCCTCAATGCAGAAAGGCAATCCTTTCAAACCTTCCTAAATGACCCACTCATCACGAGAGCTTTTCCAAACCTTTTCATCCTTCCTCAAACCTTCCATGACTCCCTCTATCTTCTCAGCTGAGAATCTTGACTCAGATTTCACTGAAAAAATTGAGACCTTTCACAGAGAGCTTCCTCTTCTCCCCTGTTCTTCATTTCACATCACTCATACATCTCCACTACTGTCTTCTCTATCTTCTCCTTTACCCATTTCACACGAAGTGGCTCTTCTTATTTCCAAGACAATTCCCTCTACATGCACAAGTGATCCCATTCTATCCCATCTTCTGTAGCAGATTGTCCCCTCTCTTATTACTGTTCCCTCACTAATCTTCAGTTGTTCTGTCTCTTAGATTCTTCTCTTGCCTGTAAACACACTGATGTAGTCCCCATCCTCAAAAATCCTTCACTTCATTCCTCTGTCTCTGCTAGCTATAGTCCTAAAGCTCTCCTCCCTTTTGAGGCTAAAACTTCTACTTTTTTTCCCTCTCCTTCAATTCTCAGCTAAAGCTTCACCTTTTATTTTAAATGACTTTCCCATTCTTCTATAATCTTAGTGCCTTCCCTCTGAGAATACCCCCAATATATTCTGTATATATCTTGTTTGTACATAGGAGAAATGAACGGAGCCTAGAAAGAAGATGAAAGATTCTGAGAGTCAGAGTAGAGGAGCGACTTTTCCCAGCAAAGGGAGTTGCCTTTTGTACGTGCATGTAGGCAGGAAGTGGAATGTCCAGTTCACTCTTTTTAATCCATCTAAAAGTAATTAAACCATCTTTCCCAACCCACTTCTACTAGAGCCACATGGACTCTGCCTCCTGCGATCCTGGGCTCTGGTAGGGAACCAGAGTTCCCTGTGCCATACTGGCCATTTCCAGAAAGAACGTTTCCATAGAAATCTCTTTCCCTTCCCTCCCATCTCTCCCCTTTGTGTGTTTATTATCTTACCCTTTAGAATGTAAGCTCCTTGAGGACAGGGACTATCATGCCAACCTCTGTTTGTATCCAGCACTTAGTACATTGCTTGACACATAGACTTAATATATTTTTACATTAATATATTTAATACATTTTTTAAAATATATTCATTCATTAAGAACTTACTGTTTGCCAAGCAGTGGTAAGTACTAGGATACAAAGAAAGATAAAGAGTCCCTGCCTTCAAGGAGCTCACAGCATCACCATGCTGCCTCACTTTGGTTAGCAGATTTCTTCACATTTTATATATCTTCTTAATATACAGTGCTTCTTCCCCCTTTCATCTTGCTGTTCCTTTTGCATAAGATATGACTTTCTGTAGCCATAGATCCAGTCAAGAGCCCTCTTAATTTCTCTAAGCTTCCTCCTAGTCTCAGCTCACATCCCACCTTCTATAGGTGGCCTTTTCAGTGTGCCACCTGCCCCAGCTTAAAATATCTTCTGTCTGAAATTACCTCCCCTCTACTTTGTATGTATTGTGTATGGACCTGGTTATTTACATGCCATCTGCTCATTAGAATGTGAGCGCTTTAAGGGCAGGGGCTGGTTTTTGCCTTTATTTGTATCTCCAGCATTTGGCACAGTGCCTGGCATATAGTAAGCGCTTAAGAAATGTGTTTTGATGGTTTGATTGATCTAAATCTCATTGGTAATTACTGCTAGTACTCTGAGGCCTGTCAGGGCAATTAAAACCTGAGAAACAGACATTGCCAGAAGCAGCCACACAGGTGCCACCAGCTCTCCGATATACTCTCACTCTTCCTCCCAAATCAGCTCCTGCTGCAGCCATTTTCAGTCACTTGACATATCCAAGCAGTTGTCATTTCTTTCTCCATGTAATCTGTCCCTTTCTATCTGCTGATGTACTTATATGAATCAGCCTTTCATACAGTTTGATCCAAGAAAGACCAAAGAAATTAGGTCATGTCCATGTTTTTAATTTCTCTCACAAACTGGCGACATGCATTGCATGGGAGTTATAGTCCAGAATTGGGACCCCCCCCCGGGGGGCCAGTCCAAAACTGGCTTGATTTGGGGGTTGGGGTGCCTAGTTTATATACCTTTTCAACAGGGGCTATCACGCCACCATCACCCCACCTCTGAACAGAGGAAAAATATCTGTTCTATCAGACCCACCCCCCCAAACCATACCAGACCACTCCCAGACTTGAGCTATCTAGGCTGAAGAATCTGTCTCCACCCAAGCCTCAGCAGAACACAATGAAGCTTCCATACCTTTGATTAAATCAATTCAGGCTTGGGTTGGGGTTTGACCAGGATTAAGGAGATTCAGTATATTCTCATTATTAGCAATGTCCTTCTGAAGGAGAGACTGAATTTGGAAGGGGGAGGGGGCTGGAAGGAAGTCTCCAAGATACTGATTACTAAGAAAAATCATTTTTCACATTAGCATCCTAGTTCAGGCCCTCATCACCTACGTAATTGCAACAGCCTCCTCATTGTTCTCTCTACCTTAGTTCTTTTTTTAAAAAAATCTTTTTCCGAGTTATAAACTTTACATTGTATTATATAACTAATATTTTAGTACAATAGTACATGGGTATCAATAAATATACACATGTTGTGACTGCATACTCCAGAAAAATTTTTGATGGGATGCTTAGTCAAAAAAGTCTGGAGATCGCTCACTGATCTGATGAAGTTTAAGAGGCGCTATTATTTTTTATTTTGTTATTTCATTCCCCAGTACCTGGCACCTTGCCTTAGAAATAGTTGGTTCTTAAAAAATGCTTATTTAATGAATCCCCATTTTACAGATGAGGATAATTCAGACCAAGAGATTTTAGATTTGTTTCAGGACTTGACAGTGACTTACCCACAAGTCAAGCACAACTAGAAAATGTAAGAAGCACAATTTAGATTTTTAGATTTCTTACATTTAGATTTAGATTTCTGTTAGATTTCTTTCAAGACACACCTACTTGTGTGGGATATAATTTTCAAATAATAGGAGAGACATCCTTAGGAGAAACAAAGTAAATTTATTTTACAAACCCTGCAAGATTTGGGCACACCTCCATAATGGAGGAGGCGAGGTAAAAGGGAACCTGCCTTAATTTATACTCTTAATGAAAAGATTCCCACCCACCTCTATCCCTTCTCACCATTGGCTGGGAGGTGGGCTTACAGTCTAGGCACAAAAACTACACAGAGGACCAAGGTTGATTGGTCCATTCAGGTTTTTCCCTATCAGAACTCAACTGCCAGGGTGGCTTCTGAAAGTCTAGGAGAAGAAATGGGGGGTGGCAGGGAGGAGAGACCCTTCCTGGAGCAGAGAACAAATAGCTCACAGGAAGTTCATTATCTTCTAACATCTGAGAGAGAGAAGGGGGGAAGGGCATGCCTTCCCAAAATTACAAGGCCAAATCCCAAAACCAATACATTAGACATACCCTGTGAAGTCTTCACAATTATCCATCCCATTCATACTTTATTCCAGAACTTAGTCCTGTGGTAATTTCATGACCTGTCCGTCAGATCTCATGAAGTAGAGGGCTTACCATCCCTAGAAGTCTTAAAATGGCATGTGGGTGACCACTTGTCAGGAATGTGGTACAAGTGATTTCTCTTCAGGAATAGCTTGGACCAACTCATTTCCAGGTTGTTTAAGCAAGTTCTAAAGATCATAATTGTTAAGTTTCTTACATTTTCTTAAATATAAAACCTTTTTCATGTTGGACTTGTTTTTTTGTTTTGTTTTAGCTTTTCTACTTAAACATGTTTGATTTTGTACTTAGAGCTTTTGTATTTTAGTTTTTTGACTGATTCCTCTTTTCCTAAGTCCTGGACTTGATAATTCATTTTTTTTCCTTTTAAAAGAAAGAAATATTCTATTCATGTATATATGATGATCTGTTTCTATTCCAAAGGTCATAAAAATAATAAAATAGATTTTTGTATTTTATGATTATATATTTAGAACCCAGAGCTGGAAAGGGGCTTAGAGGTCATCTGGTTTAACCCTGTTAAAGACTTTTCAGATGAGGAAAAGGGCTCCAAGAAAGTAAATGACTTGGCCAGGGTCATTTTGCTCCTAAGTATCAAAGCCAGAATTGGAACACAAATTCTTTGTCTTCAGATTCCAAGGTATTTTCTTTTTCTTGTATGAGAAAATTCTAAACAATTCTTTATCCCCAAGAGTACTGTAGATTTGCTTGTACTATCGAATCTTTTCTCTGATTCTCTTGTTTAGTACAATAAACCTGCTTGTCCCTTTTTATTGAGTGGAGTGGTAGAATTTCATCCACCATTTTAAATGTAGATGATGCATTGTTTGGAGAAGTTTGCTTTGAAAAAATAGTTTAAATCTAAGTGAATTGTCACCTGGGTTGTGTGTGTGTGTGTGTGTGTGTGTGTACGCGCGCGCGCGTGCGTGCGCAGAGTTGGCAACTTGATCCTGTGGGAAAACTGCTAGCCACCTTCAGAGGTATTGAGAAAAGAAAGATACTGCTATGGATAGTAATTTTTGTTGTGAAACCAAAGCTGGACATTTGTTATCATTTCTTCTTGAGCTTTCCAGATGTAATATATCTTTACTATATCCAGCAAAACTAATGGTCATGGCAGCAATAAGGATGTCAATAGTAAACTTGTCTCAAAAATAAAATTTACAGGGGAAAATTTAGGAGTTGCTTTTCTTTTTCCTTCTATTTTCTTGCCAAATGCTACTGTTTCCTTAACTTTCCTGACATCCTTAGCTGAGTGTTTGTATAGTATTATGCATATTATTTTTAGGAAAACCTGTTAATGAAAGTTAATTTTATGTACAGTAAGCACCCCCTATAGATAGCTCAAAGTCACCTTGTGCCACCTTCAGTGATCTAGAACCAAGAAGTCAACCAGGGGTTAGAATCAACGTCAAGTTAATAAATACCTTTTACTCCTCACTCAAAATTTCATCAACTCTAGTGTAACATTTTAAAAAACTGATTATCTGTTTTCCTTAGAAACAATATGAGACTGGAGATGAGGAGGTGAAGATGGGGTCTGATAAGAAGAGTCATAATAATAGGGAAGGGGAAGGAAAGGGAATAAGCCCCTACTGTGTGCCAGACACTGTCCTAAGTACTTTACAGATATTTCATTTGATCCTCAAAACTACACTGGGAGCTAGGTACTGTTATTATCCTCATTTTACATCCAAGGAAAATGAGGCAAACAGATCAAGTGACTTGCACAGGGTAACACAGCCACTAAGTGTCTTGAGCCAAATTTTGAACTCAGGTTTTCTGAACTCCAGGCCTAGTAGCTAGTATTATGCTGAAGTAACAATTAACAGTCTGACATTGAAGAAAACTTAAAAAGTTAAATTATATAAAGAACTATATCACATGGTTCAATTATATATTTTCATTATAATTACCATGTTTCACCAAGAGAAGACTGAGTTATATTCAAAGGTGTCCCTTAAAAAGTCAAAGAATTGTATAATTAACTTTTAATAAATATTTCTGGCTTTAAATGGTTAAAATAAAAGTCTTAGCATTTGAAGGAATTAGCTTCAGTTACCAGGAAAATTTACTCTTGGAACTTGACAATGTGCCAGATAAATTGATGCATAACTGGGGAGGTGTAGGACAGGGTGATTATACTTGCCAAAGTGGAAAATGTTGAAGGAGATCAAACATAAAGTCCACATTGAAGAAAGATTCCCTGTAGATGCTAAGGCCCTCCAGATTCTTGGGTTTAGGATCTTGTTGGTTGGATCAAGCCCCAGAACATATTTGAACTTCTTGGAAGAGATTCATAATCACTCAGAAAGAGTTTATCTTGTTCATCCACATGGGAAAAACCAAGTGGGTAATGAATGTGTATTGATTGATCAGATTATGACATAGAGCTAAATGAACAACCTCTAGAGCTTCTTCAGTAGCATATATGTACCCCAGTCAGAAAGTGTAAATTGAGAAAATTGTTGTGTTCACCCTTCATTCTCAAAGAGGACCATGACATTAAGGGAAATGATGACATGACTTGCACTTGACTTTGATTTGAGTGAGGAAGGGCTGTGCAAGGTAACCAGCCTCACTTTCTCCTCCAGAGCCATCTGGGTCCAGTGGCCTAACATTCACCAGGATGACTGGAGATGGCCCAGGAAGCATATATTGAGAAGATAGGCCAAAAATTAAATAGAAGATTCTTTTAATGACCCCTAATTTTCCCCAGAAACATTTTTAATGCCAGTATTCTAGCATTATTTTTTATATGGCTGCAAAACATGGAATACTACCAGTTCTGAAGAATCGAATATTCTGAATATCAAATAGACAGAAATGGAGAGGTTCATAGTGGCTGTGATCAGGCAATGGGGCATAGCAACCCTATTCAACGATTTGTCTGACTTGTTAGTATAGTGGTGAGTATTTCCGAGGAACGTATCTTTTTGGGCAGCTTAGGTGGCACATCTCCTGGCATGGAGTCAGTAAAACCCGAATTCAAATCTGGCCTCAGACAATTACTAGCAATGTGGTTTAACCCTGTTTGACTCAGTTTCCTTGTCTATAAAATGAACTGGAGAAGGAAATGGCAAACCACTCCAGCATTTTTGCAGAGAAAACCCCAAATGGGGTTACAAAGCATCAGCCAGGACTGAAATGAATAAACAACAACAACAGCAGCATCTGGTCTAAAACCCTTTTTTTCTTCTGCATTTTATTTTAAAAATATGCTTCTAGAAGAATACTAAGATTTCTGATAGTGCTATCTATTCACTAATTTTAAGAAATGAAAATAAGTATTTACACTGGAAGTGATGCTTGCAATTTTAAAAATTAGATGATAATTTATTTAATTCTCAATTCCATTTTTATCTTGCCTTCCAGGGAAACTCTCCCATAATGAAAAGCCAAGAATGAATTTAATATCTTTCAGAGCAGACATATTACCCTTTACTCTCTTGTTAGTATTTGTCAAATAACATTTTGGAGGATGTACAACCTTAATTTTGAGGAAAATATATTGTAAGGAAATGATAGGATGAATAAATCAGTGCCCAAAGAGGTGGTTTTTTTTTAAATAGCAAATAACTTAGCAGTAGTATTTAAAGATCCCTTTTATAGACATCACAGTGAAATTAAGGTTAGTGGATTGAGGAGATTATGATACCGGCCACAAAAACTATTTGTGTACGTGAATAGTGTTTACTTCAAGCCTTAGGACTATAACCTTCTTGTATGGTCTCTAACATTCTAAGACTGAATGTGTGTGTGTGTGTATACATACTATATATATGTTTAATTTAATGTTCTATATATTTAATCTGCCACAGGGAGCAAAAATCTACAGTTGTTACCATCCTATAACTTGAAATTGGGAAGAAGATATGAATGAGAAGATAAAGACAGTGGTTGTAAGAATATTAAAGGAGCAAAAGGGAAAAAGAGACTTTTTAAAATAACCATAGTAAAATAAATAACAGAAAACAGAAATCAATTTGGGAGCTAGAAGTGACCTTCAGATCTTTTATACAATATCCTCATCTTACAGATAAGAATTGGAAGATTTAAGTGATTTATCCCAGTCTAGACATCTAGTTGTGGCAGAGTTAGAGCTATAACCTAGTTGTCTTGTGTTCCTTGCACTGCAAAATTTCCTTTTATAAGGAAAAAAAATCAGAGAATTTGTAGTTGTTGCATGAGAGAAATTGTGTGCAAAGTAAGAGAAAGGATGATCTAAAGACTTTGAGATAAGTAACAAAACAAATACAAAATTTATATAGTACATACCAGTCAACTTTGCAAGCAGAATGAAGTGTCTCTCATCCCCAAATGGGGAAAGAAAATAGGTGGTAGGGTTGAAATAATGATTTACACAGTTCCCTATAAAAGACATCAGGTGTCACCATCATTCTAAAACAGCTTAGATGCCATCCAGAAAATCCTTGAGACAATTGAAGACAGGAGGAAAAGGTGTACAACTGACAGTTTTTATGTATTATTCAGGTGATTATATACTCTAGTTGTTTTGTACATATATGCCTTATCTTTATAATTAGAAACAGTATCATTATCCTTTACAATGTATAATACAAGGAATATAAACATAGGTAAGAGCCCATTGTAATTCTCCACCAATACAAATTGCATCTTTCTATGACTTAGTAAACAATCCATACTTTCCCAAAGACATACATCTAGGAAGTTTCAGAGTGAGAATTTGAACCTCGGTCTTTCTGACTTCAAGTCCAGGACTCTGCCCCACAACCGCATTGTCTTTATACCTGATATAGCATTCTTCATTTTCAGTAGATAAATCAGTATTATCAAAGAGCATTTATTAAAAGCACCTACTACATACCACATATTGTATGAGATGCTAGAGAAACAAAAACTATAAAAAAATGTTATATCGAAAATGTTTACAGCAAGTTTCTCTGATAGAGACTTCATTTCTCAATTATATACTGTGTAGAACTGAATCAAATTTATAAAAATTAGAGCAATTTCCCCAGTTGATAAAAGGTCAAAAGATATAAACAGGCAGTTTTCAAAAGAAGAAATCAAACAACATAACTCTGAGGTGCCACTTCACACCCATCAGAAATGTCAGATGCTAGAGTGGATGAGTGAAAAATAGGTATACTAATGAACTCCTGGGTGGAATGGTGAACTGGTCCAGCCATTCTGAAGAACAATTTAGAACTAGACCCAAAGGGCCATAAAACTGCATGTACCCTTTAACCTGGAAATACCACTACTAGGTCTGTGTGCCAAAGAGATCAAAGGAAAGGAAAAAGACCTATATATACAAAAATGTTTGTATCGGCTCTTTTTGTGGTGGCAAAGAATTGGAAATGGAGAGGATACATGTCAATTGGGGAATGGCTGAACAAATTGTGGCATATGATTGCGATGGAATATTATTGTGCTGTGGGAAATGATGAGGGGGATATTTTCAGAAAAACATGGCAAGACCTATATGAACTGATACAAAGTGAAATGAGAAGAACCAGGAGTTCATTGTACACAGTAACAGCAATGTTGAAATGATGATTAGCTGTTAAAGACTTGGCTACAAGTCTTAAATCAATACAATGATTCAAGACAGTTCCAAAGGACTCATGATGAAGAAATGCTAACCACTTCTAGAAGAGAATTGATGAACTCTGAGTGCAAATTGAAGTATAATTTTCTCTCTTTATTTCTCTTTCTTTAAAAAAAAATATATGGCTAATGTGGAAATGTTTTCTGTGATCTCATATATTCGATATCATATTGCTTACCTTCTCAGTGGGTGTAGGAGGGGGTAGGAAGGAGGAAAAGAATTGGGAACTTAAAATTTAAAAAGAAAAAATGTTAAGAATAAATATATAATAATTTTTAGAAAAAGAAGTCCTGCTCTTCTATCCAACCTGACTGACTTCCTTGCTGTTCCTAGAACTCAGAAGTCTCTCTCCTGCCTTTTTGCCTATGCACAGATTATGTCGTGCTAAGAAATGGCTTTCACAGAATTACAGAATTTGAAGGTGAGACAGGACTTCGGTAACATCTAGTCCACAGAATTCCCCTTATAACAAATGGCAATCCAGGTTCTACTAAAAGACCTTCAAGTAAGGAAAACTAGTCATCTCTTTAGGCAAGTTACTCCACTTTTGGACACCTTTAATTGTTGGGAAATTTTTCTTAATATCAAACCTAGATTTCCCTGTCTGCAGCTTCTACCCATTGTTCCTGACTTTTCCTTCTAGGATCAAAAGAATAAATCTAATCCCCACTTCCCTCTTTAGAGCCCTAAAAATACTTGAAGAGAGCTGTCATTTCTCCCTTCCTCCAGTTGTTACCAGACTAAATGTACCCATTTCCTTGAGCTGCTACTCACCTGGCATGGACTCAAGGCCCTTTACCATCCTGGTTGCCCCTCTCTAGACATTAGCTCATCAAATTGTGGTGCCCAGAACCAAATACAGTGCTCTAGATAAGGTCTGACAAGGTCAGAGTGCAGAAGGACTATCACCTCTGCTTTTCCTGGAATCTGCCCCTCAGTACAACCTCTTTCACTAGTTTTTTGACTGCTTCATCATACTGGTGAACAAGCTTATAATCCACTAAATTCCCATTATTTTTTTCAGAGCAATTGCTTTCTAAGCATGTTTCACCTGTCTTACTTATGAAGTTGATCATTTGTATTCAGTTGCAGAACTTTCTATTTGTCTTCATTTAATTTTTCTTATTTGGCCCAGCTTGGTATACTAGCCTGTCAGAAACCCTTTGGATGCTAATTCTGTTGTTCTTTGTGCTAGATATCACTCCCATTCCACATCCCACTCAAATTTAATGTTCATGCCAACGCTACCTTTATCCCCATCATTGATTTAAAAAAAAAACTAAACAGCAAGAACAAAGCACAGATTTCTAGGGGTACTCCAGTGTCAACCTGTCATAATTTACAATTGCTCTTTGAGAGTCCAGCCATCCAACTAGTTATAATTCTACCTGATTGTGTTATCTTCTAATCTTCACCTCTACATCCTTTCTACAAGAGTAGTTTGAGAATCTTTATCAGAAGTTTTTCTAAAATCTAAGCAAAACTCTATCCACAGAATTCCCCTTATCTCTTAGTTTGTCAAGTAGTACATGAAGTTAGTCTGGCTTGACCTGTTCATGCTGAAGCCATGCTGGCTCTTTTTAATCACTACTTCCCTAACTAGATGTTTGCCAAACCTTTCTTTAATGACTTGTTCTAAAATTTTCCCAGGAATCAAAGTCAAACTCACTGGACTATAGTTTGTGGACTCTGTTTCCTTCCTTTTGGAGGACATTTTCCCTTCTGTTCTGCAGTACCGCTCCTATTTTCCATGATTTTCCATATAGCATTGACAATGCTTAGCAGTCACTTCGGCCAGTTCTTTTAGGATTCTAGAATGTAGTTCATCTGAGCCAGCTGACTTGAATTTTTGAAGCACAACTAAGTGCTCTCTTACTGTCTTATTTGGAGAGCTCAGGCTGCATAGGAATTAGAAGCAGCACACATAAATGGAATCAACATAGCAGTTGGGAAAAGAAGTCAGACGTATTCTGCAACATGGATTTCCAAGCAAGATGGTAAGAATTTGTTCTTCTTTATCATAGAAAATCACCACACACACACACACACACACACACACACACACACACACACAAAACCCTTCTGGCGTGGGGGAAATCCATACTTTAAACACACTTCCTCCTTACCTCTGCCTTTTGGACTTTGTTTCAAGTTTTAGCTCAAGTGGCTTTTCCTATTCCATATGAACTTTACCTGAACATTTAGTTTGTACCCTCCTAAAGCTTCCCACCCTCAGAAATTACTTCATATTTATGTTGTACACATTTCGTTGTATTTATGTTGGATATATTTTATATTGACGTATTCTATATACATGTTCTTCCCTCCCCATTCCTACAAAGAATGTAAGCTCCTTGAAGGCAAGGACTGTTTCATTTTTGTTTTTGCATACCTCTTGCCAAACAATTCCTTGCATGTAGTAGTCACTTAAGTGTTCGTTGAATAAATGGATGAATCAAATTGATGGAGAACTGAAGAATGATTAATTTATTAAAATCTTGAAGAGCATGAATAAGAATGAATAAAATTTCATTTTTCATGTACTAATTATGGACTTCATTATCCTGAAGTAGCAAAGTCTTTAAACCACATTGGAAAAGATTAATTTTCAATGAATTTAGAGGTAGTTGCATAGGCTCAGAGTATAAACACTTTCAAGAAGTATTTTGCAATCAATTTATTGATACATAATTGTTTTTTAAGAGGAGTTAGGAATGTTTGAAGGCCCAGGGTCCTCTGCTATACAGATTTCTAGATTTTTCAAAGTCTAGTAGTTTAATAACTGTACCTCTGCCTGCAAGAAGTCATTTGTTTGTATCATTATTTAAAGGAAAGGCTGTTTTTCTAGGGTAGTTATTTCCTATGGTATCCAAATTTAGAGTTCACAGGGAAATCCCCCTGCCTCCCTAAGTGTATTGTTAAGTTAGGACTGCCTGGATGTAATTTTCAAGAGTGTTTTTCAGCACACTGAGTTATAACTTCCATCTCTCCTGATACAGTAATGTCATCTCCTTTTACACAATATCAGAAGAGGTAATGTGGTATTATTACTGTATTATATGTTATAATGCAAAACACACTGGTGTTAGACTCAAGTCTTATGTTCCATTCTCAGCTCCAACAGTAATTATGTGCCTCTGTTTCCTTATCTGTAAAATGAAATAATATCTACAGTGTTTACCTCAAGGATTATTGTAAGAATCCAATGAGGTAATTGTATATGTTAAAAGTGCTTTGCAAAATTTTCAAGGATAAATAAATGTCACTTGTGTTTTTTTCCACTGGGAACAAAAAGGTTCTTATAGAATAGCATAGTAATGATTTACCTTAAAGTACTGTAACAGTGAGTTATTAGTGCTGTTATTAATGTTGTAGTAAATGTTATTTCCATGTATTTTTTTAAGAACTTGACCATCTCTCTTTTTTAAACTATTATTATTTTGTTAAAGATAAATAATTGTTTTTAATGTTTGCATGTGAATGTGTCAGTAATTTGAGATTAAATGGGCTTGTTGTCCTTTGGATCCTATATTAATATTTTCCCAGTTTTGACAATAAATATTAATAAAATCTTATCCACCTTGTCTGGGAGACAGTGTTACACAATACAAAGGAAAGGTGTAATTTCTTTTTCCAGCTGATATATTCATTGTGTCTATGTACAAAATTCTTGAGCCTTGTTAAAATATAAACCTAGATTTGAAAGCATTTTTATCATATTAACAGAAATGTTTTTCACAGAAATGTTATTTTGTTAGCTCTCCACCAAAAAAAAATGTCTTACAGATTTATTATTCTCAGGAGCATGTAGCCCATTTTTAGTGTTTTTCTGATTCTGTGGTTTGGATTTTATTACTGTCACTGTAAAAAGGAAGAGCTAAAGGCCTCTAAATAGTTGGTAACTACTTTTTACTAACACCTGTAGAGATCTTGATGACTAAAATCAGCATTCCACTATTGGTTACCTCAGTGTAAATGCAAGTTAAAACACAGAATAAACTTAATTCTATTTTTTAAGATTTGAACTTGAAAGCAATAGTGGGTAGCAGATGTGGTTGTTTGACTGTAGTGTTTTAAAAACAAAATAAATAAAAAGGAAGAGGAAGGGAATGAAAGACCATTTCCTTACTAAGCAATCACTCGGCCTATTGTTTAAAAAAAAAAGAGGGGGGGAACCAGTTTTGTGTAGTTTCAAGCACACAGATGTTCCTCTTGGCATCTCTACAGTACTAGTCAGGATTGGGGTTTTTGCAGACATAGAATGTGAGGCTTCTTTGTTGTAGACAAAGTGTTGCCTGTGGTGGGAATTGCCGCAGTGATGGGAAAGTATCGTAATGTATTGTTGGATTACTGTGATTTTCAATAGAGACAGTACATTAAAGTAGCTTTGTGGGGAGTGGATTGTTTCAACCAAGCCTGGCTAATAACACACTCTTCTTGGCAAGCTCCCTTGACAAGGTATAGTTGGCAGAGTTATGTGGTCATGGAGCCTTTCCTGTATGTGGGCATCAGAATGGGTCCTGCAAGCTCGAGTTTGAACAGTCCAATTTATTTAATAGGGTTTTACAAAAGAGTTTGGGGCTATAAAGTGAGAACTGTAACACTTTTGCCACTGTTTAAAGTGATCTCTGTCAAAGTTGTTATGGAAAATACCGTTTAAATTGAGATTCTGCAGAGTTGGGTTGTTTCTCTCTCAGCAGCTTACTCAAAGAGCAAGATTTTATTACAAAATAGAAGGCTACGTGAAATGACAGAACAATACTATATTTCCTTCTTTTTGTCACTATCAGTTTGTCTTAATTTTGAGCATCCCACGTCCTTTTTTAAAACTAATTTGCATATGGGCACTGTTTTAGCCATATTTTTAGCTTAATAACTTGACAACATGGTACATATTAGGTTGCTTTTACTTGTGCGCTAATACTGTACTTCATAGTCCCTTGAATTTCCAGTAACATGATCACTTGAAATCAAACAGTGGGCTGTGCTTCCCTTCCCAAGATAAAAACACAACTGTGAGTGGGGACCTTATAGTTGAATTCTTCTTAGTTGACTGGAAATGTTTCTGTTCTCCCTTCCCACATTTTTTTTTTTTAGCGAGAAGTTAATACTTAATGAACTGTTAGCTCACTAAGTTATGTCAGAGCAGGGAGAAAAACTTACTGGGGGAAGGGTAAATAGGGTATTTGTTTAGGATATAACCCTAAGAATGCCCTTTCCCTTTCAGACCTTTTACTTTGTTAGGTCTGAACTTCTGCAGTGATGGGAATTGAATTCAAGTCATTTTATGTTTTTCTTTTTCTCATGGTCCTAGAGAATGGAGTGGTGGAATGGGTCTGTAATGTTATGAGTATATGGAAATTCCGCATTTGAAAACCCTCTTTTCTTCTGATGCAAATTGGCCACTCATATGTAATATATAGTCTTAGAGAATTGCCTGGCACACTAAGAGGTTAAGTATTGGCCAAAGTCACGCAGCTAATGTATTTCTGAAGCAAGATTTAAATGGCTTTTTCCCAGAATTCCAGGTTTAATACCAGCCCCACTACTGGTTGAGAGTATCCACTATTCCATACTGCCTGTCCCACTTTTTATAAAATCATAAAATAGCATACTAGAAAGGACCTTAGAAATAATCTAGTTCAACCCCTTCATTTTACATATATGAAAACTGAGACATTTAAAGGCTAAATGATTTGTCCAAAGGCATATAGCATATTAGCATAAAGGCTTTGACTAATATCCAAGTATCCTAATTCAAAGTTTAACATTATTTCCACTCATCTATGCTACCCTACCTCCTGAAATTAAAGCTGCAAATATTCAAATATTTTTTGTGTTTCTACTATGTGCAAGGCATGAGGAGGGGAGGGAGAAATACAAAGTATAAGTAAGAGTACAGTCTAGTTCTAGAAATGATCTATAAGCTTGTGAAAATGTACACAACAAAAGATTTAAATGACCCTTCAAGACAACTGTAGAAAAAGTGTCTTAGAGATAATATATAATTTGCCAAATTAACTATGAATAATTGCTATTGGAGTTCAACAGAGGGAGATATCACTTCAAGTTAGGGACAGGAGTTTTTTCAGGAAGGGAGTTTTGAAGAATGTAGTTTTTGAGCCAGATCTGGGTTTTCTCTGATGCATAAGGGCACACAAATGAATTAGTATGTAATTATATATATGGTATATAATGTATTTTGAGAGCTAGCATTACATAGAGGATAGAGAGCCAGCCTTTAAAGTCAGGAGCACCAAGGTTTGGGTCCTGCCTCAGATAGATACTGGAGAGTTTGGTCAAGTCACTTAAACTGTCATTGCCCTAAGCAACTTTTTTTTTCAGTTAACAAGAATTTATTATTTCTCTTTCCTATTAGCCCCTCACATTACAGAAGAAAAAAAAAACCTTTGAAACAGTATGTATAGTTAAGCAAAACAAATTCCCATGTTGTCTATGTAAAAATAGACACCTTATTCTGCATCACCTCCTTGTCAGGATGTGGATAGCATTCTTTATCATCATTCTTCTGGAATCATAGATGATCATTACATTCATGAGAGTTAAGTTTTTCTAAGTTATTTGTCTTTTACAATATTATAGTTATAGCAGAAATTGTTTTCCTGGTTCTGCTCACTTCACTCTGCATTAATTTGTACAAATATTCCCCAGTATCTTTGAAATTGTCATTTCTTTAATCCTTTCTTAAGGGGCGGTAATATTCCATCACATTTATAGAGAATGATTAGTTTTAGCTGCTCCTAAAATGTTGGATACCTCATTGATTTTCGATTCTTTGCTATAATAAAAAGAACTACTGGGAATATTTTGTACATATGGTTTCTTCTTTCTTTGACCTCTTTGGGGTATAGGACTGGTAGTGATTTCAGTGGGTCAAAGAGTTTAGTTACTTTTTTGGCATAGTTCTAAAGGGGCTAAATTCATTCACATTTACACCAACAGAACACTAGTGTGTCACCTTTCCCATAGTCTCTTCAGCATTTTTCATTAACCGTTTTTGTCAACTTTGCCAATCTGATGAATATGTGGTGGAACCTCAGAGCTGTTTAAATATGTATTTCTCTAATTATTAATGATTTGGAGCACTTTTTTTATCTGATTAGTGAGAGTTTGGATTTCTTCCTTTGAAAACTACTTGTTCATATCCTTTGAAAATTTATCCATTGGAAAATGGCTCTTATTCTTATAAATTTGAGTCAGCTCTTTAGTTGAAATGAGCCCTGTAGTGAAACAAAGATGCCCATAGTCACCAATATTATTCAGTATTAATAATATTAGAAAACCTAGTAATAGCAATAAGAATAAAAAGAAATTGAAGGAATCAGAATTGGGCAATGTGGTAATGAAATTGCCTCTCTTTGCAGACGATATGATGATATACTTGGAAAATCCTAGAGAGTCAACTAAAAAGTTAGGTGAAAAAATTAATGATTTTAGCAAAGTGGCAGGATATAAATTAAACCCACATAAAAGCATTTCTACATATCACTAACCAAATCCTGCAAGAAGAGATTGTGAGAGATACTCCATTTAAAATAACTGTAGACTGTATAAAATAACTGGGAGTATATATATCTGCCAAGACAAACCCAGAAACTACATGAATATAATTATAAAATACTTTTTATATAAATAAAGTCAGATTTAAGTAATTGGAGAAATAGTAATTGTTCATGGGTAGGCAGAGCCAATATAATAAAAATTACAAGTCTTTCTAAACTAATGTATTTATTCAATGCCATCCTAATTAAAGTACAAAAAAATTAGTATATTAAGCTAGAAAAATAATAAAAATTCATTTGGAAAAACGAAAGGTCAAGAATTTCAAAGGAATTCATGACCAAAAAAAAAATGTAAAAGAAGGAGGTTTAGCAGTACCAGATCTTAAACTATATTATAAGGCTGTAATTATCAAAACTGTCTGGTACTGGCTAAGAAATAGAAAGGTAAATGGGTGGAACAGAATAGACATAGGATACACAGTAGTAAATTATCATAATAAGCTTGTGTTTGACAATTGTAAAGATTTAAGCTTTTGGGATAAGAATACACTATTTAGTAAAAATTGTTGGGAAAAGTGGAAAGCAGTCTGGCATAGTTGGGTATTGATCAATATCTTACATCATTTACCAAGAAAAAGGTAAAAATGGATACCTGACCTAGATATAAAGGGAGCTATCATAAGAAAACTAGAAGAACATGGAACATATTCTCTGTGAGACTTATGGATATGTAACAACCATGTGGCTTGCAGCTGCTGCTGAGGTGTAATACCCAATAAGACCAGCAACAAGAGCTGCCAGCACAGATTCTTTGATCTGCTTTTCTAAGGAGAGAAACTTTAAGGGGTTAACAGTCTCATTTTAATCAAACATACAAATATCATTCACTTAGTTAAGGTGGAAAAGCCAGCACCCTGAACTTCAGAGCAAATGCAAACAGTCTTTGTCTGATCAGGACATCACATACATAGTTACCAAAAGGAGAAGCACCAACGTATGGGTTTTTTCAAAGCCGGGGCGGGGATGCTCCAACGGCTACCCAGAGTCTCCACACCAACAGTCTTCCAGTGAGTAAGAGCCCGAAAGGCAAAATGCCAACCTCTGGGTTTATATACCCTGTTCAGGGTCATAGGGCATCACAACATGTAGCTCAAACCTATGTAACCTAAAAGCTTCTGGTGTCACAAACATGAGACCCAAACCCATGTAAACTAGGCTTTTCCTTGAAGTAAGGAGGTCATCAAAGACTCCTGATTTAATCAAAGAAACAAAGGCCAGACTCATTAAAGGCACTTGATTACATACGTACTCCAAAAGAGAAAACAGTAAAAAAAGTTCCGCCCTGCTTAACCTTACAGGAAAGGAGAAGAATTTATGAATAAACAAGAGCTAGAGAGCATTGTGAGATATAAAACATATAATTTTAATTACATTAAATTAAAAGATTTTGTAGAAATAAAACCAATGTAGCCAAAGTTAGAAGGAAAACAGAAAATGGGACTTGTGATAGAATTTTTATAGACAGTTTCTCCAAGAGAGATCTTATATCTCAAATATATAGAGAACTTTGTCAAAATTATAAGAATATGAGTCATTTCCAATTAATAAATGGTCATAGGATATGAGCAGGCAGTTTTTCAATGAAGAAATCATATAAAATGCTCTAAATAATTTTTGGTTAGAGAAATGAAAATTGAAACACTGTTGAGATATCTCATACCTATCAGATTGACTAAAATGATAGAGGGGGAAAATGACAAATGTTGGAAGAGATGTGGAAAAATTGGGACATTAGCACACTATTGGTGGAATATGAAGTGATCCAACCACTGGAATTATGTCCAAAGAGTTATAAAACTGTGCATATTCTTTGACCCAGCAATGCCACTATTATGTCTGTTTTCCAAGGTAATCAGGGAAAAAGAAAAAAAAACCTGTATGTTCTAAAATATTTGTAACAGCCTTCTTTGTGATGGCAAAGAACTGGAAATTGCAGGGATGCCCATCAATTGGTATATGATTGTGATGGAATGCTACTGTGCTATAAGAAATGAGGAGCTGGTAGATTTTAGAAAACATGGAAAGACATGCATGAAATAATGAAAAGTCAAGTGAGCAGAACCAAGAGAACGTTGCATACAGTAACAGCAATATTGTTTGATGAATAATTGTGAACAACCAAGTTATTCTAAGTACTATAAATACTCAAATCAACTATAAAGGACCTGTGAAGGAAGATGCTATTCCCCTCCAGAGAAGGAACTGATAAATAGAAGTATGCATAGTATGGTTTTACATATATTTATAAATCTGCTTCAGATGGTGGCCTTCTCTAGTGCAGGGTGGGGGGGGTAGGGAGGGAGACAGTTCAGAGCTTTAAAATGTAGCTAAAAAAATTAAATAAAAAATTTAATTAAATTTAAAAAAAAGAAATGAGACGTTTGTCAGAGAAAGTTGCTGCAAAGATTTTTTTGGTAATTTTTTTATTGCTGTTATCCTTCCCCTCTCCCAGTCCCCAAGAGAGCTGTCCAATATGATGTTTGTTTATTTATTTGTTTGTTTATAGAGAGTAAAAAAGTCAGCACAACTGATCAGTGCCTTGCCAAAGTATGAAAACATGTGCAATGTGTAGCATTTCCATGAGGACCTACTTTAGGAATGCCTTTTCATATCTCTTCATTTGAATCCCACTTGATTTTTATAATTTTTTTACATCTACTTTTGATTTTTTGGTGTGTAGCTCTTTCCATTTACATTGTTGCAGTTGCTATGTATATTTTGTTATCTCTGTTTACTTTGCATCAATTCATGTAGATCTCTCTGTGCTTCTTTGTATTCAGCATACATATTTCTTTCAGCACAATTTGTTTAGCCTTTCCTCAGTTGTTTAGCCATTCCTCAAAAAAGCATCTATTTTGTTTCTAATTCTTAAATATCTATTAAGAAGAAAATTTTATGTTTGGGCCTTTGCCCTGATTAAAGAGTCAAAACTTGGAAGAGAAAGTTAAAAAGGAATCTATTAAAATACCAGCCAACAGGGCCAACTCCTCTCCAGGGGTGACCAGCTTTTATAGACAGGAATAAACTTCTTCCATATAAGGGGGAAAGTGTTTTGATTGGATCTTGTATTGTTGAGGAGGTGAGAGTAGTGCCACTTCAGCTCCTCCCTGAGTATTTTGATTGGCCCACATTTCAAAGGAGGAGATGGGTTAGTGAGCATGTGTGGAGATGAGATTAACACTAAGGAGATACCATTAGGATCCTATCCTCCCCTGGGCCCTCCCTTGCAGGCTGGCTACAGTAGCCAAAGTCAAGCAAAGTTTAAAACATGGGGTCCCTTCAGAATGACTCTGCATTAGTGACTGATTTTACACAATCACAAAAAGTGCTGCTACAAATATTTTGGAGTATATGGGTAATTTTTTCTTATCAATGGCTTCCATCAGGTACAAACCCATAGTGGGCTGTTTCAAAGCATATGGACATTTAGTCACTTTATTTGCATAATTAATTGCTTTCCAAAATGATTGCAACATTTCATAACTCCACCTACAGTGTATTAGTGTGCCAAGCTTTCCACATCCCTTCCAGCATTGACCGTTGCCATTTTTGTTTTGTCAATTTTCAGGATGTGAGGTGAAACCTCAGAGTTGTTTTGACTTGCATTTCTTTTATTATTAGTGATTTGGAACATTTTTTTTATGCGATTGTAAATGCTTTGCAGTTTTTCTTTTGAGAACTATTTGTTCACTATCCTTTGAGAAACCTTTATCTATTGGGGAATGAGCTGCAAAGATTTTTCCCCCAGTTAACTGTTTCTGTTTTATTCTTAGCTGTATTAGTTTTGTTTGTGAAAAAATCTTTTTATTTATATGTAGTTAAAATTGTCTCATTTTATCCTCCATGATCCTTTCTAGCCATTGTTAGGTCACAAACTCTTTCCTTACATATAGATCCAAAAGTAACTTATTGCTCTAACTGGTGTATGACCTTTTATGTCAAAGTCATCTGGTTGGAGCTTTTAGTAGAAGTCATATCCATTTGGCATATGATGTGAAGTGTTGGTCTAAACCTAGTTTCTGCTAAACTTCATTCCAGTTTTTCTTTTCTTCAGATAGTGAGTTTTTATCCCAGTAGATGGAGTCTTTGGGTTTATTGAACATGAACCTAGTAGGTTAGTTTGGTTCTGCATGTTGTGTACCCAATTTGTTCCACAGATGGACCTCTTTATTTATTTTTACCAGTACCAAACCATTTTGATGATTGCTGCTTTATAATATTGTTTGAGATATAGTACTGCTGGGCCCTTTTCCTTCCCACTTTTAAATTTAATTTTAAGAGGAATTTCGCTTCTTTGCTGAAGTTATTAATTTTTAAGTTTTTTTAGTTGATTCTCTAGGGTTCTCTAAGTAAAACAGTCATATACTAAAAGAAATAGTTTTCTTTCGTCTTTGCCTATGTTTATTTCCTCAGTTTCTTCCTGTAGCTTGCATTTTTGTTACTATTTGAAATAGTACTTGTAAAAACAGACATCCTTTTTTTTTTTAACCCCTGATCTCATTGTTAAGACCTCTAGTTTATCCCCACTGCGTATTATGCTGGCTCTTGGTTTTAGATAGATTCTAAAAGGTCCATTTTGCTTGTTTTCTAGTGTTTTTAACAATAGTTGGTTTTGTCAACAGATTTTACTGCATCTATTGATGTAATCATAATTTTTGTTGTTCTTGGTATTAATGTGATATATCATATTTCTGGGTTTTTTCTAATATTGAACCAACTTTTTATTCCTGGTATAAATCCAACCTGGCCCTACTGTACAGTCTTTGGATATGTTACTGTAACCTCTTTGCTAATATTTTATTTAAATTTTGTTTGTATCAATGTTTATTAGAGATAGTTGACTATGATTTCTTTTCTCTGATTTAGTTATCAAGACCATATTTGTATGATAAAAGGAATTTGTTATGACCCATACTCCTATTTTTGTGAACAGATTATGCAATATTGGAATTGTCTTTGAACATTCACTTGTAAATCCATATAGTCCCAGGGGGTTTTGTTGTTTTCTTTGAGAGCTCATTTATGACTTGTTCAACTAATTTTTTGAGATTCTGTTATTTAAATTCTTTATTATTCTGTTAGATACTTCCTTCACCTGGATACTTTTACATTAGTTTAGAGATTTTAAAAATGTTTCAATCTAGAAACTTTGGTTCCAGAACCCCATACCTTGAAGCTCTCTAAGCATGTGCTGTTTTTTTATTTTGTTTTTGTACTTCTCTGTGTACATCAGTGGATCATGTTGTGTCCTAGTAAGTTAAATTCAATCATTTCTCCTCTTTTATTATTATTATTTTTTTTTTGCAGGGGGGAAGGCAAGGCAATTGGGGTTAAGTAACTTGGCCAAGGTCACACAGTGTGTCAAGTGTCTGAGGCTGGATTTGAACTCAGGTCCTCCTGACTCCAGGGCCAGTGCTCTACTCACTGCGCCACCTAGCTGCCCCTCCTCTTTTATTATTAATGAAAAATCTTTGTATGTTTGACTACCCTGGTGTATACTCACTATAATTTTTTTATCTATTATCATTCCATAGATTCCTGACTTTACAAAATGATATTCATCTAACTGCATTTCTTTTAGTTGAATTTCAGTACCACTTATGACTTTTTATATTATTGTCTGCAGGAGTTCTCTATTGCTTCATATAACAAATCCAAATTTCTAAGCATCACATTCAAAGCCCTCTACAATTTGACTCTAGCCTCTTTTCCCAATACTCCAACAAAAGTATCTCCTACCATTCTCATTGTCCCTCTTATAACCCATATTTCAGCCAAACCAGATTACTTGCCCCTTTCTGGATACTTTCATTGTTTTCTTGCTTCTGTTCTTTCGCTCACGTTGTCTGTTCCATCGTGAATGCCCTTCCCTTGAATACTTTCCCTGCCCATCTTTGGATTCCTACTCATCCTTCAGGATTCAGCTTTTTTTGCCCCATTTTTATATAGCTGTCTTAGTAACTTTTATGATCCTCTTGTCTGTAAGTAGTGTCTATCTTGTCTATCTCCCCATAGTACCTTTGTTGAGTTCAATCTTCCTAGTCTAAATGAAAAGTGTTACCTGAAACCACATTTGGCATCAGATCGGGGCATCAGCAAACTTTTCTGACTACAATGTCATTTCCCATCTTTGTGTTTTTGCCATAGCCATTCCACATTCTTAGAATGCACTCCCTTTTTACCTCCATTTCATAGAGTCACTTTCTTTTAAGATGGAATTCAGGCGACATCTTTGGGGTGAAGCCCTTCTTGACTCCTCCCCCCAGATGCTAGTGGCCTCTTTCCCCAAGTACCTTATATGTAACTACTATAGATACATATATATATATATATTCACTTGATATTTATGTCATCTATATATTTACGTACTTCCTGTCTTTCTCCACCCCTGAATTGAAATATAAGCTCTTTGCAAGCAGGGATTGTTTTATTCCATTGTAATTGTATCCCCAGCACATGATATAAAATCTTTGGAGTTCAGAAAGTTTTTGCTTCTTGAATGTATTAATATGTTTTATGTAAGACTTTTCTTCAGGTTTATCTTTAGAACTATTATCTTTACATGGTAGTGCATTGCTACTTGGTTAAAGGTGATGATGACAAGGTAGACTGTTTCTACCTAATAAACTTTTGATCATGAATGATTTCACTAAGGAGAGGACCATAATAATCACTAATACTTACTGAATCAGTAATGGGCTAGCTGTGGCCTGCCATTAGAAGACTAGAATTTAAGTTCAGAAATTGGATGGATGGAATAAGCATATATTGTGCTTAACTTGTGCTGTGCTAAGCCCTTTACAGATATTTTCTCCTTTGATCCTCACAGTCCTGTGGGGCAGATATTGTTATTCTCTTCATCCTACAGTTGAGGAAGCTAACCGATGACCTATTTCTCACCCCACTTCAGCCGTACACAAAGATAGCCATACTCTTGATCTTGCCATTACCCACAGATGTACCACCTCCATGTTCAAGAATTTTAAAATCTCCTTATTTGACCATAATATATTGGCTTTTCACCCCTCTCTCTGCTTTTCCTTATGAAACCCTCCTATTCACCACAACCTGACTTCCAATCCCCCTCAGTTGTCTTCCAAGCCACTCCACTAGCCACTCTCTCTTTTCCCTGTCTTGACCCCTTTGTGATCACAGTTCTGTACTGTCCGCTTAAGTCCCTGCCCCACTTATCATATCACTGATTGCTCCCTCCTAAGCCTCAGCTTTGGATCACTGCCACCATTTGCCACTGTCATTCCTACACACGTTTTGCTGAACTGAGGTGGAGAAAATCACACAACTGTTTTGACTGGGTCAACTACAAATGGTACACCACTTCACCTGGACCCTCATTGCTGCTAGGCAATCCTTCTACACTTCCATTACCAGCTCGCCATCCTATTTTTCATAGCCACTCTTCCAAAAGTTTTTCATCCCTTCTTAAACCTCCCATGGTTCTCCGTCTTACCACCCTTACAGTTGAGAACCTTGCCTCATCTTTTTGTCAAAAAAACCCAAAACAAAACAAAAAAAAATTAAGTTCATTTGCTGTGTGAGCTTCTTCTTTCCCATCTTATATCAGATTTTTTTTGCCACTCTCCCCCCCTTCACTTGTCTCACACAGAGGTGGTCCTACTTCTTATCTAGGCAGACCTCTCTCCCTACACAAGCAATCCCATTCCATCCTGTCTCCATCAGGTTGCCCCCTCTTCCATCCTCACTTTCTCATTTATCTTCAATTTCCTCCTATTTTCTGGTTCATTCCCTTCTGCCTATGAACATACCTATGTCCTATGTCTTTTGTGGCTCCACTCCTTTAGAAGGCCATTCATAAAAGGACCCTCTACTTTCTGTCCACCCACTCTTCTTAACCCCTTACTCACCAACTTGGTACTTCATCATTCCACTGAAGCTATTCAAAGATACTAATGTTCTCCCAATTGACTAATCCAATGGCCTTTTCTCAATTCTCATTCTTTTTGACCTCTTTGTAGCCCTTGGCACTGATGATCACTCTCTTCTCTATAGATTTTTCAGGACACTACTCTCCCCTAGATCTGCTCCTGCCTGTCAGACTGTTCCTTGTTGGTCTCATTTGCTGGTTCCTCATTCAGGTCACACCCTTTAACCATACAGAGTCCCACAAGGTTCCGTCCTTGGTGCTTTTCTGTTCTACTTCCCTTGGTAATCTCATCAGCTCTCATGGATTTAATTACCATCTCTATGCTGATGCTTCTCAAATCTGCCTGCCTTCTCTGCCAACATCCCCAGTCTCACATCTCCAACTGCTTTTCAGACATGTCAGACTGAATGTCTGGTAGACATCTTAAACTCAGTAGGATCAAAACTGAAATCATTATGTTTTCCCTTAAACCCTTCCCTCCTCCCAACTTGCATATTACTGTTGAGGGCACCACCATCCTCTCCCAGTTCTTCATACTCGCAAACTAGATGTCATCCTGGATTCCTCACTATCTCTCCCCACCTTCCTCTCTCCCTGAACCCCCACCCCCATCTAATCTGTTGCCAACACCTGTTGAGATACTCTTTGCAACATGTCTCAAATATGCCTCATTGGCTCCTCCAATATTGCCACCCGTCTACAGGTCCTTGTTACTTTATGCTTGGACTACTGAAATACACTTAAGATAGGTCTACCTATCTTAAGGTCTATCCATCTTAAGTCACCACCTACTCCAGCCCATCATTCAGGCAACAAAAAAGATCAGGTCTGACTATGTCATCCGGCCACCACTTCAGTTAACTCCAGTGGCTCCATATTACCTCTAGGATCAAATATAGAATCCTCTATTTGACATTTAGAGCCCCTCATAATCTAGCACCCTCCCTCCCCACCTTGCCAGACTTCATTCACCCTCTATCTTCCGCATCCTCTTGGATCCAGCAACACTGGCCTCCCTGTTTTTCCTCAAAGAGACTCTATCTCTCAGCTCTGGGTACTTTCTCTGGCTGTCTTCCATTCCTGGAATATCCTCCCTCCTTGTCTTCACCTCCTATATTCCCTGCCTTCTTGAAAGTCTCAACCAAAATCTTATCTTCTACAGGAAGCCATTCCCAACCCTGCTTAATTCTAGAGCCTGCCTTCTTTTAATTTAAATTTAATTTCTATTTCTGTTGCATATAGCCTATTTGTATATATTTGTTTGCTTCTTGTCTCTCCCATTAGACTGTTCTTGAGTACAGGAACTGTCATTTGCCTTTTTTGTATCCCCATCAGTTAGCATAGTATGTGGCACATACCTTCTTGTGTAACTCCACTTAATAAAGTAGGCACTTAAGAAATGCTTATCGACTGACAGAGGTTAAGTGACTTGCCCAGAGTCACACAACTAGTAAGTGTCTAAGGCCACATTTCAACTCAATTTTCCTGACCCTAGGTTAGCCTTTGGTCCATTGATCACCACCTAGCTGTCTCCAAATTGAATTTTATCTTTAATACCGTCTTTGATAACAGTAAATACAATTTTCCTGTTTGTGTAAGTAACTGCTGTGGGGTTGTGAATATTTTTTAAGACCAGTGATCAACTAAAACTTTGAAATAATTAAGCTAGTTGTATTTTCTATTATCTCTTCATAGAAATATGAAATTGTTTCCATGCACATTTATTTTGAACTCCACATCTCTCTAAGCTGTATATCTGTGGTGCTTTGATTGTATGAAATATATATTTTCATATAAATTCTGATAAACCAAAAAAAATTTTTAACAGGGTTCTGTGAATTTCTCTTCACAATTTCAAATTAAATCGAAGTAATCATATATCCAGCAGAATACAAGTTCATTAGTTAAATGGGCAGTTTTGTATCATCTGTAAATTTTATAAGCCTGTCATTGTTAAAAGATATTAAGCAGCATGGGGCCAATAAAAGGTTCCTTGGACAAGTCCTTATAGTGCCCTTCTTAGTGAACATGGAATAATTAATGACTTTTCACAAGATGATAGAACTAGAACAGGAAAGAACTTGGAGGTAATTGAGTCCAACCCCCTCATTTCCTTTCTTTCTTTCTTTCTTTCTTTTCTTTTTTTTTTTTTTTTTTGATGAGGATGCATGTTTAGATCAGGCTCAGAGAAGTTAAGCAACTCACCTTGGGTCGTACAGCTAATAAATATCAGAAACAGTATTTGAACCTTGATCTTCCTGGCTTTTCTGTGGATTCAGTCATTCAGCAAATTCTAAATCACCTGATTTTACTACCTTCTAGTCATCTTGTTCACAAGAATAGCATGAGAGATTTTATCAAACATTTTTCTAAAATCCAAGTAAATATATATACAGCATTCCAGAGGAAGGGGAGCATTCCAGGCATGGGAGACAGCCAGAGCAAATACCTGGAGCCAAGAGATGGAGTGTCTTGTTCATGGCACAGCCAGGAGTCCAACGTCAGTGGATCAAAGAGTACATGTTGGGGAGTAACATGTATGAAGACTGTAAAGTAATAAAGAGGATAGGTTATGAATGGCTTTGAATGCCAAGCAGATCATTTTGTATTCACTACTGAAGGGAATTGAGAGCCACTGAAGTTTATTGAGTTGGGGGGGTGGGTAAAGATGAGGGGTAGACCTCCATTTTAGGAAAAGCACTTTGATGGAGGAATGGTGAATGGACTGGAATAGAGAGAGACTTGACGTAGGCAGTGTATTTAGGAGATGATACAAAAGCAAAATCAGCATGTATATGTGTGTGTGTGTGTGTGTGTATATATATATATATATATATATATATATGCTTTATGTCAGAGATTAAAGCTATTAACATGATATGTTTCCCTTCTTGCTTTAGCTTACTGGGAAACTTATTATGAATTTCAATTCTTAATTATAATAATCAACTTACCTCAAATGCATGGTCGCATCTACTCTCTTCTTAGGTGAAGATGCACGGTGGAAAGAACACTGAATTTGAGGTGGGAAGAGATGGGTTCAAGCCCTCTGCAGTTTACTTACTGTCTGTGACATTGCAAGTCTCTTGATCTCAATTTCTTCACATATAAAATGAGAGGATTGGAGGGGATTGGTCTAACTCCGGACACTATCTAAGGTTCTTCCCAGCTCTGTAT
Organism: Trichosurus vulpecula; assembly: GCF_011100635.1. Taxonomy (NCBI): domain Eukaryota; kingdom Metazoa; phylum Chordata; class Mammalia; order Diprotodontia; family Phalangeridae; genus Trichosurus; species Trichosurus vulpecula. The sequence continues at coordinate 298,788,555 of NC_050573.1, read as the reverse complement.
CTATGATCCTATGACTTCATCCTGTCTTTATCCTTCGAATTTTACTTTTTCTGTGGAGAGTCCCATCATTCTTCCAGGCACTCAAGTTCCTAACATCAGCCATTTCCTGACTTCACTCTCCCTCTCTGCCATACCAATCAATTTCCACATCTTGTCATATCTATCCTCTTGGCCACCACTTTCATCCTGGTCGTTATCACCTCTCATCTAGACTATTGCAGTTGTCTCTTGTTTTGTCCTTCTCCCTAATCTCTTCCTTGTCAAATATGTCCTCCACACAGCTGCCAGAGGGATTTCCCAAAGGTGCATGTCTGACTGCGTCACCACCCTAATAGATCAACCACAGTGGTTCCCTGTTGCCTCTAGGTTCCCCTATAATCTCCTCTGTTTGACATTTAAAGCATTTTACAATCTAGCCCCGACATCTTTCTGGCCTTACTATATGTCGCTTCTCTCCTGCACCATATAACTTCATTAAGCTGATGTTCTTGATGTTCTGCACATGAAACACTCCATCTTCTTTCTCCAAGCCTTTTCATTGCCTGTTACACATGCTTGGAATGCCTTCCTTCCTTGTGTCTGCCTCTCGTACTCCTTTGTTTTCTTCAAAAGTCAACTCAAGTACCACCTTCTTCTACATGAGGCCTTTCTTTCCTGATGCACCAGCCTTCCCCACAGAATTACTCTGTGTGTGTGTGTGTGTGTGTGTGTGTGTGTGTGTGTGTGTGCAAGAGAGAAAGTGGGTACACACAGTTTATATGTGTGTATGCATATAACATATACATATGTGCATATATGTAATAAGCTTAATTGTCTGCCTCTATAAAAAAGCTCAAGGACAGAAACTGTTTCCTTTTTGCTTTTGTGTCTCCATTGTCTAGCTAAGTAGCTGGTACAGAGGACGTGACTAAGAAATGTGTGTTGATTGATTGAATTCAGGGATCATAAGATTTAGAGGGGGACTTAAAGATCGTTTAGTCTGAGCTCTTCATTTTACAATAAAAAGTTCTGAGGCCCAAGAAGTTGAAGTGTCTTGTTTGAGGTCATGTGGTTTCAAACTCAGTTCAAATTCTGGCTCCACCACTTACTAAACTCTGACCATAGATGAGTCACTTACCCTCTAGCGGCCTCAGTTTCCTCATTTGTAAAATGAAGGGTTGAACCAAATGAACTCCAAGGTACTTTCTGTCTCTAATTCTACGTTCCTAAGATTTTAAGGTTAGAAGAGAAAATAAAGTTACGTTGTATTATATTCAATACATTGTGATTGTGTAGGACTGAGGATGGTTTATATTAGAACATTTATATTGGAAACTGATGTATTTGTAATTAAATAAACTCAACCTTTCATGAAGAGATTTTCTTTTTGCTAGTATTTGGGGAAAGCTCTATATGTATACATTGATGTATATATTTAATAGAATAGAGAATACAGTATGATCAGTCTAAAGAGATCAGAGTCCAACACTCATTTTAAAGAAGAGGAAATAGAGCAACTCCCAGGTAATTCATTTAATACAAAATAAATATGTGTGACTACTGTTTGTATATGTAGATTTACATGATTATTGAGCAGCAGTAAGAATAACTACAAAAAGCATTCGTATTGTTAATTAGACTAATGAATGGCCTTTTATTTTTGTTCTTTTATTTTAAAAATAAAAGAAAGATTGGCAAATGCGAAGTCTTCAAATTTAAAATAGGAAACGGTGAGAAAACCATAGAAAATCTTTAACGCTACTATATTAAGGCATTGGAACGAAAACATTGAAGGTTAATGGTTTCAAAAGAACTATTTTGAAAACCTCAAGGCACATGATTGCAGCAAGACAGCTAATTTGCTTAGCAAAGTCAGAATTTCTCACAGCATTCTCTGTGGATACTGTGGTTCAATCCCTGCCTTGTGTTTAGTCGGCTTTGTATTATTTAATATATTTATATCAAAGACCTAGTCAGAGAGATTCTCTCTATTTTAAGTCTATGAGAACCATCACTAGAATGCCCTGGCAGATGTTAAAGAATGTCTGTGGAAAGAATGTCAAAAACCTCTCCAAAGGAAAGCCTTTAAACCATGCCCTTAACACAGAAATGCAAAACCAGATTTAATTGCCCTTTTCCTATACAGCTCAGACAGGCAGGCTCGTTGGCTACCGCGGATGGTATGAGAAAGTGCACAGTGGAAGAGAGCTGTCATGGTAAAGGCTGGGACTGAATCCATTTAGCTTTAGAGTTCACAAAGATCAGTCAAAGGAAAGCACTTGAAGTTAAAAGGAAAGAAGCACAGCAAACAGCAGAAAGAACAGGCTATTTTCATTTTGAATGTGTCCTTTTGAGACATCCTCTTTGCCTTTCAAGGCAGCCCTGGTACATGTTTTTAATATGGAATGTAGAATTTCTGAAGAATACTATCAGATTTTTTTCTAATTAAAATAGGTAGAAACAGCATTACATGAAGTTTTGGGGGTTTGTTTTGTTCATATTTGCTATATTTGAATTAAAGTCATTGCTGGCTTAATGAAGACTAGTTTTTAAAAAAAGATCTGGATGCCAACAAGATGGTTTAGTTTTATTTCTTCAAAGAAGAGACATTGTAGAAATATATTAAAGTCATAAATTCTTACAACTTCTAGTCAGCTAAGCATAGAGCTTTTGAAAGAAGAAATGGTCAACCGATAAAAGCTTTATAAGGGAAAAAAAGCTATATGGGGAAAAAAAAAGTCTCCTTTGGGGCCTTAAGGAAAGGGCTTTACCTTTGTGCATCTTTATGTTTTCCTCTATAACCAACAGAGGAGAAAATAACATTTAATTCATGAACTTAATTGTCATTTCTGTGTTCTAAGATGAGAGACTTCAGTTGCAGGGCTAAGTATGGTATCATGCAGAGTTGAAAGACAGTGTAAGAAGTCACAGAAGGAAAGCAGGAGGTGGGAGAGTGCACAAAGACAAACAAGCATAAAGGACCACAGCATGGCATTGCTAGAGCTAACTCTTACTAGTCAATTGTAAGGCAGAGTTTATGCTCTGGCACCTACTATGTGTATAGTGACTTGCACACAGTAAGTGCTTAATAATTGCTTGTTTAGTTGAATGCAGTTTTCTGTCTAAAATTAGCCTTTCTTTCTTGTACATGTAATTATAATATACATATATATGATATATTTACATCATGAGAAAATAAATATTAACTTTAGTATTAATATCTGTTTAATATTAGTTGCCCAATGTTGTTTTCTTGACCTTTCAATTAGCCTTCAACTAGTGTTTTTGATTCAAAGGTAAGAAGAAAAAAATGTAGTACTTTTGCAGATGTATAGGTAGCATTTACATTGCATTTTATATATTCATAGATAGGCGTTGGGGGAGCCTGGTCTCCCCACCACTGGGAACCTTAAACCAAAGGGTGTAAACTATAAAGAAACCAGATTTAGAACCTCTTGCTATCCTCCAAACAAAAAGAGTAATTTTTTTTATCATGTTCAGTTCTGTTTATTTTCTTCATCCTGCTGGCCTACAGCACCCTGAATACCCCCAGAGTTCTTAAGCCTTTCTTTCCCATTCACTGCCTGCTTCCTTGAATAGGTTCTTAGACTACGGAGAAGGCTTTGTTTCTTTCAATCACAGCTGGAACCATACTTGTAACCTTCTGGGGGTAATGTTTGCCTAAACTCTTCATTCATTACTCTTCTGGGACCTCAAGTGCCCCTGGGGAATCCAGAGGAGTTTCTTGTATTGCTATTTGGTGTTTCAGTAAAAACGCTAGCACTTTTGATAAGTACCGTTATAATGTATATAAAACAATTATTGTCGTTAGCATCCAGTTTCAATTCCTGACCTAAATAAAGCAAGTCTGTGACTAATCATAGAAAAACTTTATTATTTTAATACTATAATAATTGGTGATATTACACTAATCAATAAAATAACACTCAGAATAATATTTTATTGTATGCTGCTTTATAGTATTTTGCATAATTATATCATTTGAACTTAGGATTATAGAATAAAAACTAGAAATCCCTTTAGAGAGCATGTTGTCCAATCCATTCATTTTACAGATGAGGAACCTTATATAAAGTGAGGTTCGGTGACTTGCCAAGGATCACACAGGGTAGTAAAGCATCAAAGCTGGGATTCGAAGCCAGATCTTCTAGTTCCACATGTGGTACCCTTTTCCACTATGTCTTACTCTAGAATAACTTTGTGAGATATCTGGTAGGTCACATACCATTATAGCCATTTAGGAGATGAGGAAAATGAAGCTAGGCCAGGGTAAGTGACTTGTCCTAAACCACACAGCTAATAAATGACAGAACCTAGACTCGCATTCAGGTGTTATAACTTTAGGTCAGTGTCCTTTTACTAGACCATGCTGTCTCTTATTCCATCCATTCAACACACTTCAACAGAGCACCTGCAGTGCTATTTGGTAAAGGCTCTAAAGATGAATAAGAAGACTTTGTTCCTGTCCACACAGAGCCTGTGGCCTACCAGAAGTTTGTTGTTTTTTTTAACTATACACAAATAACTACAATACAAAGTGGTCTGTGATGAGTACTTTAGAGGTGTGCAAGAGTTAGTGATCACTTCTGGCTGAGAAGAATCTGGGAAATCGTCATTTGAGTGGGTAGGACTTGTGCTGTGCCTTGAAAGATGGTTAGGATTTCAACAATTACTGAGAAAAGTTTCTGTCAAATATTGGAGAAAGAAGCCAAATTGGATAGAGAGAATGGGTGATAAAGCAGTGAGTATAGGTTATTGTTTCAAAAAGTTTCATCATGAAAGGAAGGAAATAGTTTGAGGGACAGTGGTTTGAGGAGATAAGAGGGTTGAACAAACTTTTTAGGATAGGCAAGACATTTGTAGGCAGGGTATAAAAGTGTTCTGAAGATTAAAGAGAAGTGGAGATGGGGAGGAATGATTGGTGGAGCAAGGCCTAGGAGGAGGCAGGAGAGGTTAGGATTGAGGAGTTAGGCTGGCAAGGAGGGGATGAAGAAAGGATGAAGATAATAAATTTTTGTATTTTCATGTACTGTGTTAAAGGGGTTTAAGTAGGAATGAATTAAGGAGAAAGTAAAACATTTGTGATAGTTGTTATGGGGAATGCTTTTAAATATAATGCAAATAAATGAAATGAGTCATCTCCTAGGCTGGCCCCTACCTGGCTACAAGGGACAGAGGCACTACTCCATTCTGCTCTCCCTAACAGTCTTCTGTCTTGGCCTGCAGGGAAGGGAGAGAAATCATTGCATCAGTGTCCACCACTGGTCTTCTCTCTTGAGCTGCCTAACTAACTCCCTGAGAATACACTCCTTTCCCCAAAGCATTCCTAAAAGGCATTGAATAGACCGTATAGGCAGATCATTCCATCTCTCTGAGCCTTGGTTTATCCATCTGTACAGCCCAAATAAAATTGTAAAACTAAATAAAATGAAGGACTTCAAGCATGGCATAGAAAGAAGAAACTTAGTTGAGGAGGTACCCAGAAATCCATAATAGGAAATAAATGGGTAAAGAGTTGGGGCTACTCCTTCCCTCCAAAAAATCCTTATGAGAATGATCTACACAGGTTTTAAAGGACAAACTGAAGGATAAACAGGATGGAGAAGGAAACATATTAAAGGAAATGGAGATGTTTTGCTCTCAGGGGAGAAGAGAGATGCCATTCTATCATGTCAGTCTCCTAGGCTGGCCTCTTGTAGCCTGCAGGGAGATAGAGAGCATGCTGGTCTCCTGGGCAGGACCCTTGCCTGCAGGGGATCAGAGAGAGCTGCCATTCTATCATGTGACAATCTCCTAGGCTGGCTTCTTCTTGCTTGCGAACAAGAGACGGCATTCCAACCTGCTTCCTCCCTCTACTAACTTCTGGCCTGCCTTACCTGCAAGGAAAGGAGCAGAAAAGTTATTCTGCCAGCTCCCCCAACTGGTTCCCTCTCCTGAGCTGCCTAACACCTTAAGAGGACTCCACTCTGAGGCCCTCTGCCCAGTAATGTTGATAACCCACCTGAATTCATTTATGAATGATTAACAAACTCTCACTCAGTCATATTCTCTCCGTCTCAGTGATTCTGAACTCCTAGGTATCATTATTCAAGCTCATTCTCTGTTCCTCACTGCCCACTCCTTTATTCTTTGCCCATTCAACTCAACCAAGTTACCCACCCTTTCCACTGTGCTCTCTGAACACTTACTCCATAGATAACATATTTACTTTTATCATAGATATTTTTTCTTTCTCACTCCTTTCATCTTTTGGCTCCCTCTTAATGACTCAACCTCCCTGGCCACCCTTTCTAGTACTGGTTGTGTGCTTTCCTCCCCTCCCCCCTCTCACAGATCAAGGTGAGGGAGTTAGAATATTCCTTGTTCTCCATTGCCAATTCCAAGTTCAGACTCTCCCACCATCACTTAGTAATCTCTCTTCCTTTGGTGTTCACTTAATCCACATCTACCCCTCAATCAAAATTCTAACAGCTATTTGTCTGTAGACCTCCAGGATAACTCCTTCCTCAGTGAGTTTAATGCCTGGGTCACAGTCTTTCTCTATTTCCCAACTCCAACTTTCCTACTAGGGGACTTCAATATACATACTTGTAACAACAATGCTGCTGGCAGCTGCTGTGGAGATATAAGGCCAATAACACCAGCACACAGGAAGACTGCTAGCACAGGTTCTTGGATCTGCTTTTCTAAGGAAAGCAACTTTAAGGGGTTTACAATCGCACTTTAATCAAACACACACATATATATGTATGTGTATATATATCTATGTATATCTATATATATATATCTATATAGATATATATAGATATATAATTCACTTAATTCAGGGGGAAAAGTCAGCACCGTGAACTTCAGAGAAAACACAAACAGAAATTACAAGCAGACATAAACAGAGCAAAATAACACAAATCAACAGACAGGCTTCTATCCGTGTGACCATAGCAATACATACACAGTTATCAGAGAGAGAAAGAAGCACCAACATCTGGGTTTTCAAAGCTGGTGGGGCTCCTTAATGGCCACCCAGAGTATCCACACCAACACTCTTCCAATGAGTGAGCCCCCAAACAAAATGCTAACCTCAGAGTATATATACACTTCTTCAGGATCAGAGCACTTCATACCTCTCAAAGGTTTCACAGCCCTCATGACCTAACTAGAGAAAGGATGTGGGCCTTCCTACAAACAAAGGCAAGACTCAGTCAAAGGCACCTAATTGCCTTAGTGCTGAGAAGCACGCCAAAACAAAAGACAACTAAAAGTCTTGCTTTGCTTGCCATTACAATATGAAACTTCCTCAAACATCCTTTCTTCTCCATTCCTCAAATAGGTTATTTACCATGACCTACTCCTCCACCCCACATCAGCCACACACAGAGATCATCATACCCTTGATCTTGCCATTACCCACAAATGCACCACTTTCTTTTTAGTGAACTCTGAAATTCCTTTATCTTATCACAATCTGATGTCATTCCACCTCTTCTTCTGCCTTGCAATACCAAGCCCTATCATCATCCTCCCTGTGAACTCCAATCCCTTGACCCCTTCATTCTTTTCCAGGCCGGGAGAAAACTACACTCTCTTCCCTTCTCTGTCTCCATCCCTTGATAAACCAACCAGTTCAATTATACACTCTCCTCTTCTCTCCTATCTCCATCTTCTATTAAAGAGCTTTCTCTGCCAGACCTTCATTCTGTATTACTCCTACCATCCACTGCCTTCACTCCTACTCACATGCTACCAAATGAAGCTAGAGAAAAATCACAAAACCTGTTGACTGGATCCAGTACAAATTTATGTTATGGAATCCCAACTGGGCCCTTACTACAGCAAGGCAATCTTTTTGCACTTCCCTAATTGACTTGCTATCCCACTTACCACAGGGTTATTCTTCAAGTGTCCCATAACTTGCCTTCCCCTCTTCTTCTCAGCTGTAAATCTTGCTTCATGTTTCACTAAAAGAAATCAAGACCATTCACTGGGAGCTCTCCTATGTTCTACTACTTTACTTTTACCCCAGTATCACATGAAGAGGTGTCACTTTATATGTACAAGTGATTCCATTCCATCCCATCTTCTCCAGAGGTTAACCTCCTCTAACAACCCCACTCTCACACGTCTTCCATTTCACCCTGTCTGCTGGCTGCTTCCCTCCTGTCTACAGACATGCCGACATATCTCCCATCTTCAAGAAACTCACTTGATCTATCCACCCCCCACTAACTGTGATCCATCTTGTATCTCTCCTGCTTTTCTGTTACCAGTATCTCCTCTTATTTATCTTTCGCTCTCTTCTTAACTCTAGGCTCTGACTTCCAACTTCATCATTCAACTAAAACTCCTCCCTCCAATGTTAGCAATGATCTCTCAGTTGCCAAATCTAATGTACTTTTCTCCATCCTCGTCCTTCTTGACTTCTCAGTAATTTTTGACACTGTCAATCATTCTCTTCTTCTCAATACTCATTTTTCTCTAGGTTTTTTATGATACTACTCTAATCTGGTTCTCCTCCTACGTCTCTCTGACCACTTTTTAGTGTCTTTTACTGGATCTTCACCCACATCATATCGGCTAATCATGGGTGTCCCAAAGGGCTCTGTATTACTACCACTTCTCCTCTCCCTCTAAACTTTTCCACTTGGTGATCTCATCAGCTTCCATGGGTTCAGTTATCATCTCTGTTATCATCAAATTATCATCAAATTATCATCAGTTATCATCAAATCTACTTATCCAGCTCTAATCCTCTCTAGTCTCAGAACTCCAGTTTCCTATTGGACATCCCAAAATGGGTGTCTCATAGTCACCTTACACTCGGTATGTCCAAAACTGAACTCTTTTTCCTTCCCCCCAAACCCTCTATTCTTCCTAATTTCCCTATTACTGTCAAGGGTACTACCCTCCTCCTAGTCTACAGGCTCAGAACCTAGGTATCATTATCAATTCCTCACTTTCTCAACCCCCGTTGCCAATCTGTTGCTAATTCTATTGATTTTACCTTTGCAACGTTTTTTGAATATGTCCACCTTTTCTCCAATGATATTGCCACCAGCTTCATGCAGGGCCTTATCACCTCATGTCTGGATTACTACAGTAGCCTTCTAATTGATCTGCCTGCCACAAGTCTCTTCCTGCTCCAGCTCATCCTCCACTCTATTACCAAAATGATCTTCTAAAAGCACAGTTCTGACCCCTTTATCTTCCCTTCAGTAAAGCCCACTGGCTCTCACCCCCAAGATAGAGTATAAATTCTCATGTTTCGCCTTCAAAGCCCTTCATAAACAACCTTCCCTCCTTCCACCACCACAACCTTTCCAGTCTTCTAATACCTTAATTACCTCTTTCCATCCTGTGATCCAGTGACGCTGACTTTCTGGCTATTTCGTGCACAAGATACTCCATCTCTTGACCTCAGGCCTTTTCACTGGTTGTTCCCCATTCTTGTAATGCTCTCTCTCCTCATCTCTGCCTCCTGGTTTCCTAGCTAAAATCCTACCTTCTACAGGAAACCTTTGCCAATCCCCTTTTTATGGTAGAGACTTCCCCTTGTTGATTATCTCCAGTGTATTCTTTGTGTATCTTACTCATTTCATAATTATTTTCATGTTTTCTCCTCCCATTAGACAAAGCTTCTTCAGATCAGGGACTGCCTTTTTCTTGACACTTAATAGGAGCTTAATAAATGCTTATTGGCTGACAAACTGAGTCCCAAGACTGATTTCATGACTTTTCTCCAGCAGTACTTAGTTGACAGCCCAAAACGTAGAAAGCGGATTGTAGGCATTACCCAGGATTAAAGATTGTCAGGGTTCATATATTTATCATTGAAACAACAGATCATAATGTTCACCTGAATAGGGAGGAAAAGAAGCAAAAAAGGACAGATGGACTGGGAGAATAGGAAAACATTGAAAGAGTGATGTGAGGTTGAATCAATTAATCAGTAAGCATTGGTTCAGCACCTGCTACATTCCAGGTACTGTCTTAAGTACTGGGGACAGAAATACAAAGAGTGAAACAATTCATACTCTCGAGGAGTGTGAGTAAGGGGATAGGATAAGCAGAAGTGGTGGGATAAGAAATTTCAGTTAGAGGGAAGAGGTAGATGGTAGTGCATTGGATAGAGTTCGGAGCCTGGAGTTAGAAGAGCCAAGTTCAGTTCAGCCACAGACATTTATTACCTGTGCCCAACCCTGGGCAAGTCATTCTGTTTCAGTTTCCTCAACCATAAAATGGGGATTAACATAGCACTTAACATAGCACCTCCCTTGTGAGGATTAAATGAGATAATTGTCTGTAAAAAGCATTTAGTATTTGGTACACAGTAGGCATTACATAAATGCTTATTCTCTTTTCCTCTGTCTCTTAAATGTGTTACAATACTTATCCATGTATTTGCCATGATATATATGCTATGATGTTTGAATGTTTCCAAAGAAAATAATCAAGGAAGATATCCATAGATGATGATGCAGACTTTAAAAATGTTGTCACTTATCTAATCAGAAGGGGAAAAACAGATTAGGGAACTTATTTGGTTAAGATTGAGGGTTGGGGAAGAGACAGAAGCATTGCTTTAGTAATTTATATGGAAAAAAGTTCTATTTGGTTATATTCTGAGAACTAAGTTATTTTAGGTGCTAAATTAATTTTTTAGTTACCGTACTGCCCAGCAAATGCTTTCTTCATTTGCCTAGAATTCCCAGATTATGCCTTTTTTCCCCATACTTTTGTAGACACTTCTCACTGAGACCTCCCTGTAAGACTTAACTTGGCAGTAGTTCGGTCAGAGGTCAAATGAAGAGAAAACAAATTGGGACAATCTTTTTATAAACCTAAAATAGTTTATCATTTCCTGTTCCCTCATTCCATCTGAGGGTCACTTCATGTTTTAATGTATTCAGAGGATGGCTTGTCACTTTAAGGAAAAAAGTAAATAATCTTTAAAGGTCTGTTCCTGGGGGCAGCTAGGTGGCGCAGTGAGTAGAGCACCGGCCCTGGAGTTGGGAGGACCCTCCAGCCTCAGACACTTGACATGATTACTAGCTGTGTGACCTTGGGCAAGTCACTTACCCCCAATTGCCCTGGCTTCCCCCCTCCAAAATAAAAGGTCTCTTCCTGCAGTTCTGTGATGTCACCAGGTCATCTCTGTGGTCTCCGCTAGTTCTGTGGACCTATGAATCCTGATGTATGTATGTATGTATGTATGTGTGTACGTGTATATACATAATATATACTTACTCTGACATCTCCAGAATCCATAGTTCCTTTAATATGAGTATTACTTCACCAACACAGATGACAACCCCTCAACCTCCTAGTAGATGATCTTCATTTAGGGTTTTCTCAAAATTCACATCAGTTGATTCTTGAATAGCAGATATACTGAGCTCTTGCTAAAAGCCTTTCCCTCATAGTAGAACTTGCTGTAGCTGTCAAGAGGCCTAGATGACCTCTATGCCATGATGAAACATTAAAGGAGGACTTAAAATTAAAGTTGATACTTTACTGTTGGACCAGGATCATTCAACGTGATAACAGAGATAAGACAAAGAGCTGATGGAACATTTGAATTAATTCCTTGAGCACCCTTGAGGGATGAGTTTGGGGAGGCCAAAAACCTTTAGTGGCTGCTCTGGATTTAATGTGGTGCCCACACCTAGGTTTGCCCGAATCTATATCCTGATAGCCCCTCCAGGACTACCCCGGATCTAAACTGGTCTCCTAAGGAAGAGAAAAGTGATAGTTTACAGATTGCCTCATTATACTACAATTCTAACAGTGACAACAGGTGGGTATCTTACTTAAATCATGCAGTCTCAGCTATCATTCATTCCTACTTCCCCAAGTTCAGAATTTAAAAGGTGTGTGTGTGTGTGTGTGTGTGTGTGTCTACAGTATATGTTACATTCAAAATGAATGATAGGAAAAAGAATGATGAAAAAAAGGACTGGCATAAAGAAGTATCAATAAAACTTGATACTATATACATAAATTAAAATGTTTTTAAAACATTATCCCCAGAATAATAGAATAAGCTTCTTTTCCGTTTTGAAAAACATACATTAAGAAAATCAGGCTTCAGTATAGTATTATTTTTCATTGTAGACTTCATAGTTTTACTAAAGACAAATAAATAAACATACTACATAGGCAATAGAACCCAATGCAAAATCTTTGGCATTTAAAAAAATAGAACCAAACAAATTAACAGATAAGCAAAAAAATGCACTTTTTCTAGATCTGTTTCCAAATCTAACGTTCCAGCTATCTTTGGCTTTGTTTTCTTTTGCTGTTATCAATGTAATGGATAATTTTAAATATAAAAAATTTACAAACTATAAGGAAATGTCATAAAGTCTTAGCATCTTACAATTTATAGGATATATGCTTTGAGTGTTTCTTTCCAAGTAATGATGACATATTTATGTAAAAAGGGATACCAGATTTCTCTTTTGAATAACAGTAGACATTTGTGAATTGCTCATCCAGGATTACAAGGACAGATTCTGTGCATGACACACAATAAAACGAACTAGCCCATGCAGGGATCAAACCTATAAGCTTACCTTCATTAGCAGTATGTGTCCTAACCAAGTTAAACAACCATTAACAATGGAAAAATTTCAGTAGACTAATAGTAGATTTGTATAGTCTAGTTTTAGAATTTGGCAAATCTACTGTTGCTGTCTATGAGTTAAGAATGGTTTATATGTTTCTTTTGTTATATTTTAAAATGTTAAAAAAAACAATCCTTATCCCTCAGGCCCTACAGAAGCAAGTAGTAGGCCAGATTTGGCACAAGTACAATAGTTTGCCACCCATAGTCCAGTTCCAAATCAATTAAAAACATTTAGTGCCTACTATGTGCTAAGGGTTCAAGATACAAAAAGAGGCAAAAGACAATGTCTGTCCTCAAGGAGCTCACAATCTAATGGGGGAGACAACATGCAAACAAATATATGCAAAGCAAGCTCTCTACAGGATAAGGAGGAAATAAGTAATTGGAATTAATAGGGGTTAGGGAAGGGCAGGTAGGTGGCACTATAGAAAGAGCACCATGGAAGATTCATCTTTGTGAGTTCAAATCTGACCTCAGACTCTTACTAGTTATATGATCTTGGGCAAGTTAACCCTGTTTGCCCCAGTTTGTCATCTGTAAAATGAGCTGAAGAAGGAAATGGCAAACCACCCCAGTATTTTTGCCAAGAAAACCCCAAAATGGGGTTACACAGAGGCAGACACAACAGAAATGACTCAACAGCAACAAAGGGAAAGCTTTCTGTAGAAGGTGGAATTATCTTTTGTACTTAAGAAAGCCAGGGAGGACAGTAGTCAGAGCAGAGAAGGGAGAGCATTCCAGGCATGGTGGACAGTCTGCGAAAATGACCAGTGTTTATTCATGAGACAGCGAGGACACCATCGTCACTGGTTGGAAGAATATGTAGGGGGAGTAAGGTGTAAGAAGACTGGAAAGAGAGGAGGGGGGCTAGGTTATAAATGGCTTTGAATGCCAAACAGCATTTTGTATTTGTTCCTGGAGAAAATAGAAAACCATTGGAGTTTACTGAATAGGGGTGGCCCTGTGTGTGACATGATTAGACCTGCACTTTAGGAAGTTCATTTTAGTGGCTGAATGAGGGATGGTTTGGAGTAGGGACAGACTTGAGGCAGGCAGACTCACCAGCACTCTACTGTAGTAATCCAGGTGTGACATCCTGAGGGCCTGCATTAGAGTGGTGGTGGTGTCGGAGGAAAGAAGGGACATATTCAAGAGATGTTGCAAAGGTGAAATCAACAGGCTTTGGCAGCAGCTTGGACATGGGGAGGTGGGGGGTATGAAAGAATCCAGGATGATTCATAGGTTGTGAGCCTCAGGGACTTGGGAGTGTGGTTAGGGGAAAAGATAACAAGTTTCATTTTGGACATGTTGTTTTTGAGATGTCTGAAAGGCAGTTGGAGATGTGAGATTGGAGGTCAGTAGAGAGATTGGGGCAGTTAGGTAGATTTGAGAATCACTAGCATAGAGATGATAATTAAATGCATGGGAGCTGATGAGAGCACCAAGTGAAATAGTGTAGAGGGAGAAGAGAAAAGGGCCCAGGACGGAATCCTGAGGTACACCTATGGTTTGAAGTAACTTCAGAGAGAGCAGTGTTGGTGGAATGATAAGGTCACAAGCCAAATTGTAGGGTTAAGAAGAGAATGAGAGGAAAGAAAGTAGAGGTACCTATTGGAGATACCTTTTCAAGGATTTAGCTTCAGGTGGCAAATGGGATATAGAGCAATAGTTAGCAGGGATGGAAGGATCAAGTGAGGGCTTGTTCAGGATGGGGGAGACATGGGCATGTTTGAGGCAGTAGGAAACAACCCTGAACACAGGGGAAAATGGAAAATAAGTGAAACAGACCACCCCTTCAGCCGTCTCCACTCTTTCACTTATTTTCAGTCTATTGGAGGGAATGGGATGGAATGAGACTGCTTGAGCATATTCAAGGCTTAGCCTTGGTAAAGATTAAGGCCACTTATCATGTGAGAGAGGGATGAAGGCATCTGAATGAAAGGAGATGAGAAAGAGGGGAGAAGAGGGAATTCACAGTGAATGGCCTCAATTTTTTCTGTAAAATATATGACTTGGTTCTCAGTTGCAAGAGTAGGGGCAAAAGGGAGCCATGGGAGGTTTGAGGAGGGATAAGAAGGTTTGGAAGAGCTGCTGTGGAGAGTGGGCAGGTGAGTTGATAAGGGAGGTGTAGGAGGATTGCCTAGCATCAGTGAGGGTGCAGTTGAGGTTGTGCAACATAAATTTGTAGTGGACCCAGAGAGTTTTTCCTTCTGCTGTCTTTATATTATATCCTTACTATAAGTTTTATTTCTATACCCCCTTTGGTATTTTTAGAAGATATATATGTACATATATATATACACACACATATATAATATGAATGTATATATGTATGTATTTTTTGTTAATACAACTAAACCTTGCTACTTCTCCATTCTGAACTCAGTGGTTCTTTAATCACTAAACATTTCTGACTACAGAAATCTAGTATTGGGGCAGCTAGGTGGCGCAGTGAGTAGAGCACTGGCCCTGGAGCCAGGAGAACCTGAGTTCAAATCCGGCCTCAGACACTTGACACTTGTACTAGCTGTGTGACCTTGACCAAGTCACTTAACCTCAATTGCCCTGCCCCCCCCAAAAAAGAAATCTAGTATCTCTTTAGTTTATCGTCATACTGCTAGAACAGAGAAAATGGCCATTCAGATGCTGTCAGATCACTAGGAAGAAAGAGAACAAACATTTATTAAGCATTTACCATGTACCGGGCATCATACTGAGTGCTGAAGATACAAATATGAGTAAAGACAGTCTTTGTCCTCCCGGAGCTTATGTTCTTTTTTTTTTTTTTAATATTTTTGGTTTTCAGCATTGATTTTCACGAGAGTCTGAATTACAAATTTTCTCACCATTTCTACCCTCCCCCCCCACTCCAAGATGGCATATATTCTGATTGCCCTGTTCCCCAGTCAGCCGTCCCTTCTGTCACCCCACTCCCCCCCATCCCCTTTTCCCTTACTTTCTTGTAGGGGAAGATAGATTTCTATGCCCCATTGCCTGTATATCTTATTGCCTAGTTGCATGCAGAAACTTATTTTTTGAACATCTGTTTTTAAAACTTTGAGTTCCAAATTTTCAACCCTCTTGCCTCCCAACCCACCCTCCCTAAGAAGGCAAGCAATTCCACATAGGCCACATGCATATCATTATGTAAAACCCTTCCACAATACTCATGTTGTGAAAGACTAACTGTATTTTGCTCCTTCCTATCCTATCCCTCTTTATTCAATTTTCTCCCTTGACCCTGTCCCTTTTCAAAAGTGTTTGTTTTTGATTAACTCCTCCCCCATCTGCCCTCCCTTCTATCGTCCCCCCTTTTTTATCTCCTTCCTCCTTCTTTCCTGTAGGGTAAGATACCCAGTTGAGTGTGTATGGTATTCCCTCCTCAGGTCAATTCTGATGAGAAAAAGATTCACTCATTCCCCCTTACCTGCCCCCTCTTCCCTTCCTACAGAACTGCTTTTTCTTGCCACTTTTATGTGACATAATTTACCCCATTCTATCTTTCCCTTTCTCCCTCTCTCAATATATTCCTCTCTCATCCCTTAATTTGATTTTTTTTTTTAGATATCATCCCTTCATATTCAACTCAACCTGTGCCCTCTGTCTCTCTATATATGTATATTCCCTTCAGCTACACTAATACTGAGGTCTCATGTATTACACACATCATCTTTCCATGTAGGAATGTAAACAAAAGAGTTCAACTTTAGTAAGTCCCTTATGATTTCTCTTTCTTGTTTATCTTTTCATCCTTCTCTTGATTCTTGTGTTTCAAAGTCAAATTTTCTATTCAGCTCTGCTCTTTTCACTGAGAAAGCTTGAAAGTCCTCTATTTTATTGAGAGTCCATATTTTGCCTTGGAGCATGATACTCAGTTTTGCTGGGTAGGTGATTCTTGGTTTTAATCCTAGCTCCATTGACCTCCAGAATATCATATTCCAAGCCCTTCAGTCCCTTAAGGTAGAAGCTGCTAGATCCTGTGTTATCCTGATTGTGTTTCCACAATACTCAAATTGTTTCTTTCTGGTTGCTTGCAGTGTTTTCTCCTTGATCTGGGAGCTCTGGAATTTGGTGACAATATTCCTAGGAGATTTCTTTTTGGGATCTCTTTGAGGAGGCAATCTGTGAATTCTTTTAATTTCTACTTTACTCTCTGGCTCTAGAATGTCAGGGTGGTTCTCCTTGATAATTTCTTGAAAGATGATATCTAGGCTCTTTTTTTGATCATGGCTTTCATGTAGTCCAGTAATTTTTAAATGATCTCTCCTGGATCTATTTTCCAGGTCAGTGGTTTTTCCAATGAGATATTTCACATTGTCTTCCATTTTTTCATTCCTTTGGTTCTGTTTTATAATATCTTGATTTCTCATAAAGTCTCTAGCTTCCACTTGCTCCAATCTCATTTTGAAGGTAGTATTTTCTTCAGTGGTCTTTTGGACTTCCTTTTTCATTTGGCTAATTCTGCCTTTCAAGGCATTCTTCTCCTCATTGGCTTTTTGGAGCTCTTTTGCCATTTGAGTTAGTCTATTTTTTAAGGTGTTATTTTCTTCAGAATTTTTTGGGGTCTCCTTTAACCAGTCATTGACTTGTTTTTCATGGTTTTCTTGCATCCTTCTCATTTCTCTTCCCAATTTTTCCTCTACTTCTCTAACTTACTTTTCCAAATCCTTTTTGAGCTCTTCCATGGCATGGGACCAGTTCATGTTTTTCTTGGAGGCTTTTGATGTAGGCTCTTGGACTTTGTTGACTTCTTTAGGCTGTATGTTTTGGTCTTCTTTGTTACCAAAGAAAGATTCCAAAGTCTGAGTCTGAATCTGAGTCCATTTTCACTGCCTGGCCATGTTCCTAGCCAACTTACTTGACCCTTGAGTTTTTTGTCAGGGTGTGACTGTTTGTAGAGTATAGAGTACTTTGTCCCAAGCTTGAGGGGCTACACTGTTGTTTTCAGAGCTACACAGCAAGCTCTGCCACACCAGTGCTCCTCCTCCCCCAAGAACCGCCAACCCGGACTGGACTCAGATCTAAGCTGGCTCTGTACTCCTGCTCTGATCCACCACTTAATTCCTCCCACCAGGTGGGCCTGGGGCCAGAAGCAACTGCAGCTGTAGTTCTGTAGGTGCACCACCTCTGCTGTCCTTGGAGTGGGGGCCGAACCACAAACTCCTTTCACTCTGTCCCAGCAGCTTTTCCCACTAACCTTCTCTGTTGTCTTTGGTGTTTGTGGGTTGAGAAGTCTGGTAATTGCCACTGCTCACTGATTTAGGGCACTAGGGCCTGTTCCGCCAGGCTCCCAGTCTGCTTGGTCCGGGTGCAGCCCATGCTGGGCTCTGCTCCCCTCCAGTCCCAGTTCTGTGAGATAGACATTACCCCGCGACCATCCAGGCTGTCCTGGGCTGGAGCCCTGCTTCCCTCTGCTATTTTGTGGGTTCTGCAGTTCTAGAATTTGTTCAGAGCCATTTTTATAGGTGTTTGGAGGGACCTGGGTGGGAGCTCAAGCAAGTCCCTGCTTTCCAGGAGCTTAGGTTCTAATGGAGAAAGATAACACACCAAAGGAGCTGAAGAGGGAGGTGGATGCAGAAGGCACCAGGAATGGCCACATGGTTTGGAAGTTCAGAAGCCAGGAAAAGGCCAGGAGAGCACCGAAGGATAGCCTGAGCCCCTTCGCAAAATGAATTCCAGGAGGAACTTACAAGTGGGGAAGGGGGTAACCTTTACAGAGAGCTATAACAGGTTGAGAAAGCTTTGAGAATGACTGGATTCTTATCTCCTTATTCTGATAATATTATGCCTTTTTAAGGCAAGTACTACATTTAATACTGACCTTCATTGTTCCAGGGTGATGTTGAAAATATCCACTGAAGATAATTCTTCTTTAGAGGGTTTTTATTATGATTTTGTCATTTTCTCCCATCTCTTGTACAGCTAGGCTTTAGATGGCTTTTTCCCATGTGTATTTCTTGTTTTTTACTAAAAATAGTAATTTTCTATTTCTGTAAAGAATTTAATAATGCTGAGATTTTCCTTCACCTTGCAATTTTTTTGAGATGATGGAAAAGAATATGAATTTCTAAAAAGAATCTGTCCATAAAAGAAGTACATAGACCACAAACTTTAATGAAATGTCTGTTTTCATTACATTTTATATTTAATAGCTATCAGGAGTGAGGATTTTAATTTTGCAAAGGATAAGTAAAATGGCTGATTAATTTGACCTTAAACAAGTAATAAACATTTTGAAACTCTGAATTTAAAAGCTTTTCTTATTTAGGTAATCCTTTAGATGTCAGGGAAAAGTCCCAAGTCCTTAGCTTTGTTTTAAGGCACTTCACAGTTGGTTTCCACCCTACCTTTTCAGCTTGATCTGTTATCACTTCCGTATATGAATCTTTTGCTTTAGCCCAGTCTGCCTATTCTTGACACTGTGCCAAACCACTGCCCCCATCTAGGATGCTTTTCCTTTGCCTTATGCCTGCACCTCCTTTAAGGCCCAATTCACATCTACCCTCCCTCTTAACTTCCCTAACCACCGCCAGTGGAAGTAACTTGTCTGTCCTCTGAATTACTACAGCAGTTTTAAAAATTTTGTTCCCTTTCCGTTTATCTCAATACTGCCTTATCTTGTATTCTTTTTTCCTATACATGCTAAGGAGCAGTCCCTCTGACAGCATGGTATAAAGGACGAGCTGTGTATTTGAAGTCGGAGGGGCTAATTTCAAATCCTGGCTGTCAGTTACTACATTTGACTTGGGGCAAGTCACTTAACTTTTCAGATCCTGTTTCCTCATCCACAAAATGAAGGGGGCATACAAGGTGATCCCATAGCCCTTTCCAGCTCTAAGATCCTATTTTTTAAACTCACTTTAAATTGTGAGAACCTTCGGAGAGGAAATACTCTGTCTAGTACTTCTTTGAACCCACCTGTCCCAGTACTGAATTACTGTCTTCCACATAGTTGGACTTAATATTTGCCAATGTTGATGCTGTCATTTCATTTCTGGCAGCAGAGGTTCTTGTAGAAGCATCCTTTATCCTCCCCTTCTAATTCCATTTCAAAAGAAGGAGTGTTCACATATGTGAGTACCAAGTCCCACAAAAATATCAAAGTATTTCTGACATTCCTCCCCTGCCTGAAAAAAAAATTCTTTAGATGATTTGATTCCTTGAAATCTTATTACCTGAATGTATTTAAAATTATAAAACATGTTTTATATCATTGCTAGAAAAAAGTATTTACTATATTTGTAGTTCTTTCCTAGACTAAGAGAAAATATGGTTGACATGTCATTTATCTGGCCAAGTCTAGTCTCTTCAAACAGTCCTCTCTCACTCTGTATCTTTTGCTGGATAAAATTCACTTATTTTCCTTTTCATACAAAGTTTGTAGAATATTGACACTGCTATATGTTTACTTGGGATTCATAGATTTAGATCTAGAAAGGATATTATCATCTAATCCAACACTAATTTTAAAATGAAGATATTAAGACCCAAAGAAGTTAAATGATTTGCTCATTTTATTTCTGCTCTAGCATACACCCTCAGCCCCTGAGTGCTCATTGGTACTACTCTGAATTGCAGAATCAAACAATTTTGAATTTGGAAAGGACCTCAGTAGCCATCTAGTCCAAAACCAATACCCAGCAATGGTCACCTACGCCCTGCTCAGAGACATCTAAGTAGAGGAAACCTCCTACCTCCTCAGGCAGCCTGTTTCATTTTTGGATAAATCTAATTGTTAGGACATTTCCCTAACATCAAGCCTATTTCTCTTCTGTATTACATACATGAGATGAGGAGAAAGGTTTTATTTTAATGACACATTAGCCAATTTCGAGTATAAAACCTATCAGATGTGTGTGTGTGTGTGTGTGTGTGTGTGTGTGTGTGTTGCATGTAACCAGCAATCCAATTTTTTAGAACTATTGTATGTGTATGTGTGTTCAGTGTAACACGGGTAGACAAAGGAGAATCAAATAAAATTACAAAATCATGGAATTTCAAAACTTAGAAGTGATCTAGTTACAGGTTCAGAAGGTTTTGAGCTGAAATGAACCTTCAAAGATGAGCTGTTAGCTCCCTAAATTTACATACGAGGAAACTTCAGCCTAGAGACATACAGTTATTTTCCCAAGTTCTCAAGAGAATAAGGAGCAGAATTAGCACTTAAATTCTAATTATGAATTCAATGCATTTTCCACCATACGAGTTTTGTCTAATACCCTCATTTTTACAGGTGATAAAACTTAAGACCAGAGGTGTTAAATGATGTTTAAATGATATTTTGCCTCTTTATCTTACATTTTTCTCATGCAGATAAAGTTTTAAATAACTTTCTATCAAGAAAGAAAATTCTCATGGAGGTGAAATTGAACAAAAAACTAAAAGTTCAGATAGGCATAGAATCTCTTTATATAGCAGCACGGAAATACTAGGGTTATGGAACAGAGTCATGATGGTCTATCATAACCTTAGAACCTCAGAACCACATGGCCTCCAGAGAAGAAGGGCCCTCAGATGCAAGCTCAGAGCCTTGGGATAAATAAAACAGATTCATGAAAGTTCATTCCTGGAAAATCAATTTAAAACAGCCCAGGCTGAGAGGATGAGTCCAGGAAGAGAAAGTTTCTAGGAAATTGGAGTTAGGGTCTTTAAAAGTTTTAAGGGCAGTAGTTGCAAGTTCCTTGAAGGCTGACTTTTGAGACAGGTCTTACAGAGGACAGAGGTAGAAACTTTTTTTGTTTTGTTTTGTTTTCTCCTTTGCCTCTAGGATAAAATACAAATGCCTCAGCTTGGTATTTAAAGCCCTGCACTATCAGGCTCCAGCCTCTTTCCCAGACTAATTCAATAATACTTGCTTTGATGCACTCTATATTCCAGCCAATTCAGATTAATTGCTGTCTTTTATGCCCGTGCCTTTGCAAAGACTGTCTCCTGTACGTGTGATGCACTTCCTCCATACCTTCACCTCTTAGAATTGTAGCTTACTTCAAGAATCGACTCAGATAACAACTGATCTCTCTACTTTGAAAAGCTCTCAACCTTGTAAAACTATTTTTTATCTACTTATCTGTTTTCATGTTATATTCCCACCCTACCCCTCAAGTAAAGTGTAAGCTGCTTGAAAGTAGAGACTGTTTTTGGATTTCGTCTTCATGTCCCCAACATGCCAGAGAAGGATATGTATGTATCAGAATTGTAGAAAATTCCTTGCAACACATAACAGCTGGCTTAACTTTATTCAACAACTCTCTTATCATTAATATTAAAGCATAAAACAAGAAGACATACACTTGCCAAAGGTATTGATCATTATCAGAAAGGAAATCCAACTCAGAATCCAAGTTGGGGGATTCCCTATAAGTAAGGAAGTCCTCCTTATCTCTCCTGATCCTTAAGTCATCCAGACCCTATCAGATCAACTGTGCAGGAAGAACTGCCATTAGGGGCAATTCACCCGTCCACCCTTGCCTTCTCTTACTCTCTTCTAACCCTGGACCACCTAGACCTCATGGGACAGCTGGTTAGGAAGAGTGACATGGCTGGTCACACTACTTGGATGATCTGGGAGCCATCAACTACAATACTTCCAATAAGAAGTCTTAACTTCTGCCCTACCTCAATGCCCTACAAATTGTCATATGGTACCTTCTGACCTGCCACTGTGCTCTAAGGACACCAGGGCCATGCCTTAAAGATGAGTTAGGTTAGCCCCCTAATTTTCAGCATTAAGTGAAATAGTAGAGCTCTAATGCCTTTTCTTATTTCACATTCACCCAGAGCTATTTCAAGGGGTATATTAGGTTTGTTTTTGTGTTTTAAATATTTGTATTAAAATGGCAACTATTTTTTCCTCATTATAACTGCCTTCAGGAGATTGCACCAGTCAGAGGCAGAATGTAAGAAAAGGAATAAGAACCCTTTGGGGCTAAATTAAATTCAAAGACATATTTTATTACCACTTACAAAGTACTTTTAATGAGAAATGTCTTAAATTTTCATCCACTGATGATTGTCAAAGACATAATGAACTAAAGAATATTTTGACTCACTTTTAACCCTTTTTTTCAAAGCTATAGCTTGGGTTTGGGTTTGGTTTTTTGCATGGCATCTCTTTATCAAGGTTTTGATCTGTGTAATATTATCTATAAGTCCTGGATTGCTCGCGCTCTCTCTCTCTCTCTCTCCCTCTCTCTCTCTCTCTCTCTCTCTCTCTCTCTCTCTCTCTCTCTCGTGCGCGCGCGCACACACACACACATACACTTACTTAGTGGACTTGGTAGTCTGGCCGTATTGCAAAGAAGCTTGAAGACCAAAAAGATGGCATAGAAATTCAGTTCATTGTGGTTTTAAACTTTGTATTCTGCAAAGGCAAATGCTTTAGAAAAGCAAGCAAACAAAAAACCATGTGAGGTAATGAGGTCACCAAGTGAGAAAATATAGAGATAAAAGAAAAGGGCTTGGACAGAACCTTGGGTAGCCCCATAAGTAGAGGAAAACATATGGATGTTGCTATAGCCATGGAGTCTGAGAAGAAATGATCAGGTTGTAGGAGAAAGAACTTAGAAAGAGTAGTATCACAAAAACCCAGAGAGAGTGGTCCACAGTGTCAGATGCTACAGAAAGGCTAAGAAGGATGAGGATAGAGTAAAGGGCTTTGGAAATGCCATTTGGAAAAAAAGCCTTTTCAGTTGAGTGGTGAGTTCAGAAACTGGATTACAAGGAGTTGAGAAGTGAGTGAGAAAAAGAGAAGTAGAAGCAACATGTAGAGACAGCTTTTTCTGGGAGTTTGTCTGTGAAAAGGAAGGACAGTAGCTTAAGCTTATATGGACAGTAATTTTAAGGAATGGTATGATCATACCAGGAGAGGGTTTTTTAAGGATGGAGAGACCTAGTTGAGGGGGTAATCTGCAAGAGGAAACAGGAGGGTCGGGGATTGAGGGAATAAGTAGAAAAATTGGGCAAGAAAAAGGACTTCATCAGACACTGAAGTTAATGGATCAGAGAATGAGAGATTGGTGTCTCAAGGAGTTTTGAGATGAATAAAGGAGAAGAGTGAGGTGATAGTGAAAACAAACCCTTGTTTTCTCACTTGCAGATGTGGGAGACATCAGAGAAGAGAAGGTGTTGTGAGAAGTATAAAGGAGAATCATGGAGGAATAAAAGAATTGCCTTGCTTTCAGTAGTGGTCCACCTGATGTTAGACAACACAGATTCGTAGACGGCCAAGGCAGCATGATTGCAGAGGAAACAGATGATAGAAGACATACTGTGTTGGGGCTTGGCAAGTCACAAATGGTAATAGGAGAAGATGAGAAGGGCTTTGAGAGCAGAGGATAGTGTAGTATTGAACTACTTAACTCTACAGTCAAGATTAAGAAGAGAGGGCAGTGAAGCCAGAGCAAGAGTGATGGCTTGGGAGGTAGAGGGATTCGAGGTCACCATGAGGATAAAGAGTAGATTTAGGAAGAATGAGGTGTAGAAAGAGAGAAAGTTATAGGAGGTCAGAGAGAGATTTTCAGAAATCTTTACACTTGTAGAGGGCATAGTCAAGAGTGAAACCATCCCTGTGTGTGACTAAGATGGCATGAAGGAGCGGGTCATAGGAGTTGAGAACGTGACTATGTGTATTGAATCCCCTTAGTATAGACATAGGTAGAATAGAGAAGGATGCTATGAGAGAGGTACTAAATTTTTCGTGAAAGGTGGGAGAATGACATGGACATGATTAGATAACTGCCACCAGGATCTGGATTGGTGTTACATCTGGATAGAGTGAACTTCAGGGAGGAGAATGGTGACGTAGCACTGGGAATAATATCTGAAAGAAATAGGGAACAAGAAATATGCTGGCTCCCTTTCCAACACCAGTGTGTTGGTGGGTGTGAGAGAAGGCACAGTCAGTACTGAAGGATCAAGGAAAGAGCATACAGACTTTTTACCCATCCTTTTCCTTTTGTTACAGCCAAGTAATGATGGGTCCCATCCCATCAAGGCTCAGTGATACCTGTGAGGGGAAATTAATCTCTTTCACTTAATATCACTAGTTCACACCCTCATGTTACTCTTACTTCTTTGCTTCCAAATCCTTCTGCTTTGATGCAGTTTGATAAAAGAAAAGGGAGAAAGAAGTCCATAGCGTCCATAGGATAGAAGAGTTCCTGTAAAATATTTCCAAAAGATAATGGCTTAATTAGTTACTCCATCCAAAAAACACTTTACCTCCTTCCTTCCCCTACACAAGGAATAAATTATTGAATAAAATGCATGTATTAAATGCTTACTCTCTGCCAAGCATTGTACTAAGGGCTGAAGCTACAAGTATACAAGCAGCACCGTCCCTGCCCAGAAGGAGCTTACTTAGGGAGAGACAACACATATGAAGGAGTCATGTCCACGGAAGGATATTTTGGTGTGAAGGTCACAGTGTCAGCGAGTATAGCCCTTATACCCTTTCCAGAAACAAAAGCAAATGGCAAGGAGTTGTCTGTAAGGTTATTAGGAAAATCCTGTTCAGTTTAGGAAGGAGTCATCGTTGAAGTGATAAGGGTAATGATCAGACTAAGAGAAAGAAGAAGTCTTTGATTAATTCAGTTAGAATAGAAGTATCTCTTGAATTCACCTTTGACAGTTGGAAAGGAGAATCCTTACGAGCAAAGAGGAATTGGGATACTTTTAGGAGGATAATTATCAAAGAATACCAAAAGTTAAGTGATTATTCTGTTTGATGAATCCCAACTAAAAGAATTTGCATCTGGGCTCCACAACTATGTTCTGTCATATTGTGATATTAATTTTGTCTTTGGGAAGATTATAAAATTGTAACTCAAGTGGCTTACGTAAGAGAGATTTTCAAAGGAAACTACCATTTTGGACTTTTTTTCTCTCTAAGAAGAGATACTTAAAATTATATTAATTTAATTAATAAACTTATATCTGAGAAGCTTGTGTCTAAAACTCATTAACTTTTCTACCACAATACAAACAATTTGGAGTTTCACTTAATGGTTTTACAACCCAAATCTTTATGTTCCCTTAGAAAGCCCAAGATTATTTAAGTTGTTTAGGAAAATGCAAGGCATGGATAGTTAAGTAAATAACCTAGTTTTACCTTGAACAGGAATGTCATTGTCTTCAAATGCTTACCTAAGTAATTTTATTCTCTTTAAAACATTTTTTTAAATTGCTTGTTTTCTGATTTTATGAAATTAACTCAGAGTACATTAAACTTACAATATTTGTACTTTTTCAGCCCACTCAAGTATGATATAATAGAATGAGTACTGGGTGTGGAATCAAAGGACCTGCTAGGGTTCAAATTCTGACTACTACTTAACTACTTGTGTGACTTTGAGCCAGTCATTTAACCTGTCTGGGCCTCCATTGTTCATCAGTCCAATCAGGCGAGTCGACTAGAGGCCTTCTAAGATCCCTTTAAGTCCTAAATCTTTGCTCTCAGTACGTTTTAAAATTTACTACAAAGTCTGTTTATTTAATAAAAGTAACTTTTCACAGTTAATTGTATGTGATGATTTTACCAGTTCTATTTTTTAAAGGGGATTATTTAGCAAATAGCCTTCAGCCAGAATTATGTTATATGTGTAATTGCTTTAGATTGAGCCATAATGACCATATGGCTACACATATTTTTCATAATAATGCAATGTATTATAAACAGTTTTGCACATTAGTAATTTGGTCTTACTTTCCTATTCCTTCTGTCTTACATAATATTCAGAATTTACCTTCGTGTTTGAATTGTAGGCAAATTATAAAGTATCTATCTGAAAATTTTTCTTCATTCAAAGTCTAACTTTAAAATGGAATTAAATTAAATTACAACATAAACATAAATTAAAAAGAAAATATTCCTATCCAGTGCTAACTTGTACCGCACTTCAGGCAGAAATGCATGTTTATAAATTAGTTATTTAATCAGAAAAATTCAGCTTTAAGATGAAAATGCATAGTTACAGAAATGCTAGCCAGTGGTCCTGGGATATGCTTCATGGAGATTCTTTAGGGAAGTGGCCTGGTACAGTGGAAGTAGCTGTTGTTATGGAGTTAGAAGACCTGGTTGCCTCTCTGACACTGTTATGTTACCTGAATTACCTTGGCAAGTCGCTGAACCTCACAGGCTTCAGTTTTCTCATCTATAAAATGAAGTGGTTGGATTAAATGACCTCTGAGCTGCCTTCTTGGTCTAAATCTATGATGTTAGGAGCCAATTTACATTAAGCATGACAAAGTTTATTATGTTGAGGTTGCCTTTGTTAATTTTTCTGTGCCATCACCAATTAAAATGCCTTTGGCTTTGATTTTTAAGCTAATTGTTCACAAAATGATATATAAAACTAAAACTTTTTTTTCTCCATCTCTCCCCTCCCCTTCCCTTTTCCTATTTAGAAAATATCAGAAAGGAACCAGAGTACGCCTGCGACTGCTGGATCTTGAACTCACATCCAGATTCCTGGGAGGAAAAACAGATACAACTCTGCTAGAAGCTGATGCTGTGCTCTTGGGAATCCAGGAGGGTAGGGACACAAAGTCAAAGGAATCAAAAGACAAATAAACTGGTGATTTCAAGGCTTTAGAGACAATTTGTTAAATTCAGGTGTTCACCAAGTGTGTAGCTAGTACAATGCACTGTGAATGAAGAAATGAATATAAGATATAAATCTCTATAAATAAAAGCCATAATTGCAACCATTACTTATCAGTATTTTTTCCTCCTCGCCCTTTTTCTTTTAACCACTCTTACTTACAGTGATATTAATTTTTTTTTAAAAATTATTCTTAAGAATTACTGTTGAAGAATTGGGAGTTCTTAAGAATTTTGGGAAACCAAAAGAAGCTTATGAGTAAAGTGACATAAACAAATTAGGGGAACATGGGAAAAATTAGCTTTCACATCTGCGGATAACAGTTTGTGATAGAGAGGATCATTGGAGGTAAAGTGGATAATTTTGATTATATGAAATTAAAAAGGTTTTGCAAAAACAAAACAAATGCAGCTAAAATTAAAGGAAAGAAGGAAACCAGGGGGCACGGGAGGGGGGAATTTATAGCCAGTTTCTCTGTTATATCCATTCTTTCTCTAGTATATACAGAACTGAGCTAAAGTTATATAAATAAGAGCCATTCCTCAATTTATAAATGGTCAAAGAATATAAACAGGCAGTTTTCAGAAGAGGAAAACAGCCATTAATAGTCATATGAAAAAATGCTCAGAATCACTATTGATTACAGAAAGGCAAATTAAAACAACTCTGAGGCACCACCTCATATCTGCTAACATGACAGAAAAGGAAAATGACAAATGCTGGAGGGGATGTGGAAAAATAGGGACAGTAATGAACTGTTGGAGTGATGAATTGGTCCAGCCATTCTGGAGAGTAATTTGGAGCTATGCCCAAAGGGTTATAAAATTGTATATGTTCTTTGAATCAGCAATACCACTACTAGGTCTGTATCCCAAAGAGATCAAAGGAAAAGAAAAAGGACTTATATGTACAAAAATATTTATAGCAGCTCTTTTTGTGGTGGCAAAGAGTTGTAATTTGAGGGGATGCCTATTAATTGGGAAATAGCTAAACAGGTTGTGGTATATGATTGTGATAGAATACTGTTGTGCTTTAAGAAATGTAGAAGGGAATAGTTTCAGAAAAACCTAGGAAGACATATATAAACTGATACAAAATGAAGCCAGCAGGACCAAAACATTGTACACAATAACAGCAGTATCGTAATAATGATCAAGTGTGAAAGACTTAGCCAGTCTGATGAAGAAAATGAGCCGAGATAATTCCAAAGGACTCATTAAAAATGCTATCCACTTACAAAGAGAGAACTGATGAATTCTCAATGCAGATCAAGATGGAATTTTCTCAGTTTCTTTATTTTTCTTGTTTTGCTTTTGTTGCAACATGGCTAATATGGAAATATGTTTGCATGGGGGAAAAAGGAATAGGTACTGTGTAAATCATTGTGAAGAAAGTCCTCACTTTAAACCAAAAGTTTAATACATTCATTCTCTGTATAATTGTCCACAAATCTCCATCTTGTATTATGAGGGGTTTTTTTTTGTATTAAACGTTTAATTTGGCCCAGTAGTGGAGCATATTTTCTTCTGTCCTTTCTTCAACTAGTGAGTCAAAGACTAAGGCTATTACTGTGATTTTGCAAACCACTTGATCAGTATCAATCTCACTTTGAATCTATGCATTTTAGGGAATGGGTGAAGAGATCTTAGGCTTCTCCTCTCAGGTCTAAACCACATAGGAAATCCTCACCCAGATTTCTAATGAGTAAGAATTTTAAATCTCACTGGAAGTTTCTTAATAATCTTAATAGTAATAATATGGTATCGTTAATTGAAGATGTCACTTCTCACCATAAATAAGGCCTAATATTTGAGTTCTTTTTCTAGTAGTGGTGATGGCATATTTGCATATTCATGGAGCTAGAGGGCATAGCCCTGCTCACAAGTCTCCTACCTGCTTGTAGATGCCTAGTTTTCCATTGACAAAGGGCAAAGTCTTTTATTCTGTATCAAGAGATAGAAGACTTAAAATATACTTTGTTGAAGTAAGGCATTGACTCATTCCCATTTAAGTGCAATTAGTCAATAAACCAACCCATTTATATAGCCCCTATTCTTTCCAATGTTGGTAGAAAGGGGGTTAGAATAGCATGAGGTACCTGAAGGTAGAGAAAGGTTGCTACAGAGAAGAGGAAGAGGTGAAGTTGAAAGACATAAAAGACAAATTTCAAAAATTACCGTTTTTGTTACCTTTATAATTCTGCCTAAGACCAGCTCTGTTTAATTCCATTGTGTGTGGATAAATAGAAACTATGTATGGAAATATTTTTGTCCTTGGGCGCAAATAGCCACAGTTTAGCAAGGCCCTTGAAATGAGGCAGTGAGAAGCACTGCTTCAAGTTTAATTTTTTTTTAATATGGCCGGTTTCCTTTCTAGTTCAGTTGTTTTCAGTCAGGTTCTACTCTGTGATCCCATTTGGGGTTTTCTTGGCAAAGATACTGGAGTTGTTTGCCATTTCTTTTTCCAGTTCATTTTACAGTTGAGGAAACTGAGGCAAAGCAAGGTTAAGTGACTTGCCCAGGGTCACACACATAGTAAGAATCTGAGGCCAGATTTGAACTCAAGAAGATGAGTCTTCCTGATTCCAGAGTCAGCACTCTATTCACTGTGCCACCTGTCAGAGGAGTGATGTGTTACTACAGTACTTTACACAGAAAGTGGTAAAATCTTGGAACT
Source organism: Trichosurus vulpecula (assembly GCF_011100635.1). Lineage (NCBI taxonomy): Eukaryota > Metazoa > Chordata > Mammalia > Diprotodontia > Phalangeridae > Trichosurus > Trichosurus vulpecula. Next base: position 298,758,654 of record NC_050573.1, on the reverse strand, counting down.
CATTGCAGTTTCTTAGGGTTGGAAGGGATATCAGAAGTGACATAGTCTACCAGCAGTGGGGAACCTCCGACCTGAAGGCCACATATGGCTTTCTAGTTCCTTGGGTGTGGCCTTTTGACTGAGTCCAAGTTTTACAGAACAAATCCTTTTATTTTGGGGATGTATTCTGTGAAGTTTGGATTCAGTCAAAGGACCTCACTTGAGGACCTAGAGGGCCACATGTGGCCTTGAGGCCATGGGTTCCCCACCCTGTTCTAGCATATACCTGGTCAAGAAATCTCTCTCCAATATATTCACCAAGGCCTTAATTTAAGATTTTTGCTATGGAGAAACTGATCATCTCCTGAGGTAACCCATTCCATTTTTAAACAGATAATTATTAGGTAGTTTTTCCTCACGTAGAACTTAACTTTCCCTCTGTGTATGTTCTACCCATTGTTTCTAGGTCTCATGCCTTCTGAGGCCAAGTCTCTTCTCTTTTAAACATGAAAACCTCTCAAATACTTGAAAATGACAATCATATACCCCCAAGTCTTCAGCCTGAACACCCCCAGTTGTTTAAAGACATCCTTTATGCATGATCTTAATTAAGTGCCTTCATCATTTTGTTTGCCCTTCTGGACATTCTCAGGCTTATCAGTGTGATACCCAGCACTAAATACCAAAAGTCCGGGATGGTTTGATCAGAACATAGTACAAGGGGACTTTTGACTCTGTTGTTTGGGGTACCTTGTCTTTATACTGCCTAAAATTACATTACCTCTTGGGGCTGCTATGTCACCATTGGCTTGTATCGAACTTATAGTCCACCAAAACCCATGTCTTTTTTCAAATGAACTGCTATCTAGCCACACCTCCATGAATGGTGGATCCTGACTGTTCTCCAACATCTTGGCTATACCTGCCAGCTTTGTGTCATCTGAAAATTTGATAAACATGCTATCTATGCCATTCTCCAAATCTTTCATAAAACTAATACTATAAACATCTAGCACAGTGGCTGGCACATAGTAGGCACTTAATAAATGTTGATTAATTAGCATAAGGCTAACCACATCCCTGGGGCATCCTGCTAGAAACCAAGTTGACATCAGACTATTAATGACTATTCATCTTCTTCTGAATCTCTAAATGCAGTCCACACTTTTCCATCTTCTCCACAAAAGTAGCATGAATAGCTTTGCAGCGTGGTAAAGTAGAATGAGTCCTTGTTTGGACCTGAATTCAAATCTCATCTCAGATGTTTGTGTCACCTTGAGAAAGAGCCTCCCTGAGGCTCAGTTCTCTCATCTATAAAATTAGGGAGTTGGACTGGCTGATTTCTAATGTTCCAGCTCTGGAGTCATTATTCTCTGAAGTGCTTCACTAAAATATTGTTGTTCAGTCATTCGTCGTGTCTGACTCTTCTTGAACCCATTTACGGTTTTCTTGACAAAGATACGGTTTGCCATTTCCTCCAGCTTGTTTCACAGACGAGGAAACTGAGGCAACCAGGGTTAAGTGACTTGCCCAGGGTCACACAGCTAGTCCATGTTTGAGTCCAGATTTGAACTCATTAAGATGTGTCTTTCTGACTCCAGGCCCAGCATTCTATCCACTGTGACACCTGGCTGCCCTTCACTTAATTAGAAGGGTATAATGCACCTGGTCTTCTCTTTCTAGTTCAGGCCTGTGATTTCATCAGTGTGGAAAACTCCAAATGTAGAAACTTTCCATCAATACAGGTGACCAATAAGAGCCAGGGTGTTGTCAGCACCACCAAGACGCTGAGGCCATGGTCCCAAGCCCAAATGCTTCTTTGTTGTCTTTCTCATTTCCTTCCTGCCTCAGCCCATTCCTGAGCTTTACCATTCTTGACATTGTTCTTATGGGACCACATGATGAGAGCCAGTGCTGACTAAGGCTAGTCTGATGGTGGTTTAAGATCAGAACTGAATCGAAATGAGACACTCATAACACAAACAAACAAAAAGTTGACTTAAAATGATATTTAGCTAGGATCCACTGGTTCTGGTGGACTCTGCCTAGCTTGTTTCCATGCAGAATTGTGTCTGGTGTTGGGTCAGAAGATAGTGTTGACTTCCATGGCAGTAGGATATTCATCCAGTCCGAGAAACACTGACTCATTGTAGGCTGACATTTTTATATCTAGATGTCCAGGAAGCTATATCAAGCTTAAACCCTATTCTCCTGGACTAACCAAGCCTGGAAACAGCTTCCCTGATTTATGGGGGAGAACTAGTCTAGCCTATGTGGCATGGACCCTAGTAAATCTGCTTTCTGGCACACTATGCACACCCTTGTATTAATCTTGTTACCTTCCCTTGCTTCCATCTTCTGTATGTGTCTCTTAAAAAAAAAAAAGATGGCCAATGTGATGCCATATAGATCTTTCTTGTAAGCCATTGTAAGAACTGTTTCCATTTTGGGCTTTAGAGTTTCATTATTGAGAGTTTCGGATCTCTCCCAAGCTGACTTTTCCTGGAGAATGTTAGTTCATGACAGCTACCTTATTCTTTCTCTGAAACCTGAAATCTTCCCTAAATCATGGATATATATCAGACCACACTCAGAGTTTTCCTATCTTCTATTACAGATTCCTGAGATGGACTGATCACTTCTCCCCAAGGATACCATCATTTCCACTCTAGCCACTAGTTTTTGCTTGTTGTTATGAGAATTTAGATTTAGAATTGGATTGGGAATGTCACTTCCCCTCACTGGTTCTTCCAGATTTTGACAGATGAAATTTTCGTTAAAGAAAGTAGTTATTAATTGTTCTGCATTGAGCTGAGAGCAAGAGCCTGCTTGAGAAGATTTTCAGATAATTGGCATCACCTGTCACTACTATGTTGCGTTACTAAGCCAGGCTTGTTATCTGTTTCCCAAAATGTTCATCCATTTCCTTTTTCACTCCAGTTAGTTTGTAATATGTTCTGATGACAACAATGCTTCTGTTATTGCTTCTATTAATCTTCACCCAAGTCCTCCCCACCATGCTTTCGCCATCTAATTTCTAAAAGTCTTTATGTGAGCAAGACCTTGCCCATCCATCCACACACCTGTCAAAAATTATTTCCCTAACACTAATTAGTTGGACCATGCGAGTCCCCTATTCAAATTAATAATTAAATCCCTATTGACTCTAGGGAGTCAACCTTTTTAATTTATATTTTCATGTAAGTTTTTTAATGTACATAATCAGTACAGTAGTACATGTATATAATTTATAAATAAATAAGTATACATCCCTTGTGGATAAACACTCAGACATTTTTACTGAAAGAGTACATCATACAAAAAGTCATGAGACCACTAGTCTGTATGTCTCTTTCTCAGACACCCATCGGTTTACTTCCCAAATATGCCTTTCTCTTCTGAAGCCATTTCTGTCATTCGGCGACAATGTCAATTTCTCTGGGCCTCAATTTTCTAATCTATAAAATGAGAGGAGTTGAACCACTAAGGTGCCTTTCTACTGTGTCTATGAACTTATGATGTGAACACCAACTGTGCTTCTCAGGTCTCACCCTCAAAAATATTGTTTCAAGAATGGTTTAGATTAATTCATAGGTGATAAATTCCTGTGGAGTTTCTGAAGAAAGCCAAAAATTTGGAAAGTATATCCCTAATATCCTGAAACTGACAACTGACAATAAACCTCTCTCTCTCTCTCTCCCTCTCTCTCTCTTTCTCTGTGTGTGTGTGTGTGTGTGTGTGTGTGTGTGTGTGTGTGTGCGCGTGCCCTTGTAAGAGAATGCTGGGCTTCTTGGAGCACTGATATGAACTAGCATTGCATTTCTTACAATAATATTTTTAAAAAATAACTGCCAAGGACTTCAGAAAAACCTGGAAAAACTTGCATGAACTGATGCTGAGTGAAGCAAGCAGAACTAGAACGCTATACACAGTAACAGCAACATTGTACGATGACCAACTGCTAGATTTAGCTAGATTAGATTTATCTCATTTGTTTAGTGAGGGATTTATCCACCGCTAGAGAAAAACTATGGAGTCTGAATGCAGATCCAAGCATATTATTTTCTCTTCCTCTTGTTTTTTGTTTTTTCTTTCTCATAGTTATTCTCTTTTGTTTTGATTCTTCTTCCACAGCATGATTAATGTGGCAATATGTTTAATATGATCATACATGTATAGCCTATCAGATTGCATGCTGCCTTAGAGAATGGGAAGTGGAGGGAGGGGAGAAACTTTTGAACTCGAAATCTTATAAAAGCAAATGTTGAAAACTAAAAATAAATAATTTTTTAAAAGTAAAAAAAAAAAAAACTGCCAAATTAACAACCAAAAGAGAATTCTCTCTAGGCCACATTTTGGACTCTCCTCCAGACTTTCTCTCTATGCCTTCTTTTCATCCTAGAAGTTCACTTCGTTTTGAACTCCACACGTTAAAAGTACCTTTTGTTCCCCCACCCCCAGGCTTCTCTTTCATATTGGTTGGTTCCTTTCCAAAACCCCATTTTCAGAATGATGCCCAGGCCAACCTTGTCTTAATTCCTCTCCAGGCTGCACTTCTGACAACATTTCTCTCCTATGCCCCTATTCAGCATACCTTCCTCTCTTCCCCCTCCCACACATACAAATCTTTTCAGCTTCCTTATTTTGTGTTGTCTTCCCGATATCCTCAGTACTTGTTAGTACAGTGCCTGATACAAAGTAAGTACTTAATAAGTCCTTCTTGACAGTGTATCCAGAGAGCAACCAGGATGAGAGAATTGGGAACTGAGCCAAACAAGGAACCATTCCTAAAAGGAACCGAGAACGCCCAGCCTAGAGGAGAAAATACTTGAAGGAAGAGGTTGGCATGATACCTTCCTTTAAATATTTGAAGGGCTACCATATGTAAGAGAGACTGGACTTTTTCCTTATAGTTCCAGAAGAGAAAACTAAGAGTAATGATTGGAATACATAGGAAAAAAAAGAAAACGACAAGACTTACTAGGATGAAGAACTTTGCAAAAATAAGAAGAGCATGAAAATGAAATGAGCTGCCTAAGAAGATAGCAAGCTCCTTTACTGCAGGTATTAAAACAGATAGGACAGCCCCTTGTCAGAAATATGGTTAAAGGCAACCACGTATGAGAAAGGGACCCCATTACCTCTAAGTTCCAACGCTGCGATTGTGTGGTTCAATGATGACTGATTTCCTATTGACAGTATCCAAGTTAGAAATCCTCAGAGACAAAAAAAGGAGGGAGGGAAGCTAGACTATATGAATTTGCTTTCATTTGAGGTCTCATGTTAGTGTTTTGCATATGGAGTTTGAACACACAGGATTCATGGGGTATTGCCCTCCCTCCAGGTAAGGAATCATAAGGTGACGAAATCATCATGGAAATAGGCAAACTCTTTAGAAACCAAAAAAGCTGCCTGCTCCCAAAATTGCCTGTTTGAAAAACAATCCCGCAATTTAATCATATGATATAGGCTTCGAATCATTATGGTTTCAGAAAAATGCCCTTCAGATTTTGATAACAATAATTATTTCAAATGAGTGAATAAAAGAGCACAAGATACTTTTCTCCAGGCAACGTTTAAAGACACGATCTTTCATTAAAGATCCAGTAAACACCACAGAAGCCAATAGATAGAGATGGAACATATTTTGGCATCCCAGCCCCCCAAATCATGCTTAAAGAAATGGGAATTACGCTAACAAAGCAGGCAGTTGTGAGTAGACTGGCATCTGCCGGCAAATAAAGCTGACTATTGCTAGGAAATAAGAATGCACTGGGGCATTTCTTTGTATAACCACCATTTAAGTATTTTCAGAAATAGTCAACATGATCCTTGTGCATTTCTAAAGCAATCTCCAAACAAGCCTCACTATCTTTGGTATGCCCTCTCCAAACGTTCCTTCCCACTAGCCCCAAAGCAATCTTCCTAATGTCCATGTCTGGACGCATCATTCCCCTGCTCAGAAACTTCAGTAGCTTCCCATTGCTAACCAAATAAATCTAACTACATATCCTGGCTTTCGAGGTTCTCCATAATTTTAGGTGGCACAGTAGACAGAGTTCTGGACTTGTAATTAGGAAGACCTGAGTTCAAATCTGCTTCAGACACTATGTGGCCCTGGATGAATTGCTTAACCTCTCTCAGACTCAATTTCCTCATTTGTGAAATGGGCATAATAAAAGTATCTACCCCCTACCACAGGTTGTTGTGATCAGTGAGAGTATACATGCTTTGTCAACCTTTTAAGACTATATAAATGCTAGCTACTACTACCCATTACATGTTATGCTCCAGCTGGATTAGATCACTTATTACTGCCTGATTTCATCCTGCCTCCCTGCACACCTCACCCCTCCACCCGATTACATGAGATACATGACTATTTTACCAAACGAACATGATAGAAACTTTGAATTCAGTGAGTTCCTGGGAGCCTTCCAAATGAAAACATACACCTTTGGTTTAGCTGATTCTCTCCCACCCTCATTCCCCTTTCCCCCCATTCTCTGTAAATGAATGTTCCAGTTGGTGGCCACTCTAGGAGTTTTCCACAGATGTTTGCACAGCATTCTCCTAACAGTGAAAAATAAAATAACTCCTAAGTAAAAAAATACCAATCATCTGTGTCCCATTCCTCTCTCCTTACTAAAATGATGCTCCTTCTACTTCCTCATTCCCAACAAAGTTTGCTTACAAAATACAGTTACAACCACTGCCCAAGCATCTATTGAAATATTCAAACCAAGACCCTCACCCTAACTTTCATCCCGCAGCAGGAATTGTAACATGTTTGTTTAGAATTTAAACTCTCACCATTTCTGTGCAGGGTGCCCTTCTTTATGGTCCCTTTTAACATAAAATCATTTGCGGCAAAGGCTTCTTTTCTGTTCTTTTAGGAAAGCAAAGTATAAGGATTTGATATAATTCCAACTAGACCTATAATTATAGTCACTATCAAGAAAAGATTTCTTGGGAGGAGGCAATCAGGGTTAAGTGACTTGCTCAGGGTCACAGCTCATAAGCGTCAGGTGTCTGAGGTCAAATTTGAACTCAGGGCCTCCTGACTTTAGGGGTGGTGCTGTGCCACCTAACTGCCCCCATCAGGACATGATTTAACAAATATCCACCTAATATGGAAATATTTTCTACATGATAGCACATATATAAACTATACAAACTACCTACCATTTTCAGAAGAGGGGAGGGGAGGGAAGAAGAAAAATTTGGAACTCAGTATCTTGTTAAAATGAATGCTAAAAAATTTCTTGATATGTAACTGGGGAAAATATAAAATACTATTAAACTTTTTTTTAAAAAGGCAAATATCCACTATATGTCGAAGGTAACATTTGAATCTAATCTCCCTCCAAGAAAATGTGCAGTTGTAGTAATGTGCAAGGCTCACTGATTAATCAATATTAAACATTTATTAAGCACCTATTATATGCTAAACACTGTCAGATACTGGGGATACAGAGACAAACATGGAAGTCTCTTCCCTCAAGGGGCTTGCATTCTGTTGGAAGGGGGGGGAAGTAATGCACACACATTTATAATATATATATATGTTCATAACGTTAATTTTGAAATACTTCAGGAAATTCATTCACTCTAAGAAAGATTAAGTTGTGTTTAGCATAGTTTTAAAGTTGCCTTCTTTCTTTGAACCTAGTGCTCTAACTGTACAAAAGATAGGAAAGAATGCTAGATTTGAAGACATAGAACTCAGCTTTTATCCATGCTCTACTCATCACTACTTGTGTGACCTTGGGCAAGCCACTCAATTTCTCTGTGCTTTTTTCTTCCTCTGTAAAATAGGGGGATTTACTAGTTGACTCTATGGTCCCTTTTATCTACCTTATATGCTATTCTCCTTTATTCCTACTTTTTTCATCATTTCTCTTTAGATTTCAGACCTTTTGTTCCTCTAAATGAGTTTTCTTGTTCTGTCTAGCTATATAAAGTATTTCATTGGTATTTTGATTCAAATAGCAGTAAAGATGTAAATTAACCTAGGTAGTAGATTCATTTTTATTATTTTGCATTGGCCCAAGAATAATCAATGAATATTCCTTTAATTATTTCTCACTTTTAATTTCTTTAAAAATGTTTGTTTTTATGTAAGTCTTAAGAGAGCATTAGTAGATATTTTATGCATTTTGAAGTTACTTCAAAATAGTCATTTCTGTTATTTTCTCCCGATTTTGTTACTGCTATATGGAAATATTATTATGTTTGGTTGATTTATTTTGTACCTTCCTACTTGATTAAAGCTATTAATTGCCTCCTTTTCTTTGCTGATTCACTGCAGTTTTCTAAGAAAATTGTTCCAAGAGTTAAACCATTGCACATTTGTTCCAGCAATGGTGCTATTGCTCCAAATGCTTTTAGAATTCCTTTAAGAAACTTCTACATGTAAAACAATATATCATTAGGTTTTTTTCTGAATTTAACAAACACCAAATAAAATGAGCATTTTCACATATAAAATAGAGAAGAAAATGAAGCTTGTACATAAAACCACATGTACAGCTTGCTTTTTCTGTTTAGTGTATAATAAATAAAAAGTAACTTTCAAAGTTCTCCTATATGTGTCTCTTTCCTTCTGAACTTTCTCTATGTGCATTTAAAAAATGCTTCCTTTCTTTCTTCCTTTCTTTCTTTTTCTTCCTTCCTTCCCTTCTTTCTTTCTTTCTATCTTTCTTTCTCTCCCTCCCTCTCTCTGTCTCTCTCTCTCTCCCTCCTTACTCCTCCTCCTCCTCCTCCTCCTCCTCCTCCTCCTCCTCCTCCTCCTCCTCCTCCTTCTTCTTCTTCTTCTTCTTCTTCTTCTTCTTCTTCTTCTTCTTCTTCTTCTTCTTCTTCTTCTTCTTCATGTTTGTGTTACCTTGACTAAGTCACTTTATTTCTCTGTTTATCTTCCCAAATTGAGGAAAGAAGAAAACAAAACCCTTTAACAAATATGCATATTTTAAAAAAATACAGATCCACACAGTCACCACATCTGAAAATCATCATCTCATTGGGAACCTTGGGGCCATCACTTCTCTGTCAGAAAGTAGGTCTCATGCTTCATTATTGGTCCTCTGGGGTTATAGCTGGTCCTTTTATTGATCAAAATGTCTTACATCTTTCATATTACTTTTCTTTACAATGCTATTGTCATTGTATAAATAGTTCTCCTGGTTCTACTCACATCACTCTGTATCAGATCATAAAACCTTCTCATGTTTTCCTAAAATTGACCCTTTCATCATTTTTTATGGGACTGTAATATTCTAATACATTGATTTGCCGTAATTTGTTGAGCCATTCTCCAACTGATAGGCACCACCATAGTTCCCAGTTCTTTGCCACTACAAAAAGAGCTGCTATGAATATTCTTGTACATAAAGGTTATGTCTCTTTATTTGAAGGTATATACATTTTAGTCATGTTTAGGGTATAGTTACAAATTACTTTCTAGAAAGATTGGATCATTCCCCACCTCTGCCCATAGTTCATTAGCATGCTTGTCTTTCCATAGCCCCTCCAAACATTTTCATTTTTCTTTTTTGTCATCTTTGCCAGTCTGATGGATGTGAGGTAGAACCCAACAAAAATGTTTTAATTTGCATTTCTTCAGTTATTAGTAATTTATTGCATTTTTTTTCAAATGACTGTAGATACCTTGAATTTCTGCCCATGAAAACTTCCAGTTCATGCCTTTGAACATTTATCAATTGGGGAATGGCTTTTATGTATCTAAATCAGTTCCTTATATATCTTCTATGCAAGAATCTTTTTAAAAAGTACTTTTTAGACCAATTTTTCTTAGTTTCCCTTTGATTTTAACTGCCTTGATATTGTTACACAATTTTTTTCAATTCTGTCAATCAAAATTGTTCATTTTATTTTCTGTGATTCTCTCATCTTGCTCCATTTATTGACTTTCTTAATTTTGTAGGAGTAATTGTTGTTGTTTTGTTGTTTTAGTCATGTCTGACTCTTTATGACCCCATTTGGGGTTTTCTTGGCAAAAATACTGGCATGCTGTTCTATTTCCTTCTCCAACTCATTTTATAGATGAAGAAATTGAGGCAAATAGGGTTAAGTGACTTGCCTAGGGTCACACAGCTAGTAAGGGTTCAAGGCCAGATTTTAACTCAGATCTCCCTGACTCCAGACCTAGCACTCTATCCACTACATCACCTAGCTGCCCCTGCCTATTTTTTAACCACTGCCAAATAATTCTGATTACTTCTCTGTAGCATATTTTGAGAACTATAACTGGTAGGTTCTCTTTCTCCTCACTTTTCCCCTTTATTTCTTTTTAGATTCTTGTCCTTTTGTCCCTCCAGATGAATTCCATTATTATTTTTTCTAGCTCTATAAAATAATCCTTTTATGGTTTGACTAGTATGATACTGAATAAGCAAATGCAATCATGTAGTACTGTCACATTTATTATGTTGGCATGATACAACCATGATCAAATAATATTTCTCAATTATATGTCAGTCTTTATGTACAGAATGTTTTGTAGTTGCATTCACATAGTTTTTATATTTATCTTAGTAGCTAAACTATGAAATATTTTATGTATTCCGTAGTTATTTTATATGGAAGTGACCCAAGCAGCAACTTGGACATAATGACTGCAGCAGCAGGATTTGGACTACTGGGATTAGTCTTTCCACTTGTATTATGACAGTGGATTTAAAATTTTTTATACTAGTTTTATAGCAAAGATCTGAGAGATTTTGAAGAGAGTAAGTACAGAAGAAAATGGCCTCAGTTATTAATTATTTGTTGGTCAGATAAATACATAGAAAAAAATAGCTCAAATAACTTGGAATATCTGAAAACTTTTGAGTATTACTTGGTTTTATTGGTAGTATAAGGAAAAGCTCATGGTTTTTGTAGATTTACTTTATATACTACTACTTTCCAGAATTTATCGTTTCAATTGATTTATAATTTATCTTTAGTGTTTGCTTATGATTTTGTTAATTTCTCCTTTGATTTTCAGAACTTCTATTTTTTGGTGTTTAGTTGACGTTTGGGAATGTTGTTTCCTAGGTTTTTGTTGTTGTTGATGTTGCATACCTAATTCATTTATTTGTTCTATTTATCTTTTGTTGTACTGTTTAGAAAGAGTTTTTCTTTCCCTTAAGGACTACTTTACTATATCTTAAAAGTTTTATGCTGTCTCATTGTTTTCACTTTCTTGGATGAAATTATCTATTTTTTCTATGATTTGTTCTTTGAGCTATCAGTTCTTTACAATTAAAGTATTTTATCTCAAATTAATTTTTATTCATCTCCTCAAAGGCCTTTTACTGAATATTAGTTTTATTGCACTGTGGTCAGTAGAGTATGCTATTCTGCATTTGTTTATGAGATTTTTATGTCCTAATAAATGGTGAGTTTTTCTAAAAATGTCATGCCCTGATGAGAAATATGTCTATTTCTTTCTATTCTTATTTAGTAATCATCAGGGAGCTTTTATATCTAACTTTTCCAAAATCCTAATACAATCTCAACTTCTTGATGTTTATATTTTTGTTAGATTTGTTTAAATTTGAAAAAGGCACATTAGGTCCCCAACTATAATAGTTTCACTTTCCATTTCTCCCTTTAAAGTGATTAATGTTTCCATTATGTATTTATATACTATATCATTAGATGTAGGTATATTTACAATTGATATTTATTCATTGTCTATGGTGCCTTTAAGAATAATGTTCCTCTGTTTATCTTACTTGTGTCCTTAAAAAAACTATTTTCTTATCTAAACTCAGGATTGTTACCTCTATTTTTGAGTTATTTGAAGCGTAAGTCATGTTGTAGCTCTTTATTTTAATCCTGCATGGATTTTATGCTGCAGATGTTTTTTATGATAAACATATTCTTGGATGTCTGCTTTCTAATCCATTTTGCTATCTTCTTCCATTTTATAGGTGAATTAATCCCAGTCACATTAATTATTATTGACAGTTCATTGTATATTTCCCTCCACTCTATCCTCTTATCATTTTACCTCTCCTTAAGCCTTGCCTTTCACTTTACAAAGAATAATGAAGTGAAATAAAAGGAGTATGCTCAACTCAAGTAATCAATGTATTTCTTTTCCTTTTCTCCTCTTTTCTACCTGTCAGCAAGCACAAGTTCTTACCCTTTCTTATTGTGCTTAAAACCTCTCTTCACAATCTGCCCTCCACAATAAGAGTTTGTTTTGCCTGTAACTAATCTCTCACTTAATCTGCCCCAGCTTCTTAACCTCTCTTCCCCTTTCCATTTTCCCATACATTTCCCTGTTGAGTTTAATGTGTTTCTACAACAAATTCGATGTCTATGTTTGTTCAAACCTCCTTTGTCCAGTTCAGATGAAAGTGAGATTCATATTATGTCTGTTTTCACCTCCCCTTTCTCTATGTTGTTATTTCCCACCCCACCCCCCCTTACCCTGATTGTGTGTGAAATTGTAAATTAAACTCTCCTTTCACCATATTCCCAAGTGTATTCCTTTTCCACTCAAAACAGAATGAAACTACCCTCTATTTTCTCATTTGATTCCCTTCATAAACCTTAAGGCAGCACTTCTTAAACTGTGGGTCACAATCCCATACAGAGTCATGAAAAATTTGTCAACAGTAAAAGGTTTCTGAACATGCAGTGACCAAAAATTAATTAACAATCAAATGTGTAATGAATCTAAGGTATTTCTGACTGTGCTTCCCCATGTTGCATTACACAACTTCACTTCAGCCTTGGTTCTGAACACAAAGCATTCACACTTTGCACTGTGCATGCCCTCAGGCCACCCAACCACTGCCAAATGCGGCCTAAAAGCAAAAAGGGTCATAAGTGGGTAAAATTTAAGAGGCTATGCCTTAAGGGACCCATTAAAGTCATTAAAAAAAATTTTTTTAAACCACATAGAGTCCCTTCCCTAGAGATATCATAGAGGACAGAATGGGACTTATTTGTTTTTTAAAGGCATATATTTTGTTTTTTGCTCAAGTGAAAATTCTTATGTTTTATTTTTTTCCAATGACACACAACACTTTTTAATATTTTTTATCTGAGCTCCAAATTTTCTCCTTTCCTCCCCTACCACATCGTAGAGAAGGCAAACTATTTTATATAGATTATACATGTTCACTTATGCAAAATATTTCCATATTTTCCATGTTGCTAGAAAAAACACAGACCAAAAAAAAAAAGGAAAAAGTAAAAAAAAAAAAGTATGCTTCAATCTGCATTTAGACTCCATCAATTCTTTCTCTAGAAGTGGATAGCATTTTTCATCATAAGTCCTTCAGAATTGTCTTGGATCATTATATTGCTGAGAACAGCTAAGTCTATCAAAGTTGATCATCACACAATATTGTTACTGTGTACAATGTTCTCCTGGTTCTGCTCATTTCACTTTGCATCAGTTTATATGTCTTCCCAGGTTTTTCTGACACCATCCCACTAATCATTTCTTATAGCACAATAGTATCCCATCACAATCATATGCCACAACTTGTTCAGCCATTCCCCAATTGATGAGTATCAACTCAATTTTCAATTCTTTGCCACCACAAAAAGAGCTGCTATAAATATTTTTTGCATATATAGGCCCTTTTTTGTCTCATAGAGTCATTGATTTGTTTGATAATTTTAATTTTTTGGAATGTTACTTGAGTAAGATTTTGTACCTTCTACCCTAAACCATTTATTCTCCTTCCAATTATTTTCTCTCAAGATCACATTTAATTTGTAATATTATTTTTGTATCTCTTGTTTCACATTTTCAAGGAATTTTAATAGACTTTGCGGGCAAACCATACCTTTATCTGAGGCTCTGCCCTCTGACATTGGAGAGTTACTATCTTCCTCAAGGCTTATGTCTTAGACAGTGTTGGATCCGTACAATCTCTTAATCATTGGTGTCTTCTTCTGTTTATTCATATTTACAGTTAGAATTTTTGGGGGGTCAGAGTGAGGCTGATTGTTCCTGCATACTCGGATGAAATTGGTCCTGATCTGTATTGCCTGAGATCCTACCATTTCCCCTCCCTTCTACCAATGTCTTAAGTGCACTGAGAACTAGCAGGTTCTAGATTTATACATAGGAATAGAAGTCCTTATTGAAGTCTTTCCTAAAGTATAACACCCAGAACTAAAGATCATATTCCAGATATGGTCTGACTAGGGCAGAGCATATGGTAGGTGGAGAATATCACCCACCCAATATTGGAGACTATACATTTTTTATGCAGTCCAAGGTTGCATTAGCTTTTCTGGCTACCACATCATATTGTTGAATCATATGAAGCTTGTAGATTGTTTTCAGACAAGGTAATAAAGTTAGAGCCCTTACCTTTCTCATCTTATACTTACGAAGCTGATTTTTTTAAAAATCCTAGTACAAGATTTTTCCTTTTTTCCACATTACATCTTATCTTACAGTGCCCAGGATTCTAACCAGTTGAAATCTTTTTGGATTCTGTTTCTGTCACCTAGTGAGTGCCTATCTTTTCAAAATTGTACCATCTGCAAATCTGACAAAGAAACTTTCTTTTTTTTTTATCTAAGCTAGCTGTTCTCAAAGTTTTGGGGGCCATTTGCACTCTTAAAAATTATGAAGGAACCCAAAGACCTTTTGTTTATGTGTGTTATATCTTGCAATATTTGCCATACTAAAAATGAAAGCTGACAAATGTTCACTTTAATATTAATTAAGTAAAAGATTAATTCATTTGAATATAACAACATTAAACCCATTACGTTGTAACATAAATGACATTTTCAATGAAAAATAACTATATTTTCAGAAAAATAAGTGAGAAGAGTGGCATTGTTTTCCTTATTTTTATAAATCTCTTTAATATCAGGATTAATAAAAAAAGCTGGATTCTCATATTTGCTTCTTCATTCAATCCGTTGTGATATATTGCTTTAGTTGAAGCATATGAAGGAAATCTCTCCTAGCACAGATATCTAGTTGGAAAGGGAAAAGCATTTTAATAATCAAATAATGCCTTAGTATTATTATAAAGATAGCTTTTACTTCACAGACCCCTTAAAAGAGTAGCAGGGACCCTCAAAGGTCTGGACTATGCTTTGAAAACTGTTGATCAAAACCATCCATAAAAATATTAAATAATACAGGGTCAAGCACAAATCCCTGAAACTTTACATTAGAGTCCTTACACCAAGTTGACATTGAGCCATTGATGACTTTTCTTCGAATCTGGACATTCAACCAGTTTTGAATCTAATTAAATGTGTTGTCATTTAGTCTATTGCTCTTCATCCTGTTAACAAGGACAGCAAGAGAACTTTGTGCTAGTATCTAGATAAATTATATCTATAGCATTCCCTGATCTGCCAGTGTAGTGAATTTGTCAACAAAAGGAAATTAAGTTTTTGGATTTGATTAGTCTTGAAGCTACTTCTTTGTGATCACTACTTCCTTTTCTAGATGGATCTTTGATAATACATTCTAGAATTTTGCCAAGAATCAGTCAAATTCACTGGCCTATAGTTTATGGAATCTATCTACTCTCTTCTCTTTTTTGAAAATCAGGACATCTGCCTTTTTCTAGTCCTGCAAAAGTGCTCTCACTCTTCATGATCTTTCAGAGTTCACTGATAGTGACTCAGTAACTGTACCTACCAAGACACTAGGATGTAGCTCATCTCACCAGGTGAGAGAAGACCTTTCTTACATGACCCAGATGAACTGATTGCACAGAAGATAGCTCATGGCCTGGTGGAGGACCTGGGTGTCATTCTTTTCATGTCCCCCCACCCAAAGAAAGTTTGGAAGAGGAACAAAGGAAGGAGAGGAAGGAAGGAAGGGAGGAAGAGAGGAAGGGAGGGAGGAACGAATAAATGAACGAAATGGAAGGAAAGGATTATTATGTCACATAAGCACAGTCAAGCAAGATATATTCCCACACTGGTCACAAACAAAAATGCATTTCTTATTGTGTATACATATGTGTGTATACATACATACATATATATATATATATATATATATATATATATATATATTTCCCCCTTCATATTATTTATAGAGTACTCTTTAAGCATGGTGAGTCTGTGGGATCTTTGTTCTTGACTTCCAGTGCAGACACTGCCAACCAGCTGACCCTGAAGTGACATTTAAGACATTGATGGGAAGTATCTAACATTCTTGGGACCCTTGAAAGCTGCAAGCACCTCCTCTGATCAAAGGTCATGGAGGAGAAAGAAGGAACTTGACTGAAACCAATGCCTCTTCTCCTCCCATCCCCACTTCCAATGGCAGTTCTTCCTCAGTGGTATGCTGGAAAGCCACACATATTCCAATTTCTGGATAGCCTCCCATACCACGTATCTTGATCCATTCTTTTATACAGGATCCAGAGGGTGCGGTTAAATCCCATAGCCAATTGCAACACAAGCT
Organism: Trichosurus vulpecula; assembly: GCF_011100635.1. Taxonomy (NCBI): domain Eukaryota; kingdom Metazoa; phylum Chordata; class Mammalia; order Diprotodontia; family Phalangeridae; genus Trichosurus; species Trichosurus vulpecula. The sequence continues at coordinate 298,742,249 of NC_050573.1, read as the reverse complement.
TTTCTGGTGTCATTCCATTTGAACTGACTTTTAAAGACTTTTCAAAACATAGTCTAAGGTCTTCTCATTGATGTAGCGAAGGCATTAAGCTAAAATGTGGTGGTTTCAATCCCAACATTACACATCTACCCACCTATTTTAGATTTTTTTCCAGTCTTAGTCTTGACTATTGTACCTAATTTTGGGGGTATTTTAGTACTTAAGCTGGAGACTCTATTTACCTGGTTAAGATAAGTTTCCTTAGGGGTAAAACATTCCTTACTCTTGAGGTATAAGGTATAAGACATCTATCTATAGTAGGGAGTCACAAGAAATGTCAACATTGAACCAGGATTTTTTTTGTTGTTATTATCTGTTCATGAGTCTATTTTTATAATACTTTTAGAATAACGAAAGTGAGACAACTTTTAATTTGCTAACTTAATGCTTAAGGGAAACAGATGATAGAATTTAACATCTACATGGGAGATTAAAAGTCAGCTCCATTTTCTACATTTCCCTCATCTCTCTGTCATAAGATGGGCAGTGTTGTTCTTAATCATTCCTCTAGAATCATGACTGATCATTTAATTGATCAGAATTCTTCCAAAAATCTTTCAAATTTGCTAATTTTTATAATATCGATTCTATAAATAAATTGTTCTTTTGGTTCGTACAAGTCTTTCCATGTCTCTTTGAAACCATCTTTTCCCTCATTTCTTACAGTACAACAGTACACATTTATTCAGATACCATATTTGTTCATCCCTAGAAGTTGTGTTTGACTCTTGGAGAGAAATGACAACTCCATTTTTCACTTATGATAAAAAAATGAGAATAAAGCTGAGCATAGCCTAACATGGCCTTAGACATCTATATACAAATGCACGAAGCATAAGTAATAACCAGGGTGAGTTAGATATTGTAGTTCAAGGAGATAAATTGATCCCTTCTTTGCCTATTAATATTTTACCACCTTTTGAGGCCCAGCTCAAATGCTACTTTGTCCTTGATTCCAGCCCCCTCTTGCATCAGACAAAAATAACTCCTGTTTCTCAACTTGGAATTGTTGTGGCCTTATTTGTTTATAACTCTCATATACACCAATCACATTCTCAAATATATATATTCTAGCATAGTTATTGGCAAAATTTTTATAAAATTCAATTGAATTAAGGAGCGGTTTGGTTTTGCAGTGGTAATATATTTTTTCAAACCCATCTAAAAGATAATAGCTTTTGTTTACAATGTTTAACAGTGACTGAGAAGTCATCTTCCTTCTGCTCCTGCTTCCTTCCTTCTCTTGCCAAGACCTTACTATTGTTCCATGACTAAGTTATATGATTCCAAGGGTGGATCTTGGTAAAATTAGGATAAGATAGGGACCTGGAACTCTGATTTCATTAATATAGAGAAATCCTGAACCAGGAAGTTTCCTTTACCAATGAGCCGAGCACTTCCTCAACAATTCATAATCTTAGAGAATTGCCAGGTGAGAAGTGGGATTTGAACTGAAATCTTGTGATTTCTATCCCCATGCTACCTCTAATTATTAAGAACTTGTAATCTAGTGGAAAAAACAAGGCAGACATACAGAAAAAGACTCACAGAAACAGACCCTCTCAAAATTAGAAAGTATCATTCTTACTGGTGTTCTCTTATCTTTCTGTGATCTTGGTCCTTCTCCATAGCCTACACTTTCTTTCCCCTGACTGGCAACCAGTGCCTCTGCCACATATCCCTGTGCCTGCCATTTGGTGCGTGCTCCCTGCTCCAAAGTTATCCCTTTTCTCCTTTCTCTCTCCTCCCCGTTACCAACTTCATCAAAACTCTCATGGCCTTAGTGCAGCTTATCTAAACTAAATTGTTAAGAGGAAGTCATTCACTCATCTGACTCACACCAAGTTATGAATGACTGATTTGCTTAATGCAGTTGTATCCAGGACCCGTCTTGCAGACTTACTTTCATGATTATTGTGCTTGGCTGTGGGTCACTAAATAGGGCATATCATAGAGAGGGACTTTTCTTATGAGACAGGATTATAACTTAGCAGTTCCTGGTCCTCTGTCCTTTGTTATACTCAACCAAACCCTACACAACTGTCTGGTACCTACGAAACAAACCAGAAAAAGGAAATGGCCTATGAGGAAATGATTGCCCCTGTTTGCTCAATCATGTACTTGACAAAGATAAGTGATCAATGGACAAAAGAGAGGCTTCTCAATAGGATTATTTTCTTTTCATATATGGAGCAACACAATGAGGTTTCTAATCAATCTTATTTTCCCTGAGTATTCTGATGACATAAAGAGCAGCACCAAAGTCACTTCGGTGCTACATTATCTTGAAACAATAGTTATTCTACTGGCAAGGTAATTATATGTATGGGTGCATATAAATGCATACATATGTGTATAATTATGAATATATTACAACTCTTTATAAAATTGCCTTATAAAAAACCTCCTGAAAATACTATTCACCATAAGATAAACCTATCTTAAAAATTAGTGATAGTGATTCCCACCCTCTTTTACCAAGACATGGTGGGTTAGAGTGTAGAATGAGATGGGGGGGGGGGCGGCTAGGTGGTGCAGTGAGTAGAGCACCAGGCCTGGAGTCAGGAGGACCTGAGTTCAAATCCAGCCTCAGACACTTGATACACTTACTTACTAGCTGTGTGACCTTGGGCAAGTCACTTAACCCCAATTGCCCTGCCTTCCCCCTGCCAAAAAAAATAAAGAATAAAGAGTACCTTTTAAAAAAAGAAAAGAATGAGATAGTTGTTTTCAGACAATGACAATGTAGGAATTTGTTTTACCTGAATACACATTACAGCAGAGAGTTTTCATTTGGGGGATTGGAGGATAGGAGAGTTCTAGACAGGGAGGATAGTAATAGTGATACAGAAATAAAAGAAAGGGGAAGAGCATCGATGATGCATTGTTGTTGTTCATCCTTCATTCTCAAAGAGGACACCACTAAATGAAGCATTAAAAACACACAAAATAGAATTCAAAAGGGGACGCAGACAGGCAAGGTAGTTGTGATAAGATCATTATCTGGCAGGGTTTCCCACTTTTCCTCACCATGGGTTAAGCTAGATTTTCCCTAAAAGGTGACAAAATCTGGACTTGACTGGCCCTAGGGATAGAGCAAGGCTTAAGCTGCCTCTGTCTTTATTTTGGTTTCCTGGTCAACTAAGGGCATAAAAACACCCACCCACATGGAGCATAAGCCCTTCAGATTTGGTGGAAGACTACAGGACTCAGCTCCCCCATACCCTACTAATCAGATTGTTTCTGGTCAGCATATAGTGAATATTTCCATATTGAGACAAGCTCTATTATGTCATTCTTGAATATCCTTTCTGTGTTAGGGCTAAGAGAAACTCCTTTTTTTTTTCTTTTCGGTGTCTTTATTTCTTCCCAACAATGTGTCTGAACTAACAGAGTACCAGCCTGGGTCTGGCCTTCACCTAACAGTACTGTAAGGTCTACTGTGTTAATACACACACACACACACACACACACAGTATATAATAGAGGATCATGCCTTTCTATACAATCTTCCATTTCTATTCTTTGTAAATTGAAATGTTCCTGCTGATATTTGCCAAGTATAAAGTAAAAAAAACAAACTGAAAAAGAAAGAATGATAACTCACATGTATTTACAAGGTACAGGGTTTTCTGGTTACAAAGTGATTTTCTATTCTTTATTTGATTAGATTTTTTACAGTAAACCAGTATGGGTATGTATTTTATTATCCCCATTTTGCAGATGAGGAAGCTGAGTCACAGAAGATATATTGCAGCTCTCTGCAACCCATACTGTGTCACACACATACTGGACACCCTTTTCCCTGTGGTGAATCTCCTGGGGTTTTACCTTGTGCCAGTTAGATAGATAACACCTTTTGAGGCTTTATTTCACCACCTTCACCCATACCCCAAATGCTAGAATCATTCTGCGAGGATCTTTGCTAGAATCCAAAGCATTTAGGTCTTCTGGGTAGGTTATTGACTGGGGATACTTTCTGCTTGTATGCTCTCTTAATTCTCAAACTCCATTTCCTCCAAATGAAATTTCATCCAAAGAAGCACCCCCAAACCTCTAAGGACCTACCTGACTAGGCCTAAAATGCACCCTTCAAATTGCCCAAGGATAGTTATATGAACCTCACATGGTGGTCCCACTAAGCACTCCCTCAGCTCTCATACACTTAGGTTAACATTATGTTAACATTATTCTCTCTCCCACATGGCCCTTTTAATTAATCATTTGTCTCTGTTTTCACAGGTTACAAACAGTAACTAGATGACCCTTACTCTGCACTTGGTCACACTCTCTGACCAGCTTCCAATTTCTAGCGTCTAACATTATAGCCTGGGGTGGGGATAGGGAGTGGTAATTCCCTACTATGTGCAGTTGTGAACCTTCTTTGCTTGTTGCACAGCTGCTACCTTTTTAAAGCTTATCAGCCAGACCCAAAGAGATCAAGTAACTTTCCCAGGGTCACAAATTCAACCATTATCATCTAGAAGGTGGTCTTATGGCAGGGACCCTGAGGAAGCTTCAGCAATATAATACATATGAAATCATTTATTTCATCACATTCATTCAACAAATATTCATTAAGTGCTTACCATGTGCAAAGGACAATGCTTAGAACTGGGGAAGATAGATAAAAAAAAACCAATGTAGTCATTGTCCTTGTAGCAAATAAGACATGTATACAGATAAATATAATACGAATTTAAAGGGACATAAAATATACAAAGGTAATAATAAATTATATAACATATATTATGCAATTATGTAAATATATTTCTATATTTATTTTATATATTTTATTTATATATATATTTATATAGTTATATAAGTATATATTTATAATTTCATATATATGTATATATATACACATAAGCATTTATTTAAACACTTGCTATGTGCCAGACATTATACTAGCTTCTGGGGAGACAAAGAAAAAAAGACAGCAGTCTCTGCCCCGCAGAACCTTGTGTTCCATCAGGGGAGACAACTTGCACATATGTAAGTATATACAGAATAAGTATTGTGGGAGGTGGCTATCAGTAACTTTTGAGAGAATCTAAAGAAGCATCTCTAGAAAGAAAAGCTTTAAACAGAGTTTTGAAGGAAATAAGGGATTCTGAGAAGCAAGCAGAAGTGAAGTGGAAGTGAATACCAGTCATGGGGCACAGTCAGAGCAAAGATGCTGAGATGGGAGATGGAGTTTTGTGTGTGAGGACCAAGAAGGAGGTCAGTTTGGCAGGATTGTAGAGTGTAGGAAGGGGAGTAATGTATGATATGGTTGGAAAGGTAGGATGGGGCCAAGTTGTGAAGGACTTTAAAATAAATAGTCATAGGAGCTTAATTTTGATCAGAGGCAATGGGAGCCATTGGAATTGATTGAGTAATGGAGTAAGAGAGTGAGAAATATGCTTTAGGAAAATCGCTTTGTGAGCTTAGTGGACTATGAACTAAAGAAGGGAGAGATTTAAGGCAGGGAGACCGATGATAAGGGAGAGACAATTTCCAGGGTGACCTCTTACCTCCTTTGCTATATCCTCTTCCCATCTCCTTCCTCCTCCTCCTCTGACCCTACTGGCAAACAGTTCTTCTGTGCTGCTCTCGGCCTCCCCAGTCACCCCTACTGTGATGACTTGCCTAGTTCTATCTTAGGGCAGAGTCTAGTGCTCCAAAATTACTCTCTTCTTCTCCTCCACAACCCCATGAAAGCTTCAATTGCCTTTGAGCAGTTTACCACAGCCTAGTTGTTAGGAGGAAAGCATCCTTTAAATCGATTCACATTGCATGGCACATAGTAGAGTTTCTTAATAATGCTTGTTGGTTGATATGATGTAGATGACCCATAGGCTACAGTGGTGGTAGATAAGGCCAAGTTTGCAGATTTCCCTTCATGATAATTGTGCTTGGCTTTGGGTCACTTCTTCCTTGGGTCTTCCTTTGGGTCCTTTTTCCACTGGAGTTAGAGAATGAATCAGGGAAGACTTCAAAGCATTTAAATTTGGCCATGAAGGATGGCCAGACAATCAACAGGAAGATGGGGAAAAGCCATCCCAGGTATAGGGAATAGTATGAAGCAGGAAACTATGGGTCTTATTTATGGACAAGAGGTCATCATATTTCATAGGATAGTCAATTCAGAGCTGGAAGGGCCCTTAGATGCCATTGATTCTAACCTCTCCTCATTTTAGATGTGAGGAAACCAAGGCACAGAAAGGTTAAGGGACATGTCCAGGATCAAAAAGTTAGTAAATGTCTAAAGCAGGGGTGGGGAACCTGTGGCCTCGAGGCCACATGTGGCCCCTTAGGTCCTCGAGTGTGGCCCTTTGACTGAATCCAAACTTCACAGAACAAATCCCCTTAATAAAAGGAGGCCGCAGGTTCCCCACCCCTTCTTTGGAACTTAGCACCCCAAAAATTCAGGACTTCCTGACTCAAAGCTCAGCATTTTATGACTTGTGCCACCTACCTGCCTAGGGGAGGAAGGTAATATGAGATATGTGGAATGATCATTTAAAACCAGATTGTGAAGGGCTTGAAATGCCAAGCAAAAGAGTTTGATGTGATAAGCAATAAAAGCCACTGAAGTTTTTTGAACAGCAGAGCGACATGTTTATATCTGTGCATCCAGAGGACCAAGCTGACAGTGATGTGCAGAAGGGATTGCAAGGAGGAAAGACTGAAGGCAGAGACTTATCATATGAGGCTATTGATATAATCCAGGTAATGAGGACTGAACTAGAGGAATGTCAGTGGAAATTACAAGGAAGACCTTGAAACTGCAAGAAAAATGTGAGAGACATTATAAAAATATCCTCTCTTTCTTCCTGTTCACTGTCAAACTTCTAACAAGGCCTCCATTTGCTATCTCTGATTCCTCTCCATTCCCTCACAGAATTACAGAATCTCTGGATGAGTTGGAAGAGGCCTCAGAGGTCATCTGATTCAACCTGGACTTGGACACGAGTCCTTTCCAGTATTTCTTGACCCTTTGCAAGTTGGGAGTGATCGCTCCCCTTTTCAAATTTCTCATGGCACCTTCTTTGAATCTCTCCTTTGAATTTATCCCAATCTGTCATGTAGTATGGTTTTTTATGTACCTTTCTTTCCTATCTCTGGGACTGTACTATAGACAAGAGGTGATAAAGGTTTGTTGGGGTTGTATTGGAAACAGAAAGAGACGGATAGTGTCATTACTGTCATCACTGCCACCCCCAGTGCCAACCTCTGACTCACAGCAAGAAGAAGGCAAGCTCAAGAACCCTGAGGATCATATCACTGCCTCCCAGCACGCAGAACTATTATTGTGTTCAACCTGATCCCATAGCCATCATTTAGGGGAGCAACACTTGTAAAGAAGGGCCCTCTCATCCCTGCCACCACCACTACCAACCAATATCAGGGAAGGTAAGCCCCAAAGTCCTGGAAATAGCAGTGCCCCTTAAATCACCAGCTTTGCTTCCAACCAGTAGCCACTGTCCAGGGAGCACCCTTTGTGAAGAAGTGACTCCACTATCATTGACACTACCAACCCCCGGTGAGGTCTGCAACTGTGACTAACAGGGCAAGCAAGCCAGTCTAGCAGAAATAGCAAGGGAGGGATAAAGGACTTTCTGTCATAGTACCTGAAGCTATCTGGGTAAGCATCCTCTATGGAGGCAACTAGGTGGCACAGTGGATAGAGCACCAAGCCTGGAGTTAGGAAGACCTGCATTCAAATTTAGCCTCAGACACTTACTGGGCATGACCCATAGCAAGTCACTTAACCCTATTTGCCTCAGTTTCCTCATCTGTAAAATGAACTGGAGAAGGAAATGGCAAACCACTCCAGTATCTTTACCAAGAAAACACCAAATGGTTTTTCAGACATTACTGAAACTGAGTCCATCATCCCTGCCACCACCAAAAAAAAAACCTGTTAATAAACAGCCACTAAAGGGCAGGCAAGTCTAAGAACTCTGGTAATAGGAGCAACACACACTCACACACATGCACACACACACATATGCATGTGCGCATGCACACATACACACACACACATACACACACATACACACTCCTTTCCAACCCAATCTCTGCAACCATCATCCACAGGAACAACCCTTGAGGAGATATGAGGCTTATCACCCTCTTCTGCAGGTGCTTCCTCCTGAAGATGCCCCTCAGAAGTTTTTCAGTCCAAATTCATTGACACAGTTAAATGGTTCAATGAATATGATTTTATCAGTGGAAATAACAATAACAGTGGAAATAACAACAGTAATATGCATTACCAAACCTGCTTTATCATTGCGCACTAAGGACCACCAGACCTCTCCATTTGACCTGCAGTTGAAGCTTACTATATCTTGTCTCCTACTATCATTATGAGAGGTCCTCAGGAGCAGGGACTATTTCTATTTGTATCCCTAGTGCTTCGCACACAGTATGTGCTTAATAAATGCTTTTTTCATTTATTCATTTATTCGTGAATGTGAGGTATTATGGAGGTAGATTCAACAGGGCATAGCAACTGATTGGACTTGATAGGTGAAGGAGATAGAAGAACCAAAAAAGGCTGAATTTTTTTTTCTAAATGGAGAAGGTGAAGGAAAGGGTGGGGGTGTTGGGAGGATGATGTGTTCAGATAATGGGACCTTCAGGGGGTGATATCCACCAGGAAATTTAATTCAATAAACATTTATTAAGCCCTTACTGTTTGCATGCTTCTGTGATAGGAACTAGAGATACAAAGATGAAAAAAATGACATGGCCCCTGCTCTCGAGAAGCTCCCGGAATAGTATGGGAGATGTGACATTTACATAAGTACAAGGTAAAATATGATGGCCGCAGAGGTGTCATTCTGTTGAATGCTCCAGGAAAATCTGAGGCACTTGGTTGAAAATATAGCACTGGAGCTCAGAAACTGGTCAGGGATAGATGGAAAGATTTGGGTGTCATACACAGAGTTAGTAACAGAGACTATGGGATAGATGAGATAAAAAAGGGTATGAGAGTGTAGACAGAAGACAAGAGGGTCATGGACAGAACTTGAGGAGGAAACTCTCATCTGAAGAGTTAGAAGATGAAAAGCCAGCAAAGGAAACAGGAGCAGCCAGTGAATCAGGAGGAAATTCATGAGAGGAGAGTGTCACAAAAGTCTCTAACTTAACAGTGCTTTAAGATCAGGGCATTAAAACTGGGAGAACATTGTACATAGTAACAGTAACCTTGTGCAATGATCAGCTATGACTGACTTAGCTTTTCTTAGCAATACAATGATCCAAGACAATTCCAAAGCACTCATGATGGAAGATGCTACCCACATCCACAGAAAGAACTGATGGAGTCCAAATGAAGATTGGAGCATACTATTTTCATTTTCTTTCTTTTATTTAGTGGGGTTTTTTTCCTTTTGTTCTGTTTTTTCTTTCACAATATGACTAATGTGGAAAAATGTCTATTAAAAAAAGATCAATGCATTAATCTACACCTAAAATGTGTTAGGATGCTGGGGGATACCCAGCTTAGAATTCCCCAGTATATGTTAAGTCCTCGTCATTATATAAGGTGTGTCCTTTTACCAGCCATGATGAAAACATGGGAGTGAAAACATGGGAGCGAAAGATCTCTCATAAGTCATAGTGAGGTGAATTAATTTAATGAAGCATTTTGCATTAAACAAGAATTCCATGGGCAGCTAGGTGGCACAGTGAGTAGAGCACAGGCCCTGGAGTCAGGAAGACCTGAGTTGAAATCTGGCCTCCAACACTTTACACACTTACTAGCTGTGTGACCTTGGGCAAGTCACTTAACCCCAACTGCCCTGCCTTCCCCCCTCCAAAAAAAAAAGAGTTGCAGAGCTTGGCTGGGCAGTTCAGGCTTATAAGGTCTTCTGATGGTGTCACACTAGGACAAATAATCAGAACCTGTATATTCTGAGTATCATGATTGCAGGTTATGTTTCTAAACGTATCAGATAAAATGCCCATTGCTGTATAGCAAAGGACATACCTTTCCTGCCTCACTTCCTTCCTTTATTACAACATTCAGTGATGCTTGCTGAGATCTAGCCCAAACCTTGGTAGACTAGGGCTGTGTCTAAGCAATTCTGCTCCAGCTGGAAGCATGCCTTCCTTATGGGCTGCTGTTTCCTTTGGGTGTCAGGTTTTCCTCAAGTCATCAAACTCTGAAGATGACTGTAGAGCCCCTCTGCTAATTAGCAGAACATCCAAGCAGGTGGTTAGAACACCCCACATCAAATAGCAATGTGTCCCACCAATCACCAAATAAGGAAAAAAGACAAATAGAAGACACCTGCTTCAAAGAGCCTTCCCTAAGAATGAAGAGCCCTGGATTCTATTCCTGGCTAAATGACATGTGGGCAAGTGACAAATTTTCAGGGCTTCATCTGGCTCATTGTAAAATGAAAACTCTTTTTCCTTCCAATTCTAAGACCTATGATTTTCAATATATTAACTGTATTAATTATCTTTCTGTCTCCCCCAGTCACAAGTACAACTAGCACAGTGCCTTGCACTTAGTAGGTGATTAAGAGCCGGTGGTGGTTATTGTTAATTCTATGGCTCTGTAATTCTTAAGAATTCAAACTATTCCAGTAATCGATGACCTGAAGCAACTTACTTAACCTTCCTGGGGTTCAGTTTCCTTGTCTGAAAAATGAAGGCTTTGGAGTAGATTATATGATCCCATGTTTAGAACTGGGATTAGTGATCGAACTATAATTATAGCCAGTCAAGCAGGGGTCCTTACCTTGGAGTCCTCGAATTTGAATGGGGGCGGGGGGGGGGAGGCAGGAATTACATACTGTATTTTCATTAACCGCGAACTGAAATTTAGCATTTACTTCAATCATTATTCAAAAAAAAAATTCTAAGAAGGGGTCCACACAGGCTTCACTCGAATGCCAGAGGGGTCTATGACTCACACACCTACTTTAGAAAGAAGAGCCTGAGTCCTTTTTGTTCATCACCGTAAAGAGTTCCTTTGGAATTGTACATTAACTAAGATGATGTCGGTGAGGATGAACTGAATTTAATATCTGATGAAGTTTTCCCCTGCCATCCATCATCCCTTCCACTCCACTTGCCTAAATCCTGTAGCCTCGTGCCTTTTTGTCATACCACCCTCCCCCATCTCCGCACCTCCCCGGCTCGGCGGCTGCAGGCAGGCGGCATCCATCACTCCGGAGGATGCAGGGACGGTGGGAGCCGGGCCCCCAGGGGGCTCCAGGCAGCCAGCAGTTCCCCTTCCCGCGTGCTGCAGCCGCCTCCGCCGGCGGGCTGGGAAGCAGAGGGGAGGGCGAGCTGTGAAAGAGCAGCTGCCGCTCGGGCCCCGGGCGGCCGTGGCCTTTGCACCCCAGCCCGCAGCTTCCCCCACACACGCTGGATCACAAGGGAGCTGAAGTTTCATTTACCGACTGAGCGACTCTGAAAAAAAGTCCCTGTTCCCAATTACTGTTGCCAGTTGTCTGGATCAATGGCGGGTTAAACTGAGCTGCCCACTCAAGTAGCGAGCCGAGTGTTTAATGAAGCGGGGGAGGAGAGTTTGCAGGGGCGCTGGGGGCAGGGAGAGGGGGCGGGGGTCCCTTCCCTTTCAAGGGGGTTCAGTTCTTTCAAGTGAGCTGCAGCGAGCTGGATTCTTGTGTGAAAAACAACTGCCACAATACTTAAGTCGTCACCTCCTCACCCCTGACGGCATGGGAAAGTGCTCTCCTCAGCTGTTAGCTATAGAGAGGCCGCCGCAGTCATGAGAAATGTTGATAAAAATGCCGTTTCGAGGCTGCCCTCCTACTCTGCACATGTCAGCTTGCCTATCAAACGGCCTAATTGGAAAATTAGACTTGTCTTCATTTAGAGAACGAAAGTTCAAGTGCCAATATTTTCTCAGGAAACCCCCCTTCTTTTTTTTTTAATTCTTTTAAGGAATGTGCCTGTGGCATTTGGGACGTTTTTTCCCTTCCTTAAATTAATAAATGAAGTCTGATCTCCAACTTCAGTCGGTCTTGGGCAGGGCCAGGGCACTGCCACTGAGACCTGCCCTTAGTGGTTCTCTCCTCACCCCAGCTCCAGGTCTGCTTTGCTGTAAAGGGAACAAATCTCCCGCTGCATTTTGGTCAAAGTGGTCCCCACCCCCTCCCCCGCCCCCATTTAAAGAAATAAAAATCTCTAATTCCGTTAATAGTCTGTAGTTAGTTACTCCTCTTCACGTCACCCCCCCCACCCCACCCCCCGAAGGAAATCGGAAGAAGAAAAAGTTTGCACCTTCCAAGTCCTGCATATGAGCAGGGCAAGATTCAGCTTCATTTTTAGCAGAGGCACAGTATCTCTTTTCTGAGCGCATGGACGGAAAGAGTTTGATTTACTCAAGAGGGCAATTTGTTAGTAGGGAGACTTGGGTTCTGTTTCTAAACTTAAACACAATTCAGTTCAACAAGTATTTATTAGACTCCAGCTATGGGCAAAAGTACTATGATACAAAGACAAAATGAAAAACAGTCATTGCCCTCAGGAAGGTCACATTCTATTGGAGGAATAATTTATCTCTTGAAACTTTAGATAGGTAACCTTTCCCCGTATCTCATTTTTTTTTTCTATTGAGAAAGCATAAATAACACCACTGTGAAAAATGAATAGTGAGGATTAGTGAGATCCTGTACTCCTCTGGGCCATTTGGAGAAAAATATTATGTAAATACAAATTGCTGATATGATCTGAATAACGGACATCTTTGTTGTTACTCATATTAGGCAAGATCACTGGAGTTGGAGTCAGTAAGATGTGAATTCAGATGCAGGTTCAGACACCAACTGTATGGCTCTGGGCAAGTCACTTATCCTCTCGCAGTCTGTTTCTTCATCTTAGAATGAGGATAGTAGTAGCACCTGCCTCCCAGGGCTATTGTGAGGATAAAATGCTATAATATTCAAAATATTTATATATATACATACATGTAAATATATATATATATATAATGTTTAAAAGGGTATTACTTTGTAAACTTTAAAGAACCATATAAATGTTAGTTATTATTTTCTATTCACTTGCCTGTTTGGGTGTGCATAATGTAATTCTGTGGGGATAAATATACATTTGATAGATCTATAGTCAAAGAAATATACTGTGGAACTCATCAGGTTTATTGATCCTACAAAATGAAGCCTCTCTCAGTCCCTGTATCAGCTACACTGCTCAGCGTTTCAGAGCTGTCAATTCATCCTGCAATGATTTTCAAAGTAATTGAGTGGCCAAATTATACTGTTTCTGGGAGTAAACGTACAATTCAGCTTGTCTTTCACACTGCCATCCTGGAAAAAAATGGTGGCCTATAAAAGAATTCATATGGGTTTTTTAAATATGTTTAATGGATTTCAATGAAATTTGGCACATGGGTAGAGGTTTCAGAGATAGCTAATTGCACTGCTTCAAGTCAGCATTTGCAATTGCCTACTTTTTTCTTAATAAAAGTTGAGGCAAGAAGGTTAAGGCAAGGAGTTAAACTAGTTCTCTCTTGTCCAGCGCTACAATTCTGTGTTAGTTTGGGTATGATTAGGACCTTTGGATGTGATTAGTTATCCAGAGAGCCCTATACTTAGGGAGAATTATTGGCAGGATATGAAGAGGTTATTTTGCTCTCAACTGCCCTATCACCCTCTTTCTCCTTTTCCCCCATATCACAGTGGTGAATGGTAAGGTAGGCCCTCTGGGCTGACAATGCCCTCAGTGTGCCAACCACTTGTGGTCTGTGTGGTTGGCTCTTACAAAGGTGTTTTGAGTATGGCCTGATAAACCTGTTAGTCATAGAGACTGCTTCATTTTTGATAAAAGCTTCATGTTCCAGAGGTTGACTATGAAAAGGATCCTTTTCAGATGAGGGATTTCACCTGCCTATATCAACTCTCTCAACTTATACCTTCCTGGTTCAAGTCATAATGCAAGTGACTGGAGAAGACTTAGGTGGATCACTGGCAATTTTAATGGTCCCATATTCTGGAGTAATTTTCACTTTCAAAAGACCTAAAACACTGTCATCCCTGGTAGTAAAATTTCCTCTATTTGTTACCGTTACATACCAGAGACTTCTGGGACAGGCTAGTTAGACCCTTCCTGCGAATTTTATTTAACAGAGCAAATGTAACTAACTACAACTACAAGGGAAAAGAGAGTTTCTCATATTTGTGAAGCTTACTTGTGTTTTCAGTCATTCAACACATGTATTAAGCACCTCTTGTGTTCGGTTCTATTACCTAGTTATTGGTTGGCTTTGGATAACCATTAACTGACAAGGGCTTTATCAGGAAAAGCAGGAAAACAAGACAATCACTAGACTGGAATGTAGTCCCACCTCCCCAATCACTTACTAGCTGAATGATCACTGGCCAATCCACTTGACCCCTGATCTTCAGTTTCCTGATCTGTAAAATGGGGATATCACTCTACTGTCTCACTACATGTTATTATGCAAATCAAGTGAGATGATACGTGAAAATACTTTGTAACCCATAGAATGTATGAGGGAAGAACATTAAAAGTTTCTTTCAAAGACCTCAAAGTACGCAGTTGGCTAGAAACCTTCAAAATAACTACACCTCCCTAATTTAGCAATCAGTTAATCAATAACCTCAACTGCTTAGAATACAACTAAGCACTAGGAATATGACTGAAAAGCATTTATTAAGGATCTACCAAGAACTATGCTAAATGCTAGGAATATAAAGTGCAAAAGCAAAGACAGTTCCTGCCTTCAAGGAACTTACATTCTAATAGGGGAAGACAACACCACAAGGAGAGTGGTTTTTATGATTTGGAAAGTTAGACCACCGGTAGATGGAAACTTAAGGGGAGTAGGTTAATGCCCATTTTTCAGTAGTAGTGTCAATATTTTCTTATGGGCTCACTGGAAAGTGGTTGATTTGGGTGGAAAAGAGGGAATGGTTGGAGAAAAGGAAGCATGGAGAGCATGGAAGCATGTGCCTTTAAGGTGGAGCATTAGGAGATGCCTGAGGAGTCAAGTGAGACATTGGCAGGGAATCTGCCTGGACTGAAATAGTGGGCCATACATAACCCTCTCCAAACAGGACAGCAGAGCCTCAGGATAGAAGTTTTAGAGGTGAAAGGGATTAAGTTCTCTAGGGCAGGGTTTCTGATAAAGCAAGGGTAAGGTAGTCAGGAGATGAATGGGGAGGAAAGGAGGAAAGAAAAGAAGCCAAAGAGATCTCTGAGTAGCCCAAACAGATGTCATGCACTAACATTTATGCATTTTACTCAAAGGAGACTCCCTCAGGCACCTATTTTTGGATTATTTATTTTTATTTAAATCAAATGAGATAATTGTAAAGTGCTTAGCATAGTACCTGACACATAGTAAGCACTTTATAAATGTTATCGTTATTATTATTTCAAACAATTCTAACAAGTTTGGTTATCTATTATTCAACCTGCAATAAAGTTGAAAGTAAAAATGGGCTTGGTAGGGTCAAGCACACTGACTTCAGGAAGAAACAACAGCTGGCAATCTACCCACGAATAAGGGAGAACTATTTTAAAAAAATATGAGAATTCAAAAGGCATAGTAGTCTGAGTACAATCCATGTAGGTATGAACAATCCTGAAAGCAAGACCTTAACTTATTTTTTGTGGCAAGGATTCTTGGGCCATCTGGTGAAACCTATAGACCCTTCTCAGAATAATACATAATGAATATATATATATATATATATATATATATATATGTATGTATGTATGTATATTTGTTTTTGTTTTTGGCAGGGCAATTGGGGTTAAGTGACTTGCCCCAGGTCACACAGCTAGTACAAGTGTCAAGTGTCTGAGGCTGGGTTTGAACTCAGGTCCTCCTGACTCCAGGGCTGGTGCTGTACTCACTGTGCCACCTAGCTGCCCCTCAGAATAGTATTTTTAAATACATAAAGTAAAAGACATAAGATTACGAAGGAAACCAGTCATATTGAAATACAGTTATCAGAATATTTGAAAAAAATAAAAACAAATTCATAGATCCCGGGTTAAGAACCTGCCTTCCTGGAAGGATCATTTTTACAGCATGGTAATGATAATGATAACATGTTTTTATATTAACTTTAACATTTACAAAGTGTTTTTCTCATGGCACAATACTTGATATTCATAATATGAACCTGATTTATCAATAAAAGTTGCATTATGTACAAAATATGAAGGTTTAAGAAGACAATGGGAAGGTGCATTTCACCTTAGAAATATTTCCATCCAAAATGGCTAAAGCAGGGAAAGGTGTAGCAATGAAAGAGCTAAGCATCACTTATCTAGAGAATTTATGCAGAACACCTAATTTTGTGGCAATATCAAATTAATTCCATTTAATTTAGTTAATGCTGTTATTATTATTATCATCATTATTACTTCATAGAGGGAAAAAGAGTAAGGTGATGGGCTAATAGGTATATTGGACCGGGTAGGTAGTATGGGTGAAGGTCTGTACTAGGGTAAGATAGATAAAAAAGATATTGAGAAGTAAAACCAACAGTGCTAGTTACTGATTAGATGAGAGAGAGAAGAAAGGGGGAAGAGTTAAAACTAGCACTAAGTTTTGAAAACAAGGTTTCAAATATCAAGGACTGGTTGATTGAGGCCACTCACAGTGGTACCTGTGATAGAAACAGGAAGTCAGAAAGAATCACAGAATTACAGAACTTGACATTGGAAAGGACCTCAGAGGCCATATAGTCTAAGAATCCCCACTCTAAGATACCCAACAAGTGGTTATCCAGCCTTGAAGACCTCCTTGGACAAGGAGACCCATTGCATTTTTGGACATATCTAATTGTTAGGAAGTTTTTCCTGACATCATGCCTGAATTTGCCTCTTTGTAACTTCTACCTCTTGCTCTGGATTCTGCCTCTGTAGCCAAACAGAACAAGTCCACATGGCAGCCCTTCAAATACTTGATCACAGCTACCATATCCCCCATGAGTCTTCTTTTCTTCAAACTCAGTTCCTTCAACTGATCCTCATATTATATACTTAAGGCCCTTCACCATTTTAGTCACCATCCTCTGGACATTCTACAGCTTACAATGTCTTTCTTAAAAGTAGTACCCAGAAGTGAAAACAAAACTCCAGATGAGTTCTTGTGAAGGGAAGAGCATAATGGGACTGTATAACAGATGTTATGTCCCTCTTAATGAAGTCCAAGAGTATATTAGTTTTTTTGGTTGTCACGTCACAATGCTTTTGATTATGTCGACTATGTTGGTCAAGGAAGGTTTCTTCTAGTTCACTAAACTTCCTAGATCTTTTTCATAACAACTGCTATCTTCTATACACATTCTTCCATCTTATACTATTGAAGTTGAATTTGTATACCCAAGTGCACAATCCTATATTTATCCATAGTTAATTTCATCTCTTAGATTTACTTCAATGCTGTTGTCTGTCAAGACCCTTTTGTGTCCTTACTCTGTCATCCACTGAGTAACTGTGCCTTCTAGTTTTATGTTATCTGTAAATTTGATGAATATAACACTTATTCTACTTTCTGCCTTTCTGGTCTTTTTGTACTTTATGCCTTTACATGTATGCTGTAGTCCAGTGACGCTAGCTTCCTTTCCATTCCTCATGCAAGACATTCCATCTTGTGATGCTCTTTATTTTCATTGGCTGTCCTTCATGCCCGGAATTCTCTCCATCCATATCTCTGTTTCTTGGCTTCCTTCAAATCTCAACTAAAATTCTACCTTCCATAAGAAGCCTGTCTTGCTCCCCCTTAATGTTAGTGCCTTCCCTCTGTGATTATATACAACTTAGCCTGTATGTATCTCATTTGAACATATCTGTTTTCATGGCATGTTCCCCATTAGCCTGTGAAGTCCTTGAGAACACAGACAGTTTTTTGTCCTTCTTTGTATCACTAGTATTCAGCATAGTCCCTGACGTATAGCAGGAGCTTTATAAATGCTTATTGACTTGATTTGATCTATGTCTTTGCCCAAGTAATTGATAAAAATGTTAAACAGCATAGGGCCGACCACACATCTATGGGATATTCCACTGGTATGTTGACATTGAACCATTAACAACTATTCTTGGAGATTGGTCATCCAATCAATTCTGAATTTATCTGATTTATTATTGTCTAAGTCATATCTCTCCATTAAGATTAATATAAGATACTTTTATTAAAAGCCTTACTAAGATTTAAGGAAGCTAGATTCATAGCATTTCTCTCATTAATAGTTCAGTGATCCTGTCAAAAAAGGAAATAAGGTTAATTTGGCATGACTTGTTCTTGACAAAGCCATGATGGCTCTTTGTAATCACTGCTTCCCTTTCTAAATGCTCACCAATAATAACTTTTATAATTCATCCTAGAATTTCTCCAGGAATCAAGTTAATTTATAGTGAAAAGGAAGGAAAAGGAACAAGGAAAGTGAAAAAAGGAAGGAAAAGGAAGGGGAAGGAAGTGACAAGGAGCAAGCTCAGTTCAGGAACTGTTGAATTTAAAATACTAGTGGAACACAGAGGTAGATGTGTCTTGTAGACATTTAAAGATATACATCTGTAACTCAGTGAGAGCTGGAGATCTAGATTTGGGAGTCATCTGCATAGAAGTAATAGGTAAAGCTGTGGCAAGAATGAGATGACCATCTAGATCAGGTATTCTCAATCTGATAAATTCCAAGGGTCTATGAACTTGGGTAGGAAAAAAATTACATCTTTATTTTAACATAAGTGGTTCTTTTGTATTACTATGAATTTAAAAACATCAATCTAAGAAGGGTCCATTGGCTTTACCAGACTATCAAAAGGGATCCTGCACTTAGAAAAAGATTAACAACACCCTGTTGTAGATAAGAACAGGACCAAGGAAAAAATATTGAGAGTAGGAGCAGAATGATGAACTAGCAAAGAAGACAGAGGAAGAACAGTCTTAAAATAAGAGGAGAGGTGGAACTAAGATGGTGGCTGAAAAGCAGGGACTTGCGTGAGCTCCCCACCCTGTCCCTCCAAAAACCTATAAAAAATGGCTCTGAACAAATTCTAGAACTTCAGAACCCACAAAACAGCAGAGGGAAGCAGGGATCCAGCCCAGGACAGCTTGGATGGTCGCTGGATGAGGTCTATCACACATGGAGTGGAGGGGAGCAGAGCTCAGTGTGGGAGGCAGCAGGACCAGCCAGACCCAGAGCCAGGCAGAACAGGCCCTAGTGCCCTGATTCAGTGAGGTGTGGCAGTTAACAGACTTCTCAACCCACAAACACCAAAGACAACAGAGAAGGTTAGTGGGAAAAGCTGCGGGAGACAGAGTTCACAGTTTGGCCACTCCACGGGCAGCGGGGGAGGTGCAGCTACAGAACTACAGCTGCAGTTACTTCCGGCCCCAGGACCACGTGGTGGGAGGAATTAAGTGGCGGATCAGAGCAGGAGTGCAGAGCCTGCTGAAGATTTGGGTCAGATCCGGGTTGGTGGTTCTTGAAGAAGGAAGAGTGCTAGGGTTGCAGAGCTGGCTGTATAGAAATAGCTCTGAAATCAACGGCGCATCCCCTCAAGCTTGGAACAAAATACTCTTTGCTCTACAAGCAGTCATACCCTGATGAAAAACTCAAGGGTCAAGTAAGTTGGCTGGGAACATGGCCAGGCAGCGAAAACGCACCCAGATTCAGTCTCAGACTTTGGAATCTTTCTTTGGTGACAAAGAAGACCAAAACATATGGCCTGAAAAAGTCAACAAAGTCCAAGACCCTACACCAAAAACCTCCAAGAAAAACATGAACTAGTCTCAGGCCATGGAAGAGCTCAAAAAGGAGTTGGAAAAGCAAGTTAGAGAAGTAGAGGAAAAATTGGGAAGAGAATTAGAATGATGCAAGAAAACCATGAAAAACAAGTCAATGACTTGCTAAAGGAGACCAAAAAAATACTGAAAAATACACTGAAGAAAACAACACCTTAAAAAATAGACTAACTCAAATGGCGAAAGAACTCCAAAAAGCCAACAAGGAGAAGCATGCCTTGAAAGGCAGAATTAGCCAAATGGAAAAGGAGGTCCAAAAGACCACTGAAGAAAATACTACCTTAAAAATGAGATTGGAGCAAGTGGAAGCTGGTGACTTGATGAGAAATCAAGATGTTATCAAACAGAACCAAAGGAATGAAAAAGCAGAAGACAGTGTGAAATATCTCATTGGAAAAACCACTGAGCTAGAAAATAGATCCAGGAGAGATCATTTAAAAATTATTGGACTACCTGAAAGCCATGATCAAAAAAAGAGCCTAGATATCATCTTTCTAGAAATTATCAAGGAGAATTGCCCTGATATTCTAGAGCCAGAAGGTAAATAGAAATTGAAAGAATCCACCGATCGCCTCCTCAAATAGATCCCCAAAAGAAAACTCCTAGGAACATTGTCGCCAAACTCCAGAGCTCCCAGGTCAAGGAGAAAATACTGCAAGCAGCCAGAAAGAAACAATTTGAGTATTGTGGAAAAACAATCAGGATAACACAGGATCTGGCAGCTTCCACATTAAGGGACCAAAGGGCTTGGAATATGATATTCCGGAGGTCAATAGAGCTAGGATTAAAACCTAGAATCACCTACCCAGCAAAACTGAGTATCATGCTCCAAGGAAAAATATGGATTTTCAATAAAATAGAGGACTTTCAAGCTTTCTCAGTGAAAAGACCAGAGCTGAATAGAAAATTTGACTTTCAAACACAAGAATGAAGAGAAGCATGAAAAGGTAAACAAGAAAGAGAAATCAAAAGGGACTTACTAAAGTTGAACTGTTTTGTTGACATTCCTACATAGAAAGATGATGTGTATGATTCATGAGACCTCAATATCATAGTAGCTGAAAGGAATATGCATATATATATGTGTGTATACATATATATATATATATATATATATATATATGTGTGTGTGTGTATGTGTGTGTGTGTCTATATATGTATATATGTAGGTATATATATATATATATGTGCATATATATACACACAGAGAGGGCACAGGGTGAGTTGAATATGAAGGGATGATATCTAAAAAAATAAAATCAATTTAAGGGATAAAAGAGGAATATATTGAGAGAGAGAGAAAGGGAGAGATAGAATGGGGTAAATTATCTCACATAAAAGTGGCAAGAAAAAGTGGTTCTGTAGGAAGGGAAGAGGGGGCAGGTGAGGGGGAATGAGTAATCTTGGTCTCATTGGATTTGACCTGAGGAGGGAATACCATACACACTCAATTCGGTATCTCACTCCACAGGAAAGAAGGAGGAAGAAGATAAAAAAGGGGGGATGATAGAAGGCAGGGCAGATGGGGGGAGGAGGTAATCAAAAACAAACACTTTCAAAAAGGAACAGGGTCAAGGGAGAAAATTCAATAAAAGGGGATAGGTTAAGAAGGAGCAAAACATAGTTAATCTTTCACAACGTGAGTATTGTGGAAGGGTTTTACATAATGATACGCATGTGGCCTATGTTGAAATGCTTGCATTCTTAGGGAGGGTTGGCAGGGAGGGAAGAGGAGAGAAAATTTGGAACTCAAAGTTTTAAAAACAGATGTTTAAAAACAACAACAACAAAAAAATTTTTTTCATGCAACTAGGAAATAAGATACACAGGCAATGGAGAATAGAAATTTATCTTGCCCTACAAGAGAAGAAGGGAAAGGGGGATGGGAGGGGAGTGGGGTTACAGGTGGGAGGGCTGACTGGGGAATGGGGCAACCAGAATATATGCCATCTTGGAGTAGGGGAGGAGGTTAGAAATGGGGAAAAATTTTGTAATTCAAACTTTTGTGAAAATCAATGCTGAAAACTAAATATATTAAATACATTTTAAAAAAACAGAAAAAAATAAAAATAAAAAAAAGGAGAATTATGAAGTTACTGTCATAAAGACTAGGGAGAAGATACAAAATTGGAAGGAATAGCTGATATTATTTGCTAATAATATCAGGTCCTGAAAATGTCGCAATAAGCTAGGCTAATATAGTAAAGCTAATAAAAAAAATTTATAGGAATGAATATGAAGTACTTGGTTAAAAAAAAAACTACACAAATGGAGGATATTAGAGGCATGGCTATGCAAGAATCTGAATGAAAAAGACATTTCAGTGGACTGCAAATTTAATATGAATCAACAATAGCAGCCCAAAAAGGCTTCATTGAAAGAAGCATAGCATCTGGAATGAAGGAGGCAATAGTTCAACTGTACTTTGCCAAGATCTGATCACATCTGGAACACTGTGTTCACTTCTGTGTATCACATTTCAGGAAGGATATTGACAAACTAGAATGTGTTCATAAGTAGGGCTGACCAGAATGAAAATGAGCAAAGACCATGTCATATGAGGTTCGTATAAAAGAATTGAGGATATTTAGTCTAGAAAAGAGATGCACAGAGAGCGAAGGAATGCTGGTTGTATTCAAGTACTTGATGGGCTGTTGTGGGAAAAGAGACTGGATTTGTTCTGGTTGGCTGCTGTGGACGTAATGATGGGTAACAGGTAGAAACTGAAGAGAAGCAGATTTCAGGTCAATTTAAGGAAAAACTTCCTAACAATTACCACTTTTCCAAAATAGAATGATTTTCCCTTATGGATAATGGTTTCCCCATCATTGAAGGTCTCCAAACCAAGCTTGGATGACTACTTGCTGAATATGTTGGAGGACCTCGCTCAGGTAGAGATTGGACTAGATGACCTTTCAGGTCCCTTCTACCTTTTAGGTTCTGTGATTGTGTTGTACAACACAATTGTATAACAGTTGTACAAAGGAAGATAGTAGATAGTATCAAATGCTACATCGAGTTCAAGCAGGAGGGCTGAAAAAAAGGCCATTGGGTTTAGTAATTAGTCATTAGTATCTTTAGAGAAATCAGTTTGAATGGAATGGTGAAGGAATTATTACTATCAAATATCTGTGTTGGTAATAGAGGTTCACTTCTCAAATAGATGTCTTTTATCTCTTCCTAATGCTAAGGATTAGCTGGTTGTATGCTGACTGGAGGAAAGATTACACTCTTAACTCACTTCCTCTGTTTCCTTCTGATTTTTAAGATAAAAAAGACCTGGTTTCATTTAATTTTAGGGCTCCCAATTAAAAATAGGATGACAACAGACCATGACTTCTGGGCATGATTAATTTCAGCTTTCAGGTTTTCTGTTTGAGTCATTAAGGTTAGGACAGGGCAATCTGAGAAAAAAAAATTCTAAGCCACTAGGACAAAATAATGAAGATCTGACCAGAAGGATTATGTCAGGCAATTACTTTGGGATTATATAAAATTTTGAAAGGTCATTATTTTTCATGCTGTAGCAGAAAGAAGAAGCATACAAGAGAGAAAAGAACAGATCTGGAATTGAGGTCCTCAGTTTCCTCATCTGTGAGATGAGGGGGTTGAATTAGATGACGTCTGAGTCCCTTCCAGCTTATTTCTCTGGAACACATAAACATAATAGCAATAATAATAATAAAAAACAGTAGCCAGAAGAATTTAGTTATTTCTGAAGTATATGAAAAAGAAAAGCCAAAGTTCCTATGGGTAGAGATGAGGCTTCAAAGTTTAAAAGTTCAGAGGATCCTAGGTTTAGGGCTGAAAAGGACCTTCAAGGCCATCCAGTCCAGCCCTTTCATTTACAGATAAGGACCACAAGACCCAACAAGGTCAAGTGACCAATCCAAGCAGGAAGTGGCAGAGTCTGAATTTGAACCCAGGATTCTTTTCAACTCTACCACATTGCCTTAACATGATTGAATCTAGGGTTTCATAGACCATTTGTCAAAGAAAGTAGGTGGATGTTCCTAATGCTAACTTTAATATTTGAATTTACAAAGACTCAGAATAACTGTGTAATGGAGGTCTTGACCAAAACAACCAACAAGAGAAATTCAAGAAAACGCAAGCCCCACAGACTTCTCTGGATCAATAGATGTAGCCCATTCATGGAATCTTACTTAAGTATATGATGATGACAAAACTCCTTCTTACATTAAGAAAAGATGATGCCAGATCAAAATGTGTTGTTATTAGTAACCTAGTCAGCATTTGTGTAGCACTCTAAGATCTACAATGTGCTGTATCTCATATATGTTATCATATAACATCAAAAAGTTATCTCATTCTACCCTCACCAGTAACTGTGAGGTAGGTGCTCTTATCATCCTCATTTTACAGATGAGGAAGATGAGGTTGAAAGGTCAAATAACTTCCCCAAGACAACACAGCCAGTAAATATCAAAGGCATGATTTGAATTCAAATGTTCCTGCCTCAAACTCTAGCACTCTATTCGCTTTATCATCTATTTTCATTACACTAGAGGATACCTCTCACAGAAAACAAAAATCCTCCAATACCAATTCTCTGTCCTATTTAGAATGATGCCTTCTCTAGTGACAGCAGCTGAATTTGTCTGTGGCCTTCATTCTCCTCTGCTGTGTCACCCTAGGCTTTTGTATAGTCTACACTTTCTCTGTGTCTTAAAATAATGGGATTCATTTTGGAGGATCTTCTTTAGCTACTATGTACCAAGACCTGGAGGAGCAGAAGTGCCCATGGAATACCTTAAAATTCTCCAGTTTGTTCTGAGATGAGATATACAAGATCCCAAACGAAGAATAAAAGCAATAAAAACCAAAATAAAGAAACAAAAAAGATACTACTGATATTAGAAATCTGGGATTCTTATTATTCCTTTTGTTCAACAAAGGGCAGACCTTTCAAAATAAAATTCAATTGACGGTTTTGGTTGGGAACTTGCATTGCATTTATTTTTGCCATGTGGCTTGAGAACTAGTAATAACTCCTTAATAACTGTAAGTCAGAATTAAGAAATGTTGGTTTTATTCTTCTTTCATTAAAATTTAATTTATTTAATATATTTAGTTTTTAGCATTGATTTTCACAAGAGTTTGAACTACAAATTTTCTCCCCATTTCTACCCTCCCACCCACTCCAAGATGGCGTATATTCTGGTTACACCATTCCCCAGTCAGCCCTCCCATCTGTCACCTCACTCCCCTCCCATCCCCCTTTCCCTTCTCCTCTTGTAGGGCAAGATAAATTTCTATTCCCCATTTCCTGTGTATCTTATTTCCTAGTTGCATGCAAAAACCTTTTTTCTTTGTGGTTGTTTTTGAATGTCTGTTTTTAAAACTTTGAGTTCCAAATTCTCTCCCCCTTCCCTCCCCACCCACCCTCCCTAAGAAGGAAAGCAATTCAACATAGGCAACATGCGTATCATTATATAAAACCCTTCCACTATATTCATGTTGTGAAAGATTAACTATGTTTTGCTCCTTCCTAACCTATCCCCCTTTATTGAATTTTCTCCCTTGACCCTGTCCCTTTTTGAAAGTGTTTGTTTTTGATTACCTCCTCCCCCCATCTGCCCTGCCTTCTATCATCCCCCCTTTTTTATCTTCTTCCTCCTTCTTTTCTGTGGGGTAAGATATCCAATTGAGTGTGTATGGTATTCCCTCCTCAGGTCAAATCCAATGAGACCAAGATTTACTCATTCCCCCTCACCTGCCCCCTCTTCCCTTCCTAGAGAACCGCTTTTTCTTGCCACTTTTATGTGAGATAATTTACCCCATTCTATCTCTCCCTTTCTCCCTCTCTCAATATATTCCTCTCTTATCCCTTAATTTGATTTTATTTTTTTAGATATCATCCCTTCATACTCAACTCACCCTGTGCCCTCTGTGTGTGTGTATACATACATACACACACCTACGTATATACGTACATAGAAACACACATATGTATATATATGTACACACACACACACACACACACACACACACATATATATGCATATTCCTTTCAGCTACTATGATATTGAGGTCTCATGAATCATACACATCATCTTTCCATATAGGAATGTCAACAAAGCAGTTCAACTTTAGTAAGTCCCTTATGATTTCTCTTTCTTGTTTACCTTTTCATGCTTCTCTTGATTCTTGTGTTTGAAAGTCAAATTTTCTATTCAGCTCTGGTCTTTTCACTGAGAAAGCTTGAAAGTCCTCTATTTTATTGAAAATCCATATTTTTCCTTGGAGCATGATATTCAGTTTTGCTGGGTAGGTTTTAATCCTAGCTCCATTGACGTCTGGAATATCATATTCCAAGCCCTTTGGTCCCTTAATGTGGAAGCTGCCAGATCCTGTGTTATCCTGATTATTTTTCCACAATACTCAAATTGTTTCTTTCTGGCTGCTTGCAGTATTTTCTCCTTGACCTGGGAGCTCTGGAGTTTGGCGACAATGTTCCTAGGAGTTTTCTTTTGGGGATCTATTTGAGGAGGCAATCGGTGGATTCTTTCAATTTCTATTTTACCCTCTGGCTCTAGAATATCAGGGCAATTCTCCTTGATAATTTCTAGAAAGAAGATATCTAGGCTCTTTTTTTGATCATGGCTTTCAGGTAGTCCAATAATTTTTAAATGATCTCTCCTGGATCTATTTTCTAGGTCAGTGGTTTTTCCAATGAGATATTTGACATTATCTTCCACTTTTTCATTCCTTTGATAATATCTTGATTTCTCATCAAGTCACCAGCTTCCACTTGCTCCAGTCTAATTTTTAAGGTAGTATTTTCTTCAGTGGTCTTTTGGACCTCCTTTTCCATTTGGCTAATTCTGCCTTTCAAGGCATTCTTCTCCTCATTGGCTTTTCAGAGTTCTTTCGCCATTTGAGTTAGTCTTTTTTAATGTGTTGTTTTCTTCAATATTTTTTTCAGTATTTTTTTGGTCTCCTTTAGCAAGTCATTGACTTGTTTTTCATGGTTTTCTTGCATCATTCTCATTTCTCTTCCCAATTTTTCCTCTACTTCTCTAACTTGCTTTTCCAACTCCTTTTTGAGCTCTTCCATGGCCTGAGACCAGTTCATGTTTTTCTTGGAGGCATTTGGTGTAGGCTCTTGGACTTTGTTGACTTCTTTAGGCCATATGTTTTGGTCTTCTTTGTCACCAAAGAAAGATTCCAAAGTCTGAGACTGAATCTGAGTGTGTTTTTGCTGCCTGGCCATGTTCCCAGCCAACTTACTTGACCCTTGAGTTTTTCATCAGGGTATGACTGCTTGTAGAGCAAACAGTACTTTGTTCCAAGCTTGAGGGGATGCACTGTTGATTTCAGAGGTATTTCTATACAGCCAGCTCTGCCACCCCAGCACTCCTCCTTCCTTAAGAACCACCAACCCAGACCTGACCCAAATCTTCAGCAGGCTCTGCACTCCTGCCCTGATCCGCCACTTAATTCCTCCCACCACGTGGTCCTGGGGCCGGAAGTAACTGCAGCTGTAGTTCTGCAGCTGCACATCCCCAGCTGCCCCTGGGGAGGTGGCCGAACCTCGAACTCTGTCCCCCGCAGCTTTTCCCACTAACCTTCTCTGTTGTCTTTGGTGTTTGTGGGTTGAGAAGTCTGGTAACTGCCACAGCTCACTGATTCAGGGTGCTAGGGCCTGTTCTGCCTGGCTCTGGGTCTGGCTGGTCCTGCTGCCTCCCACGCTGAGCTCTGCTCCCCTCCACTCTGTGCATGATAGACCTCATCCAGCGACCATCCAGGCTGTCCTGGGCTAGATCCCTGCTTCACTCTGCTATTTTGTGGGTTCTGCAGTTCTAGAATTTTTTCAGAGCCATTTTTTATAGTTTTTTAGAGGAACCTGGTGGGGACCTCCCGCAAGTCCCTGCTTTTCAGCCCGGTTTTATTCTTTTTCCACCATCTTGAAGTTCAGGATGAATAATCTGTGTAAATGGAATGGGAGGTAATATTTTAATTGTCACAGAAATGGGATTTTGATCCTTTGTTCACTTATTACTCCTTTGTCTGGAAGTTTGGGGAATTCCAAGAGCCACAACAAGAGAATAACACAGAGTTTAAGTTTGAGAAGAACATTAGGAAGTGCTTAGATTTCTCTTTAAAAAAAAGAGTACCAGAGGGTATACATTTCATGCTCATTGTATTTTTCCAGAAAATAGCATTTTTCCTTTTAATGAGCTGATACTTTCATCCCAGTGTGAGATATAGGGAACTTGTGGTGTGGAAACTCACTCTACCACTAAAATCAGCAATCATCTACAGCTTTGAGAGTTGCCTAGAGATAGGTCAAGTTGATTGTTGAGGATCACACAATCAGCATGTGTCAGAGTGTGGTCTTAGGCCCAGGTTTTCCTGCTTCTATGATTAGCCATTTATCCTCTATGTCAAATTGCTTCTCTATCCTCTGCTATCATTAATACAAAGACTACAGTACAACAGATCACAAAAAACCTATTAGAAAAAGTCTCTGACTAACCTCTATTATGCATTAATACACAGTAGGTGCTTATTAAACCTTTTTTGACTGACTTGCCCAGGTAGAAAATGACAAAGACAGGATCAAACCCAGGTCTTCTGTCTCTAAATCCAGCACATTTTTCACCAAACTTCATTACCTCCCTCAGTTGAGGGAGAAATCTCTTTATTCTCACCTGTAATTTATTGTAGGGAATTTGGCACGCTGCATGGTTTTTCAAAGTGACAGTGCAGAAGCTGTTTCTTCACTTTGAATAATAGCTATGACTATTTTGCCTCTAAGAAGCGGCATGGGAAAGAGCTCTTGACTTCGAATCAGAATGCTTAGATTTGAGTCCCAGCTATACCATACACTATGGCACCTAGTAGGTGTGTAACATTGGCAAGGTCATGTAACCTCTCAGAACCTCAGTTTCCTCATCTGCAAAAGGAGGACAATGATCCTTTTTCTACTTGCCTATGAGATCAGACTTGAAGAGGTAGATTGTGTCAAAAGGGTTTTGGGGAGGATCAAATGAAATAATGTACATTAAAGTACTTCATTAGTCATATAACCTAATATTGCTATTATTGTTATAAATAAAATAACAGTCTGGATGAGGAATAGACTAGAAGAATCAAAGGTTTCTGGAACTGTGTTAGGCAAATCCATACTACACTGATTGATGAGAAGTCATAAAGATCAAGGAAGAAATGTGAAACTGAGCCCACAATAAAAGCTTGAATAGAAGCCTGTGTTCACATAAGTTGTAGTGGAAAGAAAGATGTATAAAACCTTTCTTAGAGGACCCATAGCAAATGGGGAACTCCACAGAAGATCAGGGGTAACAGAAGTGTTGGAGGGGGTCTTATGTTAAAAGACAATGAGAGGTTTAGGCAGCAAGGATGATGGAAAATGGATAGAATCGTTAAGATGTACATGTAGAAGCAAAGATTATTTGGTCCAACTCCCTCATTTTACTGAGGAAAAAACAGACACTGAGAGGTTAAGGGACTTGTCTAAGATCACCTAGAAATAAGTTTCAGGGAGTATTTCAAATTCAGGTCCTTTGATTCTAAATCCAAATTCCCTTTCCACCATATAATGGTCACTTCAGGGTTTCCCACAGGATGAAAAATAACCTCCATTTTCCTTGCCACCAAAATATTCTTTATATGATCTCCAGATTTACTTTCCACATCATGGATCTACTCATGTCACTTCATTAAAACCTTCAATAGATCTCTGTTTCTTACCAGATATCTTTGCCTAGAATTCAAGGTCCAGCTCCTTTTGGCACAATCTACCTCTTCCAGGCTAATCTCCCACTACTCACCTCCGCTATGTTCTGCATTCCACCTAAATTAGACTACTTATGTTCTCCAAATTTTCCTCTGCCTTTGCTCATGTTGCCTGTAGAATCTTGATCTTTTCCCTCTACCTGTTTAATTTCTGTATATTCTTTAAAGGTCAACTCAAACCTCAAATACCACCCCCTCTAGGAAATCCTCTCTAACCTCCCCATTGAGCGATTCCTCCTGTAGACCTCCCATAAACCTTTTTTGCACTTATCATTTATTAGTTTGTTTTTGTATATATGTTATATTTCTCTACTAGATTATAAGTTTCAAGGGTTGTCTTATATACATATATCTTCAGCAGTGCCTTACACTATGCTTTTAACAAATTATAGACTTGTTTACTACTTCTTGAATTAAATTAATTAGAATGTGAATCTGAACTCTCAGTGACAAAATTCAGCCCTCCATCTATTAAGACAAAACATGAAATTATCAGTTCTGGTGTTCAATGGATCTATATTCTCATCATGAAATATAACAAATTCCATGATATTATTGCTAATGCGTTCCACAAAATCCTATTCAAGTACCTCATGGTGCTGTGGAGGTGACTTGGGGTTCTTGAAGGCTAAACCATTGAAATGCAAGTTTTCCCAAATTCTACCATCCTGAAAAGGCTTCAATCCCATCAACAGACAATATCTGTTTTCTGAGGGTCAGGGTAGCTAAGTACGGAGAAGCTCATTGCTAGTAGGCTAGCTGACCCTGGCAACCCATGAAACAAAGAAAAATACAAATTGGCTCCCATTCCTCCACAGAGAGACCGTGTAGAGACCAGTAGCATTCCTTCCAATTCTGCACTGACAGTAGTACAGGAAACAAAATGCAGCAGTGGGTTCTACAAAGTGTGTATTTTTAGACTGTTCATATATATATATAATATACATATATGTATATGCATATATGTACATGTATGTATATATATACACATATATGTATATATATATATTTAACTATTGATCCTAAATGTGGGATGTTTGTATAGTAACCAACAAGTAGATATATCATATAAATTAATATGAATGATATTAATCTTGACATTCTTGCTATAAATGAAACCAGAAGACAAAAGAAGGAAGAATGACAAGTTTGGGCAACTGATTGGATACATAGGATGAGTGAGAGTGAAGAGCCAAGAATGACACCATGGTTACAAATATGGGAGACTGGAAGGATGTTGGTTCTCTAGACAATAATAAGGAAGTTCAGAAAAAGAGTAGATTTTTGTGGAAACATAGTGAAGTCTGTTTGCAACATATTTTTGCTGTTCTCTCCTCTTCTTTACCCACCTTTTCATTGATATCACTGAGACAGTTTAGGTGCTCCTTTAGAGTTTTTAATAGAATTTCTCTGTAGTGTATGAATGTTCAAGAAGTAGTAGCGCCTCTGGTGTGAGGGCTTGCCAAATCCTTTTCAAGGCTGCTCATCCACCTTTGATGTCCACCTGGCACTCAACTCTCACCTGTGGCTCCAAGAAGCAGTAACATGTGCAGTGCAATACCCTGGTAAAACCATCTCAAGAAGATGGGCTAAGTCAGTCTGAAGTAACTGACAAGCTCCAAACCTGCCAGTGAATTGGAAGAGGTCTACCCCAAGCATATGAAGACTTCCCCTAGTGGAATGGGTGGATAAGAACAATTTGTTCCAACAGCCATGAAGGGAGCCGAAGCAGGTACTGTGGAGCCCTCAGAGCTTAATCAGACATAGAAGATTCCAAGGTTATCACTGCATCCTGGGCCATTACTAGTCATCATGACTTTTGTCTTGCCACTGGACTTTGATGACTCTGGAAGGGAGAGTGAGGCTGATGACTTTTTACAACCCAACCTCACTTAAATCCAATTGAGACAGAAGTTAAGACATCACTGTGATGTCATTGGTCCTGTTTGAAAACAAAGGACAAACAACAGAATTTCTCTACCTCCTCTCCACAAAATGTTTGACTCAGAGGCTGCAATTATCTTTATGATGGTCTTTTTGCAGATGCTTATCAAGAGCCCTTGCTATATGAGATGACTAAGTATCCCACGAAATGATATTTGTTGCCTTTGAATGAGTCTCAAAAATATATTGAGGCAAATATTTATTGGTCCAATAGGCAGAACCCTCTCCATCTTGTGGATCCCAGGACTATCTCTGAGGGGTTTGGCATTGGCCAAATCCCAGCATTTTAAAATAATAGTAATTTGGTTGAAATGGACATTGAGGGCAGTTTTGAAAGGGAAAATAAATAACAAAGCTTGCAGCTTGAGGTGAGTATGAGATATGAGGAAGAGCAGTCCCTATTGATGCATTATTCAATCCAATTCAACAAGCATTTATTAAGCATATGCTATGGGTCTGGCACTGTGCTTGACTTTGAAGCTACAAAGAAAAACAAGATTGTCTCCATCCTCATTAACCTCGTTAACTTTTTTAGGGGTAGGAAAGGAAATACCACATGTATACAGATAAATAAATATAAGATACAAAGACAATATGACATAATTGTTGGGGGGGTTGAACATTAACAACTGGGGGAATCTGTACTGGCCTCTTTTAGGAGCCAGTTTGAGAGGCTGGGATACCTAGAGGCAGAGGTGAGGAGGCAGAACATTACAAGCATGGGGACAGCCTCTGCAAAGGCATAGAGGCAGAATTGTACAGGGAACAGCAAGAAGACTAGTTTGGCTTGATGGAGAGTGCTGAATGAGTAAGACTGTGTAATGAGAGAGACTACTTCAGACTGGTTTTAAACGCTGAAAGAAATATTCAAATATTATCCTATAGGCAATAGGGAGTCAGTGAAGTTTCTTGAGAAGTGACATATTAAGACCTTGACAGTAGCAGAGTAGGGAGGTGATGTTTTTCTGTTCTGTCAAGGAAGGAAACTCCCTCTGGCAATAAAAGTTGGCAGCTATTACGCTATTTATAGTCTAAGCAAGTTGCTTGGGAGGTTAAAGTTGCCCAGAATCACTCTGGCAGGACTTGAACCCAGATCTTCTTTCTTTAAGGTTAGTTTTCTATCCACCATACAACGTAGCTTCTAATGAATTGATTTTATACGTGTATATGTATACACATGTGTACTTTCATGTACTGTCTGTATAAAGCTTGGTTATTTTTGTTTGTTTTTATTTTTTCCCAACAAGGGCCAGTTCTTGCAAAGATCTGATTTTGTGCAAAAGAAGCATAGCTAGTTTGTAATGAGTTAGACAGTTTAATAAAACTGGAGAAAAGAGGCAGAGAGACCATGTGGCATATCAGGAAGAGCCCTGGATTTGGAATTAGAATTCTGGTTCCAACCTCTTTGAGCTTCTATTTCTAGTTTGTAAAACAGGGACTATCTCCTCAGCAGTGTTTTTGTGAGAACTGAATAAAATCATGTATATAAGGAACTTTGTAACTCTGTAGTGCTATATACATAGAATTTACTATCTTCATGAAAAAGTAGCTCTTCAAAGAAAAGCAGATTTTAACTTAATATGTTTGTGGGGAAAACTAAAAGAACTGTTGCAGAAGTATTTTTTCTCCTGCATGTCTGATTGCACTCACAGTATATGGTGTAGGACCAAAATAGTCTATATACTCTGTCTCTCTAACTTCTCTGTTTCCCTCTGTCGCTCCGTCTCCATCTCTGTGTCAGGCTGTTTATATCTCTGTCTCTCTCTACAGATTATATATATCTATATATAGATATATGTAGATATAGACACACATACACACATGCATATGCATATACATTACATATACATATTAGATATTATTCATAATTAGTACCACGAGTCTCAGGAAATTTTGGTTGAGAGAGTAATTAGATTTCCTTATTGGAAACAAGATAACCTGGTTAGGCAGGAAACTGATAAAACTGAATGTCAGAAATTATTTACTTCCTATCTTTTCCTTCTCTTCAATTCTAGCCCAGCAATACCATCTGCCTCCTGGATATCTCCAACGAGATGTCCCGTGGGCATCTCAAACTTAACATTTCTAAGATGGAATTCCTTTTCTCCCTAAAACTGCTCTCTTTTCCAAACTTTCCACTTTCTGTTGAGGTTGTCATCATCTTTCCAGGTCCTCAAGTTCACAAATACCTCCTAGTTCATGCTCTCATGACTTTTTGCCTAGTCAATTGTAATAACCTCTTAATTGTTCTCCATTTTTCATTCTTATTCTTCTCAAATCCGTCTGCCACACAGCTGTCAGAATAATCTTCGTAAAGCATAAGTCTGAAGACGATATTAAAAAAGTGAAGAAACTATCAGAAACATTTATCCAATTATGTGCTAACAAAACTAGTAACATGAAATGGATGGATATTTACAAAAATATAAAATATCTAGTTTAACAGAAGATGAAATAGATTATTTAAGTAACAATTTCAGAAAAATAAATTGAAATAGGGATTTTCGTTGTTCAGTAGTTTTTTAGTTATGTCTGTCTGACTCTTTGTGACACAATTTAGAGTTTTCTTGGCAAAGATAGTGGAGTGGTTTACCATTTCCTTTCCCAGCTCACTTTATAGATGAGGAACCTGTGGCAAAAAGGGTTAAGTGACTTGCCCAGGGTCATACAACTAGTCAGTGTCTGAGGTAGGAGTTGAACTCAGGTCTTCCTGACTCCAGGCCTGGTGCTTTATCCACTGTACCAGTCAGCTGCAAAAAAAGGGATAAATGAACCCAAAGGGGAAAAAAAAAGACACTAAGATCTGATAGAATGACAAGTAGAGCCCACATGTAAGTAGAAGTACAGAATTTCAGAGCTAGAAAGGACTTTAGTGATCATCCCCCCCCATTGATGTACCTGATAAGTAGTCAGCCATCTTTGCTAGAAGGCTGTAATAAAGGGGAACACCCTGGGGCACAGGTAGCAGAGATTTTGTAGAGGTAGAATTAACAAGACTTAGGAATTTATTCCAAAACAATATAAACTGTTTGCAAACGTAGGAAAGGAAGATATTCTTCCAAACTCTTTCAGTGATACAAATATGGCCTTGATTCCTAAACCAAGAAGAGACAAATCAGAAAAATTATAGAACAATACACCAAATGAATATCAATATAGAGTAAGTAAAATATTATAAAATAAGTTATAAAAAGATTATACATTGTAAGCAAGATAGATTTATAATAGGAATACTGTATTGGTTTAGTATCAAGAAAATATGAACATAAAACACATTGATAACAAAATTATAAAGACCATAAATAGGTGCTGAAAAAGCTTTTTGCAAAACTCAATATCCATTTGTGTTAAAAAAAACACTAGAAAACATAAGAATAAATGTATCTTTCCTTAATATGGTAATTAATATCTGACTAAAACTAACAGAAAACTTTATATGTAATAAAGAAAGGCTATAGAACTTTCCAATAAGATTATGGGTAAAGCAAGGTTGTCTATATCACTACTATTATTTAACCTAGTGCTAAAAATGCTTGCCTTAGAAAGAAGAAAAAGAAATCGAGGAATGATGCAAACACAAAGAGGAAACAAAACTGTCACTTTTTAAATGTAATATAACAGTCTATCTAGAGAACCCAACAGAATCAATTAAAATTAATAACTTATGAAATAAATTAATAACTTAGGAAATAAATCCATAAGAAATCACCAGCATTGCTAGCCTACTACCAATAACATCTAACAGGAAGAGATGAAAAGAGAACTCTATTCAAAATAATGTACAAAACATTTGGGAATTCTATCTACCAACACACACACATACACACATACACATACACACACACACACACACACATACACCTATATTCTGAATCATACATAAGAACTCCACGAATACAACTGCAAAATAATCTTCACAGAATTGAAGCTAGAGCTAAATAATTGGAGAAATATTAATTGCTTATGGGTAGGAGGGTGTTGTTGTTGTTTGTCCTTCATTGTCAAAGTGCCAGCCGAGTGGACATAGCTAGGTGGCTCAGTGGATAGAGCTCTGGGCCTAGAGTCTGAAAGACCTGAGTTCAAATCCAGCCCCAGACACTTATTGGCTGTGTGACCTCTGGGCAAATCATTTAACTTCTGTTTACCTTAATCCACTGGAGAAGAGAATGGTAAGCCACTCTAGTATACTTGCCAAGAAAACCCCACTGGGTCATGGGGAGTCAGACACGACTAAACGACTGAACAACAACAAGGCTGAGCCAACATAAGAAAAATGACATTCAAACTACCAAGAAATTGTTTTATTGGGTTAGAAAAAAATAATGAAAAAAGCGGAGGTCTGACTGCGTCACTCCTTTGCTTAACAAGCTTCATTG
Organism: Trichosurus vulpecula; assembly: GCF_011100635.1. Taxonomy (NCBI): domain Eukaryota; kingdom Metazoa; phylum Chordata; class Mammalia; order Diprotodontia; family Phalangeridae; genus Trichosurus; species Trichosurus vulpecula. The sequence goes on along the minus strand of NC_050573.1, from coordinate 298,706,330 downwards.
TCTCCTCATTGCTCCTCTGTTAAGCATTTCTTATTTATTCTGTTTATAGCTTGCTTTATACTTGTGTTTATTTGCATGTTTTCTCCTCCATGAGATTGCAAGCTCCTTGAAGGGAGTACTATCTTTTGCCTCTTTTTGTGTGCTCAGTGCTTAGTATGGTGCCTCGTACACACACACACACACACACACACACACACAGTAGGCCCTTGGTAAATGTTTGTTGGTGGACTGATTGATGCTGATTGCAACCTGTCTCTGTTTGACTGTCCTGTATACCTCAACTCTTCTCCATGTCATAGATTTAGCATTATAAAGGACCTTAGCAGTTGTGGTAAAAGGAATTTCTGTTAGGTCTTCTGCTCCAGAGGCTGGACTAGTTTTTTGTTTTTTGTTTTTTTCCCAGGGCAGAGAAATCATACCTGAGACTCGACTGTTCCAAGGAAGTAGGACTCAGAGCCATTAATGTGGCTTCCTATAAGAGACTTGAGGGAATGAAAAGCCCAATATGTGAGGAATTGGTGTCCCTCGGACTTACAGTTGTCCCACTGCCTCCTGATCAGATGCATCTCCATATGGAGATGAGAAGGGCTGCATCTTCCTGAACCAGGGCTGTATCTTTGCCAGCCTATTGTTTATTACATTTCCTTGTTGTTAAATGACAACATTTCATTTTGTTCCAATAGCAAGCTGGAACCACTGGACCAGCCCAAGTCAATCCTGACACACAACAGTTGTCATCTAATCAAATCCATTTTATAGATAAAGAAACTGAGGTTCAGGGCAGTTTAAAAAAAAACCCAACAACTTTCCTACCATCATGCAAATAGTATAAATGGCAGAGTCAGAATTAGAACTGAAGTCCTCTGATACCAAGTGATGTGGGACTAGACCTCAGGACTGAGACAAAGGCTGGATAGGAAAGTAGGGAAGAGTCTACATAGAGATAATTATTTGAAGCCATGTGAACTGATGAGACCACCAAGGGACTGCAGAGAGAAAGAAGGGGGCCCAGGATAGAGCCTTGAGGGCTGCCTAGGGGGCAAGGCATAAATCTAGCAAAGAGGAATGACAAGGAGGGCTTAGTCAGGTAGACGAAAAACAAGGAGAGATGCTACTGCTTTCATTGTGCCAAAAGAAAATAATTGGAGAGCAAGAAATATCTCCTCAACAAATCTCCAAAGGAGCAGCCATTCACTGCACTCCCTCATAATATTACCCTCACCATAGACACAGAAGACATAAAATGTGAGAGCTGGAAGGGGCTTTATCCTTCCTCTAATTTGACCCTGGCATTTAATAGATGATGAGAAAATGAAGTCCAGAGAAGTTAAGTGACTTACTCAGAGTCACACAACTAGTAGGAACCCAAGTCCTCTGGTTCAAAGGACAGTGGTCCTTCCACTACACTGGATTTTAGAATTGTGTGGCCAGGTTTTGGCTGTGGGTTCCTTAATGATAAAGGGACACGTATTTTTTGTCATTTCAGTCAAGATGACTCACTGGGAGTTGATATCTCAAGACCAGACTTGGCAGTTAGTTGTGGACCTGTCATGTTTTGACTTTTTAAATTCAGTAGGAAGTTTTTTTTTTCTTGGGACTTGGGGTTGGAGGGGTGGGAAGAGGCGGATGATGTGGCATTCACATTCCCTTTTAAAGAAGGAAGAAGAAAGGGCCAATGTGTCCTGTGCCTTTTGGCTGCTTTTAGGTGTTAAGCCTATCACTCTGAGTAAACAGCTACAGTAAGTGAAGGGGGATTAAAATAAATCTCCAAGCTGCGCACTTTCAGTGACTGAAAAGAAAAGCATAAGGGAAAACACAACGTCTAAGGAAGAATTATCTGCCTGTTGCCTTATCTATACCAAATCCTTATCTCTTCATCTAAATTCTGAGATAAACTCCAAACCCTAAGTACAGCTTGTCCTTAGGCACTCAAAGGCCGGCTATTGTTAAAGATTATGTAAAGCTGCTTGTCAGTGGACCCCAAACAGCAAATCACAGAGTTCTGTTTGTTCATGTCCTCAAACAGAGATATCATCTAGGAAAAGGCGGAAGGAAGGAATAAAACCCTGATAGATTACACAGCAGCGTATGTATGGGCCAAAGACTGCAGTTCTTTTAAATGTCACACGTCAGAGGTTCATCCTTGCTTCTGATTTTGGGTATGATTTTTCCCACATGAGGCCATATTTTCTCAATTGAATAAGGAATCTTATTGGGGAATTGTGAGACCCTCCGATTGATACAATCATTCCTTGGGTTAAGGAGGGAGGTTCTGTAAAATTGAGAAGGAAAAATCTCACCCCCACCCCAGTTTCCCCAAAGGGCAACAACACCTTTCTGAAAATGGAAAACAGAGGAAATGAATCTGAGAGGCCTGAAGGAGCAGCAGATATTTGGGTAGCACCTCTGATGGGGTGGGTGGAAGGGATCTTTCAGGTAGGACTCTGAGGTAAGCTGAGAATGGCATTCTGCTAGCATTTTGTGGTAGGAAGGAGGACTTGGCCAGGGCTAAGAACTAATGATAAATTATAAAAAATGTTTTAGTGTCCATGTTCTAGAATGGATATCTCCTTCTCAGCTTGAAATGGTCCAATTTCCTCATACAGTTGTAATTATTCAGTTTGTCCAACTCTTCATGACCCCATATTTGGGGTTTTCTAGGCAAAGATAGAGTGGTTTGCCATTTTCTTCTCTAGCTCCTTTTACAGATGAGGAACCGAGACAAACAGGGTTAAGTGTCTTGCCCAGGGTCACACAGCTAGTCATGGTCTGAGGCCAGATTTGAACTCAAGAAGATGAATCTTCCTAATTCCAACTCCAGTGCTCTGTCCACTGAATCACTTACCTGCCCCCTTGCACAGTATTAAGCTGAAAAATATGGCTTCACTTACTGAAGATTCTCTGGTAGAGTATTAAATCTAATTGAAGGCAATCACTCATAATGGGCTTGCTTCAGAGTCAGGCGTATCTCTTTTGTGAGATGAAAACAGCTCATATCTTAGTGGAGATTCCATGTGTGATAGCTTTTTCTAGAATAGAGAAGAATGACCTAGACCTGTATAGATTGCTGGTACTGGGAATTTGGGTTCATCTCCTGAAGAAAGAAAATATGCTTTATTATTCTATGTCATAAGGAGTTTATCTCAATACTTATTCATGAATGGTGAGACTGGGAAGGAGCCTGAGAAAAGAAAAAAAAGGAGAACTTACAGATTCCCTCCAGCATCCCAAGAACTCAACAGAGGGACAGGGGCTCTGTGATTTGGTGTGTTGGTTTGAATGAAGCAAGATGAGGGTGTTAGTCAAAGATATAAAGACTACTTCAATCCACAGTAACTGATAGCAAATGGAATCATTCCTATCCACTACCCCTTTGGGTGGATGTAACTGGTATCTATTTCTGTGTGTTCCTTTATCCTTTTATAAATTATGTAGTTACTCCTTATAAACATCTGTGGTCAACCCAGGCATGTATATTTTTTGTATGTCCATTGGTTGAAGGCATGAGGGTGCAAGGACATTTCTGAGAGCAATAGAGAATAAATGAGTGACCCTAGGATCCCACTTCTGTCCATTAGAAAATAATCACAAGCTTCTTCTTAGTGCCATTTTGTCAACTTCCACTGCATCATGAGAGCCAAGTAGAAAGATGAGGCAGAGGTCCAAGTAACCAGACTGTGCTAACCACGGAGGCCACAGGAGCAGAAATGGAATGACCCTTGGTGACATTCTCAGGAAAGCAGAAACCTTTGGGAGACATCACCCACCCAGCGAAAGATCCTACCATATGAAAGAAAAGACTCTTACCACCATCTTACCACCTCCCTGACAAAAGGACATGCCATCATTTAATGAAATTCCACCTACCTGACTCTTGACTTTGTGCCATGGGACTTTTGTCATTCTGGACTGATTGTTTTCTTTGTGGCTAAGTGTAGCACACCTGTATAATAAATCCTCAGTACTTTCTTGCATGAAAAAAAAAAAAGAAAAGAATCACAAACCATTCACGTGTTTTGTAACCAAACTACCAGTGAAAGAGTTAATACAGACTTGACCTTTCAGTTTGCCCCATCAGGCTATAAGCCCAACTTATTTTGCCTTGTAACTCAGGTACCAGCTCACTAACGGTGGGGTGGGGGTGGAGAAATGGGCTTCATTGTGATGCCCACTTTACTATGGATTGGTCAGTGGGTAAAGACCAGGGGATAATAGTTCACTTCCCTCACTTTTACCACACATTGCTCTATCTCCCATCCCTTTTCCTTCTCCCCTTTCTCCATATTGCCTACTATTTCCCTGGAACAAGTACACGTGCCAGTATAACCTTAGAAAGGGAGTAGGTCACACAGAATTTAACCAGCAAGGGGGAAGGAAAAAGGGTGGGTAGAGAACCATTTCATTTTTTCTCTTTCTTACCGGTAAATATGGAGCTAGGATCTCTCACTGTTCAAGTTATTCCCAAAGCCTGAAGGTTATTGTTATTGTTTTTAATAAAAACAAAGAAAAGTAGAAGGAATGAACATATTCCCCTCTGTACTTAAGTTGTCAGGGGAACAGTTTTGTGTGCCACAATTGCAAGAGCATTGGATTGGGAATCAGCTCAGATGGGTTCAGATCTAAGCTTTCCTACTTTCTATTGGGGTGACCTTAGGCAATTCATTTTATTTCCTCATTTGTCAAGTGAGGGGCTTAAATGCGATGATAGTTTTAGGGTTCTTTCAGTTTCGAATTTATAATCCCAAGATCTTAAGTCTAACTTCTAAAACTATCCTCCTGAGGAGGATTTTGCAATGGGAGAATTCAGATTAATAATTGTACGCAATCACTTGGATGTTACCATGGTAACACTCGTTCAACCTGAATCTGTCAGCTTCAGTTACTTAAATATGTCTGCCTCAATTATTTAGCTCTTTATTTTGTTTGCAGAGTGTGTTGCTAATGGAGCAATTAGTGTAGTTGGGGGAAGGGCTGTAGGTGAGAATGCCTGGTAAGTAAGGTCGAAGAGGAAGGCTATTACAAAGTGATCCAGCTGATGCTCACAAATCATTTTTTCATCTTCTGTTGACTCCCTATCACCACCCCCTCAGGGACTATTCCAAACATTTTCCAAACGCTGCATATCCTCAACCTCACTCTCATTTCTCTTGGTCTCAGTCGATGGCTTCAGCTCCTATAACATTAAGGAGATGGAGGTTATCACAAGTGAACTAACTTCCAGAGCTAAAGGCAGCATGGTGTTTCATAAAGAGCACTAGGTTAAGAGCTAGGAGACCAGGACTTGTATTCCAGTTTCCAAAACTTACTGTGTGATTATGGATAAGTCTCTGAGCCTTATTTTGCCCATCTGTGATATGGGAATAGTAAAAGACACTACCTATCCCAGAGTCCTTGTGAGGAAAGTCCTTAAAGTGCCCTGTAAACATAATGGAGAATAGTTAGGTGAAGGTCAATGCAGATTGAAACAGAAGTAATATTATTATAGTATTTACTATGTAACACCCAGACAAGATGCAGAATGAAACAAGACATTTGGGAAACAGACTGCATACAGGGCATGAAAACATTTTAGTGGTAGAAGATGTAATTTATTAACTGCAAAAAGCAGAATAATTGGTAAGTTCATAACTTGCCATAATGATAATTTCATACTTCTAAAGGTGGAGGAAGTAAAAAGGGAAACTATTATTCTGAACTTGATTCTCACAAAAAGAAGAAACTGGCTACTGTGGTAGAAATAATGAGAGCTTTTGGAGCTGGGTTGGGATAGGAACATATAAAATTTAAAACTTTTTGGTAAATTTAGGATTGATATGATATACAACCTAAAATTTGGAAAAACAAATTTCAAAAGGTTCAGAGAAATTAACAAGTATGAACAATTACTTAATATTTTTCAGGAGAAGTCATTCTAAGAAGGATAGAAAGTTTCCATGGGTGATAAATTGCCCAATGGATACTTTATTCAGCTTAAATTTTTTTAAAAAGATATGTAGCATTTAAAAAAAAAAGCCAACAAAAGAATGAGATCTCATTTTCTTTCAATATTTCAGTCAATTTTGTGATGATAGGGGCAGCTAGGTGGCGTGGTGAGTAGATCACTGGCCCTGGAGTCAGGAGGACCTGAGTTCAAATGTGACCTCAGATGCTTGACACACTTACTAGCTGTGTGACCTTGGGCAAGTCACTTAACTCCAATTGCCCTGCCTTTCCCCCTCCAAAAAAAAATTTGTGATGATAAAAATGTAGTTCCCTGTAGAATCTCCCCTGTGAAAGCCTGCCTCTTTCTTCTGATATACTCATTGAGGATGCCTTCAATATGTATTATCATAGCAATTCTCTTGTAAAATGGGCAAGAAATGCCTATTGTCCAGGTTGTGGTATATGGTCTGCCATTGGTTTATGTGCTTTGCACAGATACCACAAATAGAAAAATTGGACCAGAGATGAGTGGGCAAAGGCAACTGGGCAAAGTTGCCTTTGGGAAATTGCAAAATTCTTTTCATGGCCCCAAGCTCCATGAAACAAAGGGCCACCTCTTTAGCCCTGTCAAAGCTGTCAAAAAGTGAAATCAATTACCTCAGGAGGGAGTAACTATCTTTTCCCTGGGGGTCTTCAAGCAGAGACTACTTGTTAATGATGCTGAAGATGGGATTCTTGATTAGGATCAGATTGGACCAAGTGGCCTCTAAACTCCCTTCCAACTTTCAGATTCTGATACATAACTTACTGGTCATTACTAATTCTCTCCTCAACGATGTAAAATTTTTCTGTGTCTCTGCCCAGTCTTTCTTCCTTCTTCCTCCAAAAACCTATAAAAAATGGCTCTAAACAAATTCTAGAACTGCAGAACCCACAACATAGCAGAGGGAAGCAGGGCTCCAGCCCAGGACAGCCTGGATGGTTGCTGGATGAGGTCCATCGCGCACAGAGCAGAGGGGAGCGGAGCCCAGCGTGGGCAGCGGAAGGACCAACCAGACCAGGAGCCGGGGGAACAGGCCCTAGGGCCCTGAATCAGTGAGCTGTGGCAGTTGCCAGACTTCTCAACCCACAAACACCAAAGACAACAGAGAAGGTTAGTGGGAAAAGCTGCTGGGGACAGTGAAAAGAGTTCATGGTTTGGCCACTGCCCTGGGGACAGCAGAAGTGGTACAGCTACAGAACTACAGCTGCAGTTACTTCTGGCCCCAGGCCCACCTAGTGGGAGGAATTAAGTGGCTGATCAGAGCAGGAGTGCAGAGCCTGCTTAAGATCTGAGTCAGGTCCCGGCTGGTGGTTCTTGGAGAAGAAGGAGTGCTGGTGTGGCTGTATAGAAATAGCTCTGAAATCAATGGCACATCCCCTCAAGCTTGGAACAAAGCACTCTTTACTCTACAAGCAGTCATACCCCAACAAAAAACTCAAGAGTCAAGTAAGTTGGCTGGGAACATGGCCAGGCAGCGAAAACGCACTCAGATTCAGTCTCAGACTTTGGAATCTTTCTTTGGTGACAAAGAAGACCAAAACATACAGCCAGAAGAAGTCAACAAAGTCAAAGAGCCTACATCAAAAGCCTCCAAGAAAAACATGAACTGGTCTCAGGCCATGGAAGAGTTCAAAAAGGATTTGGAAAAGCAAGTTAGAGAAGTAGAGGAAAAATTGGGAAGAGAAATGAGAATGATGCAAGAAAACCATGAAAAACAAGTCAATGAATTGCTAAAGGAGACCCAAAAAAATACTGAAAAAAATATATATAGACAGAAGGCACAGGGTGAGTTGAATATGAAGGGATGATATCTAAAAAAAAAATCAAATTAAAGGATAAGAGAGGAATATATTAGGAGAGGGAGAAAGGGAAAGATAGAATGGGGTAAATTATCTTGCATAAAAGTGGCCAGAAAAAGCGGTTCTGTAGGAAGGGAAGAGAGGGCAGGTGAGGAAGAATGAGTAAATCTTGCTCTCATCAGATTTGACCTGAAGAGGGAATACCATACACACTCAATTGGATATCTTACCCCACAGGAAAGGAGTAAGAAGATAAAAAAGGGAGGATGATAGAAGGGAGGGCAGAGAGGGGGAGGAGGTAATCAAAAACAAACACATTCAAAAAGGGACAGGGTCAAGGGAGAAAATTCAATAAAGGGGGGTAGGTTAGGAAGGAGCAAAACAGTTAATCTTTCACAACATGAGTATAGTGGAAGGGTTTTACATAATGATACGCATGCGGCATATGTTGAATTGCTTGCCTTCTTAGGGAGGGTGGGTGGGGAGGGAAGAGGGGAGAGAATTTGGAACTCAAAGTTTTAAAAACAGACGTTCAAAAACAAAAAAAAAAGTTTTTGCAATCAACTAGAAAATAAGATACACAGGCAACGGGGCATAGAAATTTATCTTGCCCTACAAGAGAAGAAGGGAAAGGGGGATGGGAGGGGGAGTAGGGTGACAGAAGGGAGGGCTCACTGGGGAATGGTGCAACCAGAATATACTCCATCTTGGAGTGGGCAGGAGGGTAGAAATGGGGAAAAAAATTCATAATTCAAACTCTTGTGAAAATCAATGCTGAAAACTAAATGTATTAAATAAATTAAATAAAATTTAAAAAAAGAATACATCTCTTAGCCATGTGAGAGTTATAGGATTTGTTTCTCTTCTAACTTTTTTAATTAGTAATATGATCTTTAATATTAAGATTGTATATCCATTTAGACTATATTGTATAATATGCTACAAGGTTCTGCTTAGAACCAAATTTCTGCCACTCTGCTTTCAGTTTTTCCAGAAGCTTTTTTTAAACCGAATAAGGAGTTTTTTTCCCTAGGTAATTATATTTTCCATGTTATTAAACAATGGGTTATTGTGTTCTATTTTTTCTGCTTCTCTCTAGCATAGTCTGTTCCATTAATCTATCTCTTTTTTTTAACCAATAGTAGATGGTTTTGATGACTGTTTTATAAAATAGCTTGAGATCTGGAAATGCTATTCCCCCTTTGTCCCTAATTTTTTTTCAATAATTTCCTTTGCTATTCTAGATCTTGTGTTTTTCCAAGTGAATTTTGTTATTATTTTATCAAGTTTTAGAAAGTATTCCTATAGTAACTTGAATGGGATAGCATTAAAAGTATACAATATTTTTGATGGTATTGTTGTTTTTATATTGGCATGTCCTACCCATGGGTACTGAATATTCCTACAATTATACAAGTTGCACTTTAATTCTTTAAGAAGCACATTGTAATTGAATCTATATAAGGTTTTTGTGTGTTTTAGTACATTAAACCACAGATACTTTATGCACTTGGTAGTTATTTGGAATGGGGTTTCCTTTTCTATGATTACCTTTTGGGCTTTGTTATTCATTTTATAGAAATGCTATTGATTTGGGGGTATTTGTTTTGTAGCCTGCAACTTTACTGAAGCTACTGCTTTAATGAATAGTTGAGTTGATTCCCCTAGGATTTTCCAAGTAAAATAGGGATAGTTTCATTTCCTTTTTATCTTTTTTCTTTTAAATGCTTTCTCTTGTATTATTGCTATTGCTAGCATTTCTAGAACTATAACAAATAATAGTAGGGGAAATGGGCATCCTTAATTCACCTCCATATTTATGAAGGAATGTTGTAGTGTATCCCCATTGCACATGATGCTTGCTTTTGCTTTTAAATGGATGATTTTTATGATATAAAGGTCCCTCTATGCCTAAACTTTGTAGGATTTGTAGAAAAAAAGTGTTGCACTTTGTCAAAGGCTTTCTCTGCATCTATTAAGATGATCACATGGTTTGGGGTATTTTGGTTTTTAACATGATTATTGACGTTTATTATTTTCCTGATGTTGAATCATCCTTGCATTCCTGGTGTAAATCCCACCTGATCATAATGAATGACTTCTTAGATAAATTGCTATAGTCTGACAGGATTTTCTTTAAAATTTTTGAATCAATGTTCATTAATGATACTGGCCTATACTTTTATTTGTCTTTTGTTAAAAAAATCTTTCCTTGGTTTAGGTATTAAGACTTTATTTGCCTCATAAAAGAATTATGGTAGTATAAATTTCTCAGTTTTTGAGAACAATTTATGAAGTGTGGGTACTAACTGTTCTTTCAAAATTTGATGGAATTCTCCTGGTCCACTAGGACCAGGATTTTTTTCCTTTGGCAATTTCTTTACAGTTAAATCTATTTCCTTTTCTGAGATTGGGTTATTTGTGATCTCTGTCTGATCTTTTGATAGTTTGGGTATATTTTGAAAGTGTTCCTCTATTTCTTTTGTGTTGTCAGTTCTATTTCTGATTATTTTTATTTCTTCTAGAATTAGCTGTGATTTGACCTTTCCCATTTGCTATTTTATGGATTTGATTTTTCTGTTTTCTTCTTTTTAATCAGATTAGCTAAGGATTTATCAATTTTCTTAGCCTATTCAAAGAACCAGTTTTTAGTTTTATTTATCTTTTTTATTTTTGTTTCTGTTTCCAATTTATTTATTTCCCCTTTAATTTTTAATATCTCTTCTTTTGCACTTTATATTTATTTATTTGTTGGCCTTCTAATTTTTCAAAATGCATATTAAGTTCATTAATCCTCTCCTTTTATTTTTTGTTAAGGTATATTTGCAAGGATGCTATTTTCCCTCTGCTTACTGCTTTAGATGTATCCAAGAAATTTTGGTCTGTTGTTTCATCATTATAATTTTCTTTCACATAGTTAGTGTTTCTATCATTTGTTTTTTCGTTGACTCATTATTTAGGATTTGACTGTTATATCTCCATTTGGGTCTATATCTTTTGTTCATAGCCCCTAAAGCAATGACTATTTTTATTACATTATGGTCTATAAAGGATGTATTAACAATTTCTGCCATTTTACATTTGATTGAAATATCTCTGTGCCCTAGTACATACTCTATTTTTGTGAAAGTTCTATGTGTTGCTGAAACATATGTATATATTGTCCTATTTAGAAGATGTCATAAGTCCTTGAACTTCCTGTTCAGTTCTGAATTTTCTCTTTTGTTTATTTTTCTGTTAGTCTTATCTAAAGCTGAGAGAGGGATATCGAAGCCTCCTATTGCTACTGTGTTACTGTCTATATCTTCTTATAGCACTGATATTTCCTTTATAAATTTGGATGCTAAGACATTTGGAGCAAATAAGTTTATTACAGTATTAGTTTATTTTCTATGGTTCCTTTCAGCATTTTATAGTTTCTTTGTTTACCTCTTTTTATTTTTTGAATGTTTGTTTTTGCTTTGTCAAATACACTAATTGCAACTCTTGCTCTTTTGGATTCACCTGATGTGTGGTAAATTTTTTCCCATCCCTTCCATTTTATTTTGTGTATGTCTTTGTTTCTTAAATGTGTTTTCTTGTAAGCAGCAGATTATAGGTTTTGTTTTCTTATCCAATCTGTCAGCCTTTTTCATTTTATTGCATTGTTTAATCCATTTAGATGAGTTATTAGTTAGATTTGTATCTTCTTTCATCTCTAATATGTATTTTTTTAAAGTTATGATTCCCCCACCTCTTCTGTTGTAAATACAGTAAGTACAGTACAGTATACAGTTAGCATACCTTAATTTTTTTTAGAGGTAGTGCTATTTCCTCTGGCTCTCTTCTCATCACCCCTGTCATCCCTGATCCTCTCCTCTCATCTATTACCCTTTTTCCTCTGGGGTTTTGCTTGTTAGTTCTTTTATGTTTCCTACTTCTTCTGGTGATATGATTCTTCTCCCCTTTTATTCCACTCAGTCAAGCAGATTCCCCTTTTCCCTGCTCCCCTTCAACTAGTCCTTTAGTTTGTTCTTTTTTTCAAATTGTGCCCCTTTCCAAAAAGGATATATCTCACTTTCTTCATTATCCATGATCTCTTTCTGTCTACTCTAAAGCTTCATTCTCTTATTCATGACCTTTATAATCATTCGATCTCTTTCTATTCTCTATATTCCTCATACAATCAAAACTTCCAAAGTATCTATTCTTGGTTCTCTCCTTTTGGTGGTTTCTGCCATTACGTTGTAGAGTTTGCCCCCCTTTTCCATTGTGCCTCATTCCCAAAACAATGCCAAACACTATAGGTGTCAGAGAGGACATTGGTCCATGGTAGGGTCCATCCTCCACCATGTCCTTTATTATGCAGCCTACCACTGATTCCCACCACCCCACCCCACGCCCCTACCCGTTTGCCTAAAAATCTCTTTGGGTCTGCATTCTCTCACTCAGGTTCCATTGCAGTTGCCCCAGGAGTTTCAACTTCTCTCCTTCCTGAAGTAGGATGAGTGGAAGCACCAGACCACAGCTAAAGCAAAGTCCCCATCTCCCTTCAGAGACCATCTCTCTTTGCCCATAGAAGCATTTATCAATGCAACCCCCTCCAACCGCCATAGCAGGTCTTCCTTCCTTTCCCCTCCTTTTCATTCCTTTCCCCCCTCTTTGCTCACTCCCTTGCAGGCTCTTTTCTTTCTGAGACCACAGAGGTCACATTTCCCTCAATTTGACCCTAGCATATCATGCATTCTTCTTTATCCCTCTGTACCCCTTTCATGTGGCCTCTCATCTTCTATTATAGTCCCACAAAAAACATTGACTCACTTGTAAGCAAGATGTTGCCAGGCTCTGTCCATAATGCCCCAGGGCTGCCTCTGCACTGTTACCCCCACTGGACTTTCACCTTTACTCCTGTATCCTAGTGTGCATTTGGAAAGACATCTCTTATTGGTCTCTCTGCTGTCACTCTCTTGCTATTGTCCTTGGCTGCTGCATTTATTCACTCCTGAATTTCTGTTTGGGATATTTGAGAAACAGTTCTGGTTTTCTTTATAAAAATGTTTCAAACTCTTTATTATTGAATGCCCATCTTTTTCATATATAGTTAAGCTCAGATTTCTAGGGTAGGTCATCCTGGGCTGCATCCTGAGCTCCATTGCTCTTCAGAACACATTATTTCATTCTCTCCTACATTTTATGGCAGGTACAGAATAGTCTTGCATTATTCAAATTTCCTTTCCTTTGTATTTGAAGGTCTTTCTCCCATGGTTTGCAGAACTTATTTCCAAACTGATTCATTAAATTTAACTGTTATGTGTCTAGGAATTTGCAGCCTTGGGTTTTTTGTTTGTGTGTGTGTGTATGTGTGATCTATGAGTTTTTTTCAATTGGTATTTCACTTTCTTTGTGCAGAAATTCTGGGAAGTTCTATTATTTCTTGCATCATGGTGTAACAACAATGTTGCTTGCCACTACTGTGACTGTGTAAGGCCAACAATGCCAGCACACAGGAGGGCTGCTAGCATAGGTTCTTTGATCTGCTTTTCTAAAGAAAGCAACTTCAAAGGGTTTTACAATTTCATTTTAATCAAACATACATATACCATTCACTCAGTTCAGGAGGAAAAGCCAGCATTCTGAACTTCAGAGAGAATACAAACAGAAATTACAAACAGAAACAATATAAACAGAGCAAAGTCACACAGTTATCAACAGACAGGCCTCTATCTGTCTGACTAAAGAATTACATACTTACCAGAGAGAGAGGCAACAACATCTGGGTTTTCAAAGCTAGGGGGCTCTAGCAGCTACCCACAGCTCCTCTGGTCAAATCACTCAACACCCTTCCAGCTAGTGAGAGCCCCAAAGCAAAATGCTAACCTCTGAGTATTTATATCCTTCTCAGGGACCGAAGGCTTCACACCTAATCAGCAAAAGAGTGTGGGCCTGGGGCTTCACATCTAGTTAGCAAAAGGGTATGGGCCTGGGGCTTCGAACCCAGCAAGACTTAAGCAAAGGCACTTGATTGCTTTAGCATTCTAAAAGAGAAAACGGTAAAAAAAAGTCCCACCCTAGTTACCATTACACATGGTGTTAAAGTATTGTCATATTCTCTTGGGAGACCTATGATTTAGGATGTCTCTATACATCCTGTCTTCCAGATCAGTGTTTTTTGTTTGCATAGTGAGCATTTTTTCTTTTAGTGCTATTCTTCATTTTTCTACTTCTAGATTGTCCTTCACTCCTGCATACTCTCTCTTTTTTGTATCTTTGGTGAGATTTGCCATTTCAGATTCCAGTTTTTCTATTCTGCTCATTATTTTTGCTGGTCAGGCCCTAAGATTTGCTCTCATAATTCTCATTTCTCTTTTGAACCACTCAGGAACAGTGTGTTGTCATTCCATGTTCTCATCACATTCTACAGGGTCCTCTGCTTCATCAAGTTTTGGATCATTTTCCTTTATTTTGTAGTATTTATTCATGTTAAGGAGCAAACTTCTACAGCTTAGCCCTGGATCTCCATGGCACTGGAAAGAGGGATGGAGGAGATGAAGTGTGGTGTTGGGTTATGTTGCAAGGTCTTGTGTCTGCTAGTGCAGCCTCGCTGCCAGTTGCTTGGGATGTTGGGGAGGCATGCTGAGTGAGCTCAGAGTCAGTGAGGGTCAATTCATGGGTTAAAAAAAAAGACTTTCTTCTGGATTCTGAGTGTCTAAGACCATAAAGATGGCTGAAGTTGCTTTAACTTTGGCTCATAATTTCTCTTTTAGAGAGGCTTGAGAAGTCATGGAGACCAGAGAAAATGTCTAGTCCTCTATCTTGTTCATGTCATCCAAAAGTCCTGGTTAATGCCTTTTGTAAGCATTTTCAGCTCTGTCTTGGCAGCCAATTGGGAGGCTCTTCTTCACATAGTAAGCAGACTGGAAACAAAACCTGCACATGCTCTGAAGTCCATCTGGGAATTATGTCAGCAGAGCATGCTTCACTTGAGCTTAAGGATTGGGCTAATTGGCCAGAAGCTTTTTATGTTGGCATTCCTTAAGTTTCTATTTTTGCCCCTCTTTTCCATCTATAGTTTTTCCTTTGGTGATCTCATCTCTCCCAAAGATTTCAACTGTCATTTTTATACAGATGATTTCCAACTATATATTTTTAGCCATGACCTCTCTCTTGACCACCAGTTTCTAATTTCCAATTGCTTGCCACCTGTATGTCCAGTCAGCATTTCAAACTCAGTATACTCTGAACCCAAACTCCATCTTCCTCCCACTCCCCCCACTCTTTGACTCCCTGTTTCTTATTATACTACAGCTATTTTTCCAGCCATCTGGCCTTAAAAACCTTGCAGTAATCTTTGAATACTCCTTTTTCCTCAGCCCTGCTCCTAATCCAATTAATTGCCAAGTACTATGAATTCTTCCTCTTTCTGGCCCTTCCTTTATTAGCTTTCAATTGGACTATTGTAATAACCACCTAACATCTCTCTTCTTTCCATTTCATCTCACAAAGGGATGCCAGAGTAATCATTCCTAAGCATGTCTGGCATAGTGGAAAGAACATTGATTTTGAGGTCACAAGATATGAATTTGAGTCTTGGCTCTGACATGTGATTCTGGGCAAGTCATTTAACCTTTTCGAGCCTCAGTTTCCTCATCTGGGGGCTCTTAAAGTAGTTTTAGAAATAATCTTTCTCCCCTTTTTTGGGAAGAACCATCTGGACAACAACATCAATAACAATAAATGCTTTCCCATTGTCTACACTTTTTCTTTTAAGATATTCTTTAACAAGATTCTCTCTCATCTGGTCTCAGTCTTCTACTACTTCCACGAATGCTTCTGTGATTCCTACAGTTGGAAGTGATTTTTTTTCCTTTTTTGAACTCTTATAGCATTTTGTTTAGATTTTTCCTGTGAACCTTCTTTGAGGACAGGTTGCTTTTTTATCTTGGTTTCTACCCCAGTGACTAGTATATAATAGGGACTCAGTACATGTTGATTGAATAAATGGATAGATGAATCTTCTCTTCTCCCTACCCCCCTCCCTAATCTCTGCCTTTCAGAATCTGACCTCTTCTTCAAGGCTTGCTGTAAAGGGAAAGAGATGTCGTAAGCTGGGTTTTCAAGTAGTGCTCCTTCCCCCCTTACTGCTCCTCCAGGTGCATTGGATGTGAAAGTGACAAATTCCTGCCAAGAGTACACAAATAAGAACATGCTCTGATGTTGTTTGTGAAGACCTCCAGTTTCCAGCCATTTCTTGTTTCTCACTTGCTTGCTCTTTGGATTTCTTCCTCTTCCTTTCTCACCAGAGGTGAGAAAGAAGTCCTCTTGTTCCTTTACCATGCCATTTTCATTCAGCAGAGCCCTTGAGGGAGGCTTGGTTGTTGTTTTTTAATTGTGGACTTTTCCCAGGTGTAAATGAGCAGATTCCTGCCAGTATCCTAATGCAAACAGTGGCTGTCTGCCACCATTGTCTGTGGGGTCTTCTGAAGATGTCCAACTTACAGCTCATTTTCACTCAAATGCTACCCCTTCTAGGAAGTTTTCCTTGATCATTTCTAGCTCAGAATGAACAATGATCTCTCCCTTCTTTAAAATTCCTCAATTATATTGTCTAAAATTGCCCCTAGGTCTTATTTCCCAACTAGGTTATAAAATGCTTGTGGTCTGAGACCTGATAGTGCCATGAATAAAGTCAGTTTCTTGAATGAATTCACTTTACTTGATTTAATCTCTGAAGAATCGGTATTGAGAAGCAATGTAAAAAAAATTTTTGTCAGGACTAGTGGTTCATTGAGGGTGGGATGGGGAATTCCTTCATCCTGGATAAGCAATATATTTTTATTTTATACCCTTGAAGAGTTGCCTGGGGCATTGAGAGGTTAATTCATCTTCCCAGGGCTTAGCAGGTAGCACAGTTATCCCTTCCACATGTGTCTAGAAAATGTGTAAAAATATTTTTGACCCTCCCTTCATACCAGAGAAGTCTGAATTATGATGGTATTGAAAGATAAAATATATTGTCATTATACAATACTATATATACATATATGTATATTTTTAATGCATTTCTGAGTTTCTAAACTTTTTCTGTGTTATCTGCTGGCCTTCACTTGTTGTCTGTGGCTTCCACAAGACTCCCACAAAATTATCATTTTATTTCTTTTTTTTTGGAGGGGGAAAGGCAGGGCAATTGAGGTTAAGTGATTTACCCAAGGTCACACAGCTAGTAAGTGTGTCAAGTGTCTGAGGCTGGATTTGAACTCGGTCCTCCTAACTCCAGGGTCGGTACTCTACTCATCATGCCACCTAGCTGTCCTATCATTTAATTTCTTATGCTGACCTGTGATATATCAAAACCACAATGGGGAAAGTCATGATATGGAAGGGATAACTGTATATGTCTGAGGCAGGGCTTGAACTATTATCTCCTGTCTTCAAAGCTTGCTATCTATCTACCAACTACACTGCCTCTCGATAGAAATAATAACAATGATGGCTTATGCTTCGAGGTATTGAAAAGTGCTTTAGAAAATCAATAAACATTTATTAAGGGCCTACTGTGTGCCAGGAATTGTGGTAGATACTTGGGATAAAAAGACAAAAATTAAATAGTACTTGCTCTCAAAAAGCTTACAGGGAGCTCAAAATCAGGGATACAAAATGTTCACATCTAAGTGTATATGGTATAAATAAAAGATAAATACAAGGTAATTTAGGGAGGGGACTCGTAGTTGGGAAGTCTTGAAGGAAGTGCAAGATTCTAGGAAATGGAGGTGAGGAGGGATTGCGTTCTAGGCATGAGGAAGACCGTGGCAAAGGCATAGGGATGAGCGCTGTGAGGAACTCAAGAAGGCTTATGTTTGGCTAGATTAGATCATAGAGCAGTCCTCACAACAATCTTATGAAATCGGTGCTATAATGATCCTCATTCTAGTCATGAAGAACTTGAAGCCCAGAAAGTGACTTGTATGGGGTCACACAGCTAGCAAATATCTGAATTTGAACCTAGGTCTTTTTGACTCAGCAGAATATTTTAAAATAATAAATTATAAAACAGCTAACATCCTTGTAAAGATAATGATCCTTAGCTAGTCTCAGTGCTGAAAGAAAGGAGTTGGTTTCAGTTTCTCCTAGAACAGATTTATTTTTCCTTCACTAAAATGGCTACTGGCAGATGTGGTGATCTTGTCTCTGTAACAGGGCTTGGCCAGAACACTACATATCCTCTGGAGGTGAGGAAAGGAGGAGTAATGGTAGTTTCAGAGACATCTTTTTACTGAAGGAAGTCTAACTGGCTAAAACCCTAATAATTTCTTGCTGGTGGCTGAGAGGTCTAGGCTACAAATTAGACTGACTTCCTGTTCTGACTCGGGTTGAAAAATGGAAGAGAAGTCTCCAGTGTAGAGGGCAGATATATGGTGCTGAGCAGCCTATTTAAGTAGGATGACTACCGGCCTCTGATGGAAAGCACAGTAATTATTCCAGGTGATTGACAATCATATCTTCTTATTTTTTTTAAACTTTTATTCCCATTGAGGTCTATTGGCTGGCTGGGGTGTACAGAAGCTAAAGGTTGTCCGAGGATGCTCCTCCTTATGAACTATCTCCATCTGCTTGGTGCTACTTAATCTGGCCCTAAGAGAAGGAGAAACAATGTGGCCTAACAGGTCTTCTCCCTCTCTAGTTTCCATGTACTTGCTCATAAAATGAATCATTTTGTATACTCTGCCCCCTCCTCCATGTCTTAACCTCCCCCATTCCTCGCTCTTTTTAGTCCGTTGACAGAGAGAAGGGGAACAATATTCCACTTGTGAGTGAAAAGAGGACACAAGATAGAATGGTTTAGAAACTGAAACAATGGCCCCCCCGAATAAAGGGCTCGCTCTTGGCTTCTTGTGCCCTGCACCCCACAGTGCTTTTCTGAACTACGTCAAGACTCTTTCCTTCATCCATTTATCCAAGGAGTCAGGGGCAGCTTCTGTTGAATGGCTTTTAAATTTCTACAGACCTCACTATCAATTAGAACATCACAGATTAAAAAAAAGGGGGGGGTTTGCCCCAGGAAACAGAGAGGTAAAACTTCCATAAGAATAACATGGAAAAAAGAAAAAGAAAAAAAAGAACGTGCTGCTGTTAAATTCACATCTCTGATCTAAAAGTCAAGAGTGGAGGAGGGAGGCATTATTAGTAATATTTTGAAAACTAGAGTACTAGTCATATCAAAAAATAAAAAACAAAACATTACTTGATTGTTGAGAGTTCTAATCCCTGAAGAGGATAAAGAAGGTGAGGTCCCAGCCTTGGGCTGGCAGTCTAAGATAAACAAAACAAAACAATCAACAGAGGAGATGGATGATACTGCAGGAGCAGGAAGAATTCAATAACCTCAGGCTGCATCAGCTGGGAGAAAAAAGGTCCACTTCACAGATACCTGCCAACTTCCTTTCAAATTCTTTTTAAATTCCCACTGGGTGTAATGGGGGAAGGGAAAGAGGAAAAGGTCCTTTACTTATTAAAGGCCTCCACCAGATCACACACCAGTAGGTTTTTCAGGAGGGGTTGTCTGATTTACAATTTGAATGGACCAGGTTCCATAAATACTCCTTCATTTGAGTTTTATTGCAGCCAGACTATAAATGGGATCCCCCAACTAGATTGTAGACCCTACCAGGGCAGGAACCAGAATTGTGTTTCTTTTATGTCCCATCCCCATGATGTTTAATGCATGCAACAGTTCATACTGCCTTGCATTTGCATACTGCTTCGTGCTTTCCAAAGTGCTCTTATACGCGCGCGCACACACACACACATACACACTTATATCTTTGTACACATATCTGTGTCTATATCTATGTATATGGTTTATTGGTTCCTCACTGTTAATCAATACAGGTGGGCAGAAGCAGTGTGGTTCTGGAGATTTGTCTCATAAGTCATCATAGCGGTGTCATTTTGTTTGTTGTTGCTCTATCTCTAACTATTGTCCAGAAACTCTGAATGAATAGCTAAGGTTGTCCTAAAGAGAAGTCTCAGTTGTTTTTTTTTTTAGGCAGAGTGAAAACTATGAACTAGTAAAAGCAGAGATTGTCTCTTACCGTCCTGATTTTGTAGGTGTTGAAAAATAAGGCAGAGAAATGGGAAGATATTTGCTCAGGGGTCACACAACCAGTTAGTGACAGAATTAGCACTAGATTTCAGGTCTCCCTAAACCTCATCATTGTGCTCTTTCCTGGGCTCCATACTACAGAGCTATTATTCAATAAACCTATTCAACAAAAGAAGTTAATGCACCTGGTCCTGTGGTTAATTCAGTACAGGTGACAGGCTATGTCAATATAAACTGCTGGTTTAAAAGTTTCCGCCAAAAACATTTGTGATGCTTATTTTTATTACAAATATTTTAAAGAAGATCAATATTCTGACAGTTAAAACCAGGAGGATTAATTTCTTGAGATCTAAGTAATTTGACAAATTAAATTCAACCAATATTAATTAAACATGTCCTATGTGTGTTCAAATGAATACGAAACACAACATAGACCCTACCCTCAAAAAGATTATGATATGAGAAGTAGAGGATAGGAAATGTACACAAATATGAGACATGATAGGATGTGATCAAAGGAAAGGAGACATCTGGAGAAAGTGCTGTGAGAAAGGAGAAATCATTTTTAGTTGAGAGCTGGGGAGGGTGGATCTAGGAAGAAGTAGCTTCAGGCAACTTGTGGTATAGACTAGTGTGATAGAATACTGTTGTATTCTAAAAAATGATGAGTAGGGTGGTTCCAGAAAGACCTGAGAAGATTTATATGAACTCATGCAAAGTGAAGTGAGCAGAACCAGGAGAACATTGTACACAGGAACAGAAATATTGTTAGGATGATCAGCTGTGAAAGACAGCCACTCTGATCAACACAGTGATCTAAGACAATTTCAAAGGACTCATGATAAAAAATGCTATCTGCTTTCCAGAGAGGGAACTGATGAACTCTGAGTGTGGATTGAAGTACACTTTTCTACTTTATTTTTCTTGCTTTTTTCCTGGTAACATGGCTAACATGGAAATATGTTTTGTATGATTTCACACATATAATTGACATATATTGCTTGTTTTCTTAATTGTTGGGGAAGGAACGAAGGGAGGGAGAGAATTCAGAACTCAATTAAAAAAAGAATGTTAGAAACAAATAAATGCTACATTAAAAAAAACAAGTGACCTTGGACTTATGCCTAAAAGTGGAACAGTGAAGGAGAGTGCCTTCTAGACACAGAAGATGGTGAATGCATAGAGAGTGGATAAAACTGGAAGAGATTCAGAAAAGACTCATAGTTGAGTTTGGCTGAACTATAAAGTGCTATGAATAGGTGCAGAGTTAGAGTAAGTTTGAGATCTCAAGAAAGGAAGCTAGGGCAGCTTAATGTCAACCAGTATCTTTACGTAGACACCAATTTATAAAAAAAGCTCTCTTTATGCAGAGGTACCTTAGTGAAACTTTTCATATCTGTTAACCAGTTTTAGTCACTCACAAATTAGGGCAAACACTGAAGTCAGGAAGGGAGCGAGAGAAATAAACCTGGTAGTTAACATGTTTGAATTTCTAAAAATGTTTGGATCTTTAGTTCTAGAGATAAGGGGGGGGGCATGTTAATAATCACTAAAGCCATATTTTTGTCATGTCCAAATGTTTCTAGGCCATATAAACTTTGACTTTGTAGAAAAACTTGGTCAGATTCCTATTCCATGTTCTCTCATTGATTCTGGGAGAGAAATTAGACATAGATCCCAGAGAACTTGGGAGACATTATCCTACCCTAGCAGAGTGTCTTTTTTGTATAACAGAATCATAGAATTTGGAATTGGAAGGGACCTCATTGACCATCCAATCCAACCTATATCTAAAAGAAATCCAAACTATAACATTCTTGACAAGTGGTCACTTTGCCTCCGCTTAAAGACTTTCAGTCAGAGGAAACACCCCACCTTGAGCATCAGAAGGACTGGCATTTTAGAATAGCTTGAGGGACCAAGCTACATTAATTGATGCAGTGCATTTTTTCATGAGGCAAAGTTAATAGAGGTAGTGTGAGAAATTTTATTTCTAAGTAAAATTATATTATCTTGTAATTATTTGTAATTTAAGTGAATTTGTACAGATAGTAGGAAGAAAATATTTATTACCAAACACCTTTTGTTGTAATCACTTATTTAGGAATTGCATTTTGCAAATTTTTTTGTCATGCATTTGTCACAAAGAGTTTTATTTTTTTGTTTTTCAAATAGAGCATACATCTGTGGTGCATCTGCAGTTCCAGCATTTCAAAATGTCACAGATCTGATGTGGCTGAAGGAGCATCCATGTCTTCAACCATAGTTGCTTTAATTTCAGATTTGCCACTTGGAAAATTCTCCAGTCAGTTCCTGACTTATCTTTTGGGTGTTGTCTCTATAGCTAATGCTTGGATGACAGACTTTGAAATATATTGTTCATGTATTGATGAGGGCCATATCTAGAACATTATAGAAAACACATATAGATCATCTCCTATTTGCTTCTTTCACTCAGAAAATCCTTGTCATTTGGTCAAGAAAGTATAGTCCTACCTTATTCTTATAAAATAGGATAGTATCAGCTTCTGCTTTGGGTTGTTCTCTGCCGGAACATGAACATCTAGACGGCGGCACTCATACTAGTTACTGACTTGGATCTCATACCGATATGAAGGCAGCATCGCTATAGACTTTGTAGATTTCAAAAGCAGAGTTTTGTGCAGTGACCTATATGTCTTCATTACTTCTGAAAGTTTTCCACCATTCTAAGGAATAGTTTCAACTATGTTGCACCTTTGCTTTATAAGTCTCAAGGAAAGATCAAGAGACGTATAATAATTGCTATAGGTTACATTATAACCTCTGTTAAATAGTGGTTTCGTGAACTCCAGTACTATGTCTGTAGGTACACTAGTATCATTCCTTCTAGTATAGTCTTTATCCAAATGAGGGAATCTGTAGAACAAATACTTGTTTTATGTGTCTACTGACAATTAAAATTTCGGGCCAAATTTATCTGACTTGTTTGATGTATATTGAATAAATTTACAACTTTCCTTGCAAGGCAGCAATTGCACATTGATTGTTAGAGAGACGTCAGGAATAAACATCTGACAATTTTCAATAATAGGGTTCCACAGTAGGAATGCTTGAAAAAACCTGTCCTGAGACAGATTTTGCTTTGTTTCAGTTTTCAGATCAAAGTGAATGTACTTCATTTTATCTAGGAATTGATTACATGGCAAAGCGCACTCCCAGGAGCTATTCCATACAGGTTTCTTCCACCTATAATGCCACCAGCAGCAATAAGACCAATGAACTTTTCTGATTCGTCTAATATAATGGACCAATTAGCATTGCTTGTTACTTGCTGGACCCTGTACATTTCTGAATGTTTCTAAGCATCGGTTCACTAAATAAAATCAAAGAGAATGAAGGGACTTTTTTCTATGACATGGATTGTTGAATATATGTTAGGGTCAGATTGAAGTGTAATAATATTTAGGCATTGCAACCATCTTTACCCTGCTTGAGAAGCATCAGCCCATTGCCAAGAAGAAGTCATCTTTACCTTTCAGACATTGTGGCTCTTCCTCTCTTTTGCCATGAACTTGGGTCAGGTAAGAGCTACCTTGCTTGTTACATTTTGTCAGCTATAGAAGGGACTTCCCAGAGATTCATTGATGTGATCAGATGAGAAATACTCTTTCTGCGCCACATGCACAGCAATTGCAGGCATTTATGGCATTGAATTCAATATCTAAAGTTCATCATCTGATGAGTCAACTGAAATATTTCCTTGACAAATAAATGACCCAATAGAAATAAATTTTAGGAGCATTTCCCTCTATTCAGAACAAAAGTAGAAAATGTGAGCATATTGTTTTTGGACACATCTGGTTCTGATGGGTCACAGAAGATATTTTATTTCTTTTGTTATTTGAAAAGTCGTTAGAATGCTAATGAACCTTGATAACAAAGTCATGAAGGATGAAATAGAAATACCTAAGCTTTTCAAGTTTCAAGTGTCTAAATTCTTTTTCTGTGTCAGTTAAAAATGCCTTGTCCTTTAAGGCAATCTATTCTCCTTTTGGACAGACAGCTTGAATTTGGGGGAAGCTTTTGCTGACATCAAGCCTTGTGCAGTGGACCAAGATAATAGTCTTGTTCTAGAGCATTTGTTCATACCCTTTACCCAATTCTTGTCCATTCATACCCCCTGTCCATGAAAAATGATTTTCCTTTGATAAATATACCTGTTCACTTTTAAAACCTTTCTTTTTTTGTTACATTTTTACTAACTGATATTGTTACATGACTTTGGTCAAATAGCAGAATGATGAATCTATTGCTATAATGATTTATTATAGTGACTATCTTAGTACATCCCAATCACAGTAATTTTTAAAAACCCTTTTATATTTTGTACTTAACATGTTATTGTCATATTAGCAACATGACTAGTGGTGCTTTTCAAAGACAGGGTCGGAAAGTAGGACCAAGAGATAACCAAGTGCACAATCAGAGTAGACATGGAAAGTACCCAGAAATTGGTAATCAAGGCAGATCCAAGGATCTGAAACCAGGTAAGCAGTCAGGATAGGGCTAGGCCTTAAGGCAAGATAGGGAGTCAAGATCTATATAAGTCATCAGGCATAAGGCGGACCTCAAAACTGAAGCAGCTTATGTCTCAACCTGAAAGCTTCTTAAATGTTTCTTGCTAGAGCAGAAACAAATCGTAGAGTATGGCCAACAGATAGACTGTATTAAAGAAATGATAAATAGGCAAGCCTAATCAATGTGGGGAATATGACGTCAAAGAAAAGGACAGGGATTGACATTTATGTTCATCAATATACTCTTCCACATTATAAGGACTAATTGCTGATTCATAAACTTAATTGCATAATTATGTTTATTGGTACAATCCACAATTGACTACATTGGTGAGTGGCAGATAGTCCATTTAACATAATAAGACATCTCTGATTTGGACTAAGGTGGGGTGAGGGAGGGAGTAGAAATGGAGGCTGGATTCAAAACAAGTGTGAATAATAGGAATTTTTTTACAAAGAAATGCTGGTTTTTTTCTTTACCTCCAAGTGTACTCAGTAACTCCAAACAGGTTAACAAAATGCTGTTGATTAGAAATCCTTAAAGAATCTGTTTAACTAGATTAAAAATTAATTATAATTAACTCAGTTGTTTATATGTAAATATATACTTCTAAAATGTTTCAGAATAAAGAAAACATTTATTCCAGTCAGTTTAAACATTTAAACATTAAACATTAATTTCGTGAGCAGCTATTTTCTTCAGAGTACAAAGTAAATAGACTTTTTGCTTCACAAATGATTGCAAAATATAGATTAACAAAG
Source organism: Trichosurus vulpecula (assembly GCF_011100635.1). Classification (NCBI taxonomy): domain Eukaryota; kingdom Metazoa; phylum Chordata; class Mammalia; order Diprotodontia; family Phalangeridae; genus Trichosurus; species Trichosurus vulpecula. Next base: position 298,681,166 of record NC_050573.1, on the reverse strand, counting down.
TTTTATTTTATATTAAATTGCTTCCCAGTCCTCTTCTGCACCTATAATTAGCCACACTTTTATTTGCTATGCTTGTAAGGCCCATCCTAAATCATACCCATAAGCTCTTAAGTCTCACCTAATAACATGCTTACTTTTACAAAAAATAGATTTATGCCCCTTGCCTCCCTGTCCCCTCCCCATCTTGGTTCTGCAAATGTGATTGGTCATGGGGATTTTATTGTTGTTCTGTATCTGAATTTGTTGTTGTTTGTAGAATCTTCAACTTCTGTTTGGTCACCTCATATTACTCATCGGATTTCCTCTGGCCTGATAAATTACTCTCTGACCTGCAGAGATTTATTCTTACAACACTAGGTGCTCTCTTGCATTTAATAACTGTGGCTCAAGAAGAGACACAAAAAAAGAGTTCATCTTTGTTTCTAGGGCTAAAACACTGAATCAGACATATTCTTTGAAAGAAGAGAGAGACAGAGAGAGGAAGAAAGAAAGAAAAAGAGAGAGGGAAGGAAAGAAAGAAAGAAAAGAAGGAAGGAAAGAAGGAAAGAAGGAAAAGTAAGAATCAACAAAAGTTAGCCTGCCCAAAAGAAAAGCCAAAGGTGGAATTGGGACTTTGAGGGCTCATCTGGGTTCCTGAAGCAAAATTGCTCCTGAGAAGGCCTGGCTTTATGAGCCACCACTAGTGCAGGCCACAAAAGCCTCCCTCTCTAAAGCCTCCAATTAAACCACAAAGAACAACTAATTTACCTCCTATCAGCAGATTGCTTTGTATTTTCCTAAGGAAGCAGCATATGGGAGCTGCTGGGTGAGGCCTTCGAGTTCAATTAAAAGCAAACAGATAAACTAGACTTCAGGGCAGGGTTTGGGAAGATAGGACTCCTGTAGCTGTCTGATCTCTTACCTATGACTTTTCTGAAGTGCAACTGACAGCGCTAACTAGCAATTACCATGCAGGGGCTGGGGCAGTTGGAGTCGGGGTTCAAACAGAGAGGGGAGGTCCCACTATTTGCATGCAATGAATTATTAAGGGCTGTCAGATGTCAGGATGGGAATTGGTGATATTGTGGTTAAACGCTCACCACATGTCTAATTTGAGCTGTGCCCACTTGCTCCAGCATCAGTGCAAATTAAGACTACATTAGTGCCGGGTGATTCACAGCTGTGCCATACATAAACCTATGAGCTCTTAGGGAGGAGATTTGCATATAAGATGCCAGATAGTGATTATAAGAGGTGCTTATGTATCTGGAAGAAAGGCACTATATAAATCTAAGGCATTGCTATTATTTCTATCTTTGCGCTTCAAGATAATAATTTGTGAGTTTGGCCTCCTATTTAGGGGAATTCAGCTTGAGAAAGGTCATAGGAAGAGACCTTAGAGACCATGTAGAGCAAAACCTCCCCCCTCCCCCATTTTACAGAAGAGAAAAGTTAAGTGAGCTGATCACATAGTTTGCAAGTGGCAGTCAGATAATTCCAACAGAATCTACATTTACCTTTATGTGAACAAATAAAAATTCAAAATAATTTTTCTAACTTCAATTCTGAGATAGATCTGTAGTCTTTTCAATGTAGTTATTCCCTCCAGCAATGTAACTCACAACCCATGCACACCTCATCTTATGTGACAATTTTCCCTATCCTCAGTATTCCCATCTATAAAATGTGAGTAGTCATGATACCCACATCATAGTGTTTTTATGAGATGTAAAAGCTGTGAAGTTGAAAGTGCTATGAAAAGGTGACAATGTTACTATTATTATAGTATTATTAGAGAGACTTCTATTCTTGAAGTAGTCATAATATGTAGAAATGAAGCTTCTGCATTATCTAAAAGCTTTTGTTTTCTCATATTCTTTCTCCTACTACATTTTCTAGAAGTCTTTTGCCATTTTCCACTATGCCCACTTTTGCACTGAAGTCACTGTATACAGTATGTTTAATTTGGAAGTATATATAAATTTAATTTGGAAGGACCTATAATGTCCTTTTCAGAATTTCTCTATCGCTTCTCTGCTCTCTAAGAGATGGTGTATAAGGTACAATTAACTTCAGACTGATCTTTTTGAAAATATTCATGCTGAGCATGATAAGGCAGTGTTACCAGGTATCTCAGCAAATGATTTTTTTTTGTGTGCGCCTTTGGACCTATCATGAAACTATTCTACCAAATTTTATTTGCCTCTCCAATGAGAACTGGTGGGTCAGTCTTCCATTTAGTTCCTTTTTGTCTCCTGGCTTTATTTGTAGAGAGAAAGTCAAGACTTATAAGATTCACTTCCTTTGGTCATTGGAGAAGGATATTACGTTTAATAAGGGTTAACATTAATGTTTTTAGTTGTGAAAACAATGTAATTTTTGGCACTCTTTGCTTCCTTTTCCACTATTTCTGCCATTGTCATTGCAGAAGTAGAAGTGAATCACACAGGACTGAGGGGCATTTTGTGCAGTCTCTATGTCATGGCTTGTCATATCCAAATAATTTATTACTGTGTGGCCAGCCTGCTGGTGATAAACATCTGAACTTAGCTAGGCTGGTTCTCAGAAAGCAGATATAATCTATTACCAGAGTCATATTTGAAGACTTTCTAACATGGTAGAACCTTCTAGAATTTGGGCTTTATGGCAGTTGCCTTTGAAAACCTAGGGTCACCTACGTACCACTATGAGAAATCAGAGTAGGGCTTTGTGGAACCACTGGACATTATAAGCAGGGAGATGTGTATTTGCAGAATGGTAGTCAACTTAGACATTGAAGCCTCTGAGGATGATGGTAAAGGAAAGGGTAGAGAAAAAGATGGTAAGCCAATAATATCTTTCACTGTCTATTAAACAAGAGGTCTAAGTAAGTGTTGAATCTTCATGCAGGCATGCTGTAGCTTAGGCATCCAGTGATAATGGTATGTAGTGAAAGCAACCATTGATAAATGGTGGTAAATACATTTTTATGGAATTGCATTCCCCCTGCCCTGCCCCACCCCCAACACAGAGACTGAGCTGCAGGTAGCTAAAGCTATAACAGCTAGTTAATTTGCGACAGATTTCCCAAGAAATTTAAGTAGTTCAAAGAAAAAATAACAAGAATTCTTCATTTTAAAGGAACAAATTATGGAAAAGATGAAATTTATTTCACGTGGTATCATAAGCAAACAAAAAAAGACCCTTTCTAAATACCAATTTAGGATATAATTTTTTCTTTAATGTTACTTTTGTCACTATGTGTAAAGCCTGTGCTAGGCTTGGAGGGAGGCACTCTCTCCCCACTTTTCTTTGTATCACTAGCCCTATAATAAGTGCCTGGCAAATAGTAGGTCCTTAATACTTGTTGACTATTGACTGACACAAAGGTGAATTGAGTTCTCAGTCAGGAGAACTGGTAGGTAGTGATAATGATTTTTTAAAAAGGAAGAAAAGAGCATCAATTAAACATTAAAATATATAAAAGCAGAAGGAAGTTCAGAAGGGGTCACAGACAAGCAGAGCAGTTTGTTCACTTTTGAAATAAATATAATATATGCTTAAAACTGAAGCATACATATCATAAAAGTTCACAGTTACACATACAAGTCTTTTCTGTTCTTTATATATTGAAATTCTCATGTGTGTTGCATTCCTAATAAAAAAGAAAAATAGCACTTAGTTCCTTTCATCAAGGAGCTTATAACAGTGGGGGGCAGGGAAAAAGAGAAGACATGATTTTAGTTGTCTATAATTATGGTCCCTTTTCAGTTCTCATCCTTCTTGATCTTTCTGTGGCATATACCACTGTTGACTATCTGGATACTATTTTGTCTTTAAATTTTCAAGACGTTACTCACTTTTGGTTGTCCTACTGATCCAGTTATTGCTTCTCAGTTTCATCTGTGTCATTCTCTCTAACTGTTTTTGGATCCTCTTCTCATAACCTCTCTCACTTGGTGACCACATCAGCTTCCTTAGGTTTAAAAATCATCTCTATGCAGATGACTACAAGATTTATATACACAGTCCCAGTCTCTTGAACTCATGTGGCTCCACTTGCCTTTTGGACATTTTGAATTCCATGTCCTGGGGATATCTCAAACCCAGCATATTACAAACTGAACTTATTATCTTTACCCTGTTAAGAACACCACCTCCCTTCTAGTCTCTCAAGTTCACGACTTCATCCAGTCAACTGACAAATTTTACTGTCTTTTCACTATTCAAACAACCAGTATCTTAGTTCAGGTCCAGATTACCTCTCATATGGACAGTTGCCTCTTAATTGTTGTCCCTGTCTCAAGTCTTTCCCCATTCCAATCCAATCTCCACAAACTTGCCAAAGTAATTTTCTTTAATCATAAATGTGATCCTGTTACTCCTCTAGTTTTTCTCTATCTTCCCTGGAGTTGGTCTCAAAGAGAATCTAGAAATATAAGCATCTCTTTAAAACAGAAATGAAGAATACATTTCTTCTCCAAAACTCTCTTGCCATCTCTGCATTCCATACTGCAGTGCAACATTATCACCTTTCCCTCCACCAATTAGAAGAGTCTTAGGCAAAATGCTAGAAACTCAGGTTACGTATATGTATATACATGCATACATAATACTGACATATTATATATGCATATAATACGTACACACACAGAGTCTTCACCGATGAAATAAAAACTCCTTGAGAGACCATTTCACTTTTGTCTTTGTTTCTCCAGCCTAGCACAGTGCCTGTGACACAGTACATAGATAGTTTTAGTGGATATACACACGAGTCTAAAAAAAAGATGGATCTGTGATATTATCTATGTGGGTATTCCTTTTAATGTCACAGATCACGATCACTTTAAGCTCTCTTGCCTTGTGGAATTTTTGTCTGCATATTTGTATAAAAATTCTTCCTAGAAAACTGAGCCAACATGTTGAAGGCCTTTTGCTAAATCTTTTAGTGTATTGTGGATGCTAATGCAATACTCAAGCTGCCTGCTTATCATGCTTCACCCTCACTTACTTCTTTTTGTGTTTTCTATGTCCTGATGTAAGTTTTTGCTGGCAATATGTGACCACTCACTTTGGATTCTTTGGAGAGCATGGCATTCCATAACTCTCAGTTTTATAACTTTAATAGAATAGTTATTGAAAAGATAGACTCCCAAATACCATCCAGTAGGCCTCCTTCAATTCTGGTAAACATCATTGTTCATCTGCAATGAATATACCTGTTAATATGCTATCTCCATTCAGGCCACAGTCTGGGTAATGTTCATTATTCATCTTTTGTTGTTTGCTAAGTCCTTTTTTTTTGACTGAATGTGGATCTCTTCAAAGAGGAGTTATAGCACTCTGGGGCTTGCTGTGTTCAAAACAATTTCAACCAAAACAAGCTCCCTTAGAGTCTATAGGGAATTTATCTTCCTTCTGAACTCGGATAAAAAATATGGAATACAAATAGAACTTGATAAGCTAAGGAAATAAGACAAGGAGAACTTGATAAGCTAAATGACTTCCAAGGTTCTTCCCAGCTCCGGATATACAATTACATTCAATTTAACAAGCATTTATTAAGCACTTGCTACATACTAGGCATTGTACTAGGTACTCAGGATACAAAAACAAAAATGAAATCATTTTATTCCCTCAAGGAGCTTACATCCTACTGGAGTTTTATCTAAGAGCATTAGGGAAGTATACAATATTATTCAAGTTCCTCATTAGGGTGAATGAAGGAAGACTTCATAGGAGAAGTATCACTTGAACTTGGCCTTAAAGAATCATTAGCATTTCATATGAGAGAGGTATAACGGTGAGGGTGGGAGACAAGGAATCCTATGTCTAAGGAATAGCATGAGCAGCAAGATTGAAGGAACATTGGGAAAGCACGGACATCTTTTTCTCATGCTGTTGTGCTGCATTAGAAGTATTTTCCTCAGTAAGAAGAAGCAGTGAAAAACATGATACACCAAAGCAACAACAACAGGATAAAAAAATCCCATCCAAACCCAACACCCAGGCATTGGTTAGATTAAAGTGTTTTCAACACTAACAGAAGTTTTTAGTGAATGGGGGTAGATGTAAACTCAGAGTAGGAGTTATTGGAGTGGAAATCAAGTTCAGGGCCAAAAGACTGACTGTTCCCACTGAAGTACCTAGAAAGAAGCATTGAGGGGGAAGGGCAGAATTCTAACTGGAACAGGCCAGGCCAACTGTAGGCCAGAATGATCACATTCTGGTTTGCATTTTCTTTATATTCTCCAAGTGGGTGATTAGGAAGTCCAAATGATCTGTTATGGACATATCTCCCAGTGCCTGCCATTTCCAGAGGCTGCGGCTGACACAGATTTGACTAGAGCCATAGCTCAAGGGCCACTCAGCAGAAGTTATAGCTGTGTGCTTTGTTCTCTGAGAAAGCGCCGGAACTATTGAATATAATGTATAATGCATGGCACAAGGTGCCTCTCCTTCATCAGGCTTTTGTGTCTGGGTTGGTTTAGACTGGAGGCTCTCTGTTCATCACTTATTTAAAGCAATGCTATTTTGCTGTATGTGTGCCCAGAGACTTGGGCCTGGCTGGAGAAGCTTAAGTGCTGCATAAACAATTCTCAAATCCCATTACAGCACTAGAACAGGGTTCTCTCAGATAATGAAGCCGGACGGAATTTCGTCTTGGTGGCATCTGAAATCAGCATGGGAAGTTATGTCACTCTCATACAAATCCGTTGGTATTCTTTTTTTCTCCTTGTTGGATGACTGTTCCATGGCTATATTTTGGGTTGCCTCTGCCCATGGGTAGCCTCTTTTATCAGAAAAAAAAATGATCTAAGCCTTTCTGCTTCATGAAGATTTTGGCTACAATTTATGATGTCTCTGGTAAATAGACTTATTTATGCTAGCTTCCATGGTGCTATGTGCTGGAGAAATATTGGTGCAGAAAAATACAGATGGTTGTCCATTGTTTCCCAGATCTCACCACTGGCTTCATCTGGGAAGGGCTTAACATTGTTACCCAGATTACAAATGCTGAGTCTGTTTTCACTTAGTAGTGAAAAGATAGTTGGCAAAAGCTGCACAGTCTACAGCTCAGACTTGACATACTCAACAGGCACAGGTACAGGGGTTAGTCAGTCAATTAGCATTTATTAAGCGCCTTTTAGGTACCAGGTATTATGTTAATAATTGCAGATATAAAAGAGGCAAAAGACAGTTCCTATCCTCAAGGAGCTCACAGTCTAGTGGAGGAGACAAGCAAATAAATATGTACAGACAAGCTATATATAGGATAAATAGTAAATAATTAACAGAGGGAATTAAGAAGGGTTGGAAAAGACTTCCTGTAGAGGGTAAGATTTTAATTGGTACTTGAAGGAAGCCAGGGAAGCCAGGAGATGATGATGATGAGGAAGAGCATCCCAGGCATGTGGGGGTGGTGCCAGAGAAAATGCCCAGAGCTAAGAGATGGATTGTCTTGATCATGGAACACAAAGGCCAGTGTCACTGGATTGAAGAGTACATTCAAGGAATAAAGTACAAAAAGACTAAAAAGGTAGGGGTTATAAAAGGCTTTCAATGCCAAACAGAGGATTTTGTATTTGATCCTGGAGGTGACAGAACCACTAGAGTTTACTGAGAAGGGGAGTTACATGGTTGGACCTGAGCTTGTGGAAAATCACTTTGGCAGCTTGAGTGAAGCATAGACTAGAGTGGGGAGAGACTTGTGGCAAGCAGCAATTACAACAATCCAGGCATGAGGTGACAAGGGCTGTGTCAGAGTAATGACAACAACAGAGGAGAGAAGGAGGCCTATTCAAGAGATTTTACAAAAAGGAAATCGACAGGCCTTGGCAACAGATTATATATAGGAGCTAAGAAGAAATAATGAGGAGTAGAAGATTACCTGCTTTTTAAGTCTAGGGGACAGGGAGGATGGTGGTGTCCTTGACAGTAAATAAGGAAATTTGGAAGAGGGGAACTTTTAGGGAGAAAGATAATGAATTCAGCTTTGTACATGTTGGGTTTAAAATATCTACTGGATATCCAATTTGAGATGTTTGAAAAGCAGTTGGATATGTAAGACTAGAGATCAACAGAGATTTGGGGCAATCTACTTAACTTCTCTAGACTTCAGTTTCTCCATCTGTAAAAAGAAATGGTCGGGCTAGGATAATTTAAATTTTAGGGGAGGATAGGAGGATTTGAAAACCATTAGCACAGAGATAATAATTAAATCCGTGGAAATTGATGAGAACATCAAGTAAGGTATAGAGGGAGAAGAGAAGAGGGCCCAAGACAGAGTCTTGTGGGACATCTAAGGTTACTGGGAGTGACCTGGATCAGGATTCAGCAAAGGAGAGTGAGAAAGAGCAGTCTGAGAGGTCAGAGGAGAACCGAGAGAGTGGTGTCCTGGAAAACTAGAGAGTATCAAGGAGAAGATTGTGATCAGATATCAAATGTTAGGCTGGGGTAGCTGGTTTTTCGAATCTTAGTGATGGCTGCTAAAGTCTGAAGTTGGTCTCACCACTTCAGGCTTTCCTTGTAACTCTAGCATGTGAAGATGAAAATGACTAGATCTAAATATACTGTTCGGAGAGAACTTATACCATATGTTTCCTCCACCCCCAAGGGTCTATTTTCCAATTAAAATAAAAAACTGCAGCTTTTGACATAAACACTTTCTCCAAAAGCAAACAGATAAGTAGTACAAATCATTTGAAGGAGGTATTTAGAAAGACTTGCTGGTTTTCTTAGGCTGTCCTCTTCCTTTCAACTAAAGGGGGAGAGAAAGTGGTCTCTGATACCTCACCTTGCCATATGAAATGCACATCGGTCTGACATAAGCAATTAGCTGTCAGGTGCTAGGCTTTGCAATCAGAGGCCAATTTTCAGATTAGTGCTAATTGCAGGGTGGGCTGACTGCCTTAGCTCCCAATCCCCTAGTTGGCCTTCAACAGTGGGAGCATGGGAGGGTGAGGGCTCCCGGTCTCCAGCTTGCTGGCAGTTTGACTGTAGGCTAAAGTAATGGAGCTGGCAGGGTGGAATCAATTACTGGCCAATGAAGATTTTCCCACAGGTTGGGGCTTGGGAAAAAGGGCCTTTCCTGCTGCCTAGACAGCTGGCATAGACTGTCCACTGGGAAAGGAGCCTGCAGAATGAGAGAAAGAGGGACAGTTCTCAGTGATAAACTGGTGACAGACTATAAATTATGAAAGGGGGATTTGGCAGAGGATTAAGTTTGCTACCTCTGCTTTTCCTCTTGTGCTATCCTTGTTTTATGCCTTTCTGAGTTACCCAGTTCTCTGAAGATCCAGCTTCCCAACTAAAAGCAGCATGGGAAGAGAAAAAGCCCAAAGCCAAGGTTTTTTGTTTGTTTCGTTTTGTTTTAAATGGGTCTTGACCCAAAAGGAAGAAGAAAATGGAAATTGTAATACTGAAGTTTGTTTGAAACTTTGAGACGTAAGTTAAATTGCAATTAGTGTAAGGAATTAATCGTTCTTAGATTCCTTTTGGTTCAGTAGATGTTACTTCCTTACAATGACATGACATTCTGGGATCCACTTAGATTTCAGTAGTGGTGCTTCAAAAGGCTTAAGACATTTTATTTAGACCCTAATTAGAATTGGGCTAAATTTTGAGGATGCATTGTCAAAACACTCCATTTGGGTCTTTTCTGTTCAGGAAAAAGAATCCAAGCTACACAAAGCTGTTTTGTTCTCACTTCACTGCTATGGAGTGTGGCTTGAGTATGACTTTCAGCAAGAAACTCATGAAGTGAGGCTGTCCCTCACATGTGGCAGGGGGATGTCATGTGGTTCAAAGGGAGATAAAATACACATCTCTAGCCTCGTCTTCCCCCACCCTTCTCTAAGGGAGATTTTAATTTCTGCCAGGAAAGAAGCAGAAGGTTGGGGCCAGAAGTTTAGCCACCCTGACCTCCAGAGAGAATGGGGGTACTAAGCTAGAATTATACCTACCTGCTGCCGTAAATTTTATTTGTCTAGGAAATGTGGATTTCAGGTTCAGACTAAAGTTCTGATTGCTGTTCATTTGTGGAGGAAGGAGGACCCAAACTTTACATTCAAGGCTTGGCCTCCTTCCCACCAAATACCAGTTCTACAACGGACACACACATAGCCAATAAAGGAAAAAAAACCCACCATCTATCTGAGTCAATAGCAAAAGAGAATTCAAAGAAAGTATCAATAGGAGAATATATACCAGACAATAGAGTGAAAGAGCTCTCCCATCAGGAGTAAAGTAACTCAGCTCTCAGAAGAAAGTCCCAGATTTAACCCAAAGTGAAAGAAATTCCCCAAAATCTCTAGTGTAGCAAGCTGGAGATAGGGACATGATGGAGACTTCTAGCTCCTCTTATGTCAGCTTATTCTCAGTCTTATTTTCCCTTAAGCAACCTTAAGTGGAGTTGGTTTTGTCCAACTTCTCTCTCTCAAAGCTAGAAGCCAGATGCATCCAAATGCCAAAGAGACTTGAGGTACAGGAGAATGTTGAGAGACTGAATCTCTCTTCTTTCTAACTCCACCTGGCTCCTCAGATGGGCACAGGGCATTGATCTCCATCGATGAGGAGAATCTCATACTAACGGCCTTTGGGAAGGAGTTACATTCCTCTTCTGGGCCAAAACTCTTTGTAATCTCTTGCAAAGATCAGCTGGCACAGTCCAAAACCTGTAACTGTATAGGATAAACACAAGCAATAACACTTTAAAGCAACAAGATTGATTTTCTTGGCATCTCAGGCAACCAACCTTCAGTCTCACTGAAACTAAAATAAAACAAATGCATATTAATACATGCAGTAGGCATGGCACGTACAAGCATAACCTAGGCGGATCTCACAATGACAACATGCCTAACTACATGCAGAACATACCATATACACAGTTCAAAAGTTCATGTATATCTGTTGTTCCTAGCATTCAATCAAAAGCAATAAACATGGCTAATGGAGTAAAGCTAGCTAGTTGCAATAACACTGTCAATAGGGCTATATATAAAATACAATTTAACTATAAGCAATAATGTGTGCACAAAACAATTAACAGACATTGATATAGCATGACCATGGCACAAGAATAGAGGACCATGACAGCAAAGTTCTAAAAACAAAGTAAGACTACTCAAATATACAGTAATTCATATGTACAGCAGTAACCTATGCAATTCCACACAAGGCACATCTCACCTGGGCAGTTGCAAGTATTGTTGCTTAGATGTATGTATAACTATATCATCAGGTTTACCCACAACATCATAATTTAGCTTAGTGACTGCTCTAAAAGGCCTAGTTATCTTGTCACTGACTCAGTTCCTATACCAGAACTAGTAGTTGGTATGGGCTGACTGTCAGATTCATTATTGGCTTGTTTGTCTACACCTAGACTGGCAGCCATATAAGGTTGACTATATATAAGCATGTTTCTGCTCTGTGGGTTGAATCTAAACTTTACTAGTCTCTGTAGCAGTTTTGAGCAGGAAAGGAGTTGCTTTGGGTTCAGTTTTTCTGCCTTGTAATAATACACACAGTTTCCTTCACTGGACGTATCACTTTCAGCATCCATATCTGGGTTAGAAAGTCTTTGGATAGCTGCTAAACAGTCTCTCTTTCCTAGGTGAGTGTTCAGCATTTCTCTTTACCTTCTCATTAGAAAGTCCAGGGGCAGCTAGGTGTAGTAGTGAATAGAGCACCAGCCCTGGAGTCAGGAGGAACTGAGTTCAAATGTGACCTCAGACACTTGACACTCACTAGCTGTGTGACCTTGTGAGAGTCACTTAACCCCAAGTGCCTCACCTCCCCCCTCAAAAAAAGGAAAAATAAAACAAAAAGAAAGTCCAACTAATTTTCCTATGGACAATAATAGGTGGTTGCAGTGAATAATCCTAATAGGCCCCTTCTCCATTCTCTCATTTTGGCAACAGACAATATGCCCGGTGACTTTGTATGTGGTAGTTTTCCATTAGTCAACTCATTTGTGAACCACTTGAATGCCAAGGTTTCTCAGCAGAATTCTGTCTCCTTGTTGAAGGTCTTGACACCATACCTTGGCATCACAATAATCTTTTGTTTTTGTCACAGATCTTGATAGCTGAAGCTGTGGCTTGTTGATGGACATCTCTCAGCTTCTCCTGTAACTGAGAGACATATTGAGTGTGAGTAGCTACATCACTTCCTTCATCTAAGGTACCAAACCTCAAAGCAATAGACAGGCATGGTTCTTGCCCCAAAATAAGCAAGTATGGTGCAGCATCTTTCCTGGTGGTATTGTATGCATATACTAGAAATATTACATGTTGAGTCCAGAGACTTTTGCTCTGGTCTCAAAATTCCCAACATATTCGACAGTGTGTGGCTCTCCTTGAGTATGGAGTATATATAATCCGTTAGCTTATTTAATGCCTGCAAAGGCCAACAGTTCCTTGAATAGCCTGCCCTCAAAATCTTTACCTTAGAGTGGATTCTGCTAGGGAATCCATACACTGAAAAATACTTTCCCTATAACAATAATAGCTGATGCTTTTTTGGTTTGAGTGAGTATGCTTGTGTATACCCAGTGAAATGGTCAGTCACCATCAAAATATGAATCATATTTTTGCTATCTTCTTCCAGGGATAGAAAGTTGATACAGAAAATTGCAAAGGCTTGCTGGTACTTATGTGCCTCAAGTATACAGAATGAGTTGGTAACGTTTTCCTTTGTATACATCTGGCACATTTTACACTTCTTGATAACATTTGCAGCCATATTAGGCCAGTAAAATCAGTTTCTTGCCAGCTCTAGGGTCTTTTCTTGATGCATATGTCCAAAGTCATCATGTAAGGCCTGTAAGGTTATTGAGTGATATGCTTTGGGTAGCACCAGCTGCTTCCTGGTTCCATGTGTGGGATCAATCACAGTCTGATAACAATACTCCATTGCAATCTGTTTGTTGAGAATCAATACCTGACCCTTTCCATTCTGCCTCTTACGTTTGTTTTGTAAGTTTTTTCCAACCAAGAGTTCAGGATTGTGTAAATGGCATCACTGACTATTCAAAAGCAAAGAGTCTACGTTAGATAACATGTTAAAATTAATTCAGCAATGAAATAAATATTTCAGAGGAAATTTGGCAGGTTTTTGGACAGAATGTTCAACTATTAAACTTTCCATGAGATGTCATTAAAACAAGATAGGAAATTCAAACCTAAAGAATTAAGCTTCATATAAAAATTCAAATAAGTTCCAGGCCAAAGAAATACTAAGTATTTATCCAAAAGAATATTTTCTTAATGGCATTCTTCTCTATTTTCTTCTGTTCCTTCCAATAGGAAACTAAAACTAACACTCAAATGCTACCAATTTTTTTCCCTCTGTTCTCTTTTTCATACATCCAGCTCCCATTAATCTTGTTGAGAGTTTTTGGTTCAACAATGGTGGAAAAATTAACATGAGTTATACAAGGAATGGAACAAGTGGAAAGTCTGAATTAGATTAACTGTGTGACAAATTTTGCATTCCTGCTTACAAGGTCTCTTAGAAACTTCATGATATAGAAATAGGAGAAGGGAAAAAGGTGAGATCCACCTGTGCCTACCCCCTACAATCATAGGAGGCACACTCATATGTGAGAACTCTCTTTCCCTCACCCATCTGATGTTCCTTGCTCCTGGAGAAGGTTTAAACAAACCTCAGAGGACCTTCCCCATATGCCCTATTTAGGGGGAGTACACTTGGATTGGCGTTTCTTTGCAACCCCTTAATTTTAGGTATCTGTTTCCAAATTGCACCTGTGACAATGGGGACCAAATGTTATGTGAATACCCCTGCCCAAACCTCACAATGAAGGTTTTGTGATGAAAGTCACATTGTGTGGTGTGCTGGGGGAAATGACATGAAATCCTGAATTATGCTCACTGGAGTGAGAAATGATGTCAACAGCTGCTTTTTAATAGGCTCTGCCACTATGCTGAAATACTGGGTTGCTGAAACTAAAATCTTAATTCTAGTGTTGGAGATACCCTACAGCATGTGTTAGCTGGAGTAAGTTAGCTTGGGGCAAGGCAGAGTAGAATGGTGGAAAGAGTGTGGAATCTTGGGTCACAGACCCTGAGTTTGAACCTTAGCTCTGCCATCACCTGTGTGATCTTGGGCAAATTATTTCACCTCTCAGGGTCTCAGTTTCCTAATTTGTAAAAATGTGGGGTTTTGTAAAACAGGCACGAGAAAAGAAAGAAGTGATAATGAAATTCAGAAATGACTTGCTCAAAGTCAAAGACTGAGTAGAAAACATTGCAAATAGCATTTAGAAAACATGGTACCCAGTATATTTTCCTTATCTCTTACCTCCATAGTCTGCATTTGGAGACTAGGTTGTCTTTAAACTAGCTTTCTATATGCTTTTGGATCTGCAACTGTGGTGGGTACGGACTTAATAATTGATGCAATTGACAATTACCATAAACCAAAATCTATGTTGCATTAATGAATATAACAATGCACAATACATTGTGGAAGCTGCCTCATATCACTGTAATAGTCTATTATTAATGGAACAATCAGCTTCGTAAGTATAAGATGAGGTGACGTGACTAGACAGCTTTGGGTGCCAAAAAGATCTAAGGCTCTTAGTGGAGTTCACTTTCAATGCATCAACAGTTAGATATGACATTCCCCCCCCCAAAAAAAGTTAATGAGATTTTTGGCTGCATTAAGAGTCATAGCTTCCAGGAACAGAGGTCATCTTTTTCTACCCTGCCCTGTTTGGAATGCATCTCGAGCAACATGTTCAGTTCTGGGGACCACAGTTTAGGAAAAACGTTGATGTATTGGGAGCAACCAGAGGAGGGTGAATAAGATTGTAAAAAGCTGCAGGACCATGCTATGTAAAGATCAGTTGAAGGAACTGGGGTTCTTTAGCCTGGAAAAGAAAGGTGAGACAATAACTGTCTGCAAATATTTGAGAGCTGTTAGGTGGAAAGGGGGCCGTTCTTGTTCTGCTTGGCCTCAGAAGGTAAAACTAGATTCAATGAGTAGAAGTTGTAATTGAGGTAGATTCAGGCTTGTGATAAGGGAAAATTTACAATTACAGTTATCCAAAAGTATGTTCTCTCATGCAAGGTCTTTAAGCAAAGACTGGATGATCACTTGTCTGATATATTATAAAAGGGATGCTTGTTCAGGTATGGTCTTGATTAGATGGCCACTGAAGTCCTTTCCAATTCTAACATTTTATGATTCTTTGTGATAATTGCAAAAGTAAAATCTGATTTTGTTCTATGAAGATAATTTTTTTAAATAGGTAGTATATGTGGGCACATTATTGAAGTTTTTATAATTACAATAATAGTAATGGCTAGCATTTCTATAGTGTTTTAAAATTTGCAAAGTGCTTTACATTTGTTAACTCATTTTATCCTCATAACAACCCTGTGAGATGAAGAGTATTATTAGCCTCATTTTAAAGTTGAGGAAACTGAGACGCACAAGAAAGAATTTAAGTAACTTGCCCCAGGGTCACACAGCTAATAAATTTCTGAGGAAGGATTTGAACTCAGGTCTCCCTGACTTTAAGTCCCACACTCTGTCTGCTACATTGCTACCCAACTGCCTTTTAAATAAAAGATCATCTGAGAAAATTCACTATTTGAATAATTATTTAGTTAAATCAAGTCATCAACAAATCAAATCAATGACCATTTATTACATGTGTACTAGACACTACTAGAAGTGCTGGGAATACAAATACAAGCAGAAAAAGAAAAAAAACAAAGTTATAGTCCTCAAGGAGTTTACATTCTAACAGGTGAACATAATTGCATGGGGACATGGTGGAGAAAGTCAGTAGAGTCACGAGCGGAACCCAGATAGATATGAAGACTTGCCTTGACTTGATATTTTTCTTAAAATAGAGTTTCTGGAGATGACTAATCAGAAGATAAAGGGAGGCATAAACTCTGGGATGAGAAGCCTTCTGTGGCATGGTGGAGAAGTTCTGGCTAGTCAGGAGCAGAATCCAGCGAGAAATAAAGACTAGTTCAATCAAGATGCATTTATTATGTACCTTCTATGTCAGACCCAGCCTTTTGAATTGCCAAGATCTTTTTGGGTCTTAGGTACCGAGTATTCAGAAAATAATGAAACAGTATCTGTCCTAAAGGAACATATTCTATATTGGGAAACAATGTGTAAATATATGCAAAAGATACAAAGTAACTAAGAAAGAGAGGCACTAGTAGCTAGGGGTGGAAGGCAACCTTGAGAAAAGCCTTGTTGAGCTGAGCTAAGAAGGAAACTCAGGATTCTATTAGGTGCAGGTAAGAAGGCAGTACATTTGCCTGTGCATCGGCATGGAGAGAAAGGATGCAAAGGTGTGTAAAGAATAGTAATAAGGCCAAGTGCCAAAAAATAGATAAACAGATGATAAAGCTTAACACAATCATCAGCTTCACAGTATTGATGGGAAGGGGGAAGAAGGAAGGCTAGATAGCAGTAATCTAGAAAAAAGATTTGTTTTGTTTTTAGCAGATTACACACTCGATATGAGATAACAGGATGATATAGCAGCCAAAAATCTAGTGCATTTTAATAGTGTAATATCCAAGGCTAGAGAGATGAGCAGGTTATAGTCCTTCCACATTTTGCCCTAGTAAGACCTCATGTAGAATATTATATTCTGTTCCAGGAATCACATTTTGGGAAGAATAGTAAATAATTTGGTTAATTAACAGTTGATGTTAACTGGAGAGATATAAAGTTCTCATAGCGTTTTGTGTACATTCCTCCCCCCCCCCCACCCATTTCATTCTTACAACAACCTTATGAGGTAGGTAGTATAGGTTTTATTATATCTTCATTTTACACTGAGGCTCAAAGGATGAATAAATAAAAGCATTAAAGAAAACCAGAATTGGAAGGGAATCACCTCAGGAGTCATCTAGTACAACCCGGACATGAACATGGCATACCAGACAAATGTTCAGGCAGCATTTGCTTGAAAATCTCTAGAATTGGGGTGTGAGAGGGAGGATAGTGATGGTCACTACAAGGCAGCTTGTTCCATTTTTGGATAGCTCTCATTGTTAAGTATTTCTTTCTTAATTAAGCTTAAATCTGCCTTTTTATCACTTCTACCTTTTCCTCCAAACTCTGTTTTCTAGGATCCAACAAAGGTCAAATCCCTTTTCTCTATGGACCAGCCTTTCCTATACTTGGGGAAAAAAACCCCAAAACATCATGGCCTCCCCATCTTCTCTTCTTTTGGTTAAACATCTCTAGTTCCATCAAAATGATCCACAGGATCTTGAAGCCTTCCACAATTTTAATTGTTCTCCTCTTGACACTCTCCAATTAACTAGTATCTTTTCTAAAATGTGCCCCAGAACTATACACAGTATTCCAGCTGTGGTCTGACTAGAGCAAAGTACAGTGGGACTATGACGTCCTCATTTCCCTTTCTCATCTCCTTCTTACTCTCCCTTTGCCTGCCACTGAAAAAGAAAAACAAAACCTTTGTAACAAATATGCAGAGTCTGCTTGATGTGTCCTGAAATGTGTATCTCATTCTACATCTAGGTAACATGCTTGATCAGTGATGCTCTGTGATACTTACTGGTGGTACTTAAATGGATCAGAGTTCTTAAGGCTTTCAGAGTTATTTGTCTTTACATTGTTGTTTTTGATTATCATGGTTCTGCTTACTTCACTCTGCGACTGTTAATATGTTTTCACACTTTTCCTTGAAACTATCTCTTTCATCTTTTCCTATGGTACAGCAAACCACCACCACCACCACCACCATGCCCTTTATGCCTTGGTCCAAGTAATTGATTAAAATGCTAACAACCTAGCGTCAAAGATAAATCCTTGCAGCACTCCATTAGAGACTTCCTTACAAGTTGAGATCAAACTGGATTTGCTGTTGAAAGACTTGGGTTAGAATCTGTGTTCTGCTACATGACTTTGGGCAAGTAATTTCATTTCTCTGGGTCTAGGTTTTCTCATCTGTAAGATGAGGTTTTGGGACTAGATGACCTCTAAGGTTCCTTCCACTTTTAAATATATGATTCTATGGTAATTCTTTTTGGCAGTTAGGTGACACAGAGTGCTGGGCCTGGAGTCAGGAAGCCTCAGACACTTACTAGATGTGTGACCCTGGGCAAGTCACTTACTTTTGCCTCAGTTTCCTCAGCTGTAAAATGAGCTGGAGAAGCAAATGGCAAACCACTCCAGTATCTTTGCCAAGAAAACCCCAAATCACATCACAAAGAGTCACACACAATTGAAATGAATGAACAACAACAAGGGTAACCCTTCGAGTCAAATCATCCAGCCAGTTCTGAACCAACCTAGCTATGTTATTGTCTAATTCAGGGGTGGGGAACCTGTGGCCTTGAGGCCACATGTGGCCCTCTACATCCTCAAGTGTGGCCCTTTGACTGAATCCAAACTTCACAGAAGGTAATTTACTGGCACCTCCTGTTTGGCTCATGTTTAAGAAGTGTAAATATACCCCTAGAAATAAATAAGCTCCTTAAGGCGAGGCACTGTTTTAATTTTGTCAATCCATCAATAAGCATACACTAAGCATTTATTATGTGCCAGGTACTGTGTTGAGTGCTGAGGATACAAAGAAAGGCCAAAACAGTCCTTTCTCTCCAACAGTTTACATTCTAATGAGGGAGACAACCTATAAACTCCTAGGGACATAATAGATAAATTCAGAGTAAATGGAAGCCACTAACAGCTGGTAAGGGAAGGATGGGAAAGGCCTTGAGCAGTGAGATTTGAGTGGCAGTGTTATGAACACCCAGAGAGCAAAGAGTATTCTTATATTCTTGATCTTTCCCCAACCCCTTAATGTCAGTGCCTCTTCTCTGTTGCTTATCTCCAATTTATCCTGAATATATATGTTGTTGTACAAAGCTGTTTGCATGCTGTCTCTTCTATTAGACTGTGAGCTCCTTGAGAGCAGGTACTGTCTTTTGCCTTTTTTTTATCCCCAGCACTTAGCACAGTGCCTGGCACATTGTAAGTGCTAATAAATGTCTGTTGACCAATTGACATGTGGATATACAAACTCTATTAGAATACCACACCCAAAAAGGAAATCATTACTGCCAGGGTTGGCCCATTGCATTTTTGCATAGCTCTCATTGTTAGGTAATCCCTACTCACAATGAGACATAGTTTACCTTCCTGTAACTTTTTCCCATTGGTCTTGTTTTGTCCTCAGGGAATTTACCTATGTCAACTCTTAAACTGTTATTACACTCCTAAATTTCTTCTTATCCAGACCAAATATCCTAAGATGTTTCAGTTGATCCCCATTAGATATGATTTTGAGTCTATTGGAAAATGATTCTAATTTGCTTCAAAATAAGGGGAGATTATACTTAGAATTCCCCATATTACTAAGATACTTGAAGGAGCCATCATTTGATAGCATCACCATTCCTTTCACAGATGCAAATCACAACTCCTTTGTCTGGACTGTCTGGCTGGCTCTTGGACATTTTATATATATACATATTCTACTGCTGTTCTAGACCCTAACCCTAACCCTAATCATTTTTCTTTAATGTTTACTACTTGGGTTTGCGCTAGGAGAGAGACATACTAACCAGGACTTATACTCCACTACCATAGCTTCATAGCTTTGAAAAGCTCCCTTTACATGATTACAAGGTATTATAGGAGGACTGGTGAATAATTCTTGAATTAAGACTTAATATAGAATAATATAGGAGAAAGGGAACTGACTCTGGAGTCAGAGAACCTTGGTTCAGATCCCACTGGTGATACTTAGTACCCATGCCAACTTGCTCAGTCTCTTAACCTCCCTGAGCCTCAGTTTCCCCAACTGAAATATGAGGCTTGAAGTCTAGTTCAGGGTCAGCAAACTTGGCCTGCAGCCTGGTTTTGTAGGACCGGAGAACTAAGAATGATTTTGATATTTTCAAATGAAGTTTTATCGCATTAAAAATATTTTAAAAACTATTCTTTGCTCTTGGCTATCAGGCTGTAGTTTGCTGACTACTAGACTAGATATCTTCTGAGGTAAAAGGTCAGCTTCAGTTCTAGATCTATGTATATCAAGGATCAAAATATACATTGAACTTAACTGAAAAGAATAGTGATAAAATGCATAAACAGACTAGAAAAATGAAATAGCTACAATCTCAGGAAATTTTCTATTTAAGAGCAGTAAGAACATGTCAAATTTAAATTCTCTTAAAAACTGTTTATATTTTTCCCTTTGGGACTCTGAACTACTTTTAGGTATTTCGGAGAAACAGTTATGCCATATTTAAAGTAAAAAAAAATGGCAGTTGCTTAGCAGGCCAAAATATCCACCCTTTATCCATTCTCCTAAAATTCATATTCCTTTGATCAGTCATCCATCAACATTCAGTAAATGAATACATTGTACTTGTGTTGACAACTCTGTTTTCAAGTTGTTTAGTTCACAAAGCGACAATCTTTCAGATAGAGCATCGGCTCTCTAAGTAAGAGTGGGACGAGGATGGGTGATTTGCCTTGTTCTCATCACCCCCGGATCTAAGTACAGTGTTATGAAGTGGTCCTGCTGAGTATACTTTTAGGTGTGCAGTCAGGGACATTCTGGGAGGGAAGCTCTCTTAACTGCTCCTGGCAGATCTAAATAAGGGAAAAGATTTTTTTTTTTTGCCCTAGAGTCCTCTCATAAAATGCAGGAAGCTCTGAAAGGGACTCTACCTTGTAGGATTTTAGGATCACAGTTTTGGAGCTTAAAGAGACTCCAGAGGCCATTTAGTCCAATATCCTCACTTAACATATGACAAAAAATGAAGTCTAGTGAGTTTGTGACTTCCCAAAGGTCACACAGGTAGTGTTAGAGGTGAGATAGAAATCTTGACCGTTGACCCTCAAGTCAGTGTTCTGTCCATTCTACTGTGCTACTTCCTAAAATTTTTTCAACTATCTTGCCCAAGAAACTTTGTGGCTATTCCATTGCCTTCTGGATAAAATACAAAATCTTCTGGAATTTAAAGTCCCTCACATTCTTTCAATACTGATTCACATTACCCGCCCCCCCCCACTCCATCGCATATTCTATGTTTCTGCCAAATGATCCCCCTTGCTATTCTCCGTATACAATATTCCATCTTCTTTCTACGCGATTTTGTCCCATGAGCCTGAAATAGATTCCCTCCTTATGTCTAGCGCTTCCAAGTCCCAGATCTCTTCAAAGCTCCTCTCAAAGGCCACGTCTCACAAGAAGCCTTTTCTCATAACCCCAGGTGTTAGTCCTTCCCATGTACTCTGAAAATGACTTTGTATCCATTCTGCACATTAACTGCGGTAGAATATAAGTTCTTAAAGGGTAGTGACCACTTAGTTTTTTTTGCCTTAGCACAGCAAAATGCGACGTGGTAAGCCTTACACATATTTTTGTATTTATTCTAATTTTTTAATGAATGATTTTCTTTTAAACATCCATTTCATGTGCAAATTGCACCCCCCCCATGAACACAAAAAGCATTTTTTTAAAGACCCAAGAACTTTTAAGCAAAAAATACAAGTGTCAATGTAGTCATAATCTATGAATTTGCTGATCTTTACTATTTTTAGTTATGGTGTATCTATCAATTTATCTTACTGTTCTTGGTTTAATATTTTTCTTCTATTGATGATTTATTTGGTAAATATGTGTCCATGTAAGAACTCTCCATCTTAGACTGAAAATTTTCATAAATCCAAGTCTTTCTGTAGATGACTGCTAACCACATGTGAAGCAAGATTAGGAAATTGACATCTATAATGAATTAAGCACTTAACCTTCCAAATTTTGAACCTTTGCATACAATTTATAGCTAAAGAAGGGTGATGTTCACCCTGTGGAGGCCACTTCATGCTGTTGAAGGTTCGCCAACTACCTGTAATGCATTTTGTTTTAATTTTGATCTCTGGAAAATATCAAGAACAAGAAAACTTCCTTCCGACCCCTACCCCACCAATCACGGTCTCCATCATAAACACAGTACTGAAATAATACAAACATCTTAGATAGACCCTCTTTTGAAAATAAGAAACTTGCCTCGCCCTCCTAACAGGACTGAAGTCTGAACAGTTTGTTCGCCAAGAGAGTGGGATTTGGCAGCACTCCTTGTAAACTACAGCCCCAGGAGGCTTCACAGTGAATTGAAATTGTTTCCTCTGGTCAAACTTTTGTTGGTGGTGCACCCCTCCTCCACCCCAGGATATGAATTCATCATGTTTGTTTTGGGGGGTCAGTCTCAGGGGCAGCCTAGGTGGTGGTGGCAGCAGTTTGTGTGTGTGTGTGTGTGTGTGTGTGTGTGTGTGTGTGTGTGTGTGTGTGTGAATACTTGGGTGTTTCTGTAGAGATTTACCAGAATCTTGTATGACTGCAGTTCTCCTTGTTCATTCACAGTCCCTTAGAAAGTGATTGGTATTTAACCAACAAAATCAAAGAGGAAATGGTGAAGTGGAAAAGTTAGGTGTGGCAGCAGGTCTCTCACGACTCAAGTCGACCTCCCAGGTCACCTCTCATGGACTCTGCCCCCACTGCATCCCGGGATATCTCCAGTTGTCCTGATCTATATCTTGCCACTGGACCCAGATAGCTTCAGAGGAGAAAGTGAGGCTGGTGACTTTGCACAGCCTTCCCTCACTTAAATCCAATTCACTTGCATGTCATGGCATCACCTCCCTGAGTCATGGTCCTCTTCGAGAACAAAGGACAAACAGTAACCTCATGGACTCTGCAATCTTCAGAGGACCAGCAACATTCAAAGGGGTGACATCCAGGTGATTTGGATTTCATGGAAAGTGTCCTGGCTTAACAGTGATTTTCCATTTTGAGCTTTTGCTGCTCAGTGCTCCTTTTTATGCCTGATAAAGATTAATAAAGACTGTCACAAACTACCTAGAAGACACCAAAGAGGAATCCTTCTTAATTTGAATCTATTTTGGTTATTTGCTTAATAAAAAATGAAGATTCTCCTAAGCTACATATAGTGAACAGCCAAAGGCCTGGTGTAAAGGTGTTTTATGTTGGAAAGAGCAGGGCAGGGAGCAGAAATGAGGGTCACTAACTATGTGACTTCAGTTTGTGTATCGGAAAAAAACATAGGCACTTAATTTTGATGACTTTATAAGTGAAAGGATTTGGAACAAGAAGTTCTTTCAGAAGATGGGCAGGAGGAATAGTCATGGAACCCCTTCTAACAAATAAACCCAACTGAGCAAAACAAATCTACACATTGGCCATGACTGAAAAATCATGTCAGAGTCTGTCATCTCTCTGTCAAACATGGGAAGCATGATTCATCGCTGGACCTCTGCCATCATGGTTGGCCATTACATTGACTATAGTTCTTAAGTCTTTCAAGGTTAATTTTCTTTTCAATGTCTACATCATTGTGTGAATTGTTTTGGTTCTGGTCACTTTGCTCTGCATTAGTTCATATAAGTCTTTCCAAGTTTTTCTGAATCCATCCCTTCAGTCACTTCTTATATTAATAATATTCGGTTACATTTTTAAACAGTAATTTTTTCAGCTATTCCTCAACTGGTGAGTACTCCTTTAATTTTCAATTCTTTCCTCCCACAAAGAATGTTGTGAATAATTTTCTACATATGAGTCCTTTCCCTCTTTCTTTGATCTCGTTGGGGTATATGCCTAACAATAGTATTGCTTGAGCAAAGGGATATACAGTTGAGGACTTTTGCAGTGTAGCTTCAACTTGCTTCCCAGAATGTCTGGACCAATTCACAGCTCCACCAATAAGTGCATTAAGATGTGCCTGTCCTCCTTTATCCCCTCCAGCAATTGTCATTTACCTTTTTGTAATCATTTTTGCCAACCTTGTAAGTGTAAGGTAGAACTTCAGAGTTGTTTTAATTTGTAATAACAAAATACTTCACTACAAATATGATTAGGGTTAGAGTGATTCTACCAGATGGGGCGGGGAGGACAAGGGAAAGGATGGAGGGAGCCCACAGGTTCTCCTGATGCTATTGTGGGAGGTCAGTGATGTGTAAAGGTGCAGGGAATTTGCAAAGAATGCAGACTGCTCCAAAGGCCTTTGGGCAAATGATTTACTCTTCTCACATTTATATCATCTTTTAGAGTTTTCAAAGAGCTTTTATATGCATTAGATCATTGCATTCTTACAACAATCCTGTCAAGTTAAGTGCAGGTATTATTATCCACATTTTTCTAGGATCCCAAAACTGAATCTCAGGGGTTTTGAGAAACTCGCTCATGTGGCTAGCAAGCGGCTGCTGGGGGCAGAAGCCAGGTTTTCATTTCAGCGTCCTTTCTGTTATATCATAGACTTTGGTCCTGCATGGGTGGATATAGGATAGAATAGTATCCTCTAGTGCCAAGAATGTCAACAAAGAGAAGCTTGATCTATGGGTGCCCTGAGGCAGAGGAACTCTATGTCTCTGGAGGCAAATTTGACAGATTTCACAAGGTTGGGATATCCTCAGAAGAACATAAAAAATGTTTAGTCCACAGAAGGCTTGTCCAGTCTTGCCTGGAACTATAAGCACAGATTCTCTCACTCAGGATCCTCTAAGTGAGCAAAAAATAGCCAGCATGATTTTGGACTTGGAATATTCAGCAGCAAGGTCTTTTTTTTTTCAGCTGGATCTGTGATTTCATCAATGTGGGAACTCCCAGTGAAGAACCTCCTTTGCTAATACATATTGGAAACTTCTCTACAATATATAGACTTGGAGTGCGGGTGGGTGGGGGTTGCTTAAACTGGGACTCACAGATCACCCTGGCCACCCCTTTCCCCCCCCCCCCCCGCCACGGGGGCAGGGTCTGTGGAGATTTCAGGGCTCCATGAACTTGGATCAAAAACAAATTAAATTTTCATTTTCATCAGCCTGTAACTAAAATTTAGCATTTCCTTCAATCATTTAAAAATAGCATTCTGAGAAGGGGTGCATAGAACTCACTAGCCTTCCAGAGGGGTCCATGACACAAAGTATGTTAAGAATCCTTGTGTTAGGGAGTTGTTCAGGGCCCTGAGAGGTTAAGTGAATTGCCCAGTACGTATTAGAGTTGGGACTTGAACTAAGGTGTTCTGAGGCAGGCTCTCTATTCATTACACCATGCTGCTTCTTTAGGTCTATGCTAAGCATCTGCTAGCTGTTTCTTGGAAAGAACTGTTGGTGTGCTTATTCAAATTAAGTATGGCAGTACAACAGGGAAAGAAAAATAGTCATAGAGGCAGACAAGGCTTGTAAGTGGGGCACAGGCAGCAATAGGTAGGATGCCCCCAAGAGCTTGCCCCACTAACTTGTGGCTGGTTGTTGGGCTTTCTGTCCATAAATGATGCACTGGTGAATATGTCTAGTTCAGGGTTGAATGTAGATTGAATTAGTGATGTGGATGTGTGTGTGTGTGTGTGTGTGTGTGTGTGTGTGTTCAGTAATGGCTACTTTATCATCATGGTATTTCTTTTTCTCTAACACATATACCAATCTGAAGTATGTATTTACAAGAGGAAGTAAAGTGGAAAAGTCCCATGGGGAAGGTAACAATACTTCATACCAGATGGTTGAAACCATCTCTTGGAGTTTCCTGGATCATTTCCAAGTGATATGTTGACCAAGATGCTTCTTTAAAACTGGTGAGTTCCCAGTGTGTAGTGTTTGCTGTCATTTAATAAGTTTGGCTTTACAGAGTTACCCCTTCAGAAGTTGGTAATTTCCTCCTGTGTATTATATTTCCAATTTAGGCTGTTGCCACTGGTCTGGTACCTAAGTATGCCTGCGTAGGACAATAGTTTAGGTTTCTCATAGACATGAATTTTGGAATCAGATTATGCCATATAATATATAATAATACATTTTCTATAAAAATAAATTCTATTTAAATAAACACAACTATTATCAAATTACTCAACACTAAAATTCATTACCTTAGAAAAATAATCCAAATTAGAGATAAATTTAGAGAATTTGGTACTTTTCCCTAAATTTCATTGCTTAATCTATTTTTAATAACTAATAGCTTAAATTACTATTAAATAATAGCTTAATATTTCTGTCTAATTGAACTCACAATCGGTCTCAGAAGTTGAGTAAACAACATACCCTGAATCAGTCCAAAGACCCTCTTATTGTAAATATTGGGAAAAGCATAGAAGAAGGCATTGCATGCATACTAAAGGTGTTCACCATTGTGATGAAGGCAATGCAGTGCAAAGCCCTAGTTGAAGATGGATTCTCTGTGGATGGTGAGGTCCTCCAGATCCTCCAGTTTGCAGATGACATTGTGCTGATTGCATCAAGCCCTGGAATACTGAGGAGGCTCCTAGATAAGATCCACACCCACTCAAAAGAGTTTGGTCTGGCTGTTTATGCTGGGAAGACCAAACTGATGAAGAGTTTCCATTGTCTCAATTATAACATGGAATTGGATGGACAACCTAGGCGCTTGTTGGTAAGTATGTATATCTGGGACCAATGGTATGGATAAGTCATGAATTGGGCTTAGAACAAAACAGAAGAAAGACTATTATAAATACCCAAATTAACTGTAATGGACATATGAAGAATGATCTCTCTGCATCCAGAGAAAGAACTGGTAAATAGAAGGATGTATAGAATAATTTTACATATATACATACATATATATATATATATATATAATATATATACATGGTAGCCATCTCTAGCATGGGGAGGGAAGAAAAAAGGGAAAAAATATACACGGCAACTTTTTTATATATTTAAAAGGAATAGCAAGTTATATGTAGTAGATTTGTAGCTTTATGTACAATCATCTTTTTGAAAAATTATACTGTGTTATGGAAATGCTTGTTTTATTCCATAAATTTTTTATAAATTAATTAATTAATTTTTTTAAAAGGAAGGAAGAGAGCAGGATGGATTTCCTTCAAGAAACTTTAAAGCTTCTTTAAGGACTCCAAGCTTCTCTTGGAAGGAAAGCCTCATTTTTATAATGCTAGTATTCCACTAATGTTGTCATTTGGTTGTGAGACATAGAGCACAACAGTCTCTGAAGAATTGTAAATGAATATGTCACAGAGGGCAATTGAAAGGTACATGGTGGGTGTGGGCAGGTTGCAACATATAATCAGGAAGCATTTCAAAGAACAGGAGTAAGATGTCATCATGGCAACATATCATATAAAGAGAAGATGGGTTGATCACATGGCAAGGATGAGGGACGGCTGCTGAACAGCCCGAGTTTTCCACTGGTCTCTTCACTATGTCAAGAAAAGGTGAGGAAGGGTTCCTGGTGTGAAATTATGGATGGGCATGGGCAAGAATAACACAGGATGGGCCAAACATCGATGGGTTAATGTGCAATAACAGCGCTTACCTCATGAAATTGTTATAAGGATCAAATGGATTAATATTTATAAAGTGCTTTGTAAACCTTAAAGCACTACATAAATGCTAGCTATTATTATTAATAAATGTTTTGGTACAGAATTGTTGATTATACTATGATATAAACCATTAAAAGCTTCAAGCATTACTTATCCCATGGGCGTTTGCATTTTAGCAGGTATAAAAGATTTGTATTAAGTGGATGAAGTTTTGATATGGGCTTTCAGGAAAGTCATCAAATGCAAGATTTCTTATGGGATCAGGTCTTTCTAAATAACAAAATTATTATGCACAGTTACTCTCTATTCTTGGTAAAGCTGACCTTAATGTCTTTCATAGAACCAGAGAATATTAAAGCCACGAGAGTCTTTAGAGATCATCTAATCCAAAACCTTTCTGCTTTTGCAAGACCAGATCAACATCAGCACAAATGTCTTCTTTTCAGTTTTCTAGATGCGTTTGTGATGCTTTGGAAGAACTTGGTGTCATTGATTGAAACTGTCCTAGCAATGTGGTATTTGTCTTGACTGAGCCCGTAGATCTGCTCAAGTTGAGGCTATTTGTTTGTAAAGATAATCTCCCTGTCTCTGCCTCTCTATCTCTGTCTCTGTCTTTCTCTTTCTCTTTCTGTCAATCTCTCTGTGTCTCTCTCAATATCTCTCTGTCTCTCTCTTTCCATTCTTACTGGCTTGATTACATTTTAAAGTCTTCTGCATGTTGTTTATATTATTTTGTTTTACATCCTTAGAATTAGTAGTACCCTCTGTCTCTTTTCTTTATATCTTTGACAGAAATATGAATTGTGGCTTCTCAGTCAATGTTTGGGAGGTTTCCTGCTAAGAGAACCAATAGATATATTACAATTGGCTTGACCAAGAAGGAAACTCAAGGCAGAAAGCAAGGAAAATGTCCATCTCATCTTCTAAATCTATGATGAGAGAGATAAATACCCAAAGAAGGTTCCTGGGTTATTTTTACCACATGGGCTATTTTTCCTTCACCACTTGAAGGAAATGAGGGTGGAAAGTTGGGGGAGGGCTCTTCCAAAGACCACACCCTGGGGCATTTCCCATCCACTTTTATAGTGTGGCCTCCCAGAGGAGCTTTTTCAGTACAACAGATACAAAGGCAGCTGCTTACCAAGGCATATGGAGGGCTCATTGAATAGACAATGTAGAAACAGGTAGTTTCGAATCTGGTCCCATTACTTACTTTTGTTTGGCACAGATTACTATGGTAACAGGGTTGGCATAGCTGTTTCCTCTTTCACTCCTTGGTCTACCCATCAGCCATTCCTTCCAGGGTACTATCTTGATCCCTGAGTCACTGTCCTTTTTTATCAATCCATTATTAACTGCTAGCTCAAGTTAATTCAACTCAATTTACAAATATTTATTCATACCTAATATGTGCACAGCCTTGTGCTCCACCCTGGGGACACAGGAAAGAACACCTGCCCCCAAGAAGCTGACATTCTACAGGTTCCAAGACAGCCATTTCTCTTGGCTCCCTTGAAGCAGAAGCAAGGCCTTTCTTTTGAAGCTCCAGGTTCATCTTTTGGATCTAAATCAAAAATCCTTCCTTTGGACATTTGCGTATCATGGACCTGTTTGGCAGTCTAACAAAGCCTGTGGATCCCTTTTCAGAATGTTTTAAAATATATTATAGAATATATGGAATTACAAAGAAAAATAATTATATTGAAATAGTTATCAAAATATTAAAATGAAAAGTTCATAGGCCTCCTTCCTCTCCCTCCTACCCAGGTTAAGGTTAAGCTGCTCTAGAAATCAGCTAAATCCTGACTCAGTGGCTTCTCTAGAGTCCATTTCAGTTTCAGAAATCTCTGAGCAGAAAATGCTGAATAAATGTCTTAAGAGAAACTTCTTTACATTCCTTATATTTTATTTTACATTAAATATTTATATTTATCTTTTCTATTTATCTTTATTTTATTTATTTATATTATGAACTTTACGTTCCTTACTTATTCTCCATTTTTAATCTAATTTTGCCAAAAAGGTTTCCTTTCATTCATTAGCAAAAATTCATTGATCATGCAAATCAGTGTATTAGTTTCACATGTTCACTAGGCATAGGCATGACCAGTGGCACCACCATTCCTTGGAATTCACAAGGACATTGCCTTCACTTTTATGTACTCATATACTTAGCATATATGTTGTATTATTGTTATTAGAATCATACCCTGCCACTAGCCTGTAAACTCCATAAAGGTAGGGATCTAAGTCAGTTCTGGGTTTCTTCCTTGCTTGTTCTCTTAGAGTATTTTTGGATCTCTTCTTTATCTTCCTACCTTCCTTTGTGTGGCATGCCAGCAAAGCCATACTTACAAAGTAAGCTACAGAATTCTGCTTGGAAAGAGGTACTTAATTGGGATCACCAGAATCTAGACTGCTGGAGAATTCTTATCTCAGAAATAAGTGTATCTCTATTTAACACAGTAAGTTGAATAACCACATGGACCATCAGGGAAATCCTTAGCTTAAGAACATACAAATCTATCAATAATGATTCCTATGTACTAAAAATTCCTTAAAATAATCCTAGAGATATAATGAACACAATTATTCATATAAATAAGACTGTGATAGACTAAAATAAACACCTATCCTACATCTAGTAAGGCCTTCTTAGATGCAAAAGCATGGCAACGCGGTACAAGGTCATCATGTGGAAAGTAAGGGGGGATGCATTCTTTGTGGCTTTTGAAAACAGAGTAGGGACCAGTGGGTGGAAATTTACAGACAGCTGGAGTTCTGCTTTAAAGGAAGGACTTTTTAACAAGACGTTATCTAAAGAATAGGGTGCTTCATGAATTTCTGAATTCACTAAAGGAATTTGACCAGAAGTTAGGCGATTGAAAACTTCTGGGAAAGTTGTAAAGTTGATTCTTATATGCAGTAGAGGTTTAAGTGAAATGATTCTAAATATCTATAATTTTAAATGTCATAGAAAATTTTCTTCTTTGTTTGCATGTAGTTATTACATCATTTAGGATTATACATTCAAACCTGGAAGGGACCTTAGAAGTCATATAGTTCAACACCCCCATTTTATAGATGAGGAAACACCACAAAGATGGTTGAGTGACTTGTCCAAGATCGTGAAGGAATTCAGTGAGTGATGGGGCTGGGATTTGAACCCAGGCCCTCTAACTCCAGATCCACCACTCTTTCCACTGTACCAATTCATGCCCAATTGTTATTTATTAAAAAGTAATCCATATTATTTTGCATTTATTCATTCATATAGAGAGTCCAGAAAGGGATGGAAGGAAAGAGTTACAAATATATCTGTAACTGACCTTGGGCAAAATAGGTTGGGTTCATCTTTAGGCTCTCCTCAAGAATATTCTCCATGGCTTATTTTGCCTCTACTTGGGGAATTCTATCCTAGGAAACACAAGAATTTGGTTCATGCCTCCCATTGGCCATTAGCTTCTCTACAAGCATTTAAATACACTATCACAAATTTTATTTAGCCTCATAAAATGCAGAGTGGGTTCACATGTGAACCCCTCAGTGGTTAAGAAAATTCTCTTAAGCAACCCTCTCTTTTGTATCCCATTTTCCACCTGGACCTATGTGATCCCTATGGATAGTTTAAGTTCCTTCTCAGTGCAAGTTTGTCTCTGATGTGCCTTTTCTTACCCTTTTGGGCTGTGTAGATGGTGTAGGTTATAATGTTGGATGTCTCTTCTCCTTTTCTACTTTCTTTTTTCTAGGCTCCAAATTCTTTCTCAGTCTCCCCCTTCCACATCTCTATCTGGATGTGTCATCTCCACAGAACACAATTTCTACCTGGTCAGGCCCTTTGTTCACATTTCCTGAGGACAGCTGCATGGATATTTGGGCCTCTTTCCAGATCCTCATGTAGCTCAGCATCAGTCTGGTAGTACAATAAGTCCTAAGGACAAGGAGAGTCCATACCTGGTCTGGAGAATTCCTACCTTGTTTAAGAGAGCAGAGGAGAAATTGACTTACTTATTCCTCTTTGTACCCTCCTGGCCATTTCTACTATGTGGAATTAAATTCTTCAAGTTTATACTATTTCCACAGTGTTCTGAGACAAGTTTGGATATGATCCTTTCCCTATTATTTCCTTATTGGGTATGATTCTTTTTCCTTATTAGAAAAAGGAGTGGGAGGCAGGAAAAGATGGGGATGAAGATGAGGAAAGGGAGAAAGAAAAAAACGGTCATGATTAATGTTGGAAGACTAAGAAGTTAAGGATCTGGAATCAGAGAGGAGATTGGTAAAATTAGAAGTCTGGGTAGTCAGCGTAAGTGAAATGTTCTTTTCTTGGTATCTTGACCATTTTGAAAATAAGGTAAATAGAAATCTAGTATTTCACAAAAAGCAATGGCAGTCCAGTTGGGATATAGGAATTCTGAAGAGGAAACCTCCACTATCCCAGAATCTTAGAATGGGGAAGGACCTCTGAGTCCAACTACTCCATACAATTCTTAAAGAAGATTTTCTTCTATAACATATTAGACAACTGATCATGCTGCCTGTCCTTGAAACATCCAATGAGAGGAAATGCATGACTTTATAAGTCATTTCTTTGGCTAACTGTAATTGCTAGAAAGTTTTTTTTGATACATCAAGCCTAAATTCATTCCTACGGAGCTATATTCATCACTCCTAATTCCCAGTCCCTCTGGGACCAAGAAGAAAAAGTCCCATCCTTCCCCCATAATGAAGCGTTCAAATATAGACAGCTATCATATCTCTGAAGATGTGTTCTCCTTTCCAGGCTAAACATCCCAATTTCTTCAGCAGATCCCCACATGGCAAGATCTTGAGTTCTTTTAACATTCTGTTGGCTATTCTCTGGATTCTCTTTATCATATCAATTTCCTTAATTAAATATAACACTCAGAACTGAAAATAATGCTCAAGATGTGTTCTGACCAGAATATAGGAGAGAGGGACAATCACCTTTCTAGTTCTGGACACTATTCCTTTCTTAATTTAACCTAAAATTGCCTGCCATATCCTGTGGGCCTAGGTCCATGCCCATGACCTCACTCCATACCTATAGCCCTTTTTCTTGCTATAATATGCAACTTAGCAATTTTGAAATTGGCAATAAGACACCCACAACTACTTGAAAAGGAAACCATAGTCTCTTATTAGTATCAATTTGCTTTTAGAGGAATGAGACAGATTATAGCATTCATAAAGGAGGAAAGCTCAAATTAAAGTGCTTTGTTATTACATGCCGACTATGTGGTGATATAATTGTTTCATGTCTTTTTTTCCCCAGATATAAAGGCATTAATACCCAAAAGAACTTGAAATGACAATATGGCAATTTTACAAATATGAAAGGCTCTGCTGTATTATAAATGATAGTTTCTGAATATTAAGTACCTTGGCAGAATGATGATGTCAAAGCTGCCCCTGCATAGGTGGAAGGGGTATCAGTGAAATGATGGATATTCAGCTTACTTTATCTTGACAAAGAAGCACTGACTTCTCATTGAATCAACTGACAATCCCTTCCCTGCCTTGTAGGTTCCTGAGACACATTTTCCCACAAGCATAGACAGAGTCCAGGGCATAGTGGACTCAGGCTTAGAGACCATATGTAGTAAGAAGGTAACTCACAGCTTCTGGTTGGATGGAACTCCTTTACTTGTTTCCTTCACCTCTATCGTCCCTTCCAGCTCTAAATCTATGATCCTATGTGTTGCAACAATTTGGCTAGTGGCTGTTGTGGGGGTGAAAGACCAACACAAGCCCAACAACAAGAACACTGCCAGCACAAGTTCTTTGATCTGCTTTACTAAGGAAAGTAATGTTAAGGAATTAACAATCTTACTTTAATCCAACATATACATATATTATTCACTTAGCTCGGGAGGAAAAGCCAGCATCCTGAACTTCAGAGCAAATACAAACAAGTTACAAACATACATTATAAACAGACCAAATACAATTCATAGTTACCAAGAAACTGTCAACATCTGGGTGAACCAGGAGGCTCTTACAGCAGCTGCCCAGAGTCCCACAACAACACTACTCCAGGAGTGAGAGCCTCAAGCAAATAGCTCTGTTCTCTCTTTTTATACAATCTTCCTCATCTGAGTGACCAGAACTTAGGCACATACTATTGGCTCTGGTCTTAGCAACTCCCCTTAGGGCCCTGAGGGCTTCATGCCCACATAGGCTTAGCACCTAGTAGATAGAGGTTTGGGCCTGGGGCTTTGCACCTAGTAAGGCTCAATCAAAGACAATTAATTTAGCATTCTAAAACTGTAAAACAGTCCCAATTTAATTAGTATTATAGTATGACCCATCAATCAACAAGTATTTATTAAGTGTGTACCATGTGCAAGGTACTCTGCTAAGCATTGTAGTTACAAAGACAAAAAGTGAAAGTTTCTGATCTCAAGGAGCTTAAATTTTAATGGGGAATACAATATGAAAAATATTTTCTGATATATGCAAATGAATATGAGGTAGTTTGGAGAGAGATTGCCCTGGCAGCTGGGTGGCTCAAGGAAGCCTTCTTAAGGGGACTTCTCACCAAAATGGATGCCTGAATGGAGGCAGATAGTGTAGCTTACCCCAAAATATTCAAGCAAAGTCCTAAAAGTCACACTACACTAAATAATAATCAAGAAATCCAATGAGAAATTAGGGTACATGCCTTCTTCTACCCCAGATCTGCACTAAAAGTCAGCCAGAAGCCCACAGGCAATACAGAAGGGGGCTGTCATCAGAGTCAGTGCCAATGCAGGCAAACCAGATGGCAGCCTCTCAGCATGACCAGAGAGAGAGAGAGAGAGAGAGAGAGAGAGAGAGAGAGAGATGAAGGCCAGAGACATTTGTATGGCTCTGTATCTGAAAGTAGCAAAAGTAGAGGGCAAGCCCTGAAAAAGACCTACAATGTTTGGAAACTCATAATGGCCACCTTAGAAGCAAAGGGGAAAAGCTTTGACCAGTCTGGCCACCGTAGATCTCAGACGAGGACGCCTGAAGCCTAGGTCCCTAGCGTTCTGTCCAGAGACACCATAGAGAGCCCTGAAGATCCAGTGTTCTGTACCTCAAAGATCCAGAGATCTACTCCTGGGAGGTATAGATTGATGCAGGAGCCAAGGTGAACTACTTTAAGATCAACCAGGGCTGACCACCCCACTAAAAAGTACAGCAGGATCATGGACCTGGCAGAAAGCCTCATTTTAGGAACTAAGGCCAGAGAGATGAGCAAGTAGAAGAAGATATAGACCCCTTTAAAGAATTATGATAGATTCAAAGATACCCAAAACTCCAATGTGGAAGGAGAGAATAGCTCCATAACAGCTCCAATCAGAGGCTCAAAAGAAAAACTGAATTTTCAAAAAGGACTACATAAATAACTAGAAGAAATTTATTTAAGAGATAAGGAACATTAAACAAAAATTTTGAAGGCAAGAACTGGAAAGAGAATAAATAGTTTAGAACAAAAAGTGATAAACCTTATCCAATAATGAACTTTCTGAAAATTAGAAAATTAGACCAAACATAAATCAATGACCTCATGAGATAATGAGAAAGGTTAGAACAAAATAAAAAGATTGAAAAAAAATTGAAGAAAATTTAAGGTGAAACACGCCCCCCCCCCAAAAAAACAAAAACAGATGACCATGAGAACAAGTGAAGGAGAGATCGTCTAAGTATCACTGAACTCCGTGGGGGAAAAAAAGATTAAAAAGCCTGGAGACTATGTTTCAGGAAATCATAAATTAAAACTGCTCAGATCTATTAGAACCAGAGAACGACGTATAAATATAAAGAATCCACCTCCTGAAAGGAACTACAAAAGGAAAAGCCCTGAAATGTCATCGCCAAAATTGATAGTTCCCACATCAAAGAAAAAAATCTGCAAGCACTGAAAAAGTGGTAGTTCAAATAACAAGAAACCAAAGTCAAGATCACACAAGGCCTGGCAGCTTCTGCTATAAAAGAGAATATATTGTTACAAATGGCCAAAGATATATACTTATGACCATGAATAACTTACCCTGCAAAGCTGAGTGTAGTCTGATGGGGGAGGGAGTGCGGGAGGAGGAATGGATCTTTTACTCAAACAGAAGATTTTGAAGAATTCCTGTTGAAAAGGACAGAGCTGAATTGTAACTTTGAAACACAAACACAAGAAACAAGAGGGAAAGATAAATTCATTTGAGTAATTGATTATAAGGAGCTGTCTGATGATGAAGGTCTAACATTCTAATACAGGGAGAAGACACAAGTGTTCCTTTGGAGCATTCGTCTATTGAAAGGATACTAAGGGAGTTAAGTAAGAAAAATAAGAACATCTGAAAGGTGAATTGTTTCTGTTCTGAGAGTTTTAATAGGAGAAAGAAAAGGACAGACAAAAGGACTACACTTTTTCTGCACTAGTGTAGAAAAGGGGAAGACTGGGATAGAGCTTGACATTTGTTATCAGTGGTGTTTGTGGGGAAAAAAAGAGCATGAAAACATGGAGGAAAGAGTGGGGAAGTGGACAGCAGATGAGCCTCAATGTTATCTGAAACAGATCAGGAATGTTGAACATACACATTTACATACATACACATATTCACACACATACAAAAAGAGCAAAAACACATAAAACTCAACAGGCAAACAGAAAGGGATATGGAGAGGGGAGGTTAAAAGGGAGGATAATGCTGGAAAGGGAACAGTCACTAGCAAAGTAAACTTCCTGATCTTGAAGGTGGGGGAAGATTACAAAAAAAAAAGAAAGAGAAAAGAAAAAACCCAGAACCTAAGGGGATGCCCATCAATTGGGGAATGGCTGAACAAATTGTGGTATATAAATATGATGGAATATTATTTCACTGTAATAAGTGATGAAAGAGATTATTTCAGAGAGTCCTCTCAATAGGAACTGATGCATAGCAAAGAAAGTAGAATCAGGAGAATTATTTATATAATAACATTGCAAAAAACAAACAGAAACCCTAAATTTTTGAAAGACTTAAGAACTCTAATCAAAGAAATGACCAACCACATGTCTAGACGACTTATTGTAAAATATGTTGTATGCCTCCTGACAGAAAGGTGAAGGTGCAGAAAGAAACATACATTCGGGGGCATGGATATTGTTTGCATTTATTTTGTTTGGTTGAGCTTCTGTGTTACAAAGATTTTTTTCTTTATGTTTTTAATTGGAGTGAGGACAATGGAGGGGAAAATGGAGAACTGATAGTAATAGGAAAAAAGAAAAGAATAAAGAGGAGGGACATTGAAATTTTTTTTAAGCGCACAGAAGAGTCCAGAATGTAGTTCAGAAGGAAGTATAGGAAAGCAGGAGAGTTTTGAAAGCAGAAAGTTGAATTAATTACATACTTTTTTTAAAAATCAGAAGGTATCAAATGGAGATTCATGATTTCCTATACTATGCTCTTTTTGTGTTTAACTTTGTATGTGGAAATGCCCTTTTTTGAGGGGAGGAAAATAACTGCCCTCTTTTCTCTAGCAAGGCAATTTCCTGAAGGACAGTCCTGTGCACCTAGTGCTAGTACCCAGAGGGAGATGTGATTCCTCATTGGCTGAGAGACCTTTGGACCAGGCTTCCGAGTAAATTTGCAGAGACTTCAGACCCTGAGAGAAGCCTAGACCAAGAGAGAGGGGTAGAGAAGGCATAAAACTTTTTAATTGATGACAAGAGGCCCCAGAGCTTCTATCTCAAGGGCTACAGTCAATGGAAATATAGAAATGTGTTGGAAGGATAGTGTGTGGAGAACTTTAAATATCCAAAGGAGGAGTTTTTTATTTTATTCTAGAGGCAATAAGGAGCCACTAGAGCTTCTTGAGTAAGTGTCAAGGTAGGAAAGAAATGTATGATATCATCAGGTCTGTGTTTTTGCAAAAATCACTTTTCAGCAGCGTGGAGATGTGGGGAGAGGCTTAAGACAGTAAAACCAGAAAAGGATCCTATTGAAATAGTCCAGGTAAGAGGGAATGACCATGAACTTGGGACTCATGAGGTGCCAAGAAGGCTCCGATGCCCTCAAATTATGTGCCCCATTTACTGACTTAGGCTTGAAATTCTGATGATAGAGCTTCCTCCTTTTCATTTCAAGCACTGGTCTCTACTAACATTCAAATGCCTCGTTGAGGCTGCATCTCTTTTAACTTATTTGTTGTCACATTATGAGTTGTGCCAGAGGATGAAAATTATCAGGACTTAGGAAAAGATTGTATCCTTCCTCTTCTCTTTTCTCTTTGTAAATAGACAATGGCTCACTGTTTGAACTAGCATGACAGTTTTAAAACTAGATTCCATTAAAGGTTGGCAAGGGTTTTCATGAAGTGAAGTAGAGTAATAATGCAAGAGGGATAGAGTGCTGCAGTGGAATGCTATGTTAAAATTGTAGTCAAGAAAACTTGGGTTCAAGTCCCACTTCTGACATAGTTGGCTGTATGACTGTGGACAATTCATT
This sequence comes from Trichosurus vulpecula, assembly GCF_011100635.1. Lineage (NCBI taxonomy): Eukaryota > Metazoa > Chordata > Mammalia > Diprotodontia > Phalangeridae > Trichosurus > Trichosurus vulpecula. The sequence goes on along the minus strand of NC_050573.1, from coordinate 298,643,374 downwards.
CAAACTTTCAGTGCCTCTGGCATCTCTCCAATACTATAAGTTATGGATGACAGAGAGTGGACTAAATTGCATCTAGAAAATTACACAGTGCTCCTAAATTTGGCCAGAGTACACCATTGGATATCCTTCATATCCTCCATACCATTCCATCTTGTATAATTTGATCTCTGTTATTTGTGCATGGGGAAAGCAAGGGGGTGGAGTGGATAGAGTGCCAGGCCAGGTGTCAGGAAGACTCATCTTTTTGAATTCAAATCTGGCCTCAGATACTTATTAACTGTATGACCCTGGGCAAGTCATTTAATCCTATTTGCCTCACTCTCTTCATTTGTAAAATGAACTAGAGAAGGAAATGGCAAACCACTCTAGTGTCTCTGCCCAGAAAACCCCAAATGGGGCCACTAAGAGTTAGACATGATTAAAAACAAATGAATAACAACAACAAATCCAGCCAGAGGACATCACTGAGTGTCTTTTATACCATTTTTGGACCTTCTTCCAGTGGCCCCAGGCTGAACCTTAATCAGCCAGATCCCACCAGGATCTTCCCCTTCCCACATTATGCAATAAGAACCACCAGGCCTTTCCATCAACCCTACATTGAACTTTCTTATAGTTGCTATCTCTCCCAATGGAATGTGAGCTCTTTGCAGCAGAGACCATCTCACCTTTCTCTTTTTATTCCCAGTGGTTAGTAAAGTATTTGGTACATAATGAGTCCTTAATAAATGCTTTTCTATTCCATTTCATGAACAGAAACCTATCTTTTTAACACCAATATTCTCCTGCTGATGCTATATGACTAGAAACCATAGAACAGCATAGACTCTGAAGAATAAAAATTCCATGCAACCCCACGGGCAATGGAGAAACATATGAACTGTGGTCTAGCCCTACCTTCCTCACTTTATATTTGTGAAATCACTTTTTAAAAAATCACAAGTGTAGGACTTTATTTTCTATTGCATTTCATTTTTATATTTTATTATACTTTAGGAACAGATACGAAGTTTTCTGTTTGGCTTTTAAAGCCCATCACAATCTTGACTTTAACCTGTTTTTCCAGGCTTATTGTGCATTACTGCTTTCATACATTCTTCAGTCCAGACAACTGGCCTTCCAGGTGTTCCTCAGACAGCACATTCTGTTTATGTCTCCCATCTCTGCATCTTTGCACAAACTGTCTACAAGTGTACTCCATTCCTGGAGGACTGCTTCACTTCTGTCTCTTAGAATCCCTAGCTTCTTCCAAAGCCCTGTCCCCTTACTTGGCACTTCTTTTGTATATTCTTTTTTTTTCTTTTTGGCAGGGCCATCAGGGTTAAGTGACTTACCCAAGGCCACACAGCTAGTAAGTGTGTCAAGTGTCTGGGGCCGGGTTTGAACTCAGGTCCTCCTGACTCCATGGCTGGTGCTCTACTCACTGAGCCACCTAGTTGCCCCTATTTTGTATATTCTTGTTATGTGTACCTGTTGTTTCCCTTGATTGTATATAAGCTCCTTGAGGGCAGGGCCCATTTTGTATGAAGTCAGGCTTGTCTTTATGTCTCCAGTATCTAGCACAGTTCAGTCATTTTTTAATTGTGTCCAACTCTTCATGAACTCATTTGGGGTTTTCCTGGCAAAGATACTGGAGTGATTTGCATTTCCTTCTCCAGCTTGTTGTACAGATGAGGATACTGAGACAAACAGGGGTAAGCGACTTGCCCAGGGTCACATAGCTAATAAGTGTCTGAAGTGAGACCGGATTTGAACTCATGAAGAGTCTTCCTGACTCCAAGCCCAGTGCTCTATCTACTATGCCACCCAGTTGCCCCCACTTGCTTTTTTAAGTATTTACAAATCAAACTAAACCAAACTAAAACGTTGTAGGAAACATTGAGAATTTTGGAACCAAAGTGAAGCTTATTTGCCAACTCCCTTGTGGGCCCCCCTTTTTAAAATGGAAAATTTGCCCTTCTATATCTAGCTCCGGTATGGGGAACCTGTGGCCTTCTATGTCCTTGCATGCAGCCTCTTGACTGAGTCCAAGTTTACAGAACAAATCCTTTTATAAAAGGAATTTATTCTGTGAAGTTTGGGTTCAGTCAAAGGGCCACACTTGAGGACCTAGAGGTCCATATGTGGCTTGGAGGCTGCAGGTTCCCAATCCCTGGCTACTCATTCCAAACTTCAGGACTCTTGACATAATTCTTAAAGGACTGTGCCATACTTTTGTATTCATCTTTTCATTCATTTGACAATAAATTTTATTAAGCAGTAGCTACATGCAAGGCACTAAGCTTGGCACTGGATATAGAAAGCCAAAACCAAACAATCAATATTTATTAAGCATTCAGTATTAAGCAGGGCACAGTCCAGAGACTGTGCCAGACACAGGGAATACAGACAGAAAAAAAGAATCCCTGCCCTTAAGTAGCCTCGAGTCTACAGGTGTAGATAACTTATATACATATAAGTTTGTAAGTAGCAAATGCTCTTGACTTACTTTCTCAACTTCCAACTATGTGCAAAGCATTATATAATTTGGAACTTTGGTGTTTGGAAGAGTGGGCTTCCATGGAATTTCTCCTTCAGGTGTCATGGGGCTCTTTGATTGAAGGAACAATGTGTTAGACTCTGTACTCTTGAAGGGAACATGCCAAATCTGATATATATCCTTTATTTTCAGATATCAAGGCTTTCAGAGGAAGGATTCTATAAGTGAAAATGCTTCAGGAAAGATTCTAGATGTTAAAGAATGAAATTCTTGAGTGCCACATGTGAGAAGCAGAAGACCAGTTTCACCAGACCATTGATGTAGAAAGTAATGTACGATGAGGCTGGAAAGATAAGTTGGGGCAAGATTGAGGAGGACTTTAAAAGCCAGACAATTTGGTTTCTGTTTTATCTTAAAAGATGATGTCTAGGCTCTTTTTTTGATCATGATTTTCAGATAGTCCAATAATTTTTAAATTATCTCTCCTGGATCTATTCTCCAGGTCAGTAGTTTTTCCAATGAGATATTTCACATTGTCTTCCATATTTTCATTCCTTTGGTTCTGTTTTATAATATCTTGATTTCTCATCAAGTCACTAGCTTCCACTTGCTCCAATCTCATCTTTAAGGTAGTATTTTCTTCAGTGGTCTTTTGGACCTCCTTTTCCATTTGTCTAATTCTGCCTTTCAAGTCATTCTTCTCCTCATTGACTTTTTGGAGCTCTTTTGACATTTGGGTTAGTCTATTCTTTAAGGTGTTATTTTATTCAATATTTTTTTGGGTCTCCTTTAGCAAGTCGTTGACTTGTTTTTCATGGTTTTCTTGCATCACTCTCATTTCTCATCCCAATTTTTCCTCTACTTCTCTTACTTGTTTTTCCAAATCCTTTTTGAGCTCTTCCATGGCCTGAGACCAATTCATATTTTTCTTGGAGACTTTTGATGTAGGCTCTTTGACTTTGTTGACTTCTTCTGGCTGTATGTTTTGATCTTCTTTGTCACCAAAAAAGGAATCTAGAGTTTGAGTTTGAGCCTGAGTTCATTTTTGCTGCCTGTTCATGTTCCTAGCCAATTACTTGACCCTTGAGCTTTTTGTCAGGGTATGACTGCTTGCAGAGTAGAGAGTACTTTGTCCCAAGCTTTAGGGTCCAAGTGCTGCTGTTTTCAGAGCTACTTCTACTCCACCATCACTGCAGGCTCTGTCATAGCAGTGCTCCTCTTCCCCCAAGAACCACCAACCAGGACCACAATCCAGATCCAAGCAGGGCACAGCAAGAGAACCTGCCTCTGTGCCCACAAAGTGCTCCTTGCACTCCCGCTCTGATCTGCTGCTAGATTCCTTCCATGGTGTGAGCCAGGGACTTGGGAAGCAACTGATGCTGGAGCTCTGCAAGCATCCTCAGGAGCTTCCTGCTGCTGCCACTGCCACTGCTGCACCACCTCTGCCACCCCCAGGGATGGGGCTGGACTGCTCTCACCTTGATCCTGCAGTTTCCCACTAACCTGTTCTTTGGTGTTTGTGGGTTGAGAAGTCTGGTAACTGCCACAGCTCAATGATTCATGGCTCTAAGTGCTGTTCTGGCTGGCTGACTCCTGGTCTGGTCTGTCCTGGCATGGACCACGCTGGGCTGCACTCAGCTCCCAGCACCATGCGATAGACCCTTCCTGGTGATCATCCAGGCTCTCCTGGGCTAGAGACCTGTTTCCCTCTGCTATTTCATAGGTTCCACAGCTCTAGAATTTGTTCAAAGCCATTTTTACAGGTGTTTGTAGGGATTTGGGTGAGAGCTTAAGGAAGTCTTTCCAGCTGCCATCTTGGCTCCCTGCCCCCCCCCTCCCCCCAGAAAATTCTGGTTTCTGTTTTGTCCATGGCAGTAGGTAGATACTGGAGGGTATTGAGTAGGAACATGACATTTGACATGGTCAGATCTGTGTTTAAAGAAAATTGCTTCCACAGCAGTATAGAAAATGATTGGAATGGAGAGAGATTTGAGGCAGGAAGATCCATTAGAAAGCCACTATAATAATCCAGGTGAGAGGAGATAGGGGCCTAAACTAAGGTGACAGCTGTGTTAGTAGTGAAGTGGGTTCAGAGAAGAGAGATGTTGCAGAGGTAGAAATGGCAGGATTTGACAACAAATTGAATATATTGAATGAGGGAGATTGAGGAGTTACTGCTGCTGCTGAGGTTATGAACCTGGAAGACTAGGAGAAAGTTGGTGACTTTGACAGAAATAGGAAAGTTCAGTAAAGGGGTAGGTTTTTTGAGGAAGTATAAGGAGATCTGATTTGAACAGGTTGAATTTGAGGTGTCTATGGGGTGTCCAGTTTGGAATATTTGATGAGTAATTGGTAACGTAGAAGTGGCACTTCAGAGAGAAACTGGAAGTCACATGTATTTGGATGGCAATAAAGCCCAAAGGATCAGATGATGTCACTCTGAGCAACAGGTACAATGGCATGATCCACACTAATATCATTGCATCAGCCTTCAGGAAAATCACTAGCTCTTATTAATGCTTTGTGCTCTCAGAATATGAGTAAGGGCTACGTTGCCCGAAGTAGACCAGTAGGCTGAATTTTAAATTTTGGTTAAACTAAATATGTGTCTATTGTCTTGACTCTTTCAAGCCACATCTACTTCCTTTCAGACCTTGATCCTATTGTACTATGACCTGTCAATCAATCAATTCTCTCCAGAGGTGTGGTTTCACCATCAAGAGAGGTCTTAAAGTGAAGCATGGGAGTCCACTTGTCAGGGATGGTGTGGAAGAGATTCCTCTTAAAGTATATATTTTATTTATTTATTTTTAGTTTTCAACATTCACTTTTATAAGATTTTGAGTTCTATACTTCACCCCTCCCTCTCCCTCTCCAAGATGGCATGAAATTTGATATAGGCTATACCTGTACAATAATATTAAGAGTGGCTAACATGACAAAACAAGAAAATGATAATTGCTGGAGAGGATGTGGGAAAATTGGAACATTGTTACATTGTTGGTGGAGTTGTGAACTCACCCAGCCATTCTGGAAAGCAATTTGGAACTATGCCCAAAGGGCTATAAAAATGTGCATACCCTTTGACCTGGCAATACCACTTCTAGGGCTGTATCCCAAAGAGATCACATAAGTGGGAAATGGACCAGTATGTACAAAAATATTTATAGCAGTTCTTTTTGTGGTAGCAAAGAATTGGAAATCAAGAGAATGCCCATCAATTGCGGAATGGCTAAACAAATTGTGGTATGTGAATGTAATAGAATACTATTGTTCTATGAGAAACAAGGAGTAGACAGACTTCATTATAACCTGGAAAGACTTATATGAACTGATGTTGAGTGAAGGGAGTAGCACCAGGAGATCATTATACACGATTACAGACACACAGTATCTGTATGGACTAACTTTGATAGACTTGGATACTCTCATCAACACAAGGTTCAAAGATAGCTACAAAAGACTCATGATGGAAAAAATGATGCACATCCAGAAAAAGAATTATGGAGTCTGAATGCAGAATAAGGCAAACCATTTGCTCTTTTTTTTTCCTTCTTTTTTGGTTTTGTTTCTTCTTTCTCATGATTCATTCCATCAGTTATTCTTCTTCTTTACAACTGGACTATTATGTAAATAAGTTCGATGTGAAGGTATATGTAGAACATACATTGGATTACATGCTGTCTTGGGTGGGGGAGGAAGGAGGAGAGGGTAGGACAGAAAATTTGGAACCCCAAAACTTGTGGAACTGAGTATTGTAAACTAAAAATAAAAAATAAATTTATAATTGAAAGAAACACATTTCCACATTAGTCATGTTGTGAAAGAAGAATCAGAGCGAAAGAAAAGAACCATGAGAAAGAAAAAACAAAACCACACAAAAAAGAGAAAACAGTATGCTTTGATCTGCATTCAGACTCCATAGTTCTTTTTGTGGATGTGGATAGCATTTTCCATCATGAGTCTTTTGGAATTGTCTTAGATCAATTGCATAGCTGAGAAAAGCTAAGTCTATCAAAATTGGTCTTTGCACAATGTTGCTGTTACTGTGTACAATGTTCTCCTGGTTCTGCTCACTTCACTCAGCATCAGTTCATGCGAGTCTTTTCAGGTTTTTCTGAAATCTGCCTGCTCATCATTTCTTATGGGACAATAGTATTCCATTATATTCATATACTGCAACTTGTTCAGCCATTCCTCAATTGATGGGTATCCCCTCAATTTCCAATTCTTTGCCACCATAAAAGGAGCTGCTATAAATATTTTTGTACATATTTTTCCCTTTTCCCATTTTTATGGTTTCTTTGGAATACAGATCTAATAGCAGTATTACTAGATTAAAGGGTACGCACAGTTTGGTTGCCCTTTGGGCCTAGTTCCAAATGGCTCTCCAGAATAGTTGGATCAGTTCACAACTCCAAAAATGCATTAGTCTTCCAATTTTCCCACATCTCCTCCAATAGTTACCATTCTCCTATTTTGCCTTGTTAGCCAATCTGATAGATGTGATATGGTACCTCAGAGTTGTTTTAATTTGCATTTCTCTAGTCAATATTGATTTAGAGCATTTTTATATGACAGAGATAGCTTTAATTTCTTCATGTGAAAACTGCCTGTTCATATCCTTTGACCATTTATCAGTTGGGGGATGATTTGTATTCTTATAAAATTGACTCAGTTCCCTATATATTTTAGAAATGAGGCCTTTATCAGGGACTTAAAATTGTTTCCCACCTTTCTGCTTCCCTTCTAGTCTTGGTTGCATTGGCTTTGTTTGCACAAAAACTTTTTAATTTAATCCTCTTAAAGTACTGATGAGGCTAGATGACCTCTGAAGTTCCCTCTAACTCTGAGATTGCATGACTCAATCTCTGTTCTACTTCACTTAGTGCAGGGATCCTGGGTCAGTGGAATATTTATCAGGAGATCTCCAAATATTATTGGATGGGCATGCAGTTGGTGTGGATCTGCTTGCTTCTGTGCTGGCCAGGCCTTTACTGTCTGAAAGGTTCTTGCTCTCAGTCTTTCACAGGCAGCACAAGTGATCTCAAGAAAAATGACAACTGGCTCTTTTCTAACGAAAGGTGTAGATGCCTGACTGAGAGGAATGACATAAAGCTTAGCTTGGAAGGGCCCACAAAGCACGATTAACCCTTGCAGTATAGACAAATCAACAAACATTTATGAAGTATTTAGTGTATGCCAGACACTGTACTAAATTCCAGGGATATAAATAAAGGCAAAAACAGTCTCTGTCCTCCAGGAGCTTAGAATCTAATGAAGGAGGGAATAGAAAAAAAAGGAATATGGAGAAAAAGGAATTGTCGTTCTTACATTTTATATTTTCTACCTAAAAAGTTTGTGCTTTTCTCTGTAACTGTCATTTTGCCTTTAGTGCCTCCCCTCCCTCTCCTTGTCTCTTCCCCTAACTCTTCTGCTTAGCATTGGTCAGTGCCAAAGATATCTATGCATTAGTCCTTTCTCCTACATATGCCTCAGGCAATGCATTATCACAAATCTATAGGATTCTTCTTTTTCATTCAGTGCCTCCGTATATACCTCCCTTACCTTCACAATGATCCTTGCAGCTTTTTGACTTTCCTTGGCTGTATCACTGACATACTTCTTGTGTTCTCATATAACTGGCTTTCTTTCTCCCCTTCCTTCTCCATCTCTGCTCCTTGGTCAAATGCTAACTACCCCAAAGCCTTGTCAGTTTAGACTCTTTGGGAAAGAAAAAACGACATGATTCTAGATAGCCAAGTTTTCCATTCGGAGTATCCAAATGGTATTACTTTAGCCATTTTATATGAAAATCTTTCTGAAAGGTATTATACATTTTCCTGCATTCTTCAAACATAGTCTGTAGAGGGATTCGCCATTATGTAAGTATTTCATTATCCTGTCTGCAGGCATGAGGCTGTATTTTGTTTTGGTCAGGAATTATGATTTAACTGGTATAAGGAACTCACTGTAAAAGCATGAATAAAAGCAAAACTGTACCTTTTCTGACACTCAATTTTACAGTTTCCTGGGGGCCCTGAGAGATTAAATAACTCCCCTCAGCATGTATCAGAGGAATGTCTTGAATACAGGTTTTTCTGACTCCAAGATTAGCTCTCTATGCAATATGTAAGAATACTCTCTTTGAGACTGTGTGGGGAAGCAAAAATCATCATAACATGAAAATATAAACTAGTAAATTGGCCACTTATGAAATTACTCTTTATTCAAACATCCCTCAATATTAGCATATATCTCCATCTATCTCATTGATGTCTTTGTTGGTCAATCTTTTAATGAATGTCATAGACACTTTAAAAGATAATTATTTGACTATTAAAGAATTAAGAGAGATCCTTGAAAAAATTCCCTTCCCTTCCCTTCCCTTCCCTTCCCTTCCCTTCCCTTCCCTTCCCTTCCCTTCCCTTCCCTTCCCTTCCCTTCCCTTCCCTTCCCTTCCCTTCCCTTCCCTTCCCTTCCCTTTCCTTCCCTTCCCTTCCCTTCCTTTTCCTTCCCTTCCCTTCCCTTCCCTTTCCTTCCCTTCCCTTCCCTTCCTTTTCCTTCCCTTCCCTTCCCTTCCCTTCCCTTCCCTTCCCTTCCCTTCCCTTCCCTTCCCTTCCCTTCCCTTCCCTTCCCTTCCCTTCCCTTCCCTTCCCTTCCCTTCCCTTCCCTTCCCTTCCCTTCCCTCTCCTCCGCTTCCCTCCTCTTCCCTTCCCTTCCCTTCCCTCCCCTTCCCTTCCCTTCCCTTCCCTCCCCTTCCTTCCCCTTCCCTCCCCTTCCCTCCCCTTCCCTCCCCTCCCCTTCCCTTCCTTTTCCTTCCCTTCCCTTCCCTCCCCTTCCCTCCCCTTCCCTTCCTTTCCCTTCCCTTCCCTTCCCTCCACCTTTTCTTCCTTCCTCCTTTCCTTCCTTCTTCTTTTCCTTTCTCCTCTCTTCCTTCCCTCTCTTTTCTCCCTTGAATAAGAGATAATCCTTGAATAAAGAAGGCCTGTATTGTATACTCAATATATTTAATGTTTTCTTGACATCTCAGGGCTAATATTATTATTGATTATAGTACTATGCTATTACCATATTGATTATTAAGATGTGTGGAATTGTTACCCTAACCTAAAAGACACACAGGTAACTCCATTTTTGAGAGATTCTTCTTTCTATTATTAAAATTTAGTTAATTACCTTATTTGTCTATTGTTTATCTCCTTTGTTGTGACAGATCATCAGTTGTCAGTCAAAAAAAACTTTCATTGATTCCTCTTGTCTTTACATCACCATTATTTCCACACATATCCTCCCTTGAAACCAAAAAAAAAAAAAACCAATTAAGTGGCAACAAAGTATATAATAACTGTCTCACGATATACACAACAGTCATACATTCTGCCCAAATGGGGCTCCCCGCATAAAGGGATTTTCTGTTTCGTTATCTCTTCTCAAAGACCATCGCTGGCTTTTGCATTATGTGGAGTTTTGCTTCCTTTTAGTGATCTTTTCATTTACATTGTGGCAGTTATGTATATTATTATTCCAGGTGTATTTGTTTCGTCTTTATTCATTGATATAAACCTTCCCACATTGTTGTGAATTCTCATGGATTTTAATTACACAATGATATTCCATTTCATCAATCACATTCCACGATTTGTTCAGCTATTCTCCAATTGATTGGTAACCAAATTGTTTCTAGTTTTTTTACTTGGGCAAAAACGTTGCTATGAATAGCAGCTGTCACTTCTTACGGAAATCTCTTCATTTCAGTTCTTTGCTCAAAAGTTACCTAGTCCAGTTGATAAGTGAACAGGCATCTTCTCATTTAAATTCCTCTACAATATGGCCTCACCTTAGATTCTTAGTTTTTAGCCACACCATTCCCCTTCATGTGTTCTGTAACAAAGCCAAACTAGACTAATTAGGTGTCCTGTTCTAGTCCTGTTCTAAGTTCATGCCCTGTCTGATTTTTCCAGCCTCTGGGTCGTGGTTCACACAGTTCCTGTGCCTAAATACCCACTCTTCCAAACCCTGTTCAAATGACACTGTTTTCAGGAAGCCTTTCCTTAACCTAGCAGTTAGTAATGACCTTTGCAGACACCTCTTATACCCTGTATGTATATTATTTTGTTATTGCATGTGTGGGTAAGCAAGGATTATGTCTTATCTAAACTTCGTATCTCTCCAAGTACCAAGTATAGTGTTCTGAACACAGAAGATATTTAACAAAATGTTTGTAGAATTGAATTATTGAGTTAAATTGCTATTACTGGTGTATTTGTGCCTTTAGCTATCCTTCTTCCCTACTAATTTCTGATGGATTTTTAGTTTCTAAACCAAATAACTCAATATGTTAGGATTGTGTGCAAACCTACTTAGCTGTGTATAAGTAGGGTGTGACTGAGGATCTAAAGAGCTCTGCAGTGGATAAAATGCATGAGCTTTAGTACATGAATTTTATAACACCAATTTTACTTATTCAAAGATTGCATTGTATTCCTTTCTGGGCTCTTAGTTATGTCCTTCTTAGGTAAGTTATTAATATTTCACTATGCCTGTTATCGAGTTACTTTTTCCAGCAAAGGAGACGTTTTTTCTCGTTTGCTTTTTGATCTCCCAATGTCACTGCTGTCATTGTTCTCTGTCATTTTGTAGTTATTGCTTACTCATCATTAAAACTTTTAACTACCCCCCCAAACTATAAATTGACTTTTTAAAAGTTGCAGGTGCAAAAATAAACAAAACTTTAGATACTGAATCCAAGGCTTTTGCAGGGGTTGGAGGTGGGGCAGGGAGGGAGTGGCCCTCCTTGAAAAGTCCTAAAGATGATCAAATAAATGGGCAGGTTCACTCTATGGAGTGTGTAACCAATACTCATCCCATGGTGTAATGCCCTCAACAATTCCTTCTTAACTAAGCACAGGTATATTTACATTTATATTGTTCGCTTTGCCCCTGCTGCTTAGCAAAAGCTTGTGCAACATTTTCTGGATCAATTTATCTCTTCTATTCAGCCAGCATTTTCTCATCATTAAGGAATAACCAAAGCTATGCACATAATCCCTATCCCACCATGGTGCTTGATGGTCCTTCAAGCTGCAGATTCCTAGTGACTAATGAAGGGCAGTAAACACATGCTTTCCATTGTCCCACCCTGCCCAACTGGAAGAAGAGAAGAAGGGATTCGGGAGTGAAGAGCAGAGGAGTAGCAAAAAGAATTAACAGTGCTAAACTGGAATCATAATATAGCCTTCAAGTTATGTAGTGCTTGTAACTTTTCAAAATGCTTTTATATCTATTCTTTCCCATTTTATTTTCATGAAAACCATCTTGTGTAGGATAGGCAGGTGGTCTACAGAGGTGAAGGAGCTGAGATCCTACCTAGGAAGTTAAATAATGTGCCCAGGGTCAAGAAGTAAGTTATTTTTGGAGTCAAGACTGATGCCCATCTCTTCTAGCCTGACATCTTTGCATTATACCACAATATATTTCTGGATCTAAAAAAAAAAATCTGGAAGCCCCAACTGAACTATACATAATGGAATAGAAATCCAATCTTGGCTCTGCAATTTGTTAGCTGTGTGGCCACAGGCAATTAACTTTACCTCTTGGGGCTCCGGTTTCTTCCTTTTAAAATTGGGGCTGGATGAAATGGCCTCTAAATTCTCTTACAGTTTTTAAATCTATGTTTTCTATGACTAAGTCTTGTAGTACTGATCATGATGCCAATTTGTAACATGAAGGACATAGGACAGAGAATCTAAACCAAGCCCCTCATTTTAAAAATGAGGAAACTGAGGCTCAGAGAGGCAAAATAACTCAAAGCTTGTTTTTTTTTTTGGAGGGGGGAAGGCAGGGCAACTGGGGTTAAGTGACTTGCCTGAGGTCACACAGCTAGTAAGTGTGTCAAGTGTCTGAGGCCGGATTTGAATTCAGGTCCTCCTGACTCCAGGGCCAGTGCTCTACTCACTGTGCCACCTAGCTGCCCCAATCAGACTGTTAATGGCAAAAATCACCCCAGCTCTTTCCACTATCCTAATACCATAAAACAAAGGATTATAAGATCTAGGTTGAGAGGGAACTTTAAGGTGATAGTCTTGTGGAATCTAATCCGGTAAACATACATTAAGCACTTGACATGGGGCACATTAAATTTGTGCTAGGTGCTAGGGATACGAAGAGATGACATGCATAATACATACATACATACACACATGTATGTGTGTCTATATATATGTGTATATATACAAATATATATATATATATATATATATATATATGTATATATTGAGTCTAGTACCCTCATTTTGCATATGGGTAAATTGAGGCCCAGAGAGGTTGCTTTAGGCCACACAACACATAAATGGCAGAGCTGAGATTTGAGCCTCTTCTGTGACTTTGGGTCTAGCCTTCTGTCTGCTGTGCTGTGTTGTGCTGTCAATCATGGACCAGATGAAGTAACATTCTAAGAGCTGGTACCAGAACATGCAAAGAATCTATAATTTCCTGATCTGGGAATTCTCTTCACCAATGGACATGGAACCTATCTATACCTTAACAGATAAGTCCCAAGGAGATACCTAGGGCATATTGATGTTGTGACTTGCCTAACTTAAACAGAAGGTAAGATTTGAACCCAGATCTCTCTGACTCCAAGACCAGCAATCTGTTTATCCACTCATGTAGAACTTTTTGTTATGAAGGGAAGCATGGGAAACTTAAAACAACAACTGACCGTCTTGTTACTCTTGTGTTCATCTCCCAGTTCTTGATTAGTTTCTTCCATTCCCTTTTGTTGTAAAGACTCAAACTCTGAAACACACGAAATTATGTCAGTAAATGGGGCAGGTAGGTGGTGCAGTGGGTAGAGTGCTGACTCTGTAATCAGGAAGATTTCTCTACCTGAATTCAAATCTGGCCTCATTTATTTACTAGCTGTGTGACCCTGGGCAAGTCACTTAACCCTGTTTGCTTCAGTTTCCTCTTCTGTAAAATGAGCTGGAGAAGGAAAGGACAAACCATTCCAGTATCTCTGCCAAGAAAACCTCAAATGGGATCACAAAGAGTCAGACACGACTGAAAAATGACCGAATGTCAGTAAAAGCTGTATTTGATTCCTTACGATGGATGTGCTAACATTTTAGATTTCTCTTCAGGACTCATGGAGGTCATTACCCCGGTCTTGGCCATAAAAATCTCACTTTCCAGGCTGACTCCCTCCTTCCTCCCTGCCTTTCAACAACTGCCCCAGCATTTTAAAGGTCTGTCTGTAACCTGACAAAGTTCAACAGCATTTTATTTTACTACTAGAGGTTTTTTTCTTCTTACCTCTGGTCCCAACCACCCACTGTCAGAAGAAGAAACAAGGACAGGACTCTTTATGAACCCTCTCTGCAGGACAAAACCAAAATAGAGCATTTCTTCACACTCACCCTGTTGGAAATAAAAGTTTGATGTTCTAGAACAGTATTATCCAGAATCCAGGGGAAGTCTGAATGCATGAATGAATGAATTAAATAAAGAATTTATTAAGCTCTTACTATGTACAATGCCCTGTGCAAAGGACTGGGGAATATAAATAGAAAATTAATAAAATAGCTCCTGCTATCAAGGAGGATGTGTAGTGTTTTAATGATTATGCCAGCATTCCATTTAGGGCTTTCCTCAAAACAATCCTGTAGGGGTAAGGGATATAAATATTTTTTCCTTCCTCATGTGTAAACGTGAGGAAAATGAAGTGCAGAGGAGTTGTGACTCAGTCATTGTCACACAGCCAGGAAATATGGCTGCCTGGCCTTGAACCTAATTCTTCCAACTCTAAATCTGATGCTCTTACCACAGAACACCCTAAATCTCAAAAAAACCCCTCATATTTATAGAGCTCTCTGTAAAATGTTTTCATCACAATAAAAATGTGAACTAGACAGAATCAGTAACTAGGAATTCTTTCATCTGGAGCAATAATAGGTGAGTAGGAGCATGCACAATTATGACCCTGTCTCACCTACCCTGTCTTCTACCAACTACCACAGTCATTAGGGGCAGGTATATGTGTGTGTGGGGGTGTGGAAGGGGTAAGTGTGGTTGAAAGGGCAATATAGGAGGAAATCTAGCTGTGGGTACAATTGTACCAGGAAAGGGATTCTCATCCCTGAGAAAGTCTGACCCTTGACCCTTAGAACATTGGGGTGGGGGAGATGCGCCCCAGGAAAAGGGCAACACAATGTTAGGACTCTCGAGGATAGCAATGCAGGGGTGGTTAGTAGTGCTACAGACTGAAATGTGGAGGACTGTGAGACAAGATGTGATGGCTGCCATCCCCAAATCAATACATCAATTGACAAGCATTTATTAAGCACATACTATGTGCCAGGCACTGGGGATCCCACTTGATTGTGTTATCCTGGGAGACAGCTCGATTTAGTCCTTGCAAGACATAGCAAGAAAGTAGGAAGTATAAATTTTACTTTCCCCATTTTGCTGACGAGGAAAGCAAGAGTTAACAAAGTTAAGTGGCTTGTCCAAGGTCACAGAGCTCATATTAAAATCAGAGATCACAAGAACTTCAGTGGTTGTCAATATCAGAGCATCTTTCCATTCATTGAGCTCTCCCCCTTAAAAAAAGAAAAAGGAGCTAATTCTCCACTTTTTCACTGTATGTCATAAAAATGACTAAAAGACAATGCTTCTCTGCTTCTGGAAATGACTGGGTACATTTGGCCCTGGGTGCCAACTTTGTGGTGGACTTTTCCTAGTTTCATTGTCATACCACCTGCATGAGGAGAGAAGCTTCAGCAGCACTAGCTTAGGGTATAGTGTGTGTGTAACCACAGGAGTGCCTGCTTGCCTGTCCTGACACATCTTTCCGAATAATGAGAACCTCTGGAAATCTCTTCCATGCTGCTTTATTAGTTCCTCGTAAAAGGCATCCATCTTCGTCAAGCCTCTTCCCTTCCTGCCATAGCTCTCTGGCCCTGGGAGGGTGGCCCTGCTCACCCCTTTTCCTCCAGGATTCAGGAAATGCAAAGTTCAAAGCTTTCTCTGTCAAAAGAAAGCCATTCTAATCCAGTATAACATGATTATGTGACAGGCCAAGAAATACCAGGAACACTTGATTGTGGGTTAGGGCTCTCCCTCTCAATACTTCTCTTTCTAAAAAACTGGTTTACTATTTCCTTGTTCAGCTTAAAGATGCTAACTCAAGTTTAAAACTATTAAAGGGTCAAAGGGCAACTGGTAGCTCTTGGATATTGGGAGGATGGGAGGGGGATTATAATGAGATTGTGGTGGGGTATCTGACAGCTAGATTGGGAGGTCGGGGTGTGAGACAAAAGGAAGAAACCAGAGTGTACCTACCTGCATGCATTCTCCTGGGTGAATTTCTATATAATCATCAGGCTTGTTTCATTGCTATAAAATAAACCCAATTTCGCCTATGCTAAAGCAGGGTTAAAAGGGACCATAAATCTTTATGGAGGTTGAGGATTCACAGGAAAGCAAGGCTGATGTCTTTTACATCTGTTTCAGGTTCTCAGCCTCATGTAGTTCAGCTGTCTTGTCTCTTTGTGGTCGTACACAAATACTATTCCACAAAAAGTCCTTTTGCCATTGCTGAGTGGCGGGTATAGGGTATCTATGCTATATAAGCGTTGAGGATGAGGGGGTGAGGAGAAGGTTATGTGAGAGTCCAAGCGGCAGACAAGCCCCCAAAGCCCGGCTGATTGACATTGTAAATCTATACAGAGGGGTTGTTTGAGGGGAGTCTGTCAGATTGACAGTGTAAATGTGTCACACACACAGCCTGTGAGAGAGGAGCCTGGCGGCTGGTGGGAGAGCGCTGGCTGACTGTCGGTCACACGGAGATTGAATTACAGCTGAATTAGATCAGAGCTGTGGGAAACAGCACCTCCTAAACACACACACACACACACAGAGTCTCATAGGAAGATGTGTACAGAGGGGTGGGTGGGTGGGGAGGAGGGGGGCTGGAGAGATGGAGGCGGGCAGCTGGGCAGCAGCTCTGAGAGGAGAGAACAGAAGCTAGCCACTAACTTAATTACTGTAGACCGCTCTACAACATGCTTGTCAGAGCTGGTAGACTCCAGGGTTTGAAAATGAAAGACTAAGTGGTGTCAGACCCAAGATGGGGTGGTCAGCAGTTGGTCCACACTGTCGTCTGGGGGATGTGTAGGGTGTTTAACAGGCCCCTAAGCATTATTGAGAGAGGATGGGAAAGGCATGGAGCTTTCAGACCCACAGCTGTGGAGAGCAAACTCCAGAAGGGATTTTGGTAGGCTTAGCGGGTACCTTTAAGGTTTGATGTTTTATTGCATTTCATTAATGTGCAATGTGAGATCTTAATGCCAAAACCATGCTTTCTCTGGGAACCATACCTTAATCCTCTTTCTTTGGTCAATAACCCGATGCCACATAGGGGGACCCAGAATGCCAGTTTTTCTTGGGGAGGAATGGCAGGAGTGGAGAAGTGGGAGAGAGTCTTAGAATTAAAACAGAAACACTTGCAGTCCTATTAAAAAAGGGCAAGAAGTCTGCTGGCTTTGAAATGAACTTGCTCAGCAGGGGTGAGGGAGGCTTTTCCAGGAGACAGCGGGAAAGCGTTTGTTTTCTAAGCTGGCACCAGAGTGGCTCACAGCAAAGCAGCATACAGTGCTTGGCATTCTGTGTGGAGGAGGGTCACTCAGCTCCTGGAGCCATCAACTGATCCCTTTTCTCTCTGTCACTCAGCAAGATTCTGGGGGTGGGAGGGTGGAGGGGGTGACAATCTTTACAGTGGCTTTCACTGGACCAGGCAGGAAGCAGCCCTCAAAACTCTGCATGGTTTCTCTTTCTGGAATCTTTGGGGTTTGCACACCCCTTTGGGAGCCAGGGCAACTGGGATGAGGAAATGACCTATAAAGAACCACACAAAGAATATGAGATTTTCATTATATGCCATCCATTCTCTACATGTCCTTTCTTTAGCCCTGCACTCTCTGTATCTTTGCCTGACCTCTAGGTCTAGTCCAGTCTTGAGACTGGCCAGGACAACCTTAGCCAAAGGAATTACTAGCGTTTGTTCTATAATGAAGTCTAGAACTCACTGGGGAGAATTCCATGTAAGTAATTTCTGAAGGTTCACAATGCTGAACTCACCATACCTCACAGAGACGATTGTCATCTTGACAAGCATCAGTGTTTTGTTTGGATATACTGTTGATGATACAAAGATTCCCCAAAGCCAAACTTCCTTTAGTCATGGAAGCTGGAAATGAAAATGTCCTTGGCTCAAAGTGGACTGTCTGTTTGAATAACAAAGCACAAGGAAAACAGGGACCAATGGGGAACTGCAACAAGTTGATCTCATGTCAAAGCAGAATTTCAACTCCAGGCTGCTCCATGCCTATGTGAATGTATTGTATTTCCATGGAAAGTGGTCTCCCAGACAGAGATCCACTGATTAATGACTCAATCTGCACAACAGCAGTTTATAGGGAACTAAAACAAGGTAGAATTAGAGAATGCAAAGAAAACAGTGCTCTTCTTCAGGGAGCTGATCATTTAGTTGAGAAAAGAAACATCTAAACGGACATTTAAATGTAAAGGGAGAGGGACTAGACCAGTGATTTCATTAGTAGAGGGAACTCCAGGGTGATGAAGCTCCTACTGATGGAGGTCAGAACCTTTTCTGCAACTTATAGTCTTAGAGAGTTGCCCAGATCATTGAGAGTTTAAGTGGCTTGTCTGAAGTCACAGAGTCAGTATGTGTCAGAAGTGAGACTTGAATCCAACTTTCCCTGGCTTTGAGGCTTAACTCTGTTTTTACTGGGCTGCTAAGTGGCACAGTGGATAGACATTGGCCCTGGAGTCAGGGAGACTTAGCTTTCTGAGTTCAAATCCAGACTCAGACACTTACTGGTTGTGTGACCCTGGGCAAGCCACTTAACCCTGTTTGCCTCAGTTTCCTCATCTGTAAAATGAGCTGGAAAAGGAAATTGCAAACCACTGCAGAATCTCTGCCAAGAAAACCCCAAATGAGGTCACTAAGACATGACTGAACAACAACAACTATATTTCCTACATCATCTGTGCACGTCACATGGAAAGAACAAAGATTCATCTGATTAGATATATGTGATTTCTGCCTACTTACACTCTTGGAGAAAATGACCTCTACCCTATGGCTCTAAAAATTGGGAATGATAAAGGTTGCCTCATATCTCTTAGGGGCTCTTCTTGAGTGAATATTCTCAGTTGAAAAATTGCAGCACTTTTTGTAGCTGCAAAAACCTGGAAACAGAGTAGATATCCATTGACTGGGTAATGGCTAAGCAAATTGTGGTACATAAATGTGATAGAATGTTGCTGTGCTATAAAAAACAGTGAAAATGGAGGATTCACAGAAGTATGGGAAGATAAGTGAACTGATACAATTAGAGCCATTAAACCGTTATACGTAGTGACTACACTTGTTGTTTGTCCTTCATTCTCAAAGAGGACCATGGAATCAGAAAGGTGATGCCATGACTTGCGAGTGAATTGGATTTAAGTGAGGGAGGGCTGTGCAAAGTCACCAGTCTCATTTTCTCCTCCTTCTGGGTCCAGTGGCAAGATATAAATTAAGATGACTGGAGATGACCCCAGCGACTACAATAATGCAAATAGAATATCAGCTGAAAAACCCCAAACGAATGCTTTGTAATTATAACAGCCAAGCTTGTCCCTGAAAAAAAAAGATGAGAAAATGCATCTCTCTCTCTCTCTCTCTCTCTCTCTCTCTCTCTGTCTGTCTGTCTCTCTCTCTGTCTCTCTCTCTCTGTGTCTCTCTGTCTCTCTGTCTCTCTCTTTCTCATAAGGAATGGCTCTCTGGGCAGAGAAGGGGAGAGATATATTTAGAAATGAAGATGATAGCCAAACAAAATATGTCAGTTAAAAAGAACCATAAAAAATGAACTTGAATTGTTGAGGGGAAAAGAGAGGTTCTGGGTTTTCATCCAGACTGAAGCTTATTCTCTATGTGACTTTAAACCAGTGACAACATTTCTGGCCTTCAGTTTTGTCATCTGTAAAGGGAGAAGGTTGGACTAGATTAGATCCATCTCTAAGCCCTAAAAATCCTATCGCAAAAGGAAGAGTATTTTTTTAAGTCTCAGGGTGTACAGAAGCAAGCTGCCAACTGTGAACTCTCCAACTACATTGTACTCAGAGGGGCGTTGGCAAACTGGAGCTTGTTCCATGGATGGAGGGGGACCAGGAGGGTGAGGGAACTTGAAACCCTGTCATGTGAAGAATAGTTGAAGGAACAGTGAATGTTTAGCCTGAAAAAAGGCCACTTAGGTAGGAAAGGAGAATTGTCTTTAAATATTTGAAGGGCCGTCATGTGGAAGAGGGATTAGATTTATTCTGTGTACAGAAGAGAGGCAGATTTCAACTGAATAGAGAAAGAATCCCTTAAAATTTAGAGCTCTCTACCAATGGAACAGGCCAGTTTATGATGTAGACGGAACATCACTAGTAGTGTTCAAGGAAAGTTTGCTTCATTATTTGTTGAGGATTTTGCAGGGGGGAGTCCAGCTTGGGGTGAAAGGTTAGACCTCTAGGATACTTTCCATCTCAATGTTTCTATGGGTCTATGATTAATTTAGGTTGGAGAACTACTTAACTTGGGCGATCTATCACAATATTTCCCCATGTCAGAAGACTATGGGTTGACCTAGATAACCTCTTTAGAATCCTTCCAGTTCTATGGTACTCTAATTCTATCTCTACCTGTCCTTAGAGGCAGCTGGGTGATACAAATAGATAGAGCACTGGGCTGAAGTCAGGAAGACCTGAGTTCAAGTCCAGCCTCAGACACTTACTGGCTATGGGACACTAAGAAAGTGACTTAAGTCTGTTTGCCTCAGTTTCTCCAACTGTGAAATGGGGGTAATAATAGTATCTACTCTTCTGGGTTGTTGTAAGGATCAAATGATATAATATTTGCACAGTACCTGATGCATAGTAGGTGCTTAGTAAATGCTTATTTCCTTCTTTATAACATTGTAGCAAGGGAAAGGTACTGGTAAAAGGCACAAGAGCCATTGTATACAGTCACTTGCTCCACAGGCACTTTTTTGCATGGCTATTTTTATTATTTTTGTTTTTATTATTTATGTTATGTATATTATATATTATTATTTATATATTTATTATTTTTATTATTGCTTAATTATCCAAACCAGGTTAGTTTGAATGCTTAGTCATTTCCAAGGGAGAGCGATGTATTTTGCATAACTACCCAACAACTCAGAAAAGTTCCTACCCATCCATCTAGTTTTAGATCACAGTCTATAAGCAGTAAGCATATTATTAAGCAGAAGGGTATTCTGAAGTCAGGCTCCTCAGCCATCTCCTGGCTAAGCAGAGTGCCAATTCTCCTATGGAAACACTGGAGTTTTTCACATTTGCAAGAGGGCTCCCACAGGAAAGACATTGATTATATCTTTTATTAGGTTTAGGGGATGAGAAATCAGATAACCTCTAGTCAGAAATATGCCAGAGTCAGCTTGTACATACATGGGTTCTGAGAGCTGATTGTTAAATTGTCAAACATTTAAAAAAGATATATAACAAAAGGAATATGTGTGTGTGTATGTGTAAGAGATCTTGGTTCAAATCTCAATTGTGATACTTACAATATAACCATGGGGAAGGTTCTTTGAGCCATTGCCTACATCACATGGTCGTTGTGAAGAAAATAATTTGTAACCCTTGGACTACTATAGAAATGGTATATATATGCACATATATATATATATGTATATATATATATGTGTGTGTGTGTGTGTGTGTGTGTGTGTGTGTGTGTGTGTGCAGGTATGCTCATACAAACACATAGATACATTTAGTGTAGTGGGAAAAGCACTAGAAACTGACTCAGAAGAACTAGGTTTGGTTTCCAGCCATTTACTAGCTACATGACCCTGGGCAAATCTCTTAACCTGAGGCCCAGTTTCTTTACCTAAAATACCAGTGGCCCCAACTGCTCCCCGGAGAATATTCCAGGTTTAGGGTTTAGAACTACTCACAGTAATGCTTGCAAGTTC
Source organism: Trichosurus vulpecula (assembly GCF_011100635.1). Lineage (NCBI taxonomy): Eukaryota > Metazoa > Chordata > Mammalia > Diprotodontia > Phalangeridae > Trichosurus > Trichosurus vulpecula. The sequence continues at coordinate 298,621,822 of NC_050573.1, read as the reverse complement.
CTACTGTCTGAATGGGCTTATTCAGGCTGGTTGAGATTTATCATATCATAGGGAGAATAAGAGTAGTTTACTTAAAATAGAAATTGTTTTTGTATTAAGGATATACACATTATCAGCAGACACTCCCAACACCTATTGCCCCAGAAAACCACTTCATCTCCTCCTAATCTCAAAAGGAATAGAAAGTTTTAAGTCTAGCCGTGTTTCAGCCTCAGTCCTGAAGCCAATCCTGGGAATCTGGAAATGATGGGATAAGAATTTGTCACTCAGGTGATCGTGAACCAATCAACCAACAAATATTTACCAAAAAATTAACAAAAATATTGCTGATCATTTATATACTTTTTCTATACTACATATAGTACATATATGTAGTACATTATATACTTTAAGTTTTGAAAACACTTTACAAATATTATTTTAATTCATGCTCACAACAACTCTGGCAGAGGTTGAGTGACTTGCCCAGGATTGCAGATACTAAGTGTCTGAGACCAGACTTGAACTCAGGTCTTCCTGACTCCAGGTCCAGTGCTCTATGTACTACACCCCCAGCTGCCCCATTATGTGCCAGGTTCTGTGCTAGGCACTGAGAATACAGCAAAAAAAGTGAAAGAGCCCCTGCTCCCTGTAAGGAGCCTACATTCCATTGGGGAGAAACAACCTCTATCTACATAAATACATACAAAAAGTCTGCAAAATAAATTCAAGGTAGTTTGGTGGGAGATAGCACTGGCAACTGGAATGAGCAGGACAGGCATCATATAGAAGATCCCCCTTGGGCTAAATCTCAGTGGAAACGAGGTAGATTGTTTCTCAATGTCTGGAATGTCCTTGCTGTTCATCTGCTGGCTTGCTGAGAGATCAGGAATTGGCCACTGCTGTTCCCACTGTGGATGAGATGAGGTCCGCCCTAAGCCGAGAGAAAAGCAACCACGTTAAGGCCTAAGTTAGGCAAAGGGACAAAATTCATGTCTGAACAGTGACTGCTCCCCTCATGTAAAAAAATCTGAATCTGACGGGGGAAGGTAAATCTGGAGTGTCTCAATCCCTATGGGGCATGACAAGACATGGCACAGAAATACTGAACATCAGTACACACTTTCTTCCTTTTATTGCTTCCTTCTTCCTTTTCAAAACTCTCACTTCTCTGTCTTAACTTTGCTATTTTTTTCCTCTTCTCAATATTTAGGAGACTTTCTATCAGCTTGGCTGGCCAATTCCATGACATGTGGGCACCAAAAGTTGCTCATTAATATCGGCAGCTGAAATGCATAGTACAGAGAAACCTGTGCATATATCTCTTTAGACTGGTCCTTATAGGTAACATGGAGAAGACGATACTAAAACTTCACTCATTGTAAAGAAAAGTCTGTGTAAACACAAAAGTATATAAATGTAAGACATTCAGCTCACTTGTGAGGAGACTGGGTGCTGGGGCTGGAGTCAGGAGACTCATTTTCCTGAGTTCAAATCTGACTTCAGATACTTCTTAGCTGTGTGACCCTGGATAAGTCACTTACCCTTGTTTGCCTTAGTTTCCTCATCTGTAAAATGAGCTGGAGAAGGAAATGGCAAAATGCTCCTGTATCTTTGCCAAGAAAACCACAAATGGGGTCACAAAGAGCCAGACACGACCGGAAAAAACAAACAAACCAAAAATGACTGAATAAGCCATGTAGATCACTTGTGAATATCTAATGTAATGCTTTCCCATTTTCAGATTTTTCGTGTTTCCTTTTTTTTGTTGTTGTTAAAACCAATTAGTGGTTAGAAGAAAATTCTAAAATGTAGATGGCTTTCAGATATCTGTGCTGTCTTCTAAGGATGGTCAAAAGCTGATTGCCTGACATCCACATAATTCACAGGAGCTGGGGAGGAATAGGAGAATTTGGTTACACTGAGGCCCAGCCCTGTAAGACAGACATGGAATTTGAACCTGTGTTATCAGTTACTGCTTCTTTTCTGTCTGACTATTTCCTCTGTACTTTAGTGTTACGAACCAAGCTGTTTGCTTCCTTCCTTTGCAAGCAGAAGGAGATACTGCTGAAATAGAGACGTGTGTTTTCTGTTTGTTCCCTGTGGTATGGCAGACGTTCTCTTGAGTACTCTGTCCATCAACACAGACAGGCTGGTGACATCAGGAAGCTCTGAGGATGCCCAGCTGCTTCGTCTGCCCCAGATCACATAGCTCCTTATCCTTTCAGGAAGCCAAGATTGGGGGTGGGGGAATTCTCCTTCTCACAGGGAAGGGGATAGGGTTGGTAACATGAACAGGACAGTTTACCAAGATCTGCATTTCCTCCCAATCAAAGTTACGCAGTCTCAGAAACCTCTGTCTTTGGATATGAAAACGACTCCATTTCCTAAACTGCTTCTTTATAAACTGAAATCTACTTGTGTCCCCATTTTGCAGAAGCTGGGCCCCCATCAGAACTACAAAATGCATCCCAGGATTGGACAGATTTTCTCTTTCTTTTGTATAGAAGTCAAAGGCAAGATGATCTTTATTCTTTAAACATCTCTCTGTATTTCCAGTGAATTTGTAGTTAGCGAGAATGTTGAATAAACCCTGAATGATATTTTTGAGACATGAAAGAAATGGTGTGACTGAGACGGAATACTGGCATTAGAATCATTAGAGCCTAGCTCCAGCTTTGGCTCTGTCAGCTTGGTGTCTGTCTGACCAAGGAGCGAGGCAGTTAAACATTCTTACCCTCAGTTTCCTTATTTCTAACGGGAGTAAGATCAAATGAGACAGTATATGTGAAAGTGCTTTGTAACCTATAAAAGGCTATACAAGTGTAAGGTGAGTTAATGCTGAGTGAACAAAAGACTTTGTAATGCAAGTTGTACGGGATGGGAGTAATTACTGTGATCTCCAAGTACCTAGGCATCTATTTTATGGGAACTTTCAACTAATAGGACCCCAAAGAAGCACACAGAAGCCTTATCTACATGGCACAAAAACAATAGTCAATGCTTTGGAAGAAAGTGGTCAAACCTGTTTGACATCATATTGGGAAAAAAAAAAACTGGATGATGGAGTGATCTTATTTTCACTTTTCAGCCAGTCGTGTTGGCATGGCAACTGTACATTTAGTTTTGTCCCTACAGATGCACAGAAGCACAAGACTCACAACCTACAAAGTCTTAGGAGTATGACCAATGTGCCTGGTTATTGCGCTTATTGGTAGATGGCATTAAGTATCACACACAGCTGCCTTTATTGCCTGGCAAAGAAGACAGCTCTGTCTGTGTGTAACTGTTTAAACAGTAGCTCCTCTTTGCAATATGATGTGATAAACATGGGAAACTTCTAGCTTATTCAAACTACGTACATTAATATCTCAAGATCAAGCCAGGTTTAAGTTCTTAGAAGAAGTTTATTTGTAAGATTTGAGATTGGTGTACTTGGTGGGGAGAGGGGCCAGTCTCAGGATATACATATATATATATATATGTGTGTGTGTGTGTGTGTGTGTGTGTGTGTGTATGTATGTATTAATGCATGTATATATTAATGTATGTATGTATGTGTATCCTTTGCAGAAAAGTCCCAGGGGATCAATAGCTGTATCTTTGCCATGCAGTCTACAAGTAGTCCTCTCCCTCAATAACATAAACAATGCACAGCAGGATATTCTTTCTGACAAAGTAAATGTTGATAAAACACATGGGCAGCAAGAAGAGGACATTCCAGATTTTTTTCTTTGCCCTTTTCTCCCTGGGAGTTCTGAGCATGGAAGAGACTGGTTTAAGGAGATTCTGCATAATGAGATCGAAGATTTATGATGGGAGATTCAGCCTAGAGATGGTAAACATCTACTGGATTGTCTAGAATTGCCTGTCTCTCTCTTAACAGTCTATGTCCCCTTATGGTATGATCTTCTCAACAGCAGCTCCCATTCTGCTCCCCCAAACCTTGATTAGTAATAAATAGAAATAATCTTTTTAAGACAATTGTCCCAACTATTCCAGGTAATCTTAAAACCTTAACTCTCAACCCCTAATGGTAACGTGGAAGAACATAGGACTTCGAGTCAACAAAGCTTGGAGTCTCTCCAACTTACCAGCTATTTGACCAGTTAGGTCACTTAACTGCTGGGTGTCTTGGTTTCTTCATCTGTAAAATGGGTTTTAAAACATCAACACTGCCAGTTTCATAGGTTGTTGTGGGGAATCATCTGAGATCATGCCTGTAAAGTATGTTGTAATGATAAAATTCAATGTCAACATGATTTATAGTGTTATTTTCAGTTTACACAGTGAGAAAGCAGGTAGAAAAGGGAGCTTTTCTAACATCGGTAATAAAAAAATGACTGTGGCTAAACCAAGGTCTGCCTATGGGTGTCTGTATAGACATCAAGGAGGAAGAGCACAAAGATTCCTGGAAGCTTGAGGGTTTTCTTTCTGTAGGACCCCAGGTTCCAGAACAAATCATTGCTCCCCAGTTGGAAACCATCAGTACATGAGGCTACACCAATTCTGGGCTGACCGAAACCACCAATACTTGGTAAATACCTTTCTATCTGGATAAACCTGTTTCTGGTCAGTGGGGAGATTTTTTCCAGATTGTGAGGCTTTGCTTGGTATGTGGACATTTTCCTTTCTATTAGAAGACAATAGTACAAAAGCAGAAAGGAAAAATTCCAGGGTGAACATAGCGAACCAGGCCTGTGAGGCTCTGACCCAAATCAACCCCTCGTCCTCATCATTATGGAGGCACCATCGTATAGTAGATGAAGTATTGGACAAGGTTTCAGCAGATCAGAATTTGAGTCTCAGGCTATCACTTTTAAGAAAACACATGGGAGTTATTATTATTTGGGGAATTCCTGAACCCAGAGGTCCTAAGATCTTCCTGGAGAGTAATTCCTCTCACCTTGATCCATTTGCCTGGAAGTCGATAAATCAGGAAGCGAGGGTAGATGACAAAAAGTGTAAATTGTATCAGCAGATGGACAGTTGCCAGGTAGACGGCATCTACCTGGACAAAGGGAGAGACACAATATATATAGGGCTTTATACTGCCTAAGGATTTCATTATCTGAGGCCAAAGGAGCCAATCAGGTGAGGCTGCTCAGCCACTTTCCTCATTTAGGAGACTGAATAACAGGGATAGCATGTCAGGTGATTTTGGGGAGAATGTGTTAATTTTGGGATTAAATTTATTAACTTTAGGGTTTTTGGAAGTGCCGAAGATCAGGTTTGTTCCACTGGGAATCTTTTCTCTTGTAGTTAATTTCATTAGAATATCCTGGTGGGAAAGATCTCTTAAGATAATGGAGGCCTCCTTCAAAACAGAAAATCCTGTCCTGTCCAGCCTGAGGGTCCCTATTTCCTCAACCCGATAGCTCTGTGTCTTTGATTTCTAAGGTTACTTTTTCTGGGGAGATGTTTTTCCAAAATGCAGTCGTCCACATTACTGTCAGCCGTTCATTAGGCACTCTATTGCACTCACCCATCCAGCCAACCAAGACTTGGTTGGAAAGGGAAGGTTAAGAGGGTGTTCTAAACCCAGAAAATATTGTACCCAATGTCATAAACCATCATCTTTTCTTCTTTATTAAGAGGGTCTCCCTTTCGTAAAAGCACAGAGAGTTCCTAACCTAGCTTGACTTTCTCAGGGTTATGAGAGTCAGCTAGAGATATACGAATTGCTGGCTCGCAGCCTGAAAGTTGGGGCAGTCTGCTTTGGTGGAAACGTTGCGGTATCTTCCTTGTTCAGAAGGAAATAAAGCTTGGATCCAAGCATGCTTGTTCCAGCTGGATCCTCCACTGGCTAGAAGTTAATAGTGGCTGACCTACGTCAGAAAGCTAACTACATCAGGTTCCCATTAGCTAGGCCAGAGGCACTAGTTGGTTCACACCATGACATGGTAACAATTAAGCCTCTTTCTTGCTACTGGTTCTTACCCTGGGGTACTACTTACTCTCTTTCTTACTGATGTGAGTCAAACCCCCCCTGATTTCCTCAGAGCTTGATTTCCTGCAGATTCCTGTTATTTCATGTTTAATCTTCTGGGACTGCCCATTAGACCACACAAATTGTAAAAATCTCTGTAACAGACTGAGTTCCAGATCTCTGAAGTGTTGAGGCAGAAGAATGTAGCTCATTGAAACAGGAGAATCCCCCTGCCTTTAGCCAACTGTCCAACACATAATGAAAAGTCTGCTCACAGAAAACTGAAACTACACAAATTACAAATAAAACAAATTTCTAACATTGTACAAGAACTACACCCTTCCTAAAACACTTCTTTTTGTCTTTTTATGAGCACATTTCAGTGGGGAAGAGTAGTCAAGAATTTAATCCATGTTATGGGAGTTTTATCATACATTACCTTGCACAAAAGGGTGAAGATGTGACACACGCATGGAACATTAATTCAGCACAATGTGCCAATCAAATACACGTTGACCGACTCGTTTTCTCCACAGGAAGGATGAGCTATCCATGTACCTTCCACAAGGTCTCCTCTCCCATTTCTTTTCTCTACTGCTCCTTCCTGGCTATAGGAACAGGGAAGGGAGAGCACAAATCACCGAACCTTCCAGCATCTTAGCTGTGTGACTCTGGGCAAGTCATTTATCCTTTTTCCCTCAGTTTCCTCATCTATAAAATAGGGATTATTATCACCTACCTCCCAGGGTTATTTTGAGGATTGAATGAGATAATAATGGTAAAGCATTTAGCACAGTGCCTGGCACATTGTAAGCCACATAAATGTTATTATTAGCATCATTATTTTCCTCTGTGCTGGTGCCTTGCCAGGTGGGTTAACATTCATTTATTAAATAAGACTATGTGCCAGAGACTGTGGTAAAGCTCTGGTGAAATAATGATAAAGGAAAAAAAATCAGTTCTTGCCTCAAGGAGCTTACATTCTAGTGGCTGGTGAGGAGAAGAGAATTATCCTGCCCTAAGGGATTATGACAATAGAGCAGGAGTACTTCAAAAGCAGCAGGAGTAACATGGATAATAACATGGTATGCATATATTCTATGTTGCTTTCATATAGAGGCAGTTTAGCTGAGTGGTTCGAAGCTTGGGTCAGAGGTCAGGCCTGGGTTCATATCCGCCCTTTGGTATATACTGGCTGTGTGACCTTTGGCAAGTTAACTGACCTCTATGTGCCTCAGGTAATTGTCAGGACTGACATCCTAAGTAACAGCTGGATTGTGGGTGATGGAGGAATTTCCCACATGGAAGTTCCTTAGCTTTCCATATATGGTTTTCAAAGTTCTTTCACAGACTTTTTGCATCAGTTGAGCACTATACTATTATTAAATGTTGAAAGAGCCAGAGGAAAGTCTAAATTGTGCTGGGCCTCATGGAACTATTAAGGAAAACCATGAATAAGAATTATATAGGATATGAAGGAACGAATGGGTTGAAATCTGCACTCTTGGAGGGATTTACCACATTGGAGACCCTATGGATTCATAGAAATGTATATTTAACACATATCATTCCTTTTGGCCTTATCCGCAAGGGCATTCACCTGGGAACCTTAAGGAACTCACATTCCTTCCCTTCTGGCCCAGTGGGGTGGGCTTGCTTAGCATCTGTCCAAGTTCCAACATCTTCCCTGACCCTTACCTTGAAGTTGGCAGGGCTGGCTTTTGAGAAGATGAAAGACAAAGATGCTGGAGATGATCTATCAGAGGTGTGACTGTAAAAAGAGCCATTGAAGCTGGCAGGGATTGTGCCAGTGTTATCAGAGCGGTGATTCCTGAGGGAGATGATGGGCATTATCTGAGCATCATTTCCCACCTGGCTGTACTCCTCTGGCCATCATCAGTACTCTAGAATCCTGTCATCTGCAAGATCATATCAATCCTAAAACTCATGCCATTTCAGCACTTCTAGGACCCTTCTCTCCTTCTGATTAGGGAGCGGAGGGTGGACAGTGATGGACATCTCCCAGATTCTCCATCTAAGGAGGGCAGTTGGGACCCTTTCCCACTTGGCTGTACCCCATGGACTTCATCATGCCCCACAGAGGGTACCCTCACCCGCTTTTTAATTTCCTTTTATGTGTGGTCTTTCTCTATTAAATCTTGAACTTCTTGAGGGCAAGGACAATCTTTTGCCTTTCTTGAACTGTGGACTAAATGGAGTCTGGACTGCTGATCAAGCAGGAACCAAGGGAAGAAGATGACATATTCTTTTTCTTGTCCTTCCTTCCTCTCCGGGAAAGAGCCTCATTTCTTGATTTGGGACCTTGTGCTAGGTCAGGCTGTGCTCTATCCTGCACTCTTGGATGGGGATAGGAACTGTTCTTGGGCATCACAGAGAATCAGTTTAATTACTTTTTCCTCATGACATTCCTTCAAATATTTTAAGGCAGTGTCCAAGAACTCTGGAATTTTCTCTTTTCCTGGTTATACCTCAGTTTCTTTAACCATTCTTCACATAAAATGCTGAGTTTCCTCACCGTCTTGATTGCCTTCCCTTGGCTGTACTCAGTTTTGTCAATACGATACTCCCAACATAGTCTAACTAATAATAATAACAACAGACATTTATACAGTGCTTTAAGGGGACTACTGCAGAATGCAGTGGGAGGAACTTTCAGCAACTTCCCAACCAATAGGATAATAGGATGTAGAGGAGAAAGGTACAGCTCAACTTGCCTCCCATTTGACAGGTGAGGAAACCCAAGTCTAGAGAGCTGAAGTCACTTACTCTAGGTTCCACAGATTACTAGTGAGTAAATAAGTGATGGAGTTGGGACTCAGGCCCAGGTTCTTTTGACTCCAGACTCAGTAATCTTTTCACTAGACCATATTGCCTTAAATTATTTGGCTTAAAAGTGGCTGGAAGGGAGAGACTTCTGGCTAAGATGGCGTTGTGAAACATCATAGCGAAACCTAGCTCTTTCATCTGTACTCCTGTAAAGATATAAAAGGGCACCGTATTAAATAATGATGAAGACATCAAAAGGGAGATGATGGTGAAGTCTGTTATCTCATCTAGGGGTACACAAAAAGACAGCTAGAAGCTTGCAGGCACTGAGACAGGCACTGCCAAGGAAGACTTCAGGAATGTAGGTAAGCAAGCTGGGAGCCTGCCAGCACTCCGATTGGAAATGGTCTAGGGTCCCTGAAACTTGCCAAACTCTATTCCCAGGGGTTGGAGAAGCCTGGAGTGCTGCGAGAGGGGAAGTTCAAGGGTTAGAAATCTAGAGTGCTCTGGCTGTTCTAGGATGCAGGGTCCAGACTGGCATTGCTCTGACCAGGATGTCCCAGAGAGGCCAGAAGTCCACAGCACTCTGACCTGATACATTGCAGAGGGCCCTGAAAATCACAGCACTCTGACCCTGGACAATCTGAGAGGTCTGAAACTTGCTGGTTTCCTGAATGCAGATACATGGGGAGAGGTGGAAGCCAGAAGCAGAAGCCCAAGAAATTGAAGTCAAAACCAAAAGGGGCCTATGAACAGGAGCCATTCCACAATAGACAATTTAAAAAAAAATTCACAGAAACCCAACTATGTTTAAATAATGACATGAGTACAGACAAAATTAATAAAAGTTTAACTTTAATATTAACTTAGATTGTGTTCTATGGTTACTTGATCACGGGAGGGGGAAGATATGGTTTAATAGGACTTTGGCTAAAAAACAGAAAAAGTTTGATTCTGTGCATTGCCAAGACCAGGGGTGGAGAACCTGCAGTCTTGAGACATGTGGCCCTCTAGGTCCTCAAGTGTGGTCCTTCGACTGAATCCAAATTTCACAGAACAGAAATGTGGATTCAGTCAAAGAGCTGCACTTGAGGACCTAGAGGGCCACATGTGGCCTTGAGGCTGTAGGTTCTATACCTCTGGCCAAGTCTATTGATATATTAATTTTTATCTGGAAAAAGTTGTGGCTATCTTTCCCCTCTTAGCTCTTTATTCTGTATCTAAATTGATAAAATTCTTTTTAAAATATATTTTTTCTTCCAAATTACATGTTAAAACAATTGAAAACAATTTTGCATAAGAAGACTCAAAAGAAAAAGAATGAAAGAAAGTGAAAAATAGCATTTTCAGTCTGTATGCAAACAATATAAATTCCTTCTCTGGAGGTAGATCGTATACTTCACCATTAGTCCTTTGGTATTGTCTTGGATCATTGTATTGCTGAGAATAACACAATTCTTCATTGTACAATATTGCTATTACTCTGTACAACAGTCTTCTGGTTCTGCTCACTTCACTTTGCATCAGTTCATGTAAATCTTTCCAGGTTTTTCTGAAAGCATTCTGCTCACCATTTCTTATAGCACAATAGTACTCCATCACAGTCATATTTCACAACTTGTTTAGCCATTTTCAATTGATGGACATCTCTTCAATTTCCAATTCTTAGCCATCACAACAAGAGTGGCTATAAATATTTTCGTACAAATAGGTCTTTTCCCCCTTTTTAAAAATGTCTTTGGGATATAGACCTAGCAGTAGTATTACTGGATCAATAAATTGATAAAATTCTTAAAGGTTATGGGCAGACATTTCTCAAAAGAAGAAAAACAAGCTAGCAACAATCATAAAAATGCTTCAAATCACTAATAGCAAGAAATACAAATTAAAACAACTGTTATTTTCCATCTCATACTCATTAGTGTGACACAGATGACAAAAAAGGAAAATAATAGTTATTGGGAGGGAGAATGGTCCCACTAATGCACTGTTGGTGGAACCATGAATTGGTTCGGCCATTATGGAAAGCAATTTGGAACTATACTCCCAAAGCCACTAAATGGTGTATACCCTTTGTCCCAGTGATACCATTAATTACTAGGGATTTACCCCAAAGAGATTAAAGAAAGAGGAAAAGATCCATATGTAGAAAAATATTCATAGCAATACTTTTTGTCATAACAAAGAACTGGAGACCAAGGTGGTGTTCACCATGATTGTAGTGAAGTGTTATTATGCTATAAGAAATGACAAAAGAGATTAAGAGAAACCTCAGACTTGTAAGAAGTAATGGAGAGTGAAGGAAGCACAACTAAGAGAATAATTTATACAATGATTACAACTCTGTAAAGAAAAATACCTTTGGAAGACTTAATGACTCTGATCAACACAGTGACCAATCATTGTTCCAGGGAACTGATGATGAAGCATGGTCCTCACTTTCTGACAGAGAATTTTTCATTTCAAGGTGTGGAATGAGACATACTTTTGGATACACCCAAAATGTGGATCTGTTTTGTTAAGTAGGCTTATTTGTTGCCATGAAGGGTTGATTTTTTTTGTTTATTTGTTTTGAGGGAGGAGTATTCAGGATAAGAGGGATGATAGTGATAGTGATGACCCAAAAAAAGAAAGAAAAGAGCATTATTGAAGGATTTTTAAACAAATGCCCACAATGAAAAAGAAGGAAGTTTGGAAGAAGACACAGAAAAGTAGGAAAGACTTGAAATAAATATGTTGGATTATTTATAAAATAAGCTCTTTGTCTTAGAGTTTGGAGGTATCACATACAATCTTATTTTTCTGTTCCTTGTATATGGAAATGTTCATGTTTGTTGGTCTTTGTCAAGTTCAGAATGACAATTTTTTTAATGTCCTGAGTCCTTGAAACAAATTTTAGTGTACTGTTGGTATTTCCTCCCACTTATTTTCTTCCATCTTGAGAAGATCACCCCTCTTAGATTACAATCATCATTCTTTTCCTGAATACTTTTGGTGTTTATTAAATTTGTTTAATTTTAGAAAATATTTTTATGGGAGCTGGCATAAATTTCGTTTCTTTGTTTGAAATGAAAAATTCTTTGACACTTTAGTACAGTAAAATATCAAAATCTTAACTCTAGGGGAGAGAAAGCCAGTCATTTTAAGGGTTCTTGTGAGTTCCCATACAGAAATAAAATATTCTTGTCGCTCTTCTGTAATAATGATTTTGAACTGTTCATGGCTTTAGGTAAGACTTTAAAATGACTTAGAAAACCAAATGTACCACAATATGCCCATTTGAGTGTTGTCTTTCCAAGAAGAAATCCTAGTTGGGTACACATTTATTTTAATGATGCTATCATGTCTCAAAACTCCCCTTTTTTGGAATTGCCTTCTGATTCAGTTTATTAACCACATAAGCTCTCATTCCTCTATAGTCACCTTGCTTTTCTGACTTTAATTCATATTGCTCTGGCTGGCTTTATTCACCATGTTTAGCTGCAGATGATATTTGGCTATTTCCAATCCTCAAATAGTCCATCCAACAATGAAAATTTGATACTATTGAGGATAGTAGAATAAAAGAATTTAGAGATGGATGAGGTTTTGGTAGCAGAGTGTTAATTCTCAGAGTAATTCAGTCACTGCCTCTTCTGCCTGTTTCTTCTAAAACAGAAACTGGGAAGAACTTGAATGCCGATGATTCAAATATATGGTACTGTGTAGAATCTAATCCAATAGTCTTTATCATAGCTGTCCTTGTAATGAATATATGCACTATATGGGGTTGACTAGAAATTAGGTGACAGCCCCATGAATGATCTCTATTCTCCTACTCTTAGAGAATGAGGAAGTTAGTGCAGGTGAAAATGAGAACAGAACTTGAGAGTCATAACAGCATGTGACTTGGCCAGGGAAGGAATTAATTGGATAAAGGCCAGTAAAATACGTATTTTCCTGGATACTTGTGAATATAATCCAAAGGATGTTAGACTTCAAGTGGAGGGAGGGGAGAGAGAGTTTGCCCGTGTAGATTTGTCAAGCCAGATACCACATAAAGTAATTGATGTGGGGAGGAATGCAAGAAACTCCTTACCAATAACTTAAAGGAAGCAATGTTCATGAATAGAGCAGTAACAAAACCTACAGCCTCAGTTATTTATGGTCAAAAAGCAAGGTAAGCTAGAGACCTTAATGAAAGGAAATAAATTTGGCTTAATGGGAAATAAATTTGGCTTCATCAATGACATTTGGTAGGATATGACTAATGGCTACAATATGTCAGTAAAAGGATGTAAATTATTCTAAAGTATCGGATTAAAAGCCCAGTGAAGTAGCATTGTACATCAAGAAGATATGTTCATCTAAGGAAATCCATGAAGTGATAGAGAGCAGCATGGTGGAGTGCATATGTGAGAATTGCATTTAAGTGAGGATCAATGAAGAGAAAAACAATTAATATTATGGTGGGAGTATATAACCAAGCAATCCAAGGAGGTTAGGTGGTATAGTGGCTAGAAGGCTAGACCTGAAGTCAGTAAGATCAGAGTTTGAATCCTGCCTAAGAAATTTGCTAGCTGTGTGATTTAGGGCACGAAGACTGTCCCCGCCTCAGTGACCTCATCTATACAGTGGGATTCATTCACAAGTAAAATTAATTCACCTATCTCTCAGGGTTTTTGTGAGGATCCAATGAAAAAATACATGTAAAGTGCTTTGCTAGACTTAAAGTTCTATATAAATGTGAACCTTTATTATTATTATTCCCTGGATAATAGGAGAAAATAGATGATAAAATTGGGAAATAGATCATGGAGGGAAATTATAGTCTCCACATTTGTTGACTTCATAATTCACAATGCTTGGAACTAGAGACAGCCTAGATTACTGGGGGGAGATTCTCTGAACTACATTAAAAATTATTTTTCAATAAACAAAATTTTTCTCTATCCTATCCCTGTGATCAATGAAAAAAAATTATCTCCTTCAATTGGTCTCCCAGCTTTTCCTTCTTAACTTATCCAATATACAATAGCTAAGTGGTTATTCCTAATATATACATCTTACCATATTATTCCTTCCTTCGAAAATCTTTAGCTTTCTGTTGCCTCTAGGGATTAAATGCAAAATGCTTAGCCTGGCTTTTAAAATCATGTACAATCTGGCACTCACCTTCCTTTTCATACCCATTACACATTATTCCTCTTTGCATAATTTAAACTCCAGCCAAAGGGCCTACCCTCTATTCCATGAACTTGGAATCCCATCTCCATCTCCTTGTGGGCTCCTGTGACTTAAATCCATGCCTTCTTCACTTTCACCTCTGAGAAACCCTAGCTTTCTTCAAGAATTAGCTCAGGTCTCACATCCCCTTAGTTATTAGCTCTGTCCATCCCTAACAACTGATCTAAATGAGAGGTTTCTACTTTTATGGTAGCATATTATTTATAATAATATGCAGGCATTCTTCTTTCTTAGGTTTATATCCAGGTTATTATATCTTGGCTGTAAATATAATGTTTCCTCATTATCATCTTTTTCCTCCTCATTTCTTTCCCATCCCAGTCATCAATCCTTAGTGTCCCATGAGGAGCACCACATCTGATGCAGTGGATGAGTCAGCCAGAGCCTAAGGGTTCAGACAAAGAAGGACTCTAATAAAAATGTGGTTTGTAATCTGCCACTCCTCTACTCCAAAAGCTGCCTAAAGGAGCTAAAAATAGCCCCAAATGGAAGCTTCTTACTTGTAATATTGAGCGGTCCCTAAACACTCTTAGTTCAGAGGGGCCATAGCTGGGACCAAGATCAAGCCACACAGGCGTGAAGTCGACTCAAAATACTTGGGTCTACCCTACAATCTCCTGGCCCTCAGAGAGCAGATGTTTGTCTGAACCCTCAGGCTCTGACTAGTCCATTGTATCAGATTTGGTACTCCAGAAAATGGTTAAAAGTTGTGTAGAAGCAGATTTGGGCTTAATATAGGGGGAAACTTCTTAACAATTAGAATTGTCCAAAAATTAAATTGATTTCTGCATATGATGGTAAATTTCTTATTATTGGAAATATTTATGAGGAGATTGGCTGACCACTTGGCAGATAGGTTATAGGCCCTTGTCAGGTATAGCTTGGACTACATGGCCTCTGAGGTCCCAAGACTGTAAGATTCTGTAATTCTTCACTAAATGATAACATTTATGTTAAAAGCAACTTTACACATCCCCAATATCTAGACAATCTCAGGCACTGAAGAATACAGCATTGTGCATATGGGCCAATCCATCGTTGTCTAATTTTAAAACGGTGCTGTCTCTTTTGTCTTTTGTCTGCTCAGGATTTTTGCTTCTTGCCAATATTTTCCAAATATTTAGGATGGCTTTTGATCTCTGTGGGTAAATTATGAGATGAAGTATTCTAGAGGGATTTTTAAAGATCAAAGTATACGGTAGCTAATTAAAAACAGCAATGATGATAATAATAATAATGTTATAACTACTACTAAAGATAATGAGAGACAACATGGCACAGTAAAGAGAGAGCTAGCCTCAAGGCCAGGGAAATCTGTGTTCAAGTCTTGCCTCTGAAACATCACTGACTATGTGACCCTGGGCAAGACATTCTCAGGGTCCCAAGCCACTCACTAATACACTTCCAGAACAGTTGCTGATATGGATTGGTAAAGAGAGTCTTCTGGGTATTCCTTATATTACAGTTGGAGACCCTAAAAACCCAAAGCTGTCACTGGGCAAGTATTTATTAAGAAGCTGTGATGTACCGGGCACTATGCTGGGCACTGCCAATACAAATGCAATGAATGAAACAGTCCCTACTGGCAAGGCTTACATTTTCACAGACGAGAGTAAAACTTATTTATTTAGTCCTGCCCGACTCTTCCTGACCCCTTTTGGGGTTTTCTTGGCAAAGAGACTGGAGTGGTTTGCCATTTCCTTCTCCAGCTCATTTTACAGATGAGGAAACTGAGGCAAACAGGGTTAAGTGACCTGTCCAGAGTCACATAGCTAGTAAGTGTTTGAGGCCAGATTTAAACTCAGGAAGATGAGAATTCCTGTCTCCAGGTGTAGTACTCTATGCACTGTGCCACCTCACTGCCAGAGTAAAACTAAGGATGCTAAATAGGTAAGGTGAGGCCGGGAGGAGTAATAAATGACAATAGAAAATAAACTCTTCATACTGTCCCCTCTAACTCAATCTAGAATACCTTTCCACCCTCCTCCCACCATTGGAAGTTTTGCCTTTTTATCCAGACCCACTTTGGAGCCTCTCTTTTCCACGAAACTCCTTTTAAAAATTAATTAATTTTTAGTTTTTCAACATTCGCTTTTATGAGATTTTGCCTTCTAAATTTTTCCCCCTCCCTCCACTCTCAAAGAGGGCATGCAAGATGATATAGGCTATACATGTACAATCATATTAAACATATTTCCACATTAGTCATGTTGCGAAAGAAGAATCAGAACCATGAGATATAACCACAAGGGATAAAACCATGAGAAAGAAAAAACAAAAAACATCAAAAAAGAGAAAATAGTATGCTTTGATCTGCATTCAGAATCCATAGTTCTTTCTCTGGAAGTGGATAGCATTTTCCATCATGAGTCTTTTGGAATCATCTTAGATCATTGAGAAGACCTAAGTCTCACAAAATCAGTCATTGCACAGTGTTGCTCTTACTGTGTAGTTTTCTCCTGGTTCTGCTCACTTCACTCAGCATCAGTCATGGAGCTCTTCCTGATCACTTCAGCTGAAGTTCCCTCTGAATTCCTGTAACATTTATTGTCTGCACTCATGGAGTACTTAACACAATCTGTCTTGTGTCATAGCTATTTTTACCTCTCCAGTTCGATTGTGTACTCTGGGTGGGTAGCAATCCTGTCTTACACCTTGCCATGTCTCACAATATTTAGCACAGTGCTTGGCATAAAATTAACACCCAATAAATAGTTGTTGCGTGAAATAATAAAATCATTAATTCACCACACGAGGACAGGTGTTGCAGTTGATAGATCGAATGGAGAACTTGAAGTCAGAAAGACCTGAGTTTGAATTCTGCCTCAGTCACTAGCTGTGATCCTGGACAAATTACTTAAATTCTCAGGGTCTCAGTTTCCACCCCCTAATTTGGGAATAATAATAGCACCGACCTCATAGGATTTTTTGAAGATCAAATGAGTTAACGTGTAAAGTGTTTTGCAAATGTTAAAGCACTGTATAAATGCTAGCTATTGTTTATTACTATTTTTATGCACTGCTTTTAGAGTTAAAAGGGAATTTACTTGCATTTACTTCTCTGATCCTCACAAAACCCATGGGAATTAGGCAGTACAAATATCATTATTATCATGTTACAAATAAAGAAACTAAAGCTCAAAAGAGTTAAGAATCTCACCTGAAGTCACACAGCTAGAAAGTGGCAAAGCTTTGATTTGAACATAGGCCTTTTGGTTCTAAATCCATTCCTCCCCACCCTTTACTAAAGACAGGAGATGAGGGATACAGATGGGATATTTGGGAAATAACTAAATATACCTTTAAAAAGCAAAGGAAATTATATTCCAGATCTCTCGTTACTTCACTATGGAACTTTAAACAAAAGTCATTTGATTTTTGGGGGCCTCAGCTTCCTCATGTGTCCAGTAGAGGAATTTGACTCCATGATCTCTCAGATCTCTTCCATCATATTCCAGGATTCTTAGTTACTTCCTACATATAATTATAGGGCAAGCTGTAAATGACATACGTGGGTTACTAGGATGAATCTTATTTAAAGATTCAGGGAACTGAGAGAGGGAAGGTGAGGGCCTCACCCAAGGCCACAATGATTGATTAAGATGAGGATTTCAGAAGTTCTTTCTGGCCACCTGTTTAGCCCATTGAATTATGCTAGCCACATTTCAGGGCCAGGGTTAGCAGTAGGCAAAAACAATAGATGCTTTTAACTATTATTTTTAAAAAATAAATAAATATTTTTAATGCCTGAAAATTCTGCTTTCTATAGCCAGTAGCTATTTTATGATGGCATGTTGCATGTGTTAGAGGAAAGGCTCCAAACCTCTGGTGGACAGTCACACAAGAGGATGCGTTTTTTTCCTGTCCTTGCCTCAGGCACACAAATGCCTCTTCCCTGTTCTGACTCTGTCCAGCTCCCCAGCTCCTTATGAGATCCATCTGGCACACTAGATGTAGCCTTGGGCATTTCATTGGCAAAAGCCCATGGGTGAAAGGGAGAGAGTTCTGAAAACAGCCATTAAAGTGCTGGGGAAATGGAGACACTGATTTATGAGGAAAGATTTAAAGGCATTAAGTATATAGAGCTTGGTTAGGTGATGACTAAAGAAAGGACATGACATCAGGCTACAAATATTTGAAGGACAGGAACACCTGGAAGGAGAAGAACAATTTACCATAAGATGTGGGGTAGATGTGGCAAATACAATAGCACAGAGAAAGTCAAAACATGAAATGCATAATGGAAAAAATACAAACAGAAATTATTTCTTCCTATTTTTTCTTATTTATCACTATAAGGATGAGAAGCCAGCCTGGTCTCTTGGTGTCTGATATAACCCTAAAAAGTGTGGTTTTTAAAACAATTCTGCATTGTGATGGGGTGAAAATAATGAACTAACAGTTCCAATCTGAGTTTTTCACTGTATTGTATTTTCAATAGATTTTACTTTATTACTCATTAGTATGAATATATTTAAAATGGACTGCCCTGTACACATTTCCAAGATGCTCAATGTGAGGCCTCATTGGACTGTTTTATAAAACTCTGACAAAAAAAGGACAACATATATATTAAGTCAACCAGTATTTATTGAGTACCTACTTACTAAGGCAATGAGCTAAGTACTGGGGTTCCAAAGAAAGGCCAAAAACCAGTCAGTGCCTGCTCTCAAGGAGCTCATAGTCTTTTGGGGGAGACATCATGTAAATAACTATGTACAAACAAGATAAATACAGAATATGTTGGAGTTAATCTCAGATGGAAAGCACTAAGATTAAAGAGGACTGGGCAAGGCTTCTTGCAGAAGGAGGAATTTTAGCTGAGACTTGAAGGAAACCAGGGAATCTATGACATAGAAATGAGGATGGAGTGACTGGGTATGGCCAATGAAAATGCTCAGTGAGGAGATGAGTGCCTAGTTGGAGGAACAACAGAAGGCCTTTGTCCCTGGATCATAGAGCAAAATGGAGGCAGTCAGGTGTAAGAAGACAGACAGGGGAGGGGGACAGGTTCTGAAGGGCTTTTAAATCCAAGAAGAAGATTTCAGGATTCTAACTAAACTGCAAATACCATTGGGAAAGAGGATACTTTCAGAGGAGTAATGACAATTTACATTTGAAGATCTTTCCAACCATTAATAGGCCATGTGGCCTGCTTATGTCACAGGAAGCCTAAATCACATGTGGTAGGAGGAGCTTGCTGAGAGGAAAAGGAAAGTGTGCCACAAAAATGCTGAGAGAGAGCGGTTGGAACTGAGGGTGAGAGCAGACTTATGCTGTGCTGTGAGTGTGTTCGTGGAAGGCTCCAGCAGGGGGATGGAAGGTTATGGGATGGTGAGGCTTATCATAACAACAAGTTCCTCGTTGTTATGATAAAGTGGGCTTACTGGTTTTGGGAGTTGGTTGCTGCTTGTGGATGGGATGGACTTATTGATTATGGGATTTGGTCCTCTGGTGTCTGAATAAACGTTTTACTCCTTCTACCTTCTATATGGAGAGTCTCTCATATTTTGTGATACATGACTACATAGGCATATTCACAATTATCATTGATGTTGTGTTTATTGCCTTGCTAAAACAAGAGCTAACATGCTATTTGGGAGCATTGTGAGGGAAGAAGTTGATAGCAACAAAGACACATTTAGTAGTGAGCCAAACACTGTAGTAGGTGCCAAGGATGCAAAGAGAAAAAACTGACAAAGTCCTTGCCCTGGAGGGGCTTCCATTCTCCTAAAGGAGATGGACCATGGAGATAGATGAGTATATTACAAGGTATAGTGTGATGTGAAGGGTTGGGGAGAGGGCAGGAAGAGAGCTCTAGATCAGGTGCAGAGTGTTTTGGGTGGGGAGATAGCTCTTCTGACTTGGAGGATCAGGGAAAGCTTTGAAGAAGTGGAGCCTGAGACCAACCTTGAAAGAAGAGAAGGACCGTGAAATGCAGAGATAATGAGAAGGCACAGCCCCCAGCTTGATGGGAGAAGTCATGTCAAATTCATGAAACAACACCTTGTCTATCCCAGGATGGCTGGAATTAGAGTACAATGTGGAGGGGAGTGATGAGAAATGGAACTGGAAAGGTAGGTTGGAGCTCAAATGTGGAAAGTCCTTAAATGTAGCCTGAGGGGTTTCCTGGTAGAGTGATAGGAATGACTGTTCCCTTTGGGCAGAGTAATTCTCTAGTTGGTTTGCTAAATTGAATCATCTGGATGAATAATCAATCAAGTTCTAGAACATCTATTTAAAACTTTGAGTCTGGCTGATATTCTCAAAAATGTAGGACTTAGTGCTGGAAGATAGTGTAGAAACAGTGGTCCATCTGTCCACTTGGAAGATGTTGTCTTCAGGGAGAGAACAACATAATAGAAAGAGGAAGAGAAGTGGTAGAATGTTAGGGGAAAAGAATAGGCGTGATTGTGTTAGAGTCATGCCCCAAGATTGGCCCTGGAGGTGATGCCACAGTCCCTCTGGGGTAATGCTCTGGCCCCTCCAAGAGACCCCAGCACCTGCTTTGGAGACCATAATTATAGACCATATGAAGACACTACATAATTTTTTAAATTTCCATATTATTCATGTTGTAAAAGAAGACACAGATCCAAAGAAGCGGGAAACCATGAGAAAAATAAAGTGAAAAATAGTATGCTTTAATCTGTATTCAGATTCTATCAGTTCTTTCTCTGGAAGTGAATAACATTTTCATCATGAATCCTTTGGAATTATCTTGGATCATTGTATTACTGAGAATAGCTAAGTAATTCACAGTTGATCATCATATGATATTGTGGTTACCATACACAATGTTCTCCTGGTTCTGCTTACTTCACTTTGCATCAGTTCATTTAAGTCTTTCTAGGTTTTTCTGAGATCAGGCTGCTTATCATTTCTTATAGCACAATAGTATTCCATTATAATCATATAACACAACTTGTTCAGCCATTCCCCAATTGATGGGCATTCCCTCAATTTCCAAATTTTTTGCCACCCCAAAAAGAGCTGTACAAAATACTTTTGTATAAATAGATTCCCTCATCCCCTTTAAAGAAAATTTCTTTGGCATACAGAGTTAGTATCACTAATGATTTTTGAGTAGGAAATCTGTATGTTTAGGGAGATTATTTTGTTATTTATATAAAGGATGTATTAGAGAGGGAAGAAATTAGGGGCAAGGAGGGAAGTTAGCTGGCTATTACAAAGGTATACAGGGCGATGAAGCCTGAATGAAGGTTGTGGATCATGAGTGAAGGAAGAAGGATGGGTACAAAAGATGTTATTAAAGTGGTACCAACAAGACTTGGGAGCTGATTGAATGGTGAGGGAAAAGGCAGAGTTAAACATCGAGGTTTCTCTACTGGGTGGTTGGGAGAATGGTGGGGCCTTCAACAGAAACAGTAAAGTTGGGAGTAAGGAAAGCTTCAGGGGATTAGCTCACAATCAGAGAACTAGGTCAGGGTAACTTTTATCAGGAATGATTAACAGGATGGATTCCTGGAGGTAATGAGAAGAAAGAATGGAGGAAGTTTTATCAAAGACAAGTTTTGTCTTCATATTTTGCATAGGGAAATATCAATCATGACTTAAACAACAAAAACAAAACAAAAAGTAGATGTGGGGCAGAGAAACCCAATCATCTGGTTAAATTGATAATGGTTCTAAATCAACTGTATTTGATTGGTCAAACTCATCCAATAATCAAACTATATTCTGCGGTTTATTTTTACTGTATTTAAATAACTCAGAAAATATTATGATCATTGAAATGTACCATTTACAAGGAACACGTTCTTATCTTAAAATAGAAAAAAAGCAGATATAGTTTCCCTTTATTACATTAACTACATTAATTAGGTAGCCTCCAAATTATAGAGACCTCAGTTCATTACTACACTACATTCAATTTCTAAATCCCTCAGAAAAGGGGCAGGGCAAGACCTCCTATCTAACTAGTGACCCAACTAAGCCCTTTCACACACAAGGGAGTTCTCTTCTTGAACCACTTGAGGGGCATGCTCAAATGAGATAATGTGTATGTAAAATGCTTGTGACATTTACCATCACTCAATAACTTTAGGCTTACAGATTTAAACCTTTGAGGATTTTTTTGTTTGTTTGTTTGAACTTTCAAAATGTCGCACCTATGATTTAATTTTACCTCTGTTCTATTTATGCTGCCATCCTGTGGTAGCAGTGTGTCATAGCCACTGAAATCTGGCCAGTGAGACTTAAGCCACAGGCCATTTGCTTGAGATAGAGATAATTATTCATTTTCCTTTTTTTTAGTTGAAAAGATAAAAAAAACCACTTTAATAAAAATGATCCTAGAGCTAGTCAGCAAAGTTGTTATTCTTAGACAGCAGCTTTTAATGGAAAATAAATGTCTAAGGTACAATTCTTTACTTTTCTCATTAGTTCTTAACTTTTCCTTTATCAGTCTGTAACATCTTGTGGCAAGGAGTTGGCTGAAAACAAAGACCCTATAATTTATAGTCCTTCCCAGCTTCAAAAGTGTAGAAATCAACCCAGCTTTGGAGGGGAAGGCAGAGGTCTTTCATATATAGCATACTGGGGAAGTTTTGAGGAACTTAAGGAGAGCAGAAGGGCTGGCTAGGTAGAGGTTGTATCATGAAAGCACTGCTACCATGGGAGCAGTGGCCACCACATCAGCAGTTCCCTTCTTCAAGGACCATGAGAGATGATGTCTAAATTGACAAGTGGAAAAATGTGTGACTTTATTGCCAGTGCTCCTGGAGCACTGATAGGGGGAAAAACCACAAGGAAAGAGCAGTTTCTTTCCCACCCCTGCCTTACTCCTGCTTAGTTGTTTTTAAAATTCTATTAAATATGTTTTCCATGATTGCAAATATGCTTGCCATTTTAGGGAGAGGGGAGAGGAGAGAGGAAGGGAGAAAAATTTGGAGATCCAAAATTTTTTAAATGAAAAAAATTGTCTTTACATGTAATTAGAAAAAATAAAATACTATTTTAAAATTCTATTAAAGAAAATGTTTGCTGATTTAGTGTTATTTGTCACAAAGACCTGTGGTTAACATTGTCCTTATGTTGCCTGATGTCCCTTTGTTTGTGGCATTAGGGCACATTGGAGCCACGTGCAGGGTTGGGAGTTTAACCCCCAACCCATTGTTAGACACTTTCAAGTACAGAATTGTTATGAATGAGGGCAATATTGTATAAACCTATCTTGCAGACATGAGCTTAAGAGTAACTGAATTAGTTACAAATTCATTCTAAGCCTAATCTTATGTCAACTTCAAGCAGAATTTTCTTTTTAACTCATTCTACCTATTTTAAGAGCCCTTCCTGATGGGTTTGTTCTTAACCTTTAAGCGTTACTCAGCAATAAAGTTATCTCTGGTTTGCTTCTATCTTGGCCTCCCATTTTAAGTTTTCTCTCTCTTGATTTCAGCAAAACTATATACCCTGCCTTGGCTGTTGGAGTCAGTCAACAGGAAAACCTTTGCCTTTCTAGCATCTTCACCTAAGTTGGCTTGCTTTCTCTCTCACATTATAGAAGCAGGAAGAAAGGAGTTTAAAAAGGTCCTGCATTTTGGAGGAGCCTCCATCAGGGGTCAGTTAGGTTACTTCTCAAATCTGGTATTTGTTTGGAGGAAGAATGAATTTACAAACAGTAGCAATTAACTCATGGGCAACTTCACATGCATTCCTTCCATTAAAGTTTAAAAAGGACAAAATCCCTTATGATGGAGGAAAATATCTTTTAACACCAAGATTGAATAGAAATGTTCATAGGGAGAATAACAGGTTTCAGCACCAAGCTGAATGTCAGGAGCTAGTTGTCTTGTCCTACTTAGCCCTTGTCTCCAAGCCCACTAAGGGACATATCTAGGAAACACAAGACATAGTAGCACTGCATGGAACTGATCTGTGAGAAGAAAGGGAATGGGATTTCCCTTCTCTGCTCCCTTCAGCACACACATGCTCCCATTGCTTTAACAGCATTTGCTTTCCCTTAAGTGCTGTGAAGAATTGTGTTCCTGAACCTCTGTTCTTCCATGTCAGAAAAAAGGAGAAATGTCCTTCTGGGTGCTAAAACGGAGTAATGCCATTCTGTTCGCCACACTGCAGTTCTCACTGTTTGGACTGCTGTGGTGAGAAAAACCTCTCATTCTCTTTGATATGCTTGTCCCTTTGGAGAGTTATGTGGTAGAGCAAGTAGGTGCCTGATGGCAGGTGCTGGAGAGATGGAAGAAATGTCAAAACCTATTTTACCTTAATCCCCCAAACCTACTGTCATTTTTTCCAACTCTCAGATCCAACATTTCATCTTCCCCCTCCCCACCCCACCTCTTGTGCCTTCCCCGTTCTCTTTTCATTGCAAGATCATGTAAGGTTGTCTCATAAACCCTTATGCCAGCTGCTTCCCTCACATTCAGTGGAATTGTCAAATAGTTTCAAAATGGGGACTTCTCTTTTTTTAATTAATTAATTTATTTTTAGTTTTACTTTACAACACTTAGTTCCTCAAGCTTTTGAGTTTAAAATTTTCTCCCCCTCTCTCTTTTCCACACTCCCCACCCAAGACAGCATGTACTCCAATATGGGTTCTACATATACCTTCAACACTAAACATCTTTTCACAATTAGTCTAGTGGGGACTTCCATTATAAGAACCAAACCAATCAAAAGCTCATGTGTGGTCAAAATTATTTTTATGTATGTATCTGTTTATTCAAGTTTCCTAATGCATTCTGTTTATTTTCTGTTTAAACTCACTGATCTAAACCCTCCCTAAGTGACTTAACTGCAAAACAGATAGGAATGGAGCCCATTGGGTCCAACCCAAGAACAAACAAGTGAGTTTAATGTCATGACTCAGTTCATTTAGTTGTTTCCTTTCTCTTTTGCACGCTGAGGCATGGGCAGGCTTTCCACTTAGTGGGAAAAACAGATTTTAAAAAATGAATGACTACAATACCTTATGTTACTTTCTCCTATTCTTCCTACAATAAAGATCCACCGAAGGAAATATTTTGGAAGTCATTTTTGCAAGTTTTTCCAAATCTGTCAGAAACTTAATCAAGTTTCTTATTTTCTCTCCCCCCCCAACCCCCACCCCAAGGGGTATTTTGTGAACATCATTTCCATTCCCTGGTATTTGCTGGACAATCGCCACTTCTTTCCTTTTCCCTAGGCACTCCTATCCCCCCCCCGGGAAGGCAGCAAAGGAGGGAGTTAAGGGAAGGGTGGAAAGAAAAACTCCAGAGAATTCTTCAGTCCGCCTGGATCCCTACAGGAAGTGATCTTTTTGCTTTTCGGCCAGACACACGCCTCCCAGCGAGCCAGCAGCTCTAACTAATTAGCACACGTGATGGGAATTGGAAACAAAGTAGCAAACAATAGTAGCGTGGGAACACAGTATAAACTGCAATTACAGCAGTTCCCTCTTTCCCTCTCCTCCCTCCCCAACAACAAAAAAAAAATCAATGAAAAAATCCTCAACAAGCAGACCTCGAGCAGCATGGGAAACTACACAAACCGCACACTGTTTGGGGGTGAACGTCAGGTCCAGCCTGCCAAGCTAAGCCGTTATTTTCAGTCCCATCCCTCAAGTATGTCGGAGAAGCTTCTTTCCATTTTGTTAAGCATTGGGACACAATGGGGGGAAAAATGTGTTTAGGGAATCTCAGCACTTGCCAGGTCACAGGGGAGGTCAGCAATCTTTTGTTGGGGGAGAAGGAGAGAAGAAAGAGGGCAATCAAATCTCCAACTTGAGACAGCTTACAAGCACATGTCCCATGCTGTCAGGACGATAGGCCCCAGTGTGACATTTGCAGCTTCTTGTCCCGATGCCAAGCTGAATACACTTGGTTTACATTATATATGTGAGAAGTGGTCACCTCCCTCCCTGAAGAACCCTGCTTTCAGTGGGCTACTGCGACGGAGCCATTGTAGGGGATGAAATACACTGGCAGTAGTCTCTTAACAAGAACCACTAGCTTAAAGACAATCGTCACTAAGCTGGACTAATGATAGCCCAGCTTGAACTATATTGATATTCATTCATAAGATTAGCATTTTACTTTAAAAGGATAATTCAAGATCGCAGGCTGAAACCCATAAGAAAGTCGCTACTGAGTTTAGAGAATGGCCTGCTATTTGTTCCCCTCTGGCAGCTTCATAAGGGAAGTTATACAGTTTGAGACGTATGTTAAGAATAAAAAAAGGTTGGTTTTTTTGGGTTTTTTTGCCTCACAGCTAATAGTTTTTCCTACCTGTTACAGGGCTGGTATATGCAGTGTTTATTTTTAAATGGTGATCCATCACAATCAAAAAAATTGTGCAAGTTAAAAACAATTTTAACATTTTGTCACTAATTTAAATGAGCTTTTCAATGTTCTGGTTGTTTGCTTTATAAAATTTTTCTAAAATAGCTTGAAAATACAGGTTTTGCTATTTACTACTTACTTGTTTGGCCTTTGGTAAGTCATCCTAACTTTCTGGGCCTCAGTTTCCTCAAGTGGAAATTTTAGGGGCTTGAACTCAATGTCCTCTAGGGTCACTTACGGCATTAAATCTAGGATCTTAAGTCTATAGTGCTAATTTTAAAAATCTTATTTTTATTGATGTATTTTAGTTTTCCATTAGTTTAAATTCAAAACATATCCCTCTCCCCTCACTTATCTTGTGAGTTGTCCCTGGTAACAAAGATTTTTAAAAGTAGGGAAAAGGCAGTTTAGTAAAATCTTTCAATACATCAATACATTTTGATAGCATATGCAATATTTTACACTTGTACTCCCTATCCCTACTCTACCAAGAGTGAATGGAAGTGTACTAAAAAAAAATCCCACCAAAAATTCTTCACATAAGGTCAAGCTTGTACAGTGTAATTACAGTGTTCCGGATTGGGGTTCTTTTTGTTCTTTTTATTAAAATTGTTGTGGTTATCACATATATTTTTCCTCATTCTATTTACTCCATTCTATATCAGTTCGTATAACTTTTCTTGTGATTTTCTGAATTCTTCATATTCATCATTTCTTATAGTGGCAGCATGGAGAAGGGGGAGGGAGGGAGAGAGAGAGAGAGAGAGAGAGAGAGAGAGAGAGAGAGAGATGCAAAGAGACAGAGACAGAGACAGACAGACAGACACAGACAAACAGACTGACAGACAGAAACAGAGAAAGGCAGAGGCAGAGAGAAAGATAGAAAGGATTCAAGTCTGTCTCTGACATTTTCTATCTGAGTGACTCTGGACAAGTCACTTAACCTCTAAGTGCTCTAAGTCTCTAAGACTTTTAGTTGCAAAGAAGGCACTCACCTGCCAGAGTAGAGTTTCCTCACCCAGGAGCTGCCTATATTAATAAAATCATAGATTCAGGCACTTCCTCTGTCATTTCTTATGGTACAGTAATAGTCCATTACATTCATGTGCCATAATTTGTTTATTCATCAATCAATGGTCATATACTTCATTTCCAATGATTTGTCACCACAGAAGGTGCTCCTATGAATATTTTGGTGTATATGGAACTTTTCCCTCTATCTTTAACTTCTTTGGGTTGTATGCTTAACAGTGGAATCTTGAGATCAAAAGTATGGACATTTTAGTTATTTTTTAAAAAAATCTACACTACAATTCCAAATTGCTTCTCAGATTGGTTGGAGGTTTGGGATAAATTTACCAGCCCACTTTTTTTTTCACCAGGCCTAGATCTAACAGAGACTTTTACTTATGAGGAAGTAATCTCATTGTATGTTCAACTGCTCCAAGCTTTCAGCTTCCTGATATGGGCTAATGAAGATGAACATAGGATTATACTCAGTATACAGTATTTTTAAAATAATATTTTATTTTTTCCAATTACATGTAAAGACAATTTTTATCACTTTTTTTTAAATTTTTAATTCTAATTTTTTCCATCTTTACCTCCCTTCCCCCCTCCCTTAGATGGTAAGCAATTTGATATAGGTTATACATGTGTAATCAGAAGCCAAATAATACTGAATAATCATGAATCCCTAAAAAGTTGTATGGAAGAAAACAAGGCTGTGCCAGATCACTTTCATAATATTGTAAAAAGTTTTAGGGACCTGAGCCATGTAGGTACTTAGCTTCCATATTCATTGGCACAATTTTCACATTACCTCCTTCCTTCTCTATATTTTCACACTAAACTGTGAAAGAGATTGGGGATAAGTAATCATATGAATATCTTGATTCTGGTTCTATCACCCTTAGCAATACTTGTTAAAATCCACTTTTGTTACATTTAGCCCATAATTCTAGTCTATATTAATCTTTTTGGATATTGGCTTCTGGCCAGTAATAAATTTAACAAGCATAACATCTTTGTTTTCATCTATGTCATTGATAGTGCCTTGCACATAGCAGATACTAATAGGTATTGTCTGAACTGAATTGTTGAGTTGATAAAATTTTTTCATAGAATATAGAGTATTGTAGTACTCTGTTAGAAACCTCCCTCCATGTTGACACTGATCCATGAAAATCCCTTTATTTTTCAGGTGAAGAAACTTACTCTTTATGTCTAGTTATTCAACAACTTCGAAATCTACCTTACTATAGTATCATCTAGTCCTTACCTTTCCATTTCATGAGAGATTTTGTCAATGAGAATCTAGGTATCCTCCATCTATTGAATTTTTATGATCTACCAGTCTAAGAATCTTGGTGTTTCTTTTAACAAGTAAATGAGGTTAGTCTATCATGACTTTTTCTCATATTGTTGTATAATGAGAACTACTGTTCTTTCCAAGTGGTCATAGACCATCTATTTAATAATCCATTCAATATGTTTTCCAGGAATTGACATCAACTCTTCAGCCTATAGTTTATAGACTCTACCTTCTCTTTTATGAAAATTGGTGCAAAATTTGTATCTCTCCTGTGACACTCCTCTCGTTCTCTATGCTTCCTCAATGACCTCAGGTGGTATTTATCCAATTTAACTAATGCCATTTTAAATACTCAGAATTCTAGAACTTATTAGCAACCTTCAGTCTTTCTGAATCTTTGTCTCTCTGTTGACTCCTATAGCTCAGTCAGTTACAAGAAGGTCAGTATTGTAGAAAAATCTGCATTCGGCGTCTCAGTTTCATTTTAGGATTTAACCCTGGGTCTGCTCTGCCCTGGATCACTCTGATTTGTGTCTTCATCTTCTATCATGCAGAAACTAGGAAAGAATCTTTACTACTTGGTTGCATTTTGAAGGAGAAGGATATATTTACCCACCCATTCATACCATGGGATATGACAATTAACCAAGTAAATAAAAATGGAGAAGATTACAGTTATGTTTTGGTTTTCCATTCAGGTTTAGGACTTAAATACCATTATTAAAGGAGAAGAAGGTCTAGCTGGCTACTGCAATCCCAGCTCATAATGCTGCTACCTCCATAGATAGCTCCATATCCCATAGGATGAAACCAACAGCCCTGAAGCCCCAGGCCAGGGCAGCAGAACAGAAAAAGTACATAAAGAGGGAGGGAAGGAGAAGAATGGTAAACATTGATTAATTCTTCCCTTTTCCTACCCGAGGCAGTGGGCAGCCAGTTATTCCTTTAAATTAACCCTGCCTTCTGGCCAGGAAGAGTAGCGCTTTGCCTAGAAACACCTCTACTGTTAAATGTAATTGCTGTTTCAAAGCATAAAAATAAGTGTATTGTGTAGAGGGGTGAATTATTTGGGGAAAACATTCTTTATGGTTCTCGTCCCAAAAGGTGAATTTGTTCAAGGTAAATAAGGAGCAGGGAGTAACAGGCAAGTAAATACCGTATTTACAAAGATGATTTAGGAACCTGAAGCCAATGGACAGAGCATTGGTGTCATTCTAATTATCTTCATTTAAAATAACAGTTGCCACTGTGAAATTAATAGTAAATCTGTGAGAACTCTGAATCAAAGTTTCTGTGCCTTCTGCAGGTAATTGACTTTGTACTACTATGGGTGTCTTTAACTGTCACTCATGGAAATAGGATTTGTTAATGCAACAAAATGTCAACTATGGACCTTGGATTTACAAAATCATTTTTGAAGGTGGAGTAAAATGACCCAACTAGCTAGCCTGAAGAAGAATGCAATCCAAAGCATGTGAGAATTGGGCTTTGTGTGCCCCAGCATAACTTGCACCTTGATAAAGAAGCGGCTAAAATGTAGGAAATCAAACTGTCTTTTTAAAAAAATAAGTAATTTGATTGGTATTACATTGGAATTGTCTAGACTCTATAGTCTCAGTCAAGCATGGGTGCCTCCTCTTTGCCCATCCTACCCCGATTGTTACAGTGTGGCTATGCTTCTGTGTCTTCTGTCTTTACTGTATGTAATGTGCCTGTTATTCTGAGACTTTGCCTTTCTGCCAAGAGTTATTAAATATGACCCTGCATCTTCAAAAACATCAGCTGGCAGGGAAATGTTACTCTGGTTTGTGTTGTCCAAACCCAGAGTTATTTTCCTGGAGCCAAAGTGTTTGATCAGGTTTCAAGTTTATTTAGCTATAAGCACACATTCTCGTTTATAGGAAACTACTCTCATAATAACAGCTATAATGTTTCTGTTTACATGACTGGCTGCAGATCACCAAAAGGGTGGGTTACCATGTAGCATATGAAAAATTCAGACAGTAGTTTGTATTTATAGCAATAGAAAGGGGAAAAATTGCCTCCCATTCTAACCTAGTTATTTGACAAATTCAGAAATGACTGTCATAATCTTTCATTTATGTCAATGTAGTACTTTCCTTTAGCAAAGACAACTACTCAGAAATCCACTGTATAGAATGATAAAAGCAAACATACATTTTGGTTGAAGAAGTGTAAGGAACTTAGATTTTAATGCAGATGAAAAGGAAAATTCACAGGTGATGCTTTCATGTCTTTCTTAGCTTGTTCATTTGTGTCAAAACATGGCACATCGGTGGGGCCTAAAATTGATGGGTGAATTTATATGGTGTAGGTTATACATCATAGTTCAAAACAGAAGTCCATCTGAGAAAGGCCTAGAGGAATGAGGTCTCTCTTTGGTTTGATAATTACTGTATATTACATGATTATATAATTATCATTAAATGTATGTCCAGTTTTAAATTTTCTTCTTTGGTAGACCTAAAGAATAGTTTTGTTTCTGCTCTTGTCTCCTACATGCTCATTTATTTGATTTTAAGCAGTATAAAAGGATTTCATTTGCCAAATCAGAAACAATAGGCTCAATTCTTTAGTGCCACATAATAGACATTACTGAGGTAAATCTATTTTTAAAAAAGCAGTTAGTTTTAACAGCAATATGTTTAACTTTCCAGTATTTACCCTTTCCTGCACTGAAGACACACCACAACACTATTTAAAAACAATCCCAAAGTAAAATCACATAAATTGGAAACTCAAACTCAAGGTCATGGTCTGGGAAAGGACAAAATACATCCCAAACTCTGATGTGTATCTATTTGGCTGATTTGGGTATTAAAAAGAAAAAAGTGAAAGACAAGGCATCCCGTTGCGCTCTCATAAGAAACATAACTGAAGACAAAAATGCCTATATTACATCTGAAATACTCCTTTTACTTTCTTTATCATAGTGGACAACTGACTTTATAAACACAAACTTAGCTTTGCCACTGACTGTGTAAGCCATGTGACTTAACTTCTCAGTTTCCTCATTTGTGAAATGAAGGTTTTGGTCTTTGTCAGGTCCTTCCCAACTCCGAATATAGGATGCTATAATGATTCTAAACTCTTGAACCAATTGTGACTCAGCACCGGCCTTTACTTTCCTCAGTCAACTGATTTATGAAATACTGTTGCATTTTCCTTCAGGATATCTCTCATATCTGCCTTTTCCTCTGCATTACTACAGCCATAGCCTTTGTGCACATTATGATCCTCTCTGGCCTGACCTAATATAAGACTTCCTGATAGCAAATTCCTGCCTCCAGCACCAGCCATTCTAGCTGTGTCTTCTATATGCCACTTTGACCACGCTGGCCTCACAAACCAATGATGAAGATCTAAAAGTTTCTCCCTCTTTCAGAGCCTTAAATAGATGGCACAGGACTGTCTCACTTCCTTTTGTCAAATTCCTCTCTGGTGGAAAATTTGCTTAGTATCACTTTCACTGGGTCATCTTGTTCCCAACTCCTTCCAGGTGACACTCTAACCTGGATCCAACTACATTCCATCATCCCTCCCCTTTCCCCCATATTGCCAGGCCCTGTGCTTTCCTTCAATTTAAGAAACTCCTGTAATCCCAGCTCTTCCAGGAAGTCTTTCCTATCACCATCAGAATACAAAATAACAAATGGCCCCTGGCCTGATTCTGCCTAAACACTGATTTTCTTCATGACTCTTGCACTTAACACCTGACAAAATAAAGCGACTTCATGGAGTATATATAGTGTGTGGTTTTCAGACTGGATTCTGCAAGTTTACATAAAGGTATAAGAATATAAAAATTCCTCAAGGAGGGTGAAATAGATCATCCTTCAGCAGACTTAGAGAAAGGAGGTATTTATCTTCTCTAGTTAAGTCTTCATGTTACCTACCCTTTGACCTTGTGGAACCAGAAAAAGAGAATAAGGCAGAAATACAAAAAAGCCTGTATTTGTGGTCAGTGTTTATTCTGAGATATATCAGGAAAGTTCAGAAAAGCAGTGGACTTGAAGTCAGAAGACCTGGGCTCAACAGTGCCTCTACCATTCATTGGCCATGTGACCTCAATAAACTTTTCTGAATCTCTATTTCCTCATTTGTAAAACAGAGATAATAGATAATATTTGTGTCACCTAGCTTACAGGGTTGTTGTGGAGATTGAATGATACAATGTATAGAAGGTGCTTCCCAAAGCACTTTGTAAACTGTGAACTGGACCAGTTGTCCTCACCTATTGCCATTGGACTCCAATGGTTCCGGAGGAGAGAGTGAGGCTGATGACCTTGCCACACTTAAATTAAATCCAATTCACTTGCAAGTCAAGATATCACCCTCGGATGTCCTTGGTCTTCTTCAAGAGCGAAGGACAAGGGGCAGCAAGGTGGCACAGTAGATAGAGCACTGGCCCTGGAATCAGGAAGACCTGAGTTCAAATCCAGCCTCAGATACTTACTAGCTATGTGGCTATACTTAACTAGCCTGGGCAAGTCACTTAACCGAGTGCCTCAAAAAAAAATAAAGTAAAAGAACAAAGGACAAACAATAACAAATTGTAAGATGCTATATAAATGCACTATTTGTATTTGGAGTTGGGACATTAGATGGCTTCAAATCCAAGTTTCAGTATATATTATCTATATACACACACACACACATATATATCCATATACATACACACATATATGTATGTATATGTATATACACATATGCAGACATACATTGTACTAGTAAGATACAACATATGAGTCTGTTTTCTCATTTGTTTTATATATGCGTACACACACACACACACACATATATAATTCATACATACATAAAACATACTGTTCTCCATCATCTTTTTAAAATGGTCTAGGTCCATAAGTAGAAAAGAAACCATACTCTATTTTTTCCAGGCGTTCTATGACCTACTTAGCTTGTTCTCAAACATCCCTTTAGAATGGTGGAGTTTTGAAGCTGGAAAGGACCTTAGAGAAAACCCAAGTCCAACTTTCTCAATTTACACATTAGAAAACTGAGGCTCATATGTTCTATCTTACCAATATAATGGAAGCTCCTTGAGGACAGGAACTGTTTTTTCTTGTCTTTGTAGCCCCAGCTCTAGCAAAGTGTCTTGAACATATGTAGCAGGCTTTTAATAAATTGCTGAATTGAATTGGATTTCCAAGGTTGCCCCTGTAATTAGCAGTAAAGCTGGCACTAGAAGTCTGGTTTCTTGATGTCTAGTCCAGGACCAGTTTCCAATATATGACACTGCCTCCTTTACTTGACTTATACTTATTGATTTATATTGGCTTCAGTGAGAACTAGAGGAATAAATACTTTTCTAATTATCAGCAAGGATTCCGATACAGGAAATAAGATGTCAGTCAATAAACATTTATTAAGTATCTACTATGTGATTAATAGCTAGGAACTGTACTAAGCACTAGGAATACAAAGAAAGACAAAAGATAGTTCTTGATCTCCAGGAGCTCATAGTCTAATGTAAGCAATTACTAATAAGTTAGATAAAAGTAATAAAAATGCTTCAAGCAAATTTTAGGACCAAGTTATGAATTGATTTTTGATCATAAACAAAATAATTATCCTATACTTTAATATAGTCATGGTTTCAAGGTTATTGAAGTAGATAAGGCTGTCTATCCTATTTTAAATAGACAAAAATGAGGTGGTTTCCATTTTTCAGAAGTTTTAAAAAGCATTTCCTTCCCTATCAATTGTCACTTCTTACTGCTGTCAATGTGTCATCTATCTAGAGTTCTTTCCCTCTAATTTTTTCCCCTTTTAATCAGCTGTAGAATAGAAAACTAGAAAATCATCTTGTTAAAATTATTACTAAGATAATGGTAATTATACCCTGAACGAAGGTCTAAAGTATATGAGTTTCAGGAAACGGTGTAGGGGAAACGATGGATTTTAGAGTGAGAAGCAATTGGGATCACCAAATCTTGACTCTACTGTTTTACTATCTGTAAGACCTTGGGAAAGGCACTTAGCCTCTCTTGGCCTCAGTTCCTCATCTGTTAAATGAATGAGTTGGACTAGCTGCCTTCTAAGGTCTTTTCCAACTCTGAGCCTATTGAAATTCCTTTTTTTTTAAAAAAAGGGAATAAATTACAGGAAAAGAAAAAAGATTCTATTGATGCCATGGAAAAGGTTAGGAGGATATGTAAGCAAAGCCAGGATAGGAAAAAAAATTTTAATGTATAGACAAGCAGTTTCTGAGACAAAGCTGATTTAAATTAAATCCAAACACATTTTCAACTAGTTTCAACCAACTACTTGAAAGTATTTGCAGGGGTCTTTAACCTGGGGTGAATGAACTTAAACATTTTTTTGATAACTATATTTTCATATAATTGATTTCCTTTGTGATCCTATGTATTTTATTTTATGTGTTTAAAAACACTATCCTGAGGAGAGGTCCAGAGGCCTCACCAGGCTACAAGGGGTGGGGCAAGTCCATCATACAAAACAAGGTTATGAACACCTGTAACTAGTGAAACTTTGGCCAGGATAGGGAATTTAAGAAACTTTAAACATTTTCAGTTTTGCTTGTTACTAGCATAAAAACAAACTACTTCTAACCAGGTGTGAAAAGGCTTTGAGAAGCATCTACTTTACAAAGGACCCAAAGCTTTTAACTCGAGACTCCAAAGTTGATGAATTGGGGGAGAGTTGTTGGTGATATTTTTTGTGTTTATAAAAACAAAAAGAAATGAAGTACTTTAAATATTTATTATGACAAATTGTGTATGAACTAAGGAGATGATAAATGGCAAAACTTATAAACATTAGCTAATCAAGCTGTCTTCACGTCTGAATACATTTGGCTTTAAAAATCCAGCAGGGTTTTAAAACCCTGTGACAAATTCTGCTGACTCATCACCTTTTAATCCCTTACCACTTTTTCTTTACAACAGTTGAAAAATTTGCTTCTCTTTATTTTTATTCTACATACTGTGTACCAACAATTGCATTTAATTTAACCAACAGAAAACCAAAACAACTAAAGGATTTTCCATTTTTGACTGGTTTCCTGGAGAATGAAAAAAGTCTGTTCAATTCTATGTTCTATTAAGATCTGAGAAAGTGTGTTGTGCTCATCAGAATGTACTATCAGGAAGGGTTAACGTATTCAGCCTACTGTACTTGTAGAGGTTGTTCCGTGAGTGCCAGCTCCATGAGTTGAATTGAGGAAGGTAACCATAGCAACAGTGAGTTTCCGGGATTCAGTCTGACAGGTTGATGGGCCTGCTCTTCAAAGAAGTGGCTCCCTTGGGATAGAAAGCCTTAGGGGAGGGAGGCTGGGTTAATTTGGCACACATGCACTAGCACAAGGGTCAGCAGACACAGGTCTCTCCAGGAGGAATCCTTCAGCAGGAATAGACAAATTTTTCTTTTCAATGGCATTTCGACTGGCTTAAAATGGGTCACATAGTCAGCATGGGTCAGTCAATCAGTCAGTCAGTCAATAAATATTTATTAAGGACCTACTATGTGCCAAGCATCATGTTAACAACACACAAATAAAGGCAAAATATAGGCTCGGCTCTCAAGGAACTCACAGTCTAATGGGGAAGATGAAATGTAAACAACTAGTTATAAACAAGCTATATATGGGATAAACTGGAGAAGTAAGAATTGAACCTGGGTCTTCCTGCCTCTATGCATTACTCCATTATTCCTCTCTATGAAAAGTGTTACTGAGAAAATAGCAGTTTTGAAGCCCTAATGGTATGTCTTGTCATTGGGATAAATTCATGTGTTAAAAATTGTTAGGTTAAAATGCCTGATTTCCTGTTCCCCTTCTAATTACTGATCTAGAAAAGACAGTTTAGATTTTTAAATGTTTTAAAAAAAGAAAATACCAATAACTTTTTTATAAAATTCCTACTTGTGAAAATATAAAAGGCACTTCAATATTCCATAAATGCCACAAAATATGAACCACACCCAAAATACTTTATCTTGTTCTTTCCTGCTAAGAATTAAAAACTATATGTTTTTAAGGAATATTTCTAGGATTGGCTATACCAAATTCCTAGAGGGGAAGAATTCATTTACAGCCAGACTTGTGAAATGTCTACAAAATGAAGTCTAATGAAAATGTCAGCACTCTAATGTGTTGGTGAAACAAAGACCTAGATCAACAAATGCATGTTCGTTTATCATTTTAATGCTTAGTAACTATACAACAGTTTTGCAATTTCAAGACTTTCTTCAATATTTTCAATTCGATCATTAGCCAGAATGGCTAGTTTGGGAAATCTGGAAAAATTGACTTTGATCTCAAGGAACTACTGAATAACTAAGCTGCTGACTCTGACCAGCTCTGAATAGGAGTGATTCCCCAAACCCTTTAGAGACACCTCAGAGTTCTGTCAATTATCTTCAGGAGTGTCATAGAGGTCTGGAAACAAAGCAAACTATTATTTATTACAGTTTTTTTAAAAAAAAATCTACATATCGCTTTTTTTTGGAAGAGGGGACTTATTTGTCATGGTAGAGACAGTGAGACCTTTCAGGGTTTAAAAGTGGGCATAGGTGAGGGATAACTCCATGGCGAGATTCCTCTATGAAAATTCTGGAGTGCCAGGGCTATGGTGAGTAGGTGAATAGAATGGAATCTAATTTAATGGAGTACTTCTGCCATGGTAATTGAAGGGAGCCAGAAATATGGTAGTGGGGTTGGTGTACCAATGATCAGACTAGCCTGTCTCTGCTCTGGTGACAAGAAAAACTGCTGTGAGTGTAGGTGGAAAGGCTGGAATAAGCAGAGTAGGGCTTGTTTTCTCCCGTTGTATTTTCATTATGGTGCTTGAGGGTGTTTACGGTATTTGTTTTTCCTGAGTTTGGGCTCTTGTAATTCCATAATTCACGTGTAGTTAGCATCAGATTTGAAGGAAGAAGGGATAATGAAGCTGTGGTTCAGATTTAGCCTAGAGCTGTCTATCTGAATGATACAGACTGAGCCCCTGTCTCTAGAGAAATGGTGCTTGGTGGCAGGCATTTGGGCATAGAAAGGTGGTGAATTTAAAAAAAATGACAGCCTAGGAATACAGTAGAAAAGACCAAGACAGTCTCTGCCCTAATGGAGCTTACATTTTAACTGAGGAAGATGATACATTCAGGGGAGTGGCTGCCATGGAGGAGGGTGCTGGTATGGGAGGTTACAAGGTTAGTGAATGAAATTATAGGGCCATCGATAGACATGTTCTTTGCAGGAATAAATGAATGAAAGAAAAAAAATTAAGTCCTTGCTATTTGCCAAATAATAATGTGCTGAACTGTGAGGACAAAAATTTAAAAAGAGAGATAACCTCTGCTTTTGAGTAGCTTATGTTATAACAGGGGAAGACAGCACATACGGGAGATAGGAGGCCAGAGAAGTGAGCTTTGGCCTGGGCAGTCACAGCTGATGGTGAGTTCTCATGTATGATATACCCTTTTCAGAAGGCACTATTGATTTGATTATTGTGTCCAGAGCAAGAGGTGAAAGGGGGTGTAATGGTGCTGTGGTCAGGGACATAAGAGGATTCATTGGCAAGCAGATGGTGAGATGGCTAGATGGGATGTGAAAGTGATGCATGGCTGGTGTCTAAGGCCAGATGGTAGATATAATGGGCTAAGTAGGTTATTTGTACTATTAGTCACTAACTAACTGGGTCGGACCCTGGAGGTGGGGTGGTATAGGGTTGGGAGTGAGGTGGGAGCCTTTCCAAAGATGAAATAGTTTAACATCAAAGGATGGAGTGGGAAGGGGTACTGAGGTAGTGGGTGGGATGCAGGACCAGGTAGGAAGAATGGCAGACACATTGTTTTATTTGAAGTATATAAAGAAAATCTGGCCTAACACAGTAAGTAGTTGGAAAAGGGGGGAGTATTTTAATAGGCAATGTTTCAGTATTATTATGAAAATAGTTTTGACCTTGCAGACCGGGTCCCCTAGGGGTCTGTGGACTACATTTTGAGAATGGCTAGTGTACATGGGTATGACTGGGGGAATATCAAGGACCAAGATCTAGTTGGAATAGGATTAGTTAAGGGGATTGATATGTGATGAAACTGGGAAGATAATGTTGTGGATGACTTAAATGTCTGATAGTGAAAATGCCCTCACTGAATGAGAAAATATGAGGGCCTTTAGAGATCATAGAGTTCAAGGCCTTACATTTACAGATGAGGAAACTGAGGCACAGGGAAATTAAAGTGGATCATCGTGGCCCATGATGAGACAAAGGGCGGGTCAGTTATATGAAGATATTCTCTAGAGTCCGCGGTGATAAAGAAGGAACAGAGGAAAACAGGAGCCAGGTCCAAGTTCAAGTATGACATCTTTAAGCAGCTGTTTACGGATTCCCATCAAGATTGTTCTCACACTAAAAGAGCCACCCACTGAATCCATCAATCTATAGCGTATTCCAGCATACATGGTCAGAAGAATGTTATACATAAACAAATTCAAAAGCCTACATTAAAAAGTGGACTTATATTTAGTTCTGCTTAAACTGGTTTGCTGTCAACAAGTTACAAGTTAATAGCTAATCTCGTATTTCATAAATACATTTAAGGGTTGTTTTCTAATAATATTCAACATGATGCCCTTAGTCTAAAGTGATTCTAATTATTTATTTATTCTTTTCAACTTCATGAGATACGCAATATACCATTAGGAATAAATATATTGGTAAAATGAGGCACAGAACTCATTCGTTGCTATCACTAACCTCCTTAGTGGCCCTTTACTAGATCCAGAGTATTCCAAATATTAGCTGATCATACCTAAAAAGATCCTGTGCAATGCTGCTTATAATTACCCTTTTATAGAGTCCCAACTAACTGAGGTTGAAAGATTGTGATTTGTCCAAGATCTCCAACTAAGTCAGCAGCTCTTTCTCTTCTTAATGTAGGTATCTTCCCTGGTACCTCGGCCACTCTATTGCCCACCATTTGTAAAGGCAATTTAATTTGAATGCTGTCATCAAGGGCATGGCACAGCAAAACAGCTTTAGCAAAGGACCTGAACTACTTGGAATAGTTTTTATTTTGCAAATCAGTGCTGGCAAAGGAATGATGTGACACAAGGATGCCGAGGAATCATTGTCATTTACCTTTCAGATTTTTAACACAGAAAATAATAATGGCATTTACATAGGCTTTAAAGCTTGAAAGGAGCTTTACATACATTAATTCCTCTGATCTGCACAATACCCCCATGAAGCACTACAGGTATTATTTCCCTTTTTCCTAATAAGAAACTGAGGCTGAAAGATCAAATGTTAGCATGTAAGTAAACTCTAAGGTTTGCAAAAGGCTCTGCCCATGTTAGTCTTGTTTCATTCTCTAGAACAACCTTTTGAGGAAGAGGCTATTATCCCCAGTTTACAGAGGAGGAAACTGAAGAGAGTGGATGTATCTTGCCCAGGGTCATACATTTCTAACTATCTGTGACATTTGAACTCAGATCTTCTTGACTTCAAGTCTAGCACTCTATTCACTGCACCACCTATCTGCCTCTAGGTGAAATAACTTTCCTAGGTCCATGCAGCTATTAAATATCTGAGGAGTGATTCAAAATTAGGTCTCTTTGACCCAAAGTCCAGCAATAATCAGTTAACTGTGGGAAGTCTTCAGCGTGGCAAAGGCCCTAAAGAAGGCTTATCTTTTTGTTGTATACACATTTACTTGTATGTGTGTGAGTATTAACGTTATAAGAATACAAATTAAATTTGAAATGCAGTGGGTAGTTGAAATTTGGTCAGAAACCCCTGATTAATTGATGCTTTCTTCTCCCCTCCTCCCAGTTGATATAATCACAAAAAGTTAGGGGCAGATAACAAAGACAACAAAGTGTTAAGGTTTT
Organism: Trichosurus vulpecula; assembly: GCF_011100635.1. Taxonomy (NCBI): domain Eukaryota; kingdom Metazoa; phylum Chordata; class Mammalia; order Diprotodontia; family Phalangeridae; genus Trichosurus; species Trichosurus vulpecula. Next base: position 298,581,392 of record NC_050573.1, on the reverse strand, counting down.
AAATGAAGTATAGAGAAGAGTTTAAACTGTTATAACTTTATAGGACTAAAGAAGTCAAGCTTAATGTAACTAGTAGGCCAGCTTGCCACTAGCAGGTAAAAGACGGACCATGCCCCAGACAGCCTTTCAAGAACTAGCTGGAGCCAGAGCTGAGGCAGAAGAACTTTGTGGAGCCAGACCTCTGGCAGTATAGAGAGTAACCACCTAGAGATCCAGCTGAGATGCTGCAAGACACTACAACAGCTGCAGGGGAGCAAGAGAAAGAAATCCTCCCATCTCTCCACCTGTAGTAGAGGCACAAGAAGAAAGGTTAAAAACCCATTATTTCTCAAGAACTAGGTTCATCCATATGCTAGCTGGCTTCTAGACAACCGCAAGTCCCACTCCACAAAGTCTTCCCTCCACTGTTTCTAAAGACAGCCAAGGTAGCTTTTAAAAGGCTGCCTTGGTGAGGTCAATCATCAGCCAATCAATGGGCAAGCTCCTATTTTAATTTACCCAAGCTTGACTGAAGACGTATTGAAGAGCTAGAAAAAAGAGAAAAAATCTTACATTTCCTTCAAAACCATAACAACTTACTTTCTGTGTTCACAGCAACTGGACTAGAAGGGAGAAGCAATTGATCAGAATGATTCCCCTCACTACAGAAAAATGTTGTCAAAATTAAGGATTTTGAAGCAATGGCATTTCCCAGATGCCTGGGTAACACCACAGAATGAAATTGAATTTGGCAGTTGTCCAGTTGAATTTAAATCTATTACATTTCAAAAAATATTTTGGGATTTCATCTTTTTTACGTAATGGTATTCTGGTGCGAGAGGACTCTAGATGCTTTTGAACTTTCCCAGTGTTTAGTATAAAAACCTGTGCCATTGGCAGATGGTCTAGATAATCCAGATCCAATAATTGCCTGGATCATACAGGATTTTAAAAAATTATATCATAGACTGTGGTAGGCTTATTATTTCAACGTACAAATGTGTAGTTATCTTTCTCTATACACATATATATGTATATATGTGTGTATACACACACATATATCTTGGACAAGTGCCATAGAGCAGAGGTGTCCAACAGGCTATGTGCAGCCCACAATGCTCTGTGTGGCTTAAACCAGATTAAAATATCATTGGGAAACATTTACAATAGAATGTAGATATTAATATGCAGTTTTCTAAGTCAATACATGGTCTGCAGAATCCTTATGTACAATTGTGGATTTAGTGGTGCTGTTTCCATGAGTTTGACACCACTGCTGTAGAGAAGGAATGAAGGGCCAGAGTTGACCTAGAAGTGGAGAGCCCACTGGATTCCATTTGCAAAATTAGTCAGTGGTTTCAGTATTTTCTCAGCCATCTCTTTAGCACCAGTTATTTCCTGGTGAACCTGTAAATCAGAGGACTCTGTATTCTCAAAAGAATCACCATTTCAGGAAATCCAAATGGCAAAAGAAAGATCCAACATGGAACTAAGCTGTTTGACTGCAGCACATTACCAAGACTCACTTGCCTTGGAGAAGTGGTTAAAAAATCATCATCATGAATGTGTGGGAAGAGAAAAGGAGACAGGCCAACCAAGTAGGAGAAATAAATATCAAATAGTTAGAGAGAAAAGAGCACATATTAAGCATTTACCATATGCCAGGCAGCTAAGTGGCACAGTGGATAAAATCCCAGTCCTGGAGTCAGAAAGACTCCTCACTTCAAATCTTGCCTCAGAACACTGTGTGTCCTTGGGCAAGTCACTTAACCCCAGGCACCCTGTCTCTGCCAAAAAAACCCCAAAGGGGACCATGAGCCCAATAACCATAAGTGCTTTACAAATGTCTTATTTGATAGGACAGTTATAGTGTTAATTCATTGTAACAATAGCACTTCAAGGTTTAAAAAGTGCTATAGCTTATCTCATTTGATTCTCTAGGTACTATCATTATCCTCATTTTACAAATGAGGAAACTGAGGCTGAGAAGGGTTAAATGACTTGCATGCATCTGAGGCAGGACAACGAACTCAAATTTTCTTCCCTCTTTACGTCTACTGCTTTAAATGTATTAATCAAACCAAAGGAAGGCCTCCAGCACTTGTGTGGATTCTCCACAAAAGAGCTAAAGGAGGGAATGGAAAGGATCACATACGGTGAAAAGGTTTGCAGAGGCTGCAATCTGCACTGGTGTTAGGAAACACCCAGATGGACGAAAATTATGGATTCATCAATGTTATTAAGAGAATTTATGATGTGCCCATCAGGTCAGCATTGCTTCACAGAGGAAGAATGTGAAACAGCATCCAGAATGTCCAATTCTAAAGGTTAGAGGAATTTAGAACTAGAGAGGACCTCAGAAGATCATCTACTGCAGGGATTCTTACCCTTTTTTGTGTGCCATAGACCCCTCTGTTAGTCCAGTGAAGCTTATAGAAGACATTTCTCGGAATAATATTTTAAACAATTGAAGGAAATGCTTAATTTCAGTTAAATTAATTTTCTTAAAAACCTACATGGACCCCCAGGGGTTAAGATCTTCAGGTTTAGTCCAACCACTTCATTTAAAAAGGAAAAGAAAAGAAAAAGAGCTCCCAAGGGGATAGGGTGAAATGTGGGCATTTAACGCAAATTATAGATGAATTTGGAATCAAGACCTGGAGTCTCATTAGAAGCCCTGCCAATAGGATAGCCACTCCATCACAGGAAAAACCTTCGACTGCAAAAAGAGCAGGAGCAGGTCTAAATCGTGGTGAGATTTATCTTTCATGGTTGTCTTTATGGCACCTTCCTCTATTCATGCAAGTAGTTTTAACCACGACCCAGGAGAGGTAGAGGTAACCAAAGTTGGGACCTGGGTGGGGGTGGGAAGCTCCTAGAGGTACGTGCATCTCGGCAGCACCGAGACAGAGCTCAGTCTCCACCGACAGGGAAAGAAAAAAAAAAACCACAACAAAAACACAAAACTGAGTATCCCAGGGGACCTTTTTCAAGTCTATGCGGAGCAAACAGACGCCCCATTTCCCCGGGAATTAAATTCACAGAAGTTTTGGAGTCTGGGAAGTCCCAAAAGCAAGCGACAAGGGTGACAGGGGTCTGCAAGTAACTACCCCACTCCACCCCGCCCTTTCCCACGTCCCCGGGCCGGGGACGCGACGGTGCAAGAGAGCGGGGCTCGGCTTCGTTGGGGTTGGTTGTCGTCAGCCAGGTGCACGCCGCATCTGCCTTCGGGTGGCGGGCTGGCGGGAAGGGGGTGCGAGAACCGCCGCAGATCTCCCCTCTTCCCCCTCCCCCCCGGCTCGCCGGCAGCGGGTGGCCCCAGTCGCCGCCGCCCGGGCCGCAGCCGCTCGCTCGTGGTACAGCGGTGATTTACTGGCGGCGCTGAGCCGGCTGGGTTCAGTGCCCGCCCGGCGCCCGCTCGGCCTCCGCCGCTGCCGCCGCCGCTCGGCTGGGGAGGCTCAGATTTCAGGTTCACACGGGGGAGCCGCCACCCGTTCCCGCCCCCCCCCCCACCCGCGGCCGGCTCCTCGCGACCTCCCCCCGCCCCCGCCCGCCCGCGCGGCCCCCCCCCCCGCCCCCTCCTCCATTCATCCCAACGCCCAGCGCTGCCGCCAAAGCGGCCGCCAGCGCCACCGCCGCCACCGCCGCCGCCCCTGGCGGACCCCGATTGGCTGCCGGCCTTGGACCCAGGCACTTTCCCACGGCCCGCGGCGCGTGCGGCTCTCCGGTGGCGCTGCGGGCTTGGCCCTGGCGCGCGGCCAGACCAATCGCAGCGCGCGAGGCGGGGCGGGGCGGGCCCAGGCCGCCGGCGAGCTGGTGTCCCGTCCCCCACCCCCCATCCGCGGCGGGCGCTCAGCCGCCAGGCGGGGGGCTGGGCTGGGCGGGGCGGGACGGGTGGGTGGAGGTAGGGGGCGGGGCCCCGCTTCCCCTCCCCTCGTCTCGGCCACCTGAGCGGCTGCCAATCAGTGCATGGAGAAGCTGGATTGGATTTATAGGAGGAGAAAGTCGCCTGGGAGCTCCCCCACTCCCTCCCCCCAGCTCCTCCCTCGCCCTCCCCTGGGCCCTGGGAAGGGGCGCAGCGTGGGAAAGGGATGGTTGAGTTTTAACCAGAGGGCAAGTGCGAGGGGGGATCAGTGTGTGTGTGTGTGTGCAGCCGGAGCAGCCGAGCGCACAGAGGCGCCGCCGCCGCCGCTCGGGTTAACTCCTCCCTGCCCGCCGGTCTTCCCTCCCCAGCGTGCCGCTGCTGGTGCCCGCTGCGAGCGCCAGCATGAAGCGTGTGCACCCTGACTACAGCTCCTCCGATAGCGAGCTGGACGAGACCATTGAAGTGGAGAAGGAGAGCGCCGACGAGAATGGGTGAGGGGAGAAGGGGTGCGCTGGGGGCTCCCGCGGAGAGGGGAAGGGACCTTGCGTTGGCACGGGCTCCTGAAGCGCCCCCAGGGACAAGGTACCTCATCACAGGAGGTCTTGAAGCAAGGGCTGGCCACTCGCTGATCAGGGATGTTGTCGAGGGGATTCCTAGGGTCACCAACCTCCTGCGTCCCTTCCAACTCCTGAGAGAATTTGATTCTGATTCTGGTGACAGCGGTGCTGACCTGCCCAAGAAGAGACACTGGGTGGCCTCTTGGTGCACGATCACCGTGCCAGGGCTAAGAACGGGACCCCCTTTCATGTATTCCACTGTTTGCACTAGGGATGAAGGAGTGCAGGTCCAGGGCATACTGGCATTATTTGGTGGAAGCCTCAGCCCGAGTTTAAACCCCTAACTTTGCAAGTTGCTACTGCGGGCTCCTGGGCTCCTGCGGCGGCAGTAAATTCCTTCTTACTACTGCATCTGTTCCTTGCCCTGTCCTAATTTAATGGTGATTCATTGTTCATTTCAGAAACTTGAGTTCGGCTCCTGGTTCCATGTCCCCATCTACCTCTTCCCAGATACTGGCTAGGAAGCGTCGAAGAGGAGTGAGTCTCTTATAATTCATTCATTCTCATTCTCATTCCCATTCCCATTCTCAGTCTCATTCTCATTCTCTCTCTCTCTCTCTCTCTCTCTCTCTCTCTCTCTCTCTCCCTCCCTCTCCCCTTCTCCCTTTCCCTCTCCCTCTCCACCCCCCCCCCCCTTTTGGCAGGGGTGGGGTAGGAGGAGAGCCATCGGAATTTATGATACTAATGGAAATCCCTTTGTTTTGCATGCTTCCTGTTAGATCATTGAGAAACGCCGGAGAGATCGAATCAATAACAGTTTGTCAGAGCTGAGGAGATTGGTACCCAGTGCTTTTGAAAAGCAGGTAAGGAATGGAGTGCGTGGAATGATCTGTGTGGTGCCTTGTGACTTCATAAACTAATTTTAACCTTTAAGGTGCTGGGGAAAATGCTTGTTGCTTGTGGCTTATAGGAGAACTGAATATTCCCAACTTATTTTGAAGTTATCACCAAATGCATATCCTACCAAATTAAACTTTTCCCTTTCTTCATAGGGATCAGCTAAATTAGAAAAAGCAGAAATTCTCCAGATGACTGTGGATCATCTCAAAATGTTGCATTCAGCAGGGGGAAAAGGTAAAGCTCATTAATATCTTTGGGGAGAAGGTTCTCCTTAAGGAGCCTTGGCACTGCCCAATTGTATTCTATGCAACTTGTTGCCTTATGTTTACCACTGACATTGGGGTTAGAGAGAAAATTGATGGCTCTGTATAAATTTGTGTGTGTTGTTCGTATATGTAGCAGTACAATTTCCACATTTTCTTGAGGCTTTACATAGTATATCTACCATTTTATAGTGACTGCAAATTATACCAGTGCAGAATATAAATAAAGCCTTATTTTGGAAAATGACTGCTGTCTGAGGCTCTCCAGAGCTGTGACAGCACTGATTCAAATGAAGTGGCTCTCATTTTAATCCATAGTAATTTGGGGAGAGAAATGTGTTTTTCCCCCTAAAGTAAGTGGTGTTTCTTTCTCCTTATCTACACATTCAGGAGGTTTAAAAAAAGCAAACAAACCATGCTGTCATATTTCTTTGAAGGAAAAAGTCCTGTCACAGAAAGGACAGTCTAATGGAAAGAGATGGAAAAAATAAAATAACTGTCTATACATATGTAAACTAGAAGTACTTGAATGAGGACTAAGTGCCTGTAAAAGCCCTATGATGATAGATGACATTATACAACTGTGTGTCTGATGAATTTCACTGTGCTGTGGGTTCTCATTTCTGGATGCATTTTTCTGGCATTGAAGGAAAGCATTAAAACGAATGAACATAGTTTCATCTGCTAGCTGGTGTATAATTCCACTTTCTGCTTAGATCACTGGTAAATGGACTTTGAACATAGACTATTAGCAAGCATATACTATTAATTCAAAATGAAACACTTTTGTTTGCCCTTGGAAGTTCTGATGTGTATGAGGAAAAACAGAAAATATTTACTTGGTTTTCCAGTGTAACCTGCACATATCATTTGTGTATTCTGCATTTGTCGGGTAGGAGTGTGATTAAGGTGAAGCATTTATAGCAGTGGCCTGAGGTTTTTCTTCTGTTCCTTTTTTTCTCAGGCTATTTTGATGCTCATGCTCTTGCCATGGACTACCGGAGTTTAGGATTTAGAGAATGCCTGGCTGAAGTTGCCCGTTACCTTAGTATCATTGAAGGGCTAGACACGTCTGATCCTCTCCGGGTTCGACTTGTCTCTCATCTCAACAATTATGCCTCTCAGCGGGAAGCTGCCAATAGTGCACACACAGGCATCGGACATATTCCCTGGGGCAGTGCCTTTGGACATCCCCCTCACATCTCTCATCCCTTACTGCTGCCACCACCACCGCCCCAGAATGGCCACAGCAACAGCAGCACTACGGCATCTTCCACAGAACCACACCACCAGGGGAGAATGACAGCATCCCATGCTGACACCACTTCCTTGAGAGTGCCCCCTAACGGCAGCCTTGGACCCGTGCTCCCTGTGGTTACTGCCTCTTCCAAACTCTCTCCTCCTCTGCTCTCTTCCATGGCATCCCTATCTGCGTTCCCCTTCTCCTTTGGTTCCTTCCATTTATTGTCCCCGAATTCACTGAGCCCTTCGACACCAACACAGGCAACAAATCTTGGCAAGCCTTATAGACCCTGGGGGACTGAGATTGGAGCTTTTTAAAGAACTAAAGCTTTAGGAGGGATGGGGGAAAGCTTAAAAATCCAGCTGAGCTGGATTGTTGCCAACTTCACCTTAAAATCATAAGTGAAAGTGAAAAGGAAAAAGGTACAATTTTAGATAAAATTTGTTTAAGAACTATATAAATTGGCTGGTTTTCTTTTCTCTCTCTTTTTGGTTTTTACATTTTGTATTAGTTTTTTTTTTAATTAGTTGCTAAACTTGTCCAAAACATTAAATTGCAGTGGTGGGTATAAACCAACATCCTGTGATGGGTTTGTACTAAGTGTCTAATCCACTTTGTAAACATGTATCATTGTTTCCAAATGATTCCACTTTTGCCTGAAAACTTTGGAACTTTTAATTTAGTATTTTGTTATGTTTTTCTTGTTTAGCTACAACTTCTTAGATTTTTTTCCAAACCACTATGCTCAACATTAACATAAATTCTGCTTGTGAATATTTTGACAGATTAAGATGTTCTATAAGAAATTACCACTTTTTTGGGGGGTAATCTGTATTCTGATTTTTATATTTCTGAACAAAGCGTTGACAAATCAGAAAAATCAGCTTCATCCAAGAAAAGAAGAATGATCTGTCTTTCTCCTGTAGCAGATGGTTAAATTTTGTGGGTGCCTAATTTGGGTCTTTGACTAAACTGTTGTTAGGAGTGTGGCATGATTGACAGCTTTCACCTGGGGAATAATCACTCCTGGCCCAGCAGAAGTGTGACAGGTCAGGATTTGATGGGTCTTGGTGTAAACTGTTGGGAGTGAGAGAAGAGGCAGCTGGGAGAGTAAAGTTACAGAATACAACCTGCCCGAATTTATCGGGCCCTGGCCAATGTTACGAATATCCTCATCCTTAAGAACTTCAGATTCATTTGAAACATTACAATGGGTAATTATCCTGGTGTGCTAGAGGTCATTCATTCAAGTAGTCTTGTGGAAACATTGAATGTTTAATCTCCCCTCCCCATGCATTCTTTTACCTGGAAAACTATTATCTGTCACTTTCTGGTACACAGGAATTTGGTTACTGAAGATGTTAAAAGGGCTTTTCAGCATTCTTGTTATGTTTGCTTAATTTGGTTCCATCTGTGAAAGTAGCATTTTAAACAGGTTCATTTCTTTCAAAGGTATATTTTTAAGTGGCCTCCACTGAATTGAGTTTGATCTCCATTGTATTGATGTGTTGTGATTAAATAAAAAAAAGAACATCTGTATTTCGATGTACATGTGTTGTATGTCATGCCAATAGGAGAAGTCTGTACTTCCCCATTTCCCATTTTATTGGTCAGGTGAAAGATCTCTCCCTTCCCTGTCCTAATATTCCTGGCTATTGTTCCATGCCCTCCCTCAAAACCTGTGGTCTGTGTGGAAAGGACAGCTAAAAGACCTGGGTTTAAATTCTGGCATGGATCAGCTTGGTGATATGGGGCAAGTAATTTAACCCCTAGGCTTAAATTTCTTGAGGCACTGAAGTGTGTTAAAGCACTCAGATTTGGAGTCAAGAGGACTTGAATTCAGATCCTGGCTTTTCTATAGAATTGCTGGGTGACCTTGGGCAAGTCACACCACTAGTCCGGTTCTCACTTTCCTCAAATGTAAAATGAGGGGTTTGGAATAGGATGAGCTCCAAGATCTCTTCCTCTAATCCCTACAAACCCTATATAAAATGTATGCTTTTATTTCAACTAAACAGTGACCTCATGGGGCTGAATAGAGTCTGGCAAGGTAAATTCTTCATAAGACTGAGTTCGGTAGACTATAGATAGGTTCCACATGAATAATAAGATACAGACACGTCCTCCAGAGGGACAGGATAATTTGGACATTACTATAGCAGATGAGTGTAGCCTGTACTGATTTGCCTAAATGTGTGGGTAGGCAGAGGTTAGGAAAACCTTAGCCTGGAGAGGGGAAGGAGAAAGAGGGTGAGTGTTGTTATCATCTATTAAAATCAACCAGATCTCTTTCAAGTGCCTTCTGTGTGCCCACCTCTGTGCTAACACAGTTTACAACAACAACACAAAAAGCCTTTTAAAAAAATTGCATTTAAAACCCATTGCTGTCATTGAAGACCTGATCAGAGGCTGTGGAATCAGTGGCAGTGATTATATGTGGCAAGCTGTAATTCTGCACCTGCAGAGCCCCGGGAGACCTCCCTTGTCATATTTCGGAGGAATGTGTTTAACCCTTTTTTGTGCATTTGACTCTGGAATTACTTGTGCATGGAAGTAGGTATATGCTTTAGGTTATAACAAGGCCCTGTCAGAACAGAGGCAGTTAGTTGGCTTGGTCCCTAGGGGAGCAGAGTGCCTTAGTTTTGCTTTAAAAGTGGTCCTCCAGCCAATTAAGGAGTGGCATCCACTGGAGCCAAGGGGACGGCTAGTCTCCTTTAACTCTGAAGGAGGTTTGCCTTGATGCTCAGGGTAGCAGGGGAAAGAGAAAACACAGAATCTGGAAGAGAATGGAAAGAATTGATTCCCCCCACCCCATGTCCTTTTCTTTTCTGTTTGAGAAACATAAAGCATTACCAGACATAAAGGCAAAGTGAAGAAGTTTGAGCTTTGAAATTTAGCAGTTACTCATGTATTCCTCTGAGAGGATTAGAAGCTGCAGGGCTAATGCTTCCCTACATTTGAAATGCTAACTTCTGACTCAAGAATCTCTTGCCTGGCCTCATTTTTGCCATCATTTAGGGCATAGCTCTGTCCTCACAGGCCCCTGGGCAGCAAGCTGTAGCATTTTCACAAATATTAATGTTGTGCCACAAAGGTACTTTTTGGGGAAAGTATACTGTTGCCTTTAGCAACCCCTATTTTAAATGACTAAATCAGTTGCCAGGATACTTTTTTCAGCCTGCGTTATGGTTGCCCATATTTATTTATGGCTGTCTGTTACGTTCAAGGAGATTTAATATCCTCATTGGGGTGTGTGCACCGAATGTCCTGTGGTAGGGCAGAATAATAATAATAATAACTAGCATTTATATAGTTTTAAAGTTTCAAAACACTTTATTCTAATTGAGCCTCACAACAATCCTGTGAAGTAGGTACTTTAGGTATTTTCTCCACTTGACAGTCAAGGAAAGTGAAGCTCAAATGAGTTAAGTGACTTGCATCAGAGACCGGACCTAAACCCCAGAGCCTTCTGACTCCAAGCCTAGCCCTTGATAGAGCTCTTTCCAAAGCTCATCAGGGATGCCTGTAGCTTGATCACATAGTGCCAGCTTCTTTTGTTCGTCATTTCCCAACTGAGACCAGAGTGTCTTGGTGGAAAAAAAAAGTATTGTGCCTCCTTAGGATTTACAAAATCTATAAAATTTATAGGACTCTTAAGGTGCTGAGTTTCTGGGTATATATACCATTAATAGAAGTAGCAAGTGTGGTCAGCTCCTTCACTTGGGTGTTGGATAGTACTGTGGTTATGGTATGATCTAGTACAGTGTAGGAAATTCTACATTTAAAAAAAGATGTATCTTCCAGTCATTGATACTGACATAAACATCCATCTCTAGGTTCAGTTCATTACATAATTCTACCGTACTTATGTGAGCATATATACACATATACATACACGTATCGGACTTAAGAGTCAGAAGACCTGAGTTTGAATCTCAGCCGTTCTTTCATTTACCAGTTATATGACCTTAGATCAATACCAGAGTACTTAATGTGGGGTCTGTGAACTTGGAGAGGAAAAAAAGATACATACATATAATTTGTTTCCTTTGTTATCCTATGTATTTCATTGTATACATTTAAAAACATTCCAAGGAGTCCATAGGCTTGACCAGATTGCCAAAGGGGTTCATGGCACAAAAAGGTTTAAAAGCTGCGGGCCTATCTGATCTCTAAGGTTATTTCTGGCTCCAGAATTCTGTAACTAATAAATATCCATATGTTAAAGGACTCGAAAAATAAATAGCTTAGAAGTAGCACACAGAGTAATAGCAGTGATGATAAAGAATCTCATTTGGTATCAATTTAATTCAATCCAACAAGTGTTTATAAAAGCACCTGCCATGTTAGGCATTGTGGTGGGCGCTGGGGATAGAAAGAAGAAGAAGAAGAAACCAGCCCCTATTCTCAGGTAATTTATATTGCATAGAATATGGATGGTTGTTCACATCTTTTCACTGCAATTTATTATTAAGCTCTTCAAAACAGAAGAACAGAGAACACCTCCCCAACAGATAAGTGGTCAAATATGAATAGCTCTTAAAAGAATCTTGTCATTCTACCTCCACCACAGCTAATATTCATTCCCTTTTCTCTACCCACACAGCTCAAGTCCTAATCACTTCTCTCCCGAATGATAGCTTTCCTTGACCTTTATAAATATATATTACCTCATTTGATGCTCATAGAACCCTGTGAGGTATGATCCAGATTTTACAGTTGAGGAAATTGAGGCAGAAGTGAAGTGATTTACTCAGAGCGACACAACTAGAAAGCATCTGAAGCCAGACTTGAGCTTCAAGTCTTCCTGACTTGAGGTCCTGCAGTCTAGTCACTAAGCGAAGCCTAGGAACTGAGAAGAGGCTGTCAGACTTGGCAATAAAGAGATCATTGGTAACTTTGAAGAGAGCAGTTTTGGTTGAACGATGAGGTCAGAAGCCAGACTATGGAGAGGTAAGAAAGTGTGAAGGGAGGAAGTGGAAGCATTAATTACAGACAGCCTTCTCTAGGACCATAGCCACAAAATGAAGGGACATCACAGAGATCGATAGCTAACAGGGATGGACGAGTGAGTGAGAGGGGTTTTTTCTTTTGAGAATGGGGCAACATGGGTATATTTGTAGGCAGTCGGGAAGCAGCCAATAGACAGGGAGAGATTGAAGAGATAAGTGAGAGAGTGGGGATGACAGAGCAATCTGCTGGAGAAGACAATGACTACAACAAAGTAAATGGAAATTATAATAAAATGTAACTGAACAATATAGAATTATAATGAACAACCTATGCCCCAAGAAGAGATGAGGAAATGAACTTCTTTTCCTTTTTTGGAGAGATGGACTATGAAATTGAATATTGCATGAAATGTTGTATATGTTGCCAATGAAGTCATTGTGTCCCTCTGTTACAAGGGAAGGTTCACTAGGACAAAAGGGTATTTTCAGAAATAACTGTAGTGTACATAAAGGGCTTGAAGAAACAAAAGACAGAAGGAATGTTTTGCAGTTACATGGAATCCTAGAAAAGAATTCTAATACTATATATTTATCTTTTGGAATGTAACCCAGATCCCAAAGCCCAATGATATGGGACTCTCTCTTCATTGGTGGAGAGCGATGGGTGGGGCAAAGTAGGAGACTTCCATGTTATTCAGCCTCTTCACTTTTTCTTCCCTTATCTCCAGGGGTCTTCAGGTCTCTTGGAGTCTCTTCACCAGTCTCTTTGGGCTCAGAAGTAACTTCATGTGCACTGACTTCCCATTTTGAGAGTGAAGATGGATGATGCCAACCCCACTTCAGGTTACTGAAGGGAGAATAAACATACAGCCAGACGAAGTAAACAAAGTCAAAGAGCCTACATCAAAAGCCTCCAAGAAAAACATGAACTGGTCTCAGGCCATGGAAGAGCTCAAAAAGGAGTTGGAAAAGCAAGTTAGAGAAGTAGAGGAAATATTGGGAAGAGAAATGAGAAGGATGCGAGAAAACCACGAAAAACAAGTCAATGACTTGCTAAAGGAGACCCCAAAAAATACTGAAAAAAATACTGAAGAAAACAACGCCTTAAAAAATAGACTAACTCAAATGGCAAAAGAGCTACAAAAAGCCAATGAGGAGAAGAATGCCTTGAAAGGCAGAATTAGCCAAATGGAAAAGGAGGTCCAAAAGACCACTGAAGAAAATACTACCTTAAAAATTAGATTGGAGCAAGTAGAAGCTAGTGACTTTATGAGAAATCAAGATATTATAAAACAGAACCAAAGGAATGAAAAAATGGAAGACAATGTTCTGAAATATCTCCTTGGAAAAACCACTGACCTGGAAAATAGATCCAGGAGAGATAATTTAAAAATTATTGGACTACCTGAAAGCCATGATCAAAAAAAGAGCCTAGACATCATCTTTCAAGAAATTATCAAGGAGAACTGCCCTGATATTCTAGAGCCAGAGGGTAAAATAGAAATTGAAAGAATCCACAGATCACCTACTCAAATAGATCGCTAAAAGAAATCTCCTAGGAATATTGTCGCCAAATTCCAGAGCTCCCAGATCAAGGACAAAATACTGCAAGCAGCCAGAAAGAAACAATTTGAGTATTGTGGAAACACAATCAGAATAATCCAAGATCTAGCAGCTTCTACATTAAGAGATGAAGGGCTTGGAATATGATATTCCAGAGGTCAGTGAAGCTAGGATTAAAACCAAGAATCACCTACCCAGCAAAACTGAGTATCATGCTCCAAGGCAAAATATGGATTTTCAATAAAATAGAGGACTTTCAAGTTTTCTCAGTGAAAAGACCAGAGCTGAATAGAAAGTTTGACTTTCAAACACAAGAATCAAGAGAAGCATGAAAAGGTTATCAAGGAAAAGAACAAGAAAAAGAAATCACAAGGGACTTACTAAAGTTGAACTGTTTTGTTTACATTCCTACATGGAAAGATGATGTGTATGATTCATGAGACCTCAGTATTAGGGTAGCTGAAGGGAATATGCATATATATATATGTGTATGTATATATATGTGTGTGTATATGTATGTCTATATGTATGTGTGTGTGTGTGTATATATATATATACACGGGGGGGGAGAGAGAGAGACAGAGAGAGAGAGAGGGCACAGGGTGAGTTGAATAGGAAAGGATGATATCTAAAAAAAATCAAATTAAGGCATGAGAGAGGAATATATTGAGAGAGGGAGAAAGGGAGAGATAGAATGGGGTAAATTATCTCACATAAAAGTGGCAAGAAAAAAGCAGTTCTGTAGGAAGGGAAGAGGAGGCAGGTGAGGGGGAATGAATGAATCTTGCTCTCATTGGATTTAACCTGAGGAGGGAATACCATACACACTCAATTGGGTATATTACCCCACAGGAAAGAAGGAGGAAGAAGATAGAAAAGGGGAGAGGAGGTAATCAAAAACAAACACTTTTGAAAAGGGACAGGGTCAAGGGAGAAAATTCAATAAAGGGGGATAGATTAGGAAGGAGCAAAACATAGTTAATCTTTCACATCATGAGTATTGTGGAAGGTTTTTACATAATGATACACATGTGGCCTATGTTGAATTGCTTGACTTCTTAGGGAGGGTGGGTGTGAAGGGAAGAGGGGAGAGAATTTGGAACTCAAAGTTTTAAAAACAGTTGCTCAAAAACAAAATAAAGTTTTTGCATGCAACTAGAAAATAAGATACACAGGCAATGCGGTGTAGAAATTTATCTTGCCCTACAAGAAAGGAAGGGAAAAGGGGATGGGAGGGGAGTGTGGTGACAGAAGGGAGGGCTGACTGGGGAAAGGGCAACCAGAATATGCACCATCTTGGAGTGGGTGGGAGGGTAGAAATGGGGAGAAAATTCATAATTCAAACTCTTGTGAAAATCAGTGCTGAAAACCCTTTGAGATGGAGAATAAAAACATTTTGAGCCTTAAAAAAAGACTTTAGGAAGAATCCAATGTGAGAAGAGTTAGCAGTCTCCATCACTCCAGCTTTCTGCACTGGAGAGTTTGAGGAATTTCCCTTTGGGTGAGATCTAGAACTCTCTCTTGCTCGAACTGAGTTACCTCACTCCCAATGTCAGAGTTCCTTCACTCTGCATTATCTGGTATACATTCTCCTATGTACACTTCCTCTGATTTCTGTTTTGCTATCGACTTGCATAAATGGTCTTGTTGCTGTTAATTGTTATGTGTGTTCATTGTGGATCTGGTATGAGTTGGGAAGGCAGTTAAGCCTTGATTATAAAGTGTGGGTCTTCCTTTCCCCACTAATAAGTGGTGATCACAAGTTTAGCTTGAACCTGAAAACTGTATTTCCCAGACTAAGGATATGCTAGGGAGCAGATAGATATAATTCTAATCTGGTATCCCCTTTCTTTGAGGAAAGCAGAGTGGCTAAGCTTCTGGCCCCAACCTCCTGCTTCTCTTCTGGGCAGGAAGTAACATCCTTCTTGGAGAAGAGCTTAGTGATGTCAATTGTGCCTCCCGTTAAGCCATACAGTGACATCCCCACGCTAGATATGGAGGACAGCCTCATTACAAAAATAGATTTAATGTATTTAGATTAGAATAAAAAGTATCAATCAGCCTCCCTTTTTAGATTAAGGTCTTTTCTGCTACATTGACTTTTTAAAAACCAATTTACAAACATCTTTCTAACCTTCCCCACAGTATTAATAATGAGGCATTAGATTCTAGTCATCAAATATAGTCCAAAAATGCCACAGAATTAACATTATCTAAGTCCTAGCTTTTGTTAAAAAACATTCTTACCAAATTGTCTTACTTTTTCTTAACCTAACCTAATTTCTTGCAAAGCTTGAAGAGAGCATTGTGGTACAATGGAACCAGAACCTCATTGAGAGTCAGGACACAGACCTAAATTCTCATCCCTGCTCTTCTACTAACTAGCCTAACTGGGTGACCTTGGGCAAGTCTCTTAATCCCTCAGTTTCTATATTTATAAAATGAAGGAGCTGGATTAGATGATATCTAAGTCCCCTCCCAGCTTTAGAGTTCTGTGGTTTAGTTTGAATGTCCCCCCATATTAGCCCCTACCTTCCCCCCTCCGTGGGTAGAATTTGCCTGATATCTGTGTCATATACTGCTGCTCTCTAAGCTTACTGAACATGTGGATAAAGGAAAATTAATATCAATCTCATCTTTTAGCTGCCTGTCTGTAACTATATGTTGTTTTGGGGACAGGATGGGAAAATTTCTGAAAATGGCTTAGATGAGGGAAACCAGCCAAGTTTCTTCAAGAAACAAATAAGCTATGTAGAGATAAGGTGAGATCATTTTTTCCCTTTTTAAAAAAATATTGTTTTTGACCATCCTCAGGAACCTCTTCAGTGAGGCTCCTGCAAAGGAAGACTATTTGAGTGAGGCTCAGGCTGTCTACGCATTAAAGGCAGCTCACTGCCCTCTAAAACACACACGTTTTAGAAAGCCTTCATTTAAGGTCTTGCATGGAAGGGTTGAGTGGGCAGCTCGCCTGATGACTCAGCACTCTGCCACACTGAAAATTGCCATCTGATGTTCAGGAATAAGAAGCTCAGTCAATAAGCAAGCTGTCTTGAACTATAATGCTTGCCTTGATGCTGATGAATTGTTGTGCTTTTTTCAATCAGACTGCCTCAGTGTTCTGTGCATGTGCATGGGGTGGGAGTGGGGGCAGGGATGGCCTTAAATGCCAATAAGCAGCAAAAACCAGGTCTTCCTTTCTGAGCTGGTTGCAGGCACGAATGGAGATTTTTAATAGGATTCTTTAAAAAGCTGCACAAGTCCTGCAAAGAACTAATATCTAAATGTCAGAAGAAGAGGTGAGTGGTGCAAACCAGGTGTGGAATAAGCACTGATCTTTCGTTTCTTTATGGCTGTACAATTCATGTTTTCCTAGTCCCTATCCTGGATACACATATAGATTTAAACATATATGTACATACACATACAACAACATTTTTAAGGCAGTTGTGGCCCAGTGCTGTGCCTGGAGTCAGGAAGACCCAAGTTTAAATCTGGCCTCAGATACTTACAAGCTGTGTGACCTTGGGCAAGTCACTTAATCCTGTTTGCCTCAGTTTCCTCATCTGTAAAATAAGCTGGAGAAGGAAATGGCAAACACTCCAGTATCTTTGCCAAGAAAACCCCAAATGGGATCACAAAGAGTCGGGCATGATTGAAATGACTCAACCACAACAACAAAATACATATACAAACTTATTTCCATTTTAAGAGAGCCATGTTTTCTATTCCTTCTGCTGAGTTTTTGACAGGGATATTAGTTTTAATAGATGTGGTTACACCAATATGTGGATTTGTTTTGCTTGACTTAGTTTTTGGTTACAAGGATTTTGTTTTTCTTTCTTTTTTTTCTTCAATTGTAGGGTTGATTGGGCAAGGGAGAGGAGAGCTTGGGATAATGTTAACAAAGCAAAGAAAAAAAGAAAAGAAGGTCAGTGAAGAATTTAAGGAACATGCAGAGGAGAATAGAAGGAAATTCAGAAGGAAACATAGATAAGGCAAATAACTTTGAAAGGAGTATGTTGAATTTACTATATACTTAAAAAAAATCAAGCTGCACAAATAGAGATTCATGGTTTCACATATAATTCTCTTTTTCTGTTTTATTTTATATATTGAAATCATCTTTCTTGGGTGTTAAAATTAAGTTTAGAATTTTTTAAAAACATAAAATTTAAGTAAAAAATCTAGCTCCCTCAAAACTTTGAATTCTTTTAGGAATTCATTTCAGGTAGTTCACAAATGACCCATGATTTGACACAGCAGAAAGGGAACTTAGTAGGGGCCTAATAAATATTTCTTGAATTGAAAGTAAAATCAATTGATAGCTCTTTGAGGAAGGGTAGCAGAGTAGCCCTCACACTTTGGAATCTGGGGAATTTTCTTCAGGATATGGGGAATCTTCCAAGGCCACACCTTCCTCCTCACACCAGGTGGACCAGAGGGCGCAGCCTTCTTTGGATCTGTGCCTCTACCCTGGTCTTCAAGCTGGTGACCTGAAAAGCTTCCTTCACTCTAAGACACTTGAGTCTTGCTTACTCATGACTTCACAGCCTAGAGGCAGATAGTCCCTAGCCACATAGTCCATTTACCTCTACTATTCAGGCAGAGTTATTGATAAAAATCATAACCACAAAATTAGTTTTCTTTTGGCTCAGTCCCTAGCTGGGGAAAAGAAATGAAAAACTTTAGCATTTGGACCCGTCTCTGCCATGTTTAATTCTATGTATTCTAAACTAGTCATTAGTTTCCTTCATTGTAATCCATACTGCTTCCCCTTTCCCTTCCCCTACACAACCAATTAATAGACATGAGTCACTGAGCACTAATGAGTGGTCATAACTGATACGAAATCAAAGCAGGAGTTAGGAACAACTTTAGGAAACAAACAAAAAAATCATTTAGAAAATGTCTGCCAGCTGTAGGTACACTGTCCTTTAGCTGATTTCAAGGATGGGCAACAACCAAAGCTTCAGTCCATTTCAGCCATCCCCATCAGAACTTTTTTTTTTCTAAGGGGAAGAGGCTTTGGCCACTGGAGCCAAACCTGCAATGTGTAACCTATCTAGTATCAGAGCTCTTGCTGCAAATTGCCTGCAGGGGCTTCCCCTGAAGTGAAAGTCTGAAAAGCTGATTACAAAAGGTCATTGAATGTTTAAGGGAAGTTGAATCTTTTTGCTTGCTATCATATATATCTGTCCACTATGAATGCTTGCTGGTAGGAGTTGCAGTGGATAGAACCCCTGGAAGCCTGAAGTCAGGAAGACCTGAGTTCTAATTTGACCTCAGACACTTCCTAGGTTTTTGACCCCAGGCAAGTTACTTTACCTCTGTCTGCCTCAATTTCTCCATTTGTAAAATGGAAGCTGGGAGGCAGAAACAAGGAGGGAGAGTGTTCCAGGCTTGGGGACAGTGACAATGTTCAGAGGTGGGTAATGGAATGTCCTGTTTGAAGAATAGCTAGGAAGCCAGTGTCACTGAATCGCAGAGTATGTGGAGATAAAGTGTAAGAAGACTGCAAAGGTAGGAAGGAGCCAGGTTATGAAGGGCTTTAAAAACCAAAGAAAAGATTTGATCCTGGAGGTAATAGGGATCCATTGGAGTTTATAGAGTGCGGGGTGACATGGTTATACCTTTGCTTTAGGAACATCAGTTGAACAGGTGAGTGGAGAATAGACAAGCAGGGTTGGGGCATCTGTGGCTTCAAGGTCACATGTGGCCCTCTAGGTCCTCAAGTGTGGCCCTTTGACTGAATCCAAACTTAAAGGAACAAATCCCCTTAATAAAAGGATTTGTTCCATAAAACTCAGTCAAAAGGCCACACCCAAGGACCTAGAAGGCCATGTGTGGCCTCGAGGCCCCAGGTTCCCCACCCCGGTAGAGTCTCCTTTCAGGCAGGGATTCCAACCACCATCCTAGTGCTCTTCCTATTACCCCATGCTGCTTCTATTGATTCATATTTGACTGGGTTACATATCTTTCTCACTGGGCTATATGTCTCTGTTCTTTGGGTCTTTCCCCATTTTGTCAAAGACTTTTCATCTTTGCTGAACCTCTGAACATTTTCCTTTACTACGTTGCTCTGAAATTATGATGATTAAAATAGTACACAACCCTACGTTAAGGACCCACCAGTACTGAGAATCCTTGTACTTTGTTGTACAATGGTAAGGATGATGAATCTCTAATCCTGGCTGTCCTGGCAAGTAGCTTTATTTTCTGGCCACAGCTTCCTTATTTATGAAACTAAGAAATTAGATTAGATGACCTCTAAGGAGAATCAATTAATCAATAAGCCTTTATTAAGCACCTATTATGTGCCAGTCACTATGCTAGGTGCTGAAAAATCACAGTGGAATAATCCTTATTCCTAAAGGGCTCTAATTCTAAGGTCTTACTTTGCTCTACCTGGTAGAGAGTCAGTGAGTGAGAATAAGGATGATAAGATGTGATCTCTTCAGTTCATTGGTAGCACCTTCTTGTTCCATCTACTCCTTTTCCACCCTGCTTCAGGGAACAGCAGAGATTCTGCTAGGGTTGGTGAAAAGAAGAAAGGCGATACGTAGTTGTGGATGTTGTTGCTGTTCGGCCATTCCAGTGGTGTCCGACTCTTTGTCACCCCATTTGGGGTTTTCTTGGCAAAATATACAGGAGTGGTTTGCCATTTCCTTCTCCAGATCATTTTACAGATGAGGAAACGGAGACAAAAAGGGTTAATTGACTTACCCAGGGACACACAGCTAGTAAATGTTGGAAGTGAACTCAGGTCTTCCTGACTCCAGGCCTATGTAATGGCAAGCAAAGCGGGACTTTTTGCTGTTTTTTCTTTTGGAGTACTTCTCAACACTAAGGCAATCAAGTGCCTTTGATTGAGTCTTGTCTTTGTTTGAATCAAGAGTCTTTTGATTAAATCAAGTCTTTGATAACCTGCTTAAGTCACAAGAAAGCCTAAGTCATATGAGTTTGTTTGAGCCACATGGTTGTGATGTCCTTTGTGAGCTGATCCTGAAGAAATATACATACATATGTATATATATATATATATATATATATATATATATATATATATATATATATATATGTATACACACACACACACACACTCTGAGGTTAGCTTTTGCTTTGGGGCTCACTCATTGGAAGAGTATTTGTCTGATTTGGCCAGACGAGACTCCGAGTAGCTGTTAAGGAGCCCCCTGACTTTGAAAACCCAGATGTTGGTGCTTTTCTCTTTGGTAACTATGTATGTATTGCTGTGGTCAGACAGTTAGAAGGCTGTCTATTGATTTGTGTTATTTTCTGTGTTTGTAATTTCTGTTTGTATTTGCTCTGAAGTTCAGGGTACTGACTTTTCTCCCTGAACTAAGTGAATGATATATGTATTTTTAATTAAAGTAAGATTGTTAACCCCTTAAAGTTGCTTTCCTTTAGAAAAGCGATCAAAGAGCCCGTGCTAGCAGCCCTCCTGTGTGCCGGTGTTGTTGGTCTTATACCTCCACAGTAGCTACAAGGAACATTGTTGTTACAGCCTGGCACTCTACCCACTGTACCACCTAGCTGCTCTGTGGAGAGTGCCATATTCAAGGTCAGAGTAAGTGGGATAACAGGAACAACAATGGCAGCACTGTTCCTTGGTGGAGCTGTCTGCTGAGCCTTCTCACTCTGTTCCACAATGGGAAAGCCAAGACTGGAAGCAACCAGCATCGGTTAGTCAGTTAGCTAGCATTTATTAAGTACCTACTATGTGCAAGGCTCTGTGCTAAGTTGGGCATAAAAGACAAACAAAACACAGCGCCTGCTTTCAAGGCAAGCTCACAATTTAATGGAAGGGATAACATGCAAACAACTATGTCTGACAGGATCTGGACAGGATGGATTGGGGATTGTCTCAGAGGGGAGGCATTAAGATTAAGAAGGACTGGGAAAGATTTCTTGCAGAAGGTGAGACTTTAGCTGAGACTTGAAGGAAGCCAGCAGGCAGAGAGGAAGAAGAGGAATGTTCTAGTCATGGGAGACAGCCTTTGAACATGCTCAGTTGGGAGATGGTGGGTCAAGTGCAAAGAACAGGGGAGGCTGGTATCCCTAAAGTGAAGAGTACAGGGAGGTCCCTGCCAGATCCAGACAGCCTCGGGGAGGCACCAGCCCTCTGAGTTCCAGTTTGTAACAGATCCTCAGTTCCCTGAGTTCCACATTCAGAATTCTTCTAGTGATTCTGCTGGCATTCACTGCTTCTATCGGAGGATAAGAGTTGAGTCAGTTCTCACTTTCTGAAGTCCACATTTAGCTCCAATAACAATATCCTGTACAGTATCTGATATGCTATTTTGCAATTTCAGGTTAAGTCAGGTGCCCTTATGGCAGTCTCTGTCTGCTATTTGTCAGCCTAGTGCATACTGAGGTCAACTCAACCCCATCTATGGCTTTGAGCTTCATATCTCCCTTGACGATAAGCCAAAGAAGCAAGTCTTTCTAAACGTGGCCAGAGCATGTGTGTTGGCAAGTTTAGCATGAGCTTAACTGTGGCCCTTCTGCAATGATAAATGGCTTCTCTAGCCTCTGCAAACACTTTTAATGTCTCTACATCAAGGTTTTCAGATTTCAGATTGCACACTGGATCAAAAACTGGTGCTACGAGAGTGTTTGGTAGTTCCCCTCCCCCTTTTTATCCACTTCAGTCAATGATCCACTGCTGCGACTGCACTGTGGCATGTCCCATCTAATGGCTCCTCACTAGCTGGATGTGGCAACAGTCAAGTCTTGCTTTGCCTTGTATTGAGGCAGTTGGTAGCACAGTGGATAGGATGCCCGCCAAGGAGCAGGTTTTGAGTTCAAATTTGAGTTCAAATCTAGCCTCAGATATTTAACTAGCTGTGTGTCCCTGGGCAAATCAACCTCTGTTTGCCTCAGTTTCTTCAACTGTAAAATGAAGATAATTATAGCACCCACCCTTCAGGGTTGTTGTGAGGATCAAATGATAATATTTGTAAAGCTTAGCATAGTGCCTGACACACAGTAGGTGTTACAGCAATGTAGGTGCTATATAAGTGTTTGTTCTCTTTCCCTTTCTCTCTTATATCTGGCTTATGCCTTCTGCACCTATAAATGTGTTGGATAGCACCTTCAGACCCTCTTGCCTTTACCAGGGTATCATAAACCTTATCTTTATCCTGTCTTTGGTGAGGGGCTGGTGATCTGTTTCCAGGAATTTTCCCTGCTCTTATCTCTCTCTAGGGATGCTAGTATGCGCCACCAACGCAGGTAGTTTGCAGATTATCAATAGAATTCTCTCTGGCTCCCTGTAATGTTCAGTAAGCATTTTGCATCTTCCCAAATTATTCACTCTCCCATTCAGTAATCCCTCTATGTTGAATGTTGTCTTCATGGCCATCTGGCACTTCTAGTATCAAATGGCCCTGGTGGAGCTAAAACTCAATCACCTTAAACCAATCCTGTAAAATTTTAACATCTACAGTACTCATTTTAGCTTAAATCATACTCTAATCTATATACAAAGCAGCAAGCAACAATACATTAGCACAGAATAAGCAAATCTCGTAGCTGTAGCATAAAAGAATTAAATCTTGCTCATTTGCATGCATTGAAGGTACTATACTGAAGTGGAAAATAACAGGAAACTTAATTAGCATAAATTCAAGGTTTGGTAAAATGTAACATAAGTGAATGATACATATTAATATCACGAGAGGATATTAGCATACAGGCAGAGGTGCTAAGAAGAATAATAGTTCAGTTCAGTAGTTTTCCGGTAGGAAAAACAAAATACAGAAAATTTTTCTCTCAAAAAATTTAAAAACTTATTTTTTTTTCTAAAATAAGATCACTGCAAATCCATAGAATTCTAGGGTGATCTGTAGGCTTACCTTAAGAAGCTTTGAAAAGAAAAAAAGTCACTAGAAAAAAAATCAATCCTTAATGAAGTCTTCACATTTAACTATTAAATGACTTTGATTTCCACTATCTGGATCAGATTTGGGGCTTGTCCTACCCTCAACCTGGATATTTGTACAAGCCCAAGTAGGGGGTAGGTTGGGGAGGAAGCAGAAGTACTGTATGACTACATTGCTCTCTCTCAGAGAGCCTCAACCACAGATAAACCTCACTTCCATTTTGACCTTATTTTTCAGGGATTGCTTAGTTGTATGACCTTGAAATCATGAAGTCTATTCTACCCAGAATCAGAAAACGTGCTTAGATACTGTTTGCAGCATTTACTCAGCACAAAAGCAAAAAGGAGGTCGATAGTACATAAAAACAAGAATACAATGCAGAATAAAATAAACCATTCAGCAGCTGCGAGTCCACCATTCTCCAAAACACCAGAAATTCCCTCAGAGGGTTTTCTTTCTTTCTTTTTTTTTTTAAAAATTGTTCAATTACAGGGGTAGTGGGAAGGAGAATAATAAATACTTTAAAAAACTTTAATAATATTTTATTTTTTCCTAATTACATGCAAAATAATTTTATAACATTCATTTTTTTTAAAAAGTACTCTTTTTAAGAAAAAAAATGAAGGAATCTTTTCAGATACAGGATCAAGGTCAACCCAGAAGTTCTAGGACATGTGCCATTTTAGTCCAATGGTTGTGTCTACTGTGATTTGATAAAGGAGTGTAAACAACGGTTTTTACAGGATGTTCTACTCACATTCCCAATAGAAGTAGCCATCAGAAGCAGAGGCAAAAATTGTGGACCCGGGATTCATGGCATAGGAGAGTGAAATTCAGCTGTTGCAAATTGGCACGTAAGAGAGTTGGTGTTTCCCCATTCTCAGATGTCTGATCATTGGCAGGACTTTCTGGCTACTTCTGGCCTTAGCTAGCCCATGATGGAGGAGGGTGAAGGATGAGGGGACTCAGGAGAAAGCTCCAATAAGGAACAGTGCTGCTATTGTCAGTCCTTGTGTGCCTCCTACTCTGACCTCTTGAGTGTGACACCTTCCTGGTGAGGAGAGGTAGACAAAAATGAAATGAATATTTTACAGATATTTTGATATTAGGTTTCTTTTATGTTTACTCTTTAAAAATAATCAGGCTACTTTCCTGCTCATTCATGTTCATCTTGTGACCTATAATAACTTTTGGATACCATATTCATCACCAAAAGGAAAACCAACGTTTATAGGAAATGATAGCTTCATGTGTCATGGAGGGAGCTTTTTGGCAGTGTCATAGACAGATTTCAGCAGACTCTTGGTAGTCATTATGGGCTTGTTAGTGATTCTGACAGTTGAGCTCAGGGTGTGCTTCACACTGGGGTGTACGTACCCAAGGAAATTTTATTTTATTTTATTTTTAAAAGTGCATTTTTTGAGTAATCAGTCATAACAGACATCATTATTATTCATCAATCTAAAGAAACAAAATACAATACAAATTTTAAAACAAGTCAACAAGTCAAAAAGCACTTCTTAAATGATTACTTTGTGTAATGTGCTCAGCACTGGGAATACAAATATAAGCAGTAAGTCCCTGCCTTCAAGGAGCATAGATTCTAATGAGGAAGGCAGTGTGTAGGAGGGGGCTAAAAAGGGTGAATAGGTGGAGAGAAGGTACCACCTGAGGACATGGTAAAGAAAGTCCAGCAAGTTAGAAGTGCAGCTCCTAGAGGAATGAGTATATGGCTAATTTGGGCATTTTTCCTTAAACTAGAGGTTCTGGGAGGAAGCAGCCAATCAAAGGAAGGGACTGGAGCACACTTCCGATGTGAGAAGTCCAGAGGTAGATTGAACTTCCAGGGCAAGGAGGTTTCTGTGGGATGGTAGAGAAAATCTGAATGGTCAGTGATATAACCTGGAGAGGAAAAAAAAGTCAACTTTTTTTGAGACCTAAAGCTATATGGCTGGGCATGCCAGGCAAAGCTTGTACACAAATCTATACAGATGGCCACTGGGCAGTGGAGAATAAATGTTAAAGATAGAAAAACCTAATTTCAGAAGCTCCCTTCAGTGGATTTCTGGAGACACTATTGGACCTGAGTTCTACTAAGTTGATGTCCAAGTTTAAAAGTTACCTTGGCTGGTGACATATAACTTTCTAGTTCACATACTTAGGGAACCAAAGGCAATGAGGCTTACTGTCTACTGATGCTTGGCTGTAGCTTTTAAACAATATTGTGATGAGTAGAGTCAGAAGCAGATGTATCACATTTTCCCTTTATGTATGCTTGTGTTTCAGAACCAAAGGGAAAGAAATTCTTCTTTTCTCAAAAGCATTGTCCGAGTTTTGCTGAAGTCCATATGCTTGATAAAGATGCCAAGATTTTCCAAGTCCAATTCTTTACTTGGTCCTTAAATGTGCCAAATTCTGCTTTCAGACATATGCCTAGTTCTCTGGAGATTTTAGATCAGTTATGGGAATAAATTAGGCTGACTGATTCTCCCCACTGTGAGGAAAGTGAGACAGAATCAGTAGCCAGCTGACTGTCTTCTTCTGTGGGGGCTTTCTCTAGGGGGCAGTGAATATTTTTCCAATGATACTTTGGTGTGCTATTACTATATAATAGACTGGTTCTTTTTTTGGTGGTGGGGGTGGGAGTTAAGGGGGAGAAAGGGATGGTCACAAAGCCTTGAAAACTAAACAGAGTAGAACTGAGATTTGAGACTAGAAGTAGGAACTACTTGAGAGAATCCCAGGCTTGAGGAGGTGTGCCTGGAATCAGACTGACATGAGGATAATACAGTAAATTCTAGATATTGAACTGAACTGGTTAATACAAAATCATTGGGAAATGAAGTGTCTCAGGCGATTGTCTCAATTCTCTCAACTGTAAAACAAGGAGGTTATACTCCATGGTCCTTCCAGTTCTAAATCTATGACCCCGTGAATATTCTGGTCCCTTGAGAGGTACCACATATATCATACATGGGTCAACAATATTTAATAAATATTGGTGAAGAGGCAACATGGTTTTCCTAAGAGGAACACCGAACTTATGGAAATCAGCACCTTGTGTTAAAATTCTATATAATTGTTAGCTATATAATCTCCATTAGCCATATAACTATGAGCCACAACTTCCACATTTGTAAAATGGGGTAATAATACCAGTGCTTTGGCTGATATGGAAATATGTTTTTCATCACTGCATATGTATAATCTATATCAAATTGTTCACCTTCTCAAGGAGGGGGGAGAAGGCCGGAAGGAGAGGATTTGGAACTCAAAATTTAAAAAACGAACATTATAAACTTCGTACAACTAATTGGAAAAAATAAAATGTGAAAATAAAAAAAAAGATACTAATGCTACTTCACAGAGTTGATAAATTTGAGGCTTTAATGATACTATGTATATTAGTGCATATGCAAAAACCAGCTCTTATTATTACTATATAAATATTAATAATACCTCACATATAATAAAATTCAATGAACTACCAAAAAACTATATTGAACATAATTTAATCATTCTTTGGTGATTTGGAAAGTCTTTAGAGTCAAAGTCTCATAGTGCTTCAGAGTCATCATTACAAACCTGATTCTCACTGAGAGACAGTGTGGTATAGTGAAAAGACTATTGGACCTTGAGTCCAGGGTTCAGAACTTGCCTCTGTCTGGTATGTACTTATTATATAACCATTAACCGGTCACTTGATTTTTCCCTTAGGAAATGAGAAAAATAACTTCTATGTTCTCTACCTTACATGATTTTATTAAGGAGATAATGTATATAAATCACTGGAGCCCTCAGAGCCTCAGTTGCCTGTAAAATGGAGATAATAAAACCTATGTCAAAGGATTGGGATGAGGATCAAATGGAGACAAATGTCAACTCTTATACATTAGGACTGTGGAAAGTTGGTAGATTGTGCTGAATTTGTATTATGTTTAACTGCTGTGTGTGCCTCTTACAAAAGTAATTGCTTATATTTGGTGGTTTACTTGTCATTTGTCGTTTGATCATGAAATTTGAGTGCAAACAAATTTCTAGTTGTGTCTTTTGGATGTGTGAATTATGAATCAATTAGCATTCATGGAATTTTTGCAGGGGGAAGGCAGGGCAATTGGGGTTAAGTGACTTGCCCAAGCTAGTATGTGTGTCAAGTGTCTGAGGCTGGATTTGAACTCAGGTCCTTCTGACTCCAGGGCCTGTGTTCTACTCACAGAGCCACCTAGCTGCCTCCATGGACAGTAGTCTTCAAGCCAGGGGACCTTATGTCCATCAAGCAGACATAACTGGTGATCCATGTGGTTCTGATTTTTACTGATTTTTTTTTGTTTGTTTTTGGCTTTAGTTGGTATAGCTTTGATTTTTGGTGGGTTTAGGGTTTGAATCCCTTCCAAAAATAAAAAGTCTGGCCACTAACTCAACCATCTATGGACCTACCTTCTTTATGTGGTTTATAAAACCCTGCCCCAGAGATCAGCATATCTGATGGGTAACTAAGAGCTAGGCAGGAAATCACCAATGGAGGAGGATGGTGTGAAGAAGCAGAAGACTCGCTCATTAGATGAGAAGGTAATTATGGTGGGAAGCCAGGTTTAGGGGGGAATACTTAGTCCTTACACATTAAAAGGATGCTATTACTGTTCTTTGTGGTTCAGATCAAGCCTGGCCTTCTTCTCAGACCACTCCTGCCAATATTGCTCCCTCCTCTTTCTCTGCACTCCTACAACACTGTTTAATATTTTTAAAGTCACTTAATCATATATGGGAATGCTTTACACCTATTTAATAGTTTCATGTATCATTTCTATAGATAATGCAATTTGGTTGAGGGTCAGATTTCATGTGGGCAGGGCCCATGTATTATTTCTTTTGTGTGCCCTCAGTAGATGCCAAGCAAATGTCAGCAATACCTAGACACATAGAAGGTTCTCCATAAATATGTATGGAATGATGAGTGGATGAAAATGATAGTGTTTTTGGAAATGATCTAATGTACCAGAGCTATAACTAGCACAAAGAAACCAGGTGTTTGCTCCAGGGTACCAACTTCTGGGAAATGTGCTTCCTCTTTCTTGAGTGCCAACACATGAACATAAGGCATTTTTTATAGGTTATACATGTACAATTATGTTAAACATATTTCCACATTAGTCATGTTGTGAAAGAAGAATCAGAGCAAAAGGGGAAAATCATGAGAAAGGAAAAAACAAC
The DNA here is from genome assembly GCF_011100635.1 of Trichosurus vulpecula. Taxonomy (NCBI): domain Eukaryota; kingdom Metazoa; phylum Chordata; class Mammalia; order Diprotodontia; family Phalangeridae; genus Trichosurus; species Trichosurus vulpecula. The sequence continues at coordinate 298,552,954 of NC_050573.1, read as the reverse complement.
AAAAAAGTGGAAATAGTATGCTTTAATTTGCATTCAGACTCCATAGTTCTTTCTCTGGATGCGGATAGTATTTTCCAGCATGAGTCTTTTGGAATTGTCTTGGATCATTGTATTACTGAAAAGAGCTAAGTCTATCCTAGGTGATCATCACACAATTTTGCTGTTACTGTGTACAATGTCTTCCTAGTAATGCTTACTTCACTCAGCATCAGTTCATATAATTCTTTCCAGGTTTTTCTGAAATCTTGCTCCTCATTTCTTTTATATAGTATTCTGTTACATTCATATGCCACAACTTGTTCAACCATTCCATAATTGATGGACATTTTTCTAATTTCCAATTCTTTGCCACCACCAAAAGAATTGCTGTAAATATTTTTGTACATGTGGGTCCTTTTGGGATACAGGCAGACCTAGTAGTGGTATTACTGGGTCAAAGGGTATGCACAGTTTTACAACCCTTTGGGCATAGTTCCAAAATAGTTGGAATCAGTTAACAACTCCACCAACAACACATTAATGTTCTAATTTTCCCACATTTTGTCCAACATTTGTCATTTTCCTTTTTTTGTCATATTAGACAATCAAGGTGGTACCTCAGAGCTGTTTTAATTTTCACTTCTCTAATTAATAGTGATTCAGAGCATTTTTTAATATGACTACAGTTAGCTTTAATTTCTTCCTCTGAAAACTGTGTGTTCATATCCTCTGACCATTTATCAATTGGGGAATGACCTGCATTCTTGTAAATTTGACTCAGTTCTCTATATATTTTAGAAATGAGGCCTTCATGGGAAATACTGATGGTAAAAATTGTTTTCCAGCTTTTTGCTTTTCTACTAATCTTGGTTGCATTGGCTTTGTTTGTGCAAAATCTTAATTTAATGTAATCAAAATCCATTTTGCATTTCATAATGTTCTCTATCTCGTTTGGTCATAAATTCTTCTCTTCTCCATAGATCTGACAGGTAATCTATCCCTTGGTCTCTTAATTTGCTTATGATATTGCCTTTTATGTCTAAATCATGTACCGTTTTGACCTCATTTTGGTATAGGGTGTGAGATGTTGGTCTATGTCTAGTTTCTGCCATACTAATTTCCAGTTTTCCCAGCAGTTTTTTTTTTCAAATAACGAGTTCTTATCCCAGAATCTGGGGTCTTTGGGTTTATCAAATGGTAGATTGCTATAATCATTGACTACTGTCTTGTGTACCTAACCTATTCCACTGATCCACCACTCTATTTCTTAGCCAGCACCAAATAATTTTGATGATTGCTGATAAGCCATTTTTAAATGCCAGTGTGTAAAGATGGAAATGGGGCTCACCTAGTTAGCAAAAAATTTGGGGCCTCTTCCCTCTTCTAATTCCAGAGAAATCAGTTTCTATTCCCATACAAAAAACACATCAATGGGGGATATCCTAGTCACATGAGTGTAACGGGAAGCTTTAGTGAAGGCACTGTCTTTGTTTTTCTCATAGTTTGCTTCCTTTGAGGTGTTGTTTTCAGTTGTATGCATGGTTTGTGCATGGTTTGCTTCTAGTCCCTTTCAACTCTTGCACCTTGAAGCTCTGCATGCCTTCATGGAAGAGCTAGAATGTTGGAGTTCCCATGCTCTACTTGGTTTAGATAACTGTTCAACACATAGCTAAAATGCTGGCTGCTATTGCTAGCAGCTAGCTAGCATTTGTTGACTGTGTCTTTGTCTCCCAGATGTCCTGGCCATCCTTGATTACCTAGACTTGTCTTCCTCTTATTAATCTGTGATTTCTTCCAATAAGTGTCTGTGAATTTTTTCTTGCATCTTCTACAGCCTCCTTTCCTTCAGAAAATGTATAGTACTTACAAATTACACCAAGTGCATATGTTTAGGCAGTAGGTACATCTTCATTGTACAATCTCTGTAATATTACATATATATATATATATATACTATATATAAAATATATGTAGTATAGTTATATGCAAAGTACACTGTGTACATAGGACACACACAGGTATATAAGGTACTGAATCATAGAATCTCAGAGTTGGAAGGGACCTCAGAGTTCATCTGACCTAACTCATAACTGAATAAGGCTCCTGTAAAAGTGGTCATCCAGCCTTTAGTTGAAGACTGAGCAAGAGCCCACTGGAATAGCCTATTTTACTTTTTGGACTGCTCTAATTGTTTGGAAGTTTTTCCTTATATGGAGCTGAAATCTGCCTCCCTGCAATTTCCACCTGTTGTTCCTAGATCTGCTCTCAGGCAACCATCAAAACAAGTATACTGTAATCCCTCTTCCATATGACAGCCCTTCACATACTTCAAGATAGCTGCTACAACTCCACTAAATCTTCTTTTCTCCAGGCTCAACACCCCCATTTCTTTCTTTCTTTTTAAAAAATAAGTTAATTTATTTATTTTTAGTTTTCAACATTCACTTCCATAAGTTTTAAATCTTCTCCCTCTCCCTCCCCAAGATAGCATGAAGTCAGATATAGGTTCTACATATACATTTCTATTAAACATATTTTCACATTAGTCATGTTGTATAGAGGAATTAGAATGAATGGGAGTAACCATGAGAAAGAAAAACATAAAACAAAACAAAACAAAAAAAAAAAGAAAATAGTCTGCTTCATTCTGTATTCAGACTCCATGTTTCTTTTTCTGGATGCAGATGGCATTTTCCACCATGAGTCTTTTGGAATTGTTTTAGGTCCTTGCATTGCTGTGAAGAGGTTAGTCTGTCGAAGTCAGTCATTGCACACTGTGGCTGTTACTGTGTACAATGTTCTCCTGGTTCTTCTCCTTTCACTCAGCATCAATTCATATAAGTCTTTCCAGGTTTTTCCAAAGTCTGCCTGCTCATCATATAGCACAATAGTATTCCATTACCTTCATATACCATAACTTGTTCAGCCATTTCCCAATTGCTGGGCATCCCCTCAATTTCCTGCTCTTGGCCAAGACAAAAAGAGCTGCTATAAATATTTTTGTACACGTGGGTCCTTTTCCCATTTTTATGATCTCTTTGGGATACAGACCTAGTAGTGGTATTGCTGGGTAACGTCCCGATTTCTTTCACTGATCCTTATCCAGTTCTCTTAGCATCTTGGCTGTCCTTTTAGCAGACCCCATATTTCTGGGTCCCATTAGAGTAGAATTCTTGCAAAGAAACTCTGACTCTTCACCATTCCCTCGGTACTTTTATTGCTCATTGTGATTTTAATCACCACCTGTATGTAGATAACTTATCTAGAGATGTCTGAAACCTTGACATTTCACCTTTTCTAGAGTTGTATAACTTCATATATACAGTAATTCTGCCCTAAGTCTGTCTGATACCTCAAACTAAACAAACACCCAAATTGAACTGATTTTGTCCCTACTAAACCAAACCCCTCTTCTCTATCTTCCTGTTACTGTTGATTTCATCACTTTGGGTAGTCAACATTTTACTCCATTCATTTCCACCTTCTTAGGGAGGTGTCCTCACAAGGATACATATCTGCAGAGGAGGAGGGTTTGAAGAGAGGAGTAAATGTTCCATTTAAGGAAAAACATAAGTACCATTTTTCTCATATAGCACTTTGTGATTCTTAAAGTCATGTCATGGAAATCATAGCTAAGGCATTTCATCTCTCTGAAATACCTCCAGTTTCTCCATCTTTAGTTTAGTTTAGTTTTTTTTTTTTGGAGGAGGGAAGGCAGGGCAATTGGGGTTAAGTGACTTGCCCAAGGTCACACAGCTAATAAGTGTCAAGTAAAAGTGTCTGAGGCCAGATTTGAATTCAGGTCCTTCTGACTCCAGGGCCATGCTCTACTCACTGCACCACCTAGCTGTCCCCAGTTTCTCCATCTTTAAAGACCAAATAAAACTGTAAACCTGAATAGTGTGAAGGATTTCAGGTATGACAAGAAACTAGTGAGGTGCCTAGTAGTCCACAGTAGGAAATAATAAATGAATAAAGTGTGAAACAGTTTTTTTCCTCTTAAAAATCCATATGAGAATGATCTAAATATGTTTTTAAAGGAATAAAGTAGAATGTGTCTGGAGGAGGGTGAACAGAATGCATAAGTGATTCAAACATTTTTTTAAAATAGAGATGTTTTGTGCAGAGAATCAAAAATGTAGAAGGAATATTAAAGTTGATTTGAAATATTTGACAAATTGTGATTTATATGCGGCTCTAGAAGACAGCTTTGTATCCCGTAGGTAGAAGTCAAAAAGAGGCCAATTCTGGCTTAATTTAAGGTTTAACTTTCTACTAATTAGAACTTTCACCTAATAGAAAGGATTGCCTTGTACCATAGTGAGCTGTCTTGGAGGTGTTTCAGCAGATGACAACTTGTCAGTGATTTAAAAAAATGAAACTGGATTGTGTTGTACAAAATCATCATCATAACAGCCAGCATTTACAGAGCCCTTTTAAGGTTTACAAAGTGCTTTCCGCATGTTTTCTTTTTCGATCTTCACAACAACCCTGGGAGGTAGGCGCAGTGATCATCCTCATTGTACAGAGGAGGAAACTCAGGAACACAGAGGTGAAAGTCTAGGCAAGGTGAGGAGCAGGCACCAAACTATACATGAAGGTCCCTGAGGGCTACCTATTGATTTAGAAAAACCACACATTAACATTATCTATGTTCTATTGTATTTTTATTCATTCGTTAAATATTTCTCAATTACATTTTAATCTGGTTCAAGCCTCAGTAGGGAATATTACCTCTTGCTCTAGGGGATTATGTGTTGCAGACCTGAGCTAAGATTGTGGCTGTGCAAGTGGAGAAGACTAATATGGTGATAGGACTGACTAGATCTGGCAAAACTACAAAAGATAGAAAGGTAGAATTATAATGGTGTAAGCAAAGAAATACAAAACAGGCTAAACATGGACAAAAAGGGGACATCCATCACAGATCAGGAGGATCATTGAATCATAGGATTTCCAGCTGGGAGGATCATTTAAAAGTCATGTATTTCAACCTCCTTATTTTTAGAAATGAAGAAACTTCAGCCTAGAGAGATAAAATGAGTGACCCAAGGTCACATGATAATAATAGAATTTGAACTTAAACCTTATCAGAATCATAGAATCTTAGAGTTGGAAGGCATTTCAGAAATTAGGCAGCTCGAGCAGATGAGCTAGAGAGGGGTGGCCAGTCACTCCCCCTCTTTTTCTTCTCTTCCCACAATCTCTGATTGGGACTTCTTAGATAAGGGAGCATTAGTCATTTGGGAAGTAGAGTAAAAGAAAAAAGGAAAATCCAGGTCAGTTAGGACTGGACCCTTTTAAAGAGAAGAGAACAAATGCCAGGGAGCTAAGTGCTTGGGGCTTCCTTGGGCTCTGGAGACAAAGCAGAGAAACCAGACTAAGAAGTGATCACATTTACCTTTGCATTATTCAAGGCTAGTGGAGAATGTTGGAGGAAAATCCATTGGAAGTTCCACCCCCTCATTTCTCCATCTCCCCCATCGCCCCAAGAAGCTTTTTTTTTTTTAATAAGGATTACCTTTCTTTTGATCCCTTTTGTGTGCGTGTGCGTGCATGTGTGCGTGCGTGCGTGCGTGCGTGTGTGTGTGTGTGTGTGTGGAAGGGGCGGGGGTGGCGGGAGGGGGACGGACAAAAGAACAAAACAACTCCCTGGGGGCCTCTGGGAGAATCTTTGCTGGTCTCTGGAATAGGAAGTTCCCTCAGAAAGCACCAGCCACTTTAATTCCCACCAAACAACAAAACACGTGCAGCTAAGATAAAAGCAGGAGAGGGGAAAAAAGCCAGCCCCTCCTCCCCCTTGTTTAGGGAAGCAGGTGCACCTTGTACAAACAACATCATCTCTCTTGTATTTCGTCTGCTGGAGGAGGGGTTACCACCTCCAGGAAATCACAGGTCCTTGACTTATGGATATATTTGGCTAGCTCAAGCCCCCAAACCTTGAAACCTCCTTTCCCCCACCCCCAACAAATCAACAAAACAAATAAAGCCCCAACAAAAGAACTACCATAAAACCTTCCAGTCAGCTGATAATAATTCAGTTAAAGAGGCTGTCAGAAAAATGTTGCCAAAAAAGAAAAAAAAATGAGCAAAACGTTCAAAAGAAGTGAATAGGAAGGCTCAGTACTCCACAATACCACCTCTCAGCGCAGCCTACGAGGTTAGGAGGATGCAGCTTTATTTCACAACTTGACAGGGCTGGCTGCTCCACTGAGAGCAATTAAAAGACAGAAAAACAGTTTTGCGTTTGTGTTGTGACTGTCCTTGCGTGCATGTCCCGTATTTGCTAGGAGTTACAATTTGTACGATGTAATACGCTTTCCATTGTAAAACCCTTTTGACTATTAAAACCTATTCCAGCATTCTTACAAGAAGAGGCAGGAAGGCCTCTATGTGAAGCAATGTCTGATGCTCTCCTTCCCTCCTCTCCCCTCCCCACCCCCTTCACTCATACACATACACACCCAAAAGCCCGTAGGAGGGCTGGCTGTTTGGATCAGTGTTTATTAGGAGTGGAGGATTGGCACTTGGTATTAAAAATGAGCTTCCAGAGGACAGGGAACACAATCCTAATACTGTGGCCCTGAAGGGTAGATTCCCGAGTTAATCTCTACCACTGGGGGTAATCATGGAAAGGAAAAGAGAGTACCCCTCAAATCTTTCCTCTTTGCTTTCCAGCCAATCTAAGCCGGCTCAAGCATTGCCGTTTGATTTTTACTGTCTATGCAAACCTGGAGCCAAAGACAGTAACCTTGAATAGGCTGCTCTTCTCTCACATAGGTTTCTTTTTGCAAAACATAGGCTATTATGTCACACATTCCACTTTTATCTTTGGCCAACGAATTAAAGGTACAAAGTTCACTTTAATTCCTTGAAGATCTAGGGAATTTCCCTCCAAAAGTCCTAATATTCAAAGTCTGGGTGATGTTAGCTGTTATTATCACTATTATTATTCTAGTCTGTTCAGTGGATAGAGTGTTGGACCTCAAGTGAGGGATCCCTGAGTTCAAATTCAGCCTTAGAAACTAGTTGTGGGACCCTGGGTAAATCATTTAACCTCCACCTCAGTTTTCTCATATGTAATAGTAGTACCTACTTCTCAGGCTTCTGGTGAGGGAAAAGTGAGGTGAGTAATAGCTGTTAAGTGCCTGACACATAGTAAGCACTGTATAAATGTTAGCTATTATTATTATTATTATTAGAACTTGAAGTTGTTTCCTATGTTTTCATGCTTCTATTCCCCCAGTGCCGCCCCCCCCCCCAACTTTTTTACAGTACTCTGGTGTTTCTGCAAAATGTTTAGCTAGTTTTTGTTTAAAGCCAAGTCAACAAACATTTACAAAGTATCCGCTATATGCAAAACACCAGGTTAGGTGCTGGGGATATAAGCAATAACCGTTCCCAGCCTCCAGAGAGCTTAATGTTTTACTGTATATGACACCTATGCAGATGGCTCAACACGCTAATTAGAAAAGAAGAGTGTGTTAATTGCTGGGAGGTCAGGGAAGACTTCTCAGACTGGTCACACCAGCCTTCACTCTTGTAGTAAGATAAGGATTCTGAGAGGTGGAGTTCCAGAGTCTGTGTAGGCCTGCGCAGATGCATGGAGAGGGGAGATAGGCTGTCTGGCAGAGAGAGCAGATAGCCATGGATATGATGTGTGAAGGCTGTGTGTGTGTGTGTGTGTGTGTGTGTGTGTAGTAATTTGTGGAGTTTGTTGGATGCCCTGGGTGTTTGGACTGAACTGTCTTTAGGGAGACTGGATGGGTGTAATGCTTGTGTAGGAAGGAGCCTGAGGATGGGGTGGGGGGTGGGGAGAGGAGACATCTGGTTGCTGAACTGTCTGGGAGGATGGTGGGAGGTTGGGAGTAGAGGAAGGGTGTTAGGGTGATGAACCCTAACTGAATGCCTTTTGTAAGCTGAGCTCATAGGGTATACTGCCTTCTGGGGCACATGGTTAGTGGAGGTAGTGGGAAGGATGTGTGTATGCAGTGGGTGGGGTGTATGCTTGTCTAGCCCAGGGGGAGGTTTAACCTGTGGGATGGGCCTGAGTTGAGCCCTGAGGGAAGCTGCTGGCTAGGACTACAGGTGGGGAGAAGAAGGGGTAGAGGGGAGGGAGAGGTCCTGGAGAGCTGTGGGCTGTGCTGAGAGGTGAGAGTAGGGTATGGAGCCTGTGGGGTTGGCTTCTGCTAAGTCATCAGGGAAGATTCTTCCTAGGGAGCCAAGGCAGAGAGAAGGCACTCGAGGTGGGGTAGTGGCGGTGGCATAGTGGGGTGGTCTAGCACTTAACACAGTGCCTGGCAGGTAGTAAGCACTTAATAAATGCTTGTTGACTGACTGGAACTGAGGTGAGCTGTTTCCAGGGAATATTTCTTATTTAAGGGAAGGATGGGAATCAAATGAACCTTCTAGGAGCCTGTGTTTGGTATTCTCCAAGGACTTGGGAGATGCTCTATTTGAATGGAATTGCATTGGAATAAATCCTGAGTTTGCGTTAAAAAAAAAGACCTGGGCCATAATACATGGGTCTGTCATCGTATATGTGTGTATATGTATAGGATGGGATCAGTAGAGAGCACCTCCTCCATGTGAATTTGGGCAAGCCACTTCCCCATGGGACAAATGGTGCTGAAAAGAAGGTTGTAGTTGTATTCTGAGGAAATGGGTTCAAATCCTGACTCATTTACTAGCTGGGTGACCTTGGGAAAATCACTTACCCTCTCTGGGCTCCAGTTTTCTCATCTGTAAGCAGAAAGAATTAAACTAGCTAACCTCTAAGGTACCTTCCAGCCATAGATATGTGACACTATGGACTATATGATAATCTTAAAAGTTTCTTTGAGCTTTAAATCTTGTGATCCTGAAAGCCACATTAACCCTTTAAAAAAACCAAGGCAAATAGTAGGTGTTAGGAGTTGAGTTCAATAGCACTGGTAGAAAGGCGAAAAATAAAAAAAAACTATGTTCTTCCCATGTGCTTTCTGCAGTCTTCAGTGATTTTCTCCCTGTCCTCTAGCTCAAAGTAATCTGATGATCTCTCTCCCCTTGTTGAATCTCATGAGCTACACTCTGACTCCTTTGCCTTTCATTATTTTTCAGTTTATGTTATAGTTTATTTGTGTACATGCATTTCTAACTTCCTCCTTCTTGTCCCTTTCCTCTGCCAAGGACAGAACGTACCCTCTTTTATCTATCTATTGCCCCTCACCAAGACCAGGGCCTTGCATATCTTGGGCAAGTAGTGAGTATTTTTTGAATAGCCACTGTATATGAATACTGGCAAAAGTTTAATATTTGTTTAGGAAATTAGATCGTTGCAATAGCCTGCAGGTGGATCCACCTGCCTCAAGTCTCACCCCACTTTAATCCATTCTCCATGCATCCATGAAAGTGATTTTTCCTAAAGTGCAGGTCCAACTATATCACCCTTATTACTAATGATATCCAGTGGCTTCCTATTGCTTCCAAGGGCATATTCAAAATGCTCTGTTTGGCATTCAAAGCCCTTCATTTACCTAGCCCCCTTCTACCATCCTAGTCTTCTCATATCTTAGTCTTCTCCCCAACACTTCTTTGATACAGTGACACTGGCCTCCCTGCTGTTCCACAAACAAGACATTGTTTCTCTCAGGTTTTCTCTGGTTGTCCCCTATGCCTGGAATGCTCTCTCTCCTCTGCTCCAACTACTGACCTCTCTGGCTTCCTTTAAATCCCAACTAAAATCCCACCTTCTACAGGAAATCTTCCCCAACCCCTCTTAATCTCAGTGCCTCCCCTCCGTTAATTATCTCCTGTTTATTCTGTAGATAGCTAGCTTGAAGGCAGGGGCTGTTTTTTGCCCCTTTTTGTATCCCTAGTGCTTAGCACAGTGCCTGGCACATAGTAAGAACTTAATGTTTATGGGATGATTGACTATGTAATGAGAGATATTGGAATAACGGCTTGGAATAGAGACTTGCTGATATCAGGGCACTTGTACCATGATTCCTAGAGGAAAAAGGTAGGCACTTTACCTTCCATGAAAGTTGGAACCCATCCTCATTTTATAGGCATGATTTTGGAGATGGCTAAGTGACAGTGAATTGGAGTTAGAAAGAGCTGAGTTTGAATCCTCTCTTTCAGATTGACTCACTGTGCGGGCCTGGGAAAAATTAGTTTATCTTTCAGCCTCATTTTCCTCATCTGTAAAAATAGAGACCTATTATTATTATAAATAATATTATTATGGTTCCTACTTCACAGAGTTATCGTAGGATCAAATGAAATATATATGCAAATATATATACACCTCTACGTATATACATGTATGTTATGTATATGTATATACACATATCATTTTACAGACTTTAAAAGGTTATGGACATGTTATCTGTTACTGTTATTGATCCACAGGCTGAAGTCTGTGTAAATTGTAAACAGCTAAGCTAAAGTTTTCACAGTTGTGTACTCTGGTGGACTGGGGTTGGCCTAGGAAAGAGCTAACAGAATCGAGTCTCTAAAATGTCCTACTGCTAATGACTTATTTCAAAGAATTTCTGACTTTGGGAAGGTACAGATTGTGATTCTGACTAAATGTAAAACTCATTGGGGGGACTTGTAAGCTTTGGGGGACCTATTCTGTTCTTTTTAAAAATAGCTCCACTCACTCTATTGCTCTGCAAGGAAAACATCTATTAGAGTGAACAATGTTCTCTACATAATGTGGATGCCAAGCTGTCTCTAGATAGCTCCTTTGAATTTGCTTTGGGCTGTGCTGAGTCTTCTGTTAGGAGGAAATTATCAACAACAAGAGGAAATCCTGTACTAGTTTTGAATAGTCCTTATTTTAAAGGTACTTCCCTTCTTGTGGGAATTGTATGTAATCAGAACAACACTATAAGATATCGGAATTATTTTAGAAGGTTGCATTTCAGCCCTTATTTAAAAAGAGAGAGAGGAGGAGACAGACATTGTGCATGAGAAAGAGTCAATTGTTGGGCTAGATGCTTCCCAGGTTGCCTGGACCTCACCAAGGTGGGGCAGAGTTTAAGGCATTGGTCACAGGAAATTGAAGCTCCTTAGAGACAACCATGTTTTCTGGAGCACACAATGACTAATAAATGCTAAAATTACTTTGGAAAGTGTACTTTGTGTCACAAACATTTACCCCTTTCCTTTGTAGAACTGACCCATCTGTCAAGAGCAGGATGAGCTGGGGGAAATGGACCAGTTCTGCCTGTAATTCTCCATCTGCTAGCCTAACTCAGCCAAACATGGGGATGTGAGGAACAACTGGATCTCAGAAAGGAAGTCTCAAGGCAGTTTTAAGAATCCTCCCTTTTCTTCTGATGGCATTCAGCAAGACTACTTCGAGAGTTCTGTGGCTAGTTCTGGACACCATATTTTTAGGAAGGACATTGAGAAGCTGAGTTGTTTATAGAGGAGAGCGACAAACATGGTAGTGTCAGGGTTCTTTGACTCCTAACTACAAGGATTGAGAAACTTTTGACAGAAGCATGTCTGAGAGACTAGGGAAGGACTAAGAGGTTGTTGTTAAGGTAGTGGCTGTGGCTGACCAGAGCTCAAAGAGGACCATGACACAGCATTATCACTGCCCAACCCTTTGGTGTATTCTATGCCTAAGACCTCTGAGAAGGCTACAGAGAAGCTGAGTCTAGGGACAATCTCCCTAGGGCCACACACAGTATAAGGGAACATAAATACAGACACTCAGGAAAAATCATTCAGGTAACCAGATTTTCTATAGCTGGTGCCTCTGTAACAATCGGGTCCTCTTTTCTCTTCTCTCCTAATACATTCAGCTCTACAGTATAAAGACCAGTTTAGGAAATACTTGTTCAGAAGCCTGTGCTATCTTTTCTCTTATAAATTGCCTACAGAGTGAGACAGACACTGGCATTCTTGTTAGGGCTATTGGCAGGAGGCCCTAGTTTTGTGCCCAACAGTTCAGTTGTTCTGCATTTCTAGTTATGGTAACAGTGGAGCTGGCATGAGCTCATTCCTTATGTGAATTAGTTGAAGGAACTGGGGATGTTTAGCCTATAGAAGAGATCTGAGGGGTAAAGTTTGGAGAGAGATGATAGTGGGGAAAATCAATATGGTGTACTGGAAAAATCTTGGCTCTGCAACCTATTTCCATTGTGGCCAAAACATGTAACAAGACTTCTGTTCTTGGTTTCCCCCTTCCCAAAAGGAGGGGGGCTGGATTAGATGATCTATAAGGTTCCTAACTGGCTCTAAATCTTATGTTTCTTAAGTTTTTGAGAATTTATCTTGTGGGTGACAGTTGACTAGCATTTATTAAGTGCCTACCTACGTGCAGCTAGGTGACACAGTGGATAGAGTATAGGACCTGGAGTCAGGAAGACCGGAGTTCAAATCCAGCTTCAGAGACTTATTAGCTGTGTGACCCTGGGCAGGTCACTTAACTCTGCCTCAGTTTCCTCATCTGTAAAATGAGCTGGAGAAGGAAATGGCAAACCACTCCAGTTATCTTTGCCAAGAAAACCCCCAATGGGGTCATGAAGAGGAAGATGCTATTGAAACAACGAAACAGCAACTGCCTACATGTCAGGCACTATGTTAACATTGGACTTTTCCTGCCTCAGGAAGGTAGAATTAAGACCAACAGGTGGACATTACAGGGAGATAGATTTTGATTCAATATAAAGAGCTTCCTAACAATTGTTGCTGCTGTTATCCAGTAGCATCTGACTCTTCATGACCCGGTGGACCATAGTACGTAAACGCTGTCTGTAGGGCTTTCTTGGCAAAGATACTAGAATGTTTTGCTATTTCCTTCTCCAGTGGATTAAAGGAAACAGAGTGTAAGTCACTTGCCCAGGCTCACACAGCTAGTAAGTGTCTGAGGTTACATTTGAACTCAAGTCTTTCTGACTCCAGGTCCACTGAGCCCATTAGCTGCCTAACAATTAGGGTTATTTCCAAATGTAATGGACAGTCTCAAAAATTAGTAGATTTTCTGTCTTTAGAGGAATACAAAAATAGAAACTGGATGACTATCGGAAATATTATAAAGTGGATTCATGCTTCAAGTAAGTTTGCCTCTCGATATCCTTGTAATTCAGATTCTTCTTGTAGTGGTGAGACTAAGTTAGTGAGCTATGGGAGTGGGTAGAAGTGGCACTTTGTGAACAGATTTCCCTATCAGGTGATTTCGTGGAAAAAAGCTGACTTGAGGTATGACTTATTGCACCATATTATTTATAGGAAATGGATAACAGAGTGGGTGTTTGTCTTTCTTGTTCTAATGGGTCTATACTGGGTAGTAAGAAAGAATAGGTTGAAAAGAAGAGTGAGTGTTGGTTACCCAGGTGCTACTATATTTTGAGGATATTCACAGCTGTCTCTATTAGTTCAGGCTTGTGGCTCAGTCTGCTCCAGAACCCCTACGCAGAATACATCAGAATTAAGGAACTACGTTACTCTAGTGGGAGTGGATTGTGGCACTTCCCATGGAGTGGGGCTGTGCTGTAGACTAAGTGTGTGCTGGTAAATGTTTAACAATGGGCTCAAGCAAAATGTTAGACACGCTTTAAAGTTTAATCTGTATTATTAACATTTTCTTTATTACTTTCTTAAGTCTAGTCAATAAAACAATTGCTCAATCCTGGCTTTGTAACTGGCATACTAAAAATTTAACAATTGAGGAACTGGTCTAATTGGCTCTAGAACATTTGAGTTCTAGACCAGTAGTATCAGACTCAAATAGAAAGGGCTCCCTCTGGGCTGCTCATTGACCTAGAAAACCCCTAATTAACGTGATCTGTGTTATATTGTATTTTTATTTATTTTGTTAAACATTTCTCAGTTACATTTTAATATGGTTGGGCCTTACTCATGCTGACAGAGTTTGACTTGTCAAGTCTAGAATCTTTCCCTGGGAACATATGTTCTGGCCCCTTGCCAAATGACATCTCCCAGTACCTCCTGACTGGTTCTTTGGTATCTGTGACTGGGATTATATAGAAGAAAATGGAGGAATTACCACTCTTGGTAGGTTATAAGAGTGGTAGAAAGGCTTTAACTTTATCTTTCTAGCCTGTTGTGACTCTCCCATCTTTCCTTTGTATTTGGGGTGGGGGTGGGGTGTCAGGTTTTCATGACATAACATGAGCTTGCTTTGGTGAGTCAGAGTCTTTCGGCTGTCTTCTTCTGCTTTTGTGTTTCTTCCTTGAGAAAGGTCTGCGATTAACAACTACCAATCATGAGAAATGGATGTTTCCAGCGTTGGTGGCTTCTTCATGAGTTTGATAGTCCCTGGGTTACTGAGTTGGTGCCAACTGACCCAGTAGAAGGTGCTTCCTGCAGCTGAATTCTCAGAGGACAATATGGTCTTGAATCCGAAATGACGAATAATTTGATTCTAACTGAGTAGAATGTCTGGATTTTATGAGTCTCTTGAATGGCATAAGCTTGAGGTAAAAATTAAATGTCTGTTCAGCAGTTACTTTTTGGAGAGATCATAATAGTGGGTTATTGTTTTGTGTTTTAAATACTTGTTAAAAAGTGCTTATGAGTCTTTTAGCATTTCTTTTGTGGTGCAAGAAATAAATAGCTGTTTTATTTGTTGCTCAGTTGTATTTGACTCTTTGTAACCCTATTTAAGGGTTTCTTGGCAAAGATACTAGAATGGTTTGTCATTTCCTTCTCCAGCTCATTTTATAACTGAGGAAACTGGACAAATAGGGGTAAGTGACTTGCCCCAAATCCCACAAGTGTCTGAGGCTGGATTTGAACTCAGAAAGAGGAGTGTTCCTGGCTCAAGGCCTGGTATTCTATCCACTGTACCACCTAGCTGTTCCAGCAGTCCTATACTTAAATCTTATTTTGTACTTTGAGTACCTTTTCAAGAAGAGACTCTATTAATCCCATTTGGGGAGACTTTAAATTAATTAGCCACATTTAAGCTTTGTTTCAGAGATTTTCCCCAGAGTTCTACTCTGGAGCAGGGTCATAATGAACCAGAGAAAGCAAAAGAAACCTGAACCCTTCTTTTTGGGATCAGGTTCTCCTCCCCTCCCCCTACCATAATCTAGGTCAGCTTGAGTCCAGAGCCAGAGACCCTTATGGGGCACCTGTTGGACTGCCAGTGACACAGTGATTAAGATTCTGGTCAGATTAAGCATTAGACTCTTAATTTAAATTGTACCAGCTGGATTTACCTCCAATCTCATCCTCTGGAGAGGGTGCCCAGTGGTGGGCATCATATACAGGAGAACGAGAAATGGAAGGTGCTAGTGTGGGCTTCACGCCTGCTTATTCTCCTCATATTGACCATGACGGAGATGGAATGTCCAATGGGTGAACAGCACTATGTGTATTCCAGGTCAGGTCTCCACAAACCAATTGGGAATAATCTTCCAGTTGGTTTGGAAATCTTACCTGGTAAAATCTCCCAAAACAGCTGCAATGCTTCCCATTCCTGGGGCTTCTGGGGATTCCCAGAAGGGAAGAAAGCTTAGTTAGCAGCTGTCTCTCACCTTCCCCCTGTCAACAGCTTTTTACTATCAGCAGGACACTGTGCTCCAAGTCCCCTCAGAGATTAAGAACTTGGAGAAGTCCAAAGTTGTTCCTCTTCAGAAAAAAAGGTGCTAGGCAGCTCCCCAGAGTAGTCTCCCAACTCCAAGAAGCCATCTTCCTCTCCCTAGCACTGCAGCAGCATGCTGGCACAGGATCCACAGCAGGCTATCTCCTTAGCAAAGTAATTGTTGAACGTGTAATTGGGGAAAAATATGTTGTAAAAAAAGGTGAGTTTATATTGAAGTTTCACCACAGCTAATGTTTCTCAACAGCCATAATGTCTCCTCTCTCTATAGGTCTGTGTCTTGGTATTTCTGTACTGGTATAGCATTGTATTACGTAGCCTGGCTTTCTCTTAAGTAATGGTCATAGGATTCTAGATCTGGAGCTGAAAGGGAGCTACGAGTACATATAGTCCAACTCCTTCATTTTACATATGAGGAAGCATACGATCAGGAAGGGCAGCAAGGTTGCACGGTGAATACAGTGCTGGGCCTGGTGTCAGGAAGACCTGAGTTCAAATCCAGCCTCAGACACTTACTAGCTGTGTGACCCTGGATAAGTCACCCTGTTTGCCTCAGTTCCTGATCTATAAAATGGGGCAGCAAACCACTTTGGTATCTTTTCCAAGAAAACTCCTCAAATGGTGTCACAAAGAGCCGGACATGACTGAAAAGAACTGAACAACAAAATTGGAAGTGCTGACCTGTTAAGCACCTGACCTAAGGTTTCATAGGTAAAATAAGGGCTAGAGCTGGGATTTGAACTCAGCTCCTTTGGCTCCCAATCCAGCAGACTTTCCAAAGTGCCATGCTGCCTCTGCCACATTCCTGTTAGCTCCATGCCCCTCAACTCACAGAACTGAAGAACAGACCAGAGCAATTCCACACGGCCCACTTTCTGAAAGAAAAAAAAAATTCAAGAACAACAAATACCAGCCAATTCAGAGACATCTGGGGACAGAGTGTGTTCTGGTCATTTGACTAGGGTAGCAGCAATGCATTGCGGTAGAAAAAAAGCACTGGATTTGAAGTCAGAGACTCTGGTTTTGAATGCAGTGGACCCTGAGTGCCAGGAATGAATTCAGGAAGACCAGTTTAAATCCAGCCTGAGACATTTACTGGCGGTGTGACCCTGGGCAAGTCACTTAACTTTTGTTTTCCTCAAATTCCTCAATTCCAAAAGGCAAATAACCATAGCGCCCTTGTCCCAGGGTTGTTGTGAGATATTTAATAAAAAACCCAAAACACTTAGCCCGTACTTATTTCCTCCCTCCCTCCTGCCCCTTGATTATCATCTCTAACACTTACAGGTTATATCTTGGGAAACTCACATCATTTCTGAGTCTCAGTTTCCTCATTTGTAAAATAGAAGCGATAAATCTTGCATCGCCTTTTGCGCAAGATTGTGATGGAGACCAGTGATAATTTGGAAAGCGCCCTGAATTTGGGGAGGGACAGAGTTTTAATCCCAATTGTTATTTATTTTGTTGTTTTTGAGTCGTTTCAGTTGTGCCTGACTCTCTGTGACCCCATTTTTTTTTGGCAGATACTGGAATGGTTTTCCATTTCCTTTGCCAGCTCGTTTTACAGATGAGGACACTGAGGCAAACATGGTGAAGTGACTTGCCCAGGGTCACATAGCTGGTAAGTGTCTGAGGCCAGATTTGAACTCAGGAGGACGAATCTTCCTGACAAGACCCAGCGCTCTATCCCCCATACCACCTAACTGTCCCTTTTTATTTATTGCCTGTGTGTTTTAGAGCAAGTTGTTATTACCTCTCTTGGGCTTATTTTCCCCACCTATAAAACAAGGTAGGGGTTTGAACTAGACTGATGATTTCAAACTCAAATAGAAATGGGGGCCACTAATCCATACATAAAGATTCCTGTGGCCACTACTGACGTAGTTTTAAAATGCAATACTATCTATGTTTATGGTATTTTTATTTACTTTGCTAAATATTTCCCAATTACATTTTAATCTAGTTCAGGCTGCACTTGGGGGTGTTGCAGGCTGTTTTCCCAGAGGTGTAGGGTTTAGCACCTTTGAGCTAGATAACTTTTAAGGATGTTTTCAGTGCGAAACCTACTCCCTCTGGTCCAGGTTACATGCCCCTGAGAAACAGAAGTATGATCTCTTTCTATTGCCACTGGCCTGAGCCTAGTACTGCTTTTGTTTTGCTCTTTAGTAAGGGGCCTAAAGTCATAGTTTCGTCTAACCATTTAACATTAACATTAATTAGCCTTTATAAGGGGATATTCATTTCAAGGACATTGCAATAACCCCCCCCCACACACACACACTTCTTCTACACCTCTGGGGCATAATCTTCCTATTCACCTTGGTCTCTGGTGGAGTAGGTTCAAAATGGAATAGCATTGGTCCCACTAAGTTCATGTCTAGATATTGCATAACTGGGTGAATCCTTCTGGTTGGGCTGGAGTCCTGAAGATCAGTGCTTGTTTCTCACACATAAATACTATGCCGGCTGCCAAACTCAATCCAACTTCTAGATTTCTGTGCTTTGCCCTCCCAACCAAGGTCAGAGACTTCACTTCCTTCACCTAGAATGGCAATGAATGAATAAAAAAGGCCATAGACCGAGGCCTGTTTCTTGGGGCTTATTTGGAGAGAGAGAAAGAAAGAAAAATAGATAGATAGAGAGAGAGAGAAAGAGAGAGACAGAGAGAGAGAGAGAGGGAGAGAGAGAGAGAGAGAGCGCTACCCTCAGCCTGTCCCCTTTACTTCCTGTTCTTGCTGTCTTGGGTTGCTGTGAGTGAGTCACTGAATTCCCTCAGACACGAAAAAAGCAAAAAAAAAAAACCCTCAAAACTGACTCAGGTATTTTTTGAAGATTTTGGCAGCTCCAGTTATGAAACTAATTAAAAAAGGCTCCTCTCTACCTCATGGTTAGCCAACCAGAATCAGTTATAGTCTCCAAGGATTGTCAGAATGATGTTGTATCATAATGATCTTCCAGGCTCAAGGTTTCCAGGTTCTCCACATGGAAAAATTACACCAGCTGATCAAGCTGTTGGGGTCTACCTGCATTCCAGGACCCAATTACATATGATCTGATGATTTCTAAAGTTCCTTGAAACTCTAAATCTATGATAATAAATTATACCAAATATGTGAAAGGCTTTATAAGTTGTAAGTGATATGATATTTCAAGTGTCCATGATTTTTTAAAATTTGCTTGGGAACTCCCTCTATTAATACGATGGCAAACCCATCCCACGTCTTAGTAGATGGTTTAATGCATAATTGAAGGTTGAAACAATTATCTGATAGCAGCCTTTTGGTGATGAGCCTTTCCAAACTTAATTAGGCTGATCCTCAGATGACAGAAACATAGTTCAGAGTTGCACTTAGCCCATAGAATTGAATGTCTTTCCCCTTGGCTATATCTGCCAGACCTTGAGCTCTGCTGGTGCAACCTTTGAGAATCCAGGGCTATTGCCCTACCAGATGAAACATTAGAGTAGGAGTTTAGTGGACAAACTGTACAAATACAAAATAATGTTAGCTCTCATCTTGAATAACAGAGTTACTTGTTATTTTATTTGGCTCATGTGGAGATGCTATTAGTTCACTCAGAAGTGATAAAATAAAATCACATAGAGCTAATTTTTAAATTTAATTTTTAATTAAATTAATTTGATTTTCAATTAATTAATACATTTTTTCTTTGATGATTCAAAAGGTACGTCAGACTCATGCATTGCCTCCAAAATATCATTCTGATCCACATACAGCTATACAAAAATAATCATAATTATTTGAATTTTCCATTTTGGATTCTAAGTATGTTAGAGTTCATGTTATTACAACAGATACAGCTTCATTTAAATTTAAACATTCTTATGTTTTAAATCAAACTCATTTGTTATTTTTAATGTTTCACACAGCATTCTATTTAGATTAATTTTTGTCTAGGCTCCTATCTCCCTCAGTGTTTCTGGAAAAGGAGGACATGGCAAGCTTATTGCTATCATAAAATAATTCTCTGTCATATAGAGGAATTGTATGAATGTTGTTATTGCCTGATGCCTCATTGCCTTTTGCTATTTCTTTCATAGTGTTACCTGACCTATCCCACGCTGACCCCTCTGCTCCCCCCCTACCATTCTTCCTGCTTGACTGCTCTTCCAACATCTGTTCCACAAACTCTTGCCTAATCCGTTGGATCTGTTGACACTGGTGAACTCTTTGGCTTGACCCTGGCACGGCATTTTGTTTATCTTTCAGGTCACAGCTGGGACCTATGCTCTTTTTATCCCAGGTGTGTTCTCTCAATCCGGGCTTGTTAATTGCCCTTAATCACCAGCACACACACACACACACACACACACACACACACACACAGCAGGCCCCATCCCTGTATAGGGATGGGGAGCCAATCCCCAAATTCTCAAGAAAATGAACCAAAAAATTAAAGTTTTTTTAGTACAAGTTTCTTTTCCTTTAAAAAACTGACAATTCAGCATTCCCGATTTTACACAATAGAGGCAATCCTAAAAAAAAAGTTGAATGCAAATTATTTTCGTAAGTGGTTCATGTCTGGGCATCAGTTTTTTTCCTCTAAAAATGAGATTGGCAATGGCAGTGGCAATAGTTCTTGAAATTCTGAACATGTGATCCTATGGAAATATATTCGGAGTTCATCCTCTAAAAGAATCCAATGCTATTTTCCTTTGTAAGGAATTTCTTTCCAGCATCTTATCAGTTACCAAGTCTTACTAACTCTATACCCATGACATCTCTTACATCCCCTCTTTTTTTCCATTTAGTTACTGCTCTATTTCAGGACTTCATCACTTCTTGCCTGAACTATTGAAATAAAGTTCTAATTGGATTCTCTGTTTCTAGTCTATTCCTTCTCCATTCCATGCTCCATTCAGCCATCAAATTGATATTCTGAAAGCACAATCTTGATCTCACCACTTCTGCTCAAGAAGCTTCAGTGGCTAATTATTACCTTTAGAGAAAGTCCAAATTCTTGAATGTAACACTTAGAACCTTTCACATTTTGGAATCAGTTTCTATCCAGACTAATTTCACATTTAATTCTTTGTACACATTCTGCATTCTACCCAAACCTGGACTACTTGCTGTTCCTTCTACTTGTCATTTTATTTCCTGAGTCACACCTTGGTAAAGGTTGTCTCCTTACTCGAAAGGTTTGCCTCCATCTCTTGGGATCATTAACTTCACTCAGGACTCAATTCAGGGATTTCCTGTCAAGATGGCTGCTTGAACTCAACTCCCATACTCTAGAAAAGCCCTGAAGTTCTCACTAGTTGGATAATGATCAAGAAATCCAATGCAAAACTTCAGTAAGTGACTTTTTCTACCCCAGAACTACATAAAGAACAATAGGAAAGGCAGTCACTCCAAGCAATGCCAGTCCCGATGGAAGGTGGATTCCTTTTATAGCCAGAGACTAAACATGTATAGCCTGCAAGGCTCTGTGTTCATAGGCAGCAAGAGTGGAAGACCCCGCCGTGCCGCCCCCCCCCCCCAGAAAGTCCCAGGCTGGGAACTTTGGCAGCCACAGAAGGCAGTGACCATGAACCAGCATTCAACCACTAGTGTGGTGCTGCAGTACTCAGATGCTCAGATTGGAACAGCCCAGGCCAGGCATGGGGAACCTGTGCCACATGTGGCCCTCTAGGTCCTCAAGTGCAGCCCTTTGACCAAATCCAAACTTAGATTTGTTCAATGAGGTTTCTGCACTTGAGGACCTAGAGGGCCACATGTGACCTCGAGGCCACAGGTTCCCCACCCTTGGCCCAGGCTCTTGGGCTTTAAGTTCCCTAACACTCAGTCCTGAGATGTCAGAGAACATCCTGAAGATATAACATACTCTGAAATTTAAGGATGTAGGGGACCTCAACTCTTAAAGATCGAAGTCAACCTAACAACCCAGAAGATCCAAGGTCTGACCAAGCAGTAGGAGCACCTCACCTAAAAGCATAGCAAGGGGTGGTGCCTGGCCCTCACACAAAGCCCTAATTCCAAAAGGCAAAAGATATGACTTAGAATCAAAAAATAGCTTACCTGCAAAACTGAATATAATCCTAAGAGGGGGAAAATAGATACCTAAGAAAATAGAGGATTTTCAAGCATTTCTGATAAAAAAGATCATTGCTAAATCAGAACTCTGGAACAGAAACACAATAGTCAAGGTAAATTTATTTGAAGAATTGGAAGGAGCAGTATGATGATTTAATGCTAATATTCTTTCTTTATTCTTTTAAAAAATTTATTTATTTTATTCTGAACTTAAGAAATAAGACAAGCATATCCATAACATAGTAAAATAGGGAAAAAACCCAATACCACTACTACTGCTAATATTCTTATGGGGAAGAAGAAACAAGTGTCTCTTCAGGGCCTTAATGTCTGTAAAGGCTAGTAAGGGAGTTAAATAAGAATGAGGTAGATCGATTCTGTTTTGAGGGTTTGAAGAGGACAAAGAGAAGGGAGGATAAAAGGAATACACTAATGTAGAAGGGAGGAAAAGGGGAGTAGAATTTGCTATTTATTATAATTGTAATGTGTGAGAAGAAAAGTACACAAACATGGAAGAAAGAATGATGGGAGAATCAGAAGAACCTCACTCTTACCTGAAGTGGGCAAAGCTGAGCTCATGCTCTTGAAAATATATTAACACACACAGTTTATTATAGAAATACATCCAGGTCAACAGGGAGACAAGAGGAGGTGGCAGGAGTGGGGTGGGGATAGTGGTTAAGAGAGAGGATAATAACAGGATGGAAAAAATTGCATGCAAGAAAGTTTCTGATCAAGGAATGGAGATTAAAAGAGGGAAAAAGAAAAAAAGAATCTAATAAGGTTTCTTGGATTGCCTTTAAGACAGTTGGGGAATGGTTGCACAAAATGGTTGCGCAAATTACGTGAATATAAGAAATTATGAAAGATTTCCATAAGAAATTATGAAAGAGATTATTTCAGAGAATCCTGGGTTGCATCAATTGATACAATGAAGTAGGTAGAACAAGGAGAATGATTTATCTAAGCAGAGAAACATTTTTATGAAAAACAACTTTGAAAGAATTCTGATCTTTTTTTGTGAGGATCCTGTTGTTGTTTGTCCTTCATTCTTGAAGAATTCCATTACATCAGGGAGGTGATATCGTGACTTTCAAGTGAATTGGATTTAAGTGAGGCAGGGCTGCACAAAGTCACCAGCCTCACTTTCTCCTCTGGAGCCATCTGGGTAGAGTGGCGAGATATAAATCAGGATGACTGGAGATGGCCCTAGATGAAGGATGTGAGGATCCAATGTGATAATGAATACAAAGTATTTTGTCCATCCAAACATCACCCTCCACTCAGTTAAGTCAGTCAATGAACATTTAATCCTTGATATGTGCCAGGCACTATACTAACTATTGAGGACACAAATAAAGAGAAAACCAGTCCCTGCCCTCAAAGAGTTTACAATCTAATGGGAGAAGAAAACATACCAAAAAAAGAAGCTGGGAGCGGGTGGGGAGAAGGTGCCATGGGAGGGGAGAAAGTACCCAGCAGGTAGGCATGATGGAGAAGTACGTAGAAAACCAAAAGTAGCCAGATAGAGAGCCCTTCTTCATTAAACATCAGTTCTTATTACTAAGGTCCGTTACTCATGGAGCCTATGAGAGTCACACAACCTCAGGGATAAATAAAACAATGATACAAAACTGAAAACTCATTTCCTCCAGACATGAGCTCATACATAAAGCAAGGAGAGGCAGTTGTGGAAAGCATAAACATCTTTCAACTAGGAGCCAGAAGACCTGAGTTCTTGCCCTGATTTTGGTAATTACATTTACGTTATCTTGGGCAGGGCTTTACTTTCCTCATCCATACAGGGGGAGCAATGATCTCTGCCCTGCCTGCTACATAGACAAGGTATTTCCCATATTTGAGATGATAATGCATGTGAAGATGCTTTAAAAACTATGATGTGCTACACAAGCATAAGGCATCATCATCATCATCATTATTATCAATGTGTAAACACAGCCCATTCATTGTGTCTGTCTATTCAGCGTAAAGACGTTCATTTATGTGAGTTTGTATGGAGCAGCACACACCTTACTTGTACTGGTCCTGACTTGTGATGCATTGATTTCCAATGACTGTAGGTCTAGTTTTAGGTGATTATAGATATTAGACTTTTAAAAATACTAACTTTATGTTACACCACAGTAATTTCTATCCCCTCTGGCCCCTCCCCCAAAACCTTCCTTTATAATAAAGAAAAATAGGTGGACAAAACCAACCAGCAGAGAAGCTGTCTGTCTGTATTAGCCAAGTTCGGCACATGCAGTCATCTGGACTCTGGATTCAACAGTGGTAATTCCATTTTGTCTGAGTTCAGTTAACTTATATTTTTTAAATTTACACTTCGGTGGGCATTCTATATATTGTTCCCCTGGCTCTGCTTGCTTTGTGCTGTATCAGTTAAAAAAGGCTTCCCATGATTCTCTAAATTCTTCATATTTATTCCTTATAGCACAATAATATTTTGTTATATTCACACACCACAATTGCCTCAACCATTCCCCAGATGCTGGGTACCCACTTCATTTCTAGTTACTATAGAAAGTCTTGCTTTGAATATTTTGGTTTATATAGGACCTTTATTTTTTATTTCCTTGAAGTGCATACATATTCAGTAGTGGGACTGCTGGGTATAAAGTTGTGGAAAATTTAGAAACTTTTCTTGCATAATTCCAAATTGTTTTCCAGAATGTTTGGACTAGATTTTAGCCCCCATAAAAAATGCTTGATTTCCCACAGTCCTTCTAGCATCAACTATTTTAATCTTTGGTATTTTTTTGCCAATTTTACAGGAGTTAGGTGAAAAGTCAGAGTTGTTTAAAACTGCATTTTTCTTATGACAGAATCACAGTACCGAGAGTTGGAAAGGACCCCAGTGGCTATCTAGTACAATTTGTGCCCCAGAGGAATAGCTACTATAACATACCTGAGAGATGACTATTGTAATTATTAGTATTTTATAGTTAGCATTTTAAGATTTAATAACCCTGGAAACTGTTATTACCTCCATTTTACAGATGAGGAAATTAAGGCCAAAAGAGGTTAAATGACTTTCCCAGAGTCACACAGCTAGTAAATCAGGATTCTAACTTGTCTTTCTGACTCCAAGTTCTTCACTCTATCTCTGCTCCATCTAAAATTTCTCCTTTTGAAAACTGTCTTCATATCCTTTTACTACTTATTTATTAGGGAAGATGTGATATTTTTGTGCTATAGAACTGTAAAATAGTGGAGTTGAAATTGATGACTTCTCAATTCCCTTCTGGCTCAGAAGCTGTTATGCTATGAGCCTTGTGTGAATCAATTTGCTTTGTGCAGCTTTGCCCTGGTATCTAGAAGACCTTTGTTATGCCTCCCACCTTTAGAATTTCAATCTGCTTTAATGGAAAGATTTAGGATTAAACTGTTAATAATAAGATCTTTTCTCCTCTATACTTTAACAAAGGAGTCTCTGGCCACAAATCTCTACAGGGTGTCCCTAAAGTCTGGACACAAAGGAAATGTGGAGTTATTGCATCAAGTTCATGTGAATCTTGCAAAGTGCATCAACCTTTGGATCACAAATGATGGAAATCATGTTGAAGATGTTATTTGTTAATATTCCAATTAAATAAAATGTTGTTGAAAATTTCATTCATTTCATTTCTTGAAAATATGCATTTTTGCTTATGTGTCCAGACTTTAGGAACACCCTGGAGTCATATAGATCTCTATCTGATATATATAACTGTATAATATATAGATATGATATTTTATATATAGATATATGTATAGTATATAGTATAGATAGAATATATACATACATACATAGTGCTATGCTAGTATATATAGATATCTATGGATATACATATACTACATACATAATACACACATACATATACATATGCATGTGTATACATACATACACACACATATAGAGCTATTTGATTATTGGTCATATAGGAGAAGGCAACCCAGTTTGGATTTCTGTATTCCTCTATGTTGTATATGGTTGTATAGTTGTCAGTAGTAAATGAAGGTAGTTGTCATTATTAATACCAGACGATGAGTCCCATAATATAATTTGAGCAATGTTGGAAGAACAGCTCAGGTTATCTGAAATATCCTAAGGAAACAGAGAACAATGGTTGCTTTTTAACCCTTGGAAGTTCAGGCTAGAAAGCAAGAAGCACAGATCACAGAATGTAGACAAAACTTGGTTTTTGGCTTAAATGAAATGACTGTTGGGAACTTCAGCTGTCAGTTGGTGGTCACAACTGCAAAGATGTTTCAGGAATGACCATTTGAAGAGCCAAGGGAAGGACTTGGGGTTCAGCAGTTGTGCTCCATGTTATATTTGATAATCTGCTTTTTTACAGTGGATAAAGGGGTGGCAAAGGAGGCTATTGGAGCAATATACCAGAGACCTGGAGGAAGACGTTTGTGAGCTCTTTGAGGTCAGGGACTGTGTTTTCTCTTTTCTTTATATATCTAGGGATTAGCACAGTCAATGCCTACCTATCCCGTAGTAAGCACTTACCAGAGTCTTGTTCATTAATTGATTGATTACTCTCTTACCAAAGGCCTTTGAAAATGCCTTTCCCCTGTTGGATATAATCTTTTTGACTTGCTTTGCTGCTCATTGTGTTGGACCAGGAAAAGCAAGAGGTAGAGATGGAGTCTATTAGAGAAATGTCTCCCTCCAATTAGATTCATTCTTGAAAGCAATTTTTAATGTGGGTTCCCATGCACAATTGCTTAAAAGTAATTGTTTGCTGCGCTCTTAGCAGGACTGTTGATTTTTAAAACTGGTAATTTCAAAGTTTCCTTTTGTACATTGTTTGTTGAATTTCATTTGAGTAAGATAAGGAGACTAGGTCAGGCTCATTGTAATTTATTGTCAGCTCCGTTTCCTGGTTCTCACACACACCAGACTGACATTGTTGTGTTTGGATTCACAATATCGCAGGGGGATGTTTATGTCCCCACCCAGACAGCTGTGTTCATTGAAATAGAAGGAATGATGACGATGTTTATTCCCAGACTAGTTAAACATGAAGCCCCTACTCTCTCTAAAAATAGGTAGCCATTTCATTTAGAAATGAGCTGAAACAGTTTACCTAAATTCAGAATGACCTCAAAAGGGTTCCTCTAAATCAGGGCGACTTGAAACAGAATCTCACATTATTTTGGGGATGTCTGAACAACAGCGACTGAACTAGTTCATCTTTGGCATTTTGCATTTTGGGCTTCTGGCACAGTCAGCAAATTCTGAATAACAAGTTAAGAGACTCTTTTTGTGTCTGTCTTCTGACTTGGCCAAATCTTGGAAGCCTCAGATGTACCCAAGTCTTTTCTCAAGAGATCTGTAAATCAGGATGCTTGGATGAAGGCCTGAACTCTGACCTTCTCTGAGGCTTTTTCAGGGTAGACTTTAAGCCCAAGTCATTCTAAGCTTATTTCAGAATAAAGCAAAGGAAATGGGTACTGAGGACTCTATTTTCCAGTAAAAAAGACTTTTAAAAACTGGTCCATAGGGAAGCAAACTAGGTCTCATTAGAATTACTGTTAAAATTGGTAGGCAAAATGCTATCCATCTCCAGAGAGAGAACTAATGAACTTTGAATGCAGACTGAAGCATTTTTTTCACTTTAGGCTAATATAGAAATATGTCTTGCAGGACTGCATATGTATAATGAGTGTTGTATTCCTTGCCTTCTCAGTGGGTGGGGAAAGGGTCAGAAGGAGGGAGAGAATATGGAATTGAAAATAAATGTTTAAAAGAAATAAAGAAAAAATGTTAGGCAAATTCTACCCCCTCCCCCACTCCCTACTATCCTGCTCACAGGATAAACTCAAATCAGCTCTGTACTTTTAGCCAGGCCTTGTTTTAATGAAGAGCTGGTTTCCACAAACTCTTTAATTTCCCTACCCATCCCCATTTCCAGAGATTCTGGAGGGACTTCTGGGTCAAGAGTCTTGTCTCCACATCCCTTTTGTCCTCAGGTTCCCACAAATTTCTTAGGTTCATGAACAGTGAACCTGATAATCTGCCATGAGCTGCTGGAAGAGATTTTTTTTGAGAGAGAAAATTAAAAAAAGAACAGCACAGAAAAATTTAACCTTATTGGACAGGAGAGAACCTTACTTTGTACAATTTCAGTGATTTATTTAAAAAATACATGTGTACCTGCATGTGTACATGCATACACACACAAGTATGGGTCTGCTTTTTAGAAGTATGTGATGCTGTTTAGTGGGGGAGACCTTCCCTCAATTCAGAGGATGTACAGGTATTCTGTGACTATTTCCTATCCACTTACTGGTGGCAAATAAAACCTTTTAACTGGCTGTTGAGCAGAACTGAGTATGCATACACAAGGCTCTAATAGAAGAACTCCATCTCTTTCCTGATGATTATGGAGTGGGAGAGAGAGTCCTACAGCCAATGGCCTGTTGTCTTAGGAGGACCAACACATTATTTTCAAACATGGTGCTTTTGTCTCTGTTGTGCCTATTTTTTTTTTCTCCTAGCTGAATGAGAGTGAAAGGTTGAATGGATCAAGTTTCAACCTGGTGAGCTAACACAAGTTGAAAGAACCATCAGAGGTCCAACAATGGGAGGCCATGGTGGAGTTGGTAGCTGACGTATCCAGGTCCAGGAAGGAGCCAGCTTTCAATATCAATCTGTTTCACCTAGCTGAGAAGAGGATTGAATTGACCTGGCAGCTCTCCCTATAGATAGAGGGGAGAGTGAGGCTCAGTTGAGAGGGATATAGTTATATCTCTATTCTTGATACAGTTTCTTTGTAGGCATCCCTTTGTAAGAGCTAATAGATGTTAATTGTTTATTGATGATACAGAGGAGATATCAACTGGTTAAATGATACTGGGGAGATTCAGCAGATGGGCTAAACCAGACTGAGGGTAACCATGGGGTCTCGAACCCTTTGGTGAGTTAATGGAGTATCTACTTAAACACGTGAAGACTTCCCCTTGTGGAATGGGTGGATGGGAACGATTTGTTCCAATGGCCATGAAAGTGGTTGAAGCAGGAGCCGTGGAGAGCTTAGAGCTTGGTTAGACATCGAAGACGTCAAGGTCATCCACTGCATCCCAAGCCATCACCAGTCATCGTGACTTTGTCTTGACATTGGACTTTGATGACTCTGGAAGAGTGAGGCTGACAACTTTGTGCAACTCTGCCTCACTTAAATCAAATTTAAGCATGAATCAAAAGATATCGCCCATACTATTTTACCTGTCTCAAAGTCCTATGGCGACAGGCAAGTGATGAAGCAGCCCATGGGGACACCCTGGGAACTGTAGTCACAACCCTGCACACAGGTGGCTTGGGCCATAGACTCATCTCACTGGAAGCAGCTGTGGGATTTGGCAGCTCCCTGAGTGTCTGAGCAGTCTTTTAAAGATGACATTGCTCACCTTCTGGTGTGAGGAAGGGGCTAGAAAAGGTACCCTAAAAATTGTCTGCTTTACCCAACTTTGTCCTGCTTTCTGAAGGAGGTGAGGATTCCATCCTACGGTCA
Organism: Trichosurus vulpecula; assembly: GCF_011100635.1. Lineage (NCBI taxonomy): Eukaryota > Metazoa > Chordata > Mammalia > Diprotodontia > Phalangeridae > Trichosurus > Trichosurus vulpecula. The sequence goes on along the minus strand of NC_050573.1, from coordinate 298,523,825 downwards.
AAACACAAAAAAGTACAAAAACTTCTGCAAAGATGATTTTACTCACCATCAGTACATAGAACGTATACATACTTTGACAAAAAATGATGGGGAAATTCAGAAGCTGCTAAATGGAAAACAAAGGAGGAATGGAGTTGGAAACAGTAACAGCAATGCTGCTTATTATTGAAGACTTGTGCATCTCATAACCTTCTCATCATCAACACTGTCTTGCATTTATTTAAATGCATTTAAAATTCATGAATACAACCTTGCCGCAAACATTGGCATTTAATAGACTATGTCATTGTAAGGAGAAGAAACAGATAATATGTGAAAGTGACTAAGGTGATGTGAGACATAGAGTGCTGGACAGATCATAGACTTATCCAAAATCAGCATCTCAAGGCAAGATGACTACCAGAAGACTTAACGTCAACAGATTAGAGATCTTCTCCAAGCAGTAACAATTTGTTGCTAACTTGGAGGGATAGCTGAGCCAGCCCATGGTTGGCAACAGTGGAGCAGAAAAGGAGTGGGCAGCCTTCAGAGATTTGGTGTACAGCACTGCATTTACTCATCTGGATCAGAACACTTGCAAACACAAAGACTGGTTTGACAAAAAATGATGGGGAAATTCAGAAGCTGCTAAATGGAAAACAAAGATTCCACAGCAGGATAGTTCATCCATCTCTAAGAAGGCAGCATTTAACTCCATCAAAAGTAAAGTGCAAGCAAAGCTTAGAGATGCAGGGTTCTTAGTTCAGTGACAAGGTGGATGAAATTCAGATGAAGTTTTATGCCAACAGTAACAATCCAAAGTACATTTATAAGGGCCTGAAGACTATTTATGGGCCAAAGACCTATGATACATTTCAGTTACTCAGTTTTGATGGATCCACATTGATTAGTGATAAAGACATGATCCTGGGGAGATGGGCTGAACACTGACAATTCACTGAAGCCACTGACCATTTACCTCAGGCTGAAGTCAATCCCTCTCTAGCCAATTTCCAACCGAAGAAGAGGTTTTGAATGTCATTAGACTCCTTTCATGTGGCAAAGCACCTAATGATGATTCTATTCCAATTGAGATTTACAAGGTGGGGGGTGGCCCATTGCTCGTACAAAAGCTGACTGAAATTTTCTGGGTTATATGACAAAAGGAGGTTATCCCCTGGGATTCAAGGATGCTTCCATTTTCCATCTTATAGAGGTAAAGGAAATAGATTGTCCTGTGACAATCTCTCTCTCTCTCTCTCTCTTTCTCTCTCTCTCTCTCTCTCTCTCTCTCTCTCTCTCTCTCTCTCTCTCTCTCTCTCTCTATCTCTTATTGCTGGCAAGATTCTCTCCAGAGTTCTCCTTGATAGGCTGATCCTTCACTTGGAAGATGGTCATCTACCTGAAAGCCAGCGCAGCTTCAGAAAAGGGGCGAGGAATGGTCAATATGGTGTTTGCTGCCCAACAACTTCAGGAGAAATGCCAGTAGCAGAACTGTATGTACACAACATTTATTGATCTGACCAAGGCCTTTGATATTGTCAGTTGTGAGGGTTTATGAAAAATTATGTCAAAATTTGGCTGCCCTGAGAAGTTCATCAGTATTGTATGTCAATTTAATGATGACCTGCTTGCCCAGGTTCTAGATAATGGATGATGCTCTCACACTTTCCCAGTCACCAATGGAGTGAAGCAAGGCTGTGTGCTAGCTTTTGAGCATGATGTTTTCAGCCATGTGGTCAGACACCTTCAACAAGAATGAAAATAGCATCAAGGTCAGCTACCAGATAGATGGTAAATTATTTAATTTGAAAAAGCTACAAGCCAAGACTAAAGTGGAGGGAGAGTGCATGATTTTTTATTTACAGATGATTGTGCACTCAATGTGCAATTGTGCAATCAACCACTGAGGCTTAGATGTAACAAAATATGGATCGATTCCCTGCTGCTTATGCTAATTTTGGCCCACCAATTAATGCCCATAAAAGACAGGTTCTCATCAGCCAGCACCACACCATCCATACTTGGAACCATTGGTTACAGCAAATGGAGAAATTTTGAATACTGTGGATAAGTTCATTTACCTTGGCAGTATACTTTCTAGGGATGTACACATAGATGATATGATTGATGCACATATTGCCAGGGCTAGTTCAGTGTTTGAAAGGCTCTCAAGGAAAGTGTGGGAGAGAAGAGGTATTAGACTGCCTACCAAACTGAAGGTCTACAGAGCCATTGGGCTGACCTCATTGTTGTATACCTGTGAAACCTGGAAAGTATATCAGCACTATGTTAGGAAACTAAATCACTTCCATTTTTATTGTCTTAGGAAGATTCTAAAGATCACCTGGCAAGATAAGGTTCCAGACACTGGGTTCTTTCTCAAGCTAAACTGCCAAGCACTTAAACTCTACTTGCAGAGAGCACAACTCTGATAGGCTGGCCATGTTGTTAGAATAGCCAAATGTATGTTTGCCTAAAAGACTATCTTATAGAGAATTCATACAAGGAAGGTGCTCACATAGTAGTCAGAAGAAGCAATACAAGAACATTCTCAAGGTCTCTCTGAAGAGCTTTGGAATCGATTACATGATATGGGAGTTGCTGGCAAGAGACCACCAAGCATGGTGTGCCTGTACCAAAGAAGGAGCTGTGCTCTGTGAGTGAAGCAGAAATGGAGTAGCTCTAGAGAAATATGAGATATGCAAATTTAGAGACATCTCCAATCCAAATGTTTATATGAACTATTTGTGCCCAACCTATGTTAGAGCCTTCTGAGCTCACATTGGTCTGATCAGCCACAATGGAACACACCATAGCTTAACTCCAACATAGTGATACCATTTTGGTCTTCGAGAACAAAGGACAACTAATCAAACAATTGGGGAAGTACTAAATGGCACTGGTAAATGACATTGGCTCAAGAATCACTGGCAACGATATTGGGAGGAACATACCAGAATGAGAACTTAAGCCAAGAACATTAGAAAAACCACCCAGTCCCTTTCAGTTTGCCCCTAGAAGCCTGAGAAGGGATAGAGAAAGAGTCTGGATCTGGGGACTTGACTAGCCAGTACAGTAGTGGTTGGGAGCTTGAGCCAAGAGTTTTTATAAATGTTCCATATCTATGTTACACCCTTGGAAACTGGGGCTTATCCATGGCTAGATAGGTAATAAATGTCAGGCTTTGAATTAAAACCCATGTTTTCTGACTTCAAGCTCAGTGCTTTTTCTATTATACTTTTCCAGTTCTCCTTCTGTGCTTTTGCTTATGCTCTTTCCCATTCCTAGGCTGCCCTTTTTGCTTCCCTCTGCCTATCCAAATCTAACCCATTTTTAAAGGATGACTCAAGTTCTTCAGAAAGCCTTGCATAACTTCTCAAATTCACAATGATCTCTCCCTTTTTGGGACCAGTTTTGTAACTGATTATATGTTACCTCGTTTTGCCATCTAATTGTTTGTCATAGGATCATAGCTATAGAGGTGGAAGAGCCTTGAGTGGCTATTTGGTCCAACCCCCATGTTTTACAGATGAGCAAAATCAGCCTATGGGAGTTAAGCGATTTGCCCAAATTCCCAGAGGTGGCCTCAGATGTGATATTTGAACCTGGGTTTTCTGACTCAACAGCCAGTGCTCTTTCCATTGTGTTCATTTAATCCAGCAAACAATCCACATTGAGTTCTTACTCTGTGTCAGGCACTGTACTAAGCACTGGGGGTAATGCACATATAAAGGTATAGACAAAATGTATATGAGTTAGAGGGAAGGCACTAGCAGCAGTATTAGGAAAGGCCACTTACAGAAGGTGCTGCTTGGGCTGTCTTTTTTTTTGTTATTTTTAATTTTATTTTTAATTTATGGAATAAAACAAGCATTTCCATAATATAGTACAATAAAAAGATGATTGTACATGAAACCCCAAATCTACTATGCATAACTTACTATTTCTTTCAAATATTCAACAAAATTATCAGGTAAATTTCTTTTTTTTCTTCCCTTCTCCCTCCTCCCCTCCCCCCAACTCTAGAGATGGCTACCATTAGACACAATTTTCAATTTGTTCTTTTTTTTTTAGCTTTTTCAGTTGCATGCCCAGTTCATTGATCTCCTTTTTATCTATTTTATTTGTGTAAGCATTTAGAGATATAAAACTTCCCCTAAGAACTGCTTTTGCTGCTTCCCATAGGTTTTGGTATGTTGTCTCATTATTGTCATTCTCTTGGATGAAGTTATTAATTGTTTCTATGATTTGTTCTTTGACCCACTCATTCTTTAGAATTAGATTATTTAGTTTCCAATTAATTTTTAATTTATCTTTCCATGGTTCTTTATTACAAATAATTTTTATTGCAACATGATTTGAAAAGGATGCATTGACTATTTCTGCCTTTCTGCACTGGATTGTGATGTTTTTATGCTCTAGTGGGCACAATTCCAGATTACTCTCCAAAATGGTTGGATAATTTTACAATTCCATTGGCTATGAGTTAGTATCCCAATTTTTCCACATCCTCTCCAACATTTGTCACTTTCCTCTTCTATCATTTTAGCCAATCTGGTAGGTATAAAATGATATCTTAAGTTTCTTTTAATCTGCATTTCTCTAATCCATAATGATTTAGAGCATTTTTATATGACTATAAATTGTTTTGGCTTCTTCTTTGGAAAACTGTCTGTCTATATCCTTTGACTATTTATCAGTTGGGCTGAGTCTTGTAGGAAGCCAGGGATTGTAAGAAGTGGAGGTTAGGAGGTTGAGCATTCTAGGTATGGCGGACACAATGTGAAGGCACAGAGAAGAGGGATGGAGCTTCACGTGGGAGGACAGCAAGTGGGCCAGATTTTGTGTGGAATGGAGATATGTGTAAGAAGACAAGAAAGTAGGAATGGAACAGGTTGTACAAACCTTTAAATGCCAAACAAGTTCACATCTGACCTGAGAGGTTGTAGGGAGCCACTGGATTATGAGCAAGCATTTTTGACATGGGCGACCTGCACTTTAGGAAAATGACTTTGGCAACTGTGTGGAGGGTGGATTGGAGATAGAAACCACTCAAAGCAGGGAGATAAACTCATAGGCTTTTGTGGAAGTCCATTAGAAAGGTGATGGTGGTGAGTATATGAGCAAGGAAACAGAGGTTTGTAAGAGGGAGCTATTGTCTTGTGAGAATTTTGTTTCTCTAATGATATTGACTTCTTAAGGGACAAGTCCCTCAGGATTTTCTTTTGTATCTTACTCCAGTGCCTTTTGTAGTGTTAGTTTTGGAAAGGGTAGGCTTCTCAGAGATTTGGGAATAGTTCATCTGAGAATTTTTAAAATGGAAAATCTTTTTCAGATTCCTAGTAAATTTTGAATGGTTTTTGGCAGACATGGGATAAAGCTATTTATTTTGGGTCATGCCCACCAGCATCATGCCAGGCTCATATCATGCATTAACGTAAAACACTTAAGAACATGAGTCAAATATGTAAGTATTAAAATCTTTTTGATAATTTGCTCCTTGTCAGTGGAAGGTGATAGCATTTGTTAATGGTTAATAAATATTTATTAAGCACCTAGTATGTGCTAGTGTGCTAATTGCTGGGGATACAAATATTAAAAAAGAAAGACCGTCTCTTCCCTTTAGGGGTTGGGTAGGTACAGGCTTGGGGCATGAAGCTAAAGAGTTCCAAAATGAGTGAAGTCAGGTGGGAGATGACATGTCTGAAGAGATGCCAGCTTGGTTCCCTCTTCTTAAATGGAGGAATTTGTGGTTCTACCCTCCATTCAGAGGAGCAGAGGGTACCAATGAATTGTGAGTAACGAGGCTAATTAGATCTTTGAAGATTTTAAGATTTCCAAGTGATGAGTTTACCGGAGGCATGGTGGAAAAGCCATAAAAGGCAAAAATGAGTACAGCTATGTGGGAATGAGGAGAAATTAGAGGATTTGTCTGTTTCCTTCCCTACTAGGGATTATTAGACCATAATTTTTTAAACAGTATTTTATTTTTCACAATTACACGTAAAGACAATTTTTGACATTCATTTAAAAATTTTTTTGTTTCAAATTTTCTCCCTCTATCACCTCCCCCCATAAGACGGTAAGCAATTTGATGTAGGTTATATATGAGCAGTCATGTAAAATATATTTCCATATTAGTCATGCTGTGAAAGAAGAAACAAACCAAAAGGAAAAAACACCATAAAATAAGCAATAGTATGCTTTGATCTGCATTCAGACTCCATCAGTTCTTTTTCTGGAAGTGGATAGCATTTTTCAAAATGAGTTTTTGAAGTTGTCTTGGACCATTGTATTGCTGAGAAAAAGCTAAGTCACTCATAGTTGATCATCAAACAGTATTGCTGTCGCTGTGTACAGTGGTGTCCTGGTTCTTCTCACTTTACTCAGCATCAGTTCATGTAAGTCTTTCTATGTTTTTCTGAAATCCACCTGCTCATCATTTCTTATAGCGCAATAGTATTCCATTACATTCGTATACCACAGCTTGTTTAGCCATTCCCCAGTTGATAGTCATCCACTCAATACAGACCTAGTAGTGGTATTGCTGGATCAAAGGGTATGCTCAGTTTTACAGCCCTTTGGGAAAAGTTCCAAATTGTTCTCCAGAATGGCTGGATCAGTTCACAACTCTACCAACAGTACATGAGTGTCCCAGTTTTCCCACATTCCCTTCAACATTTATTATTTTCCTTTTTCTGTCATATTAGTCAATCTGATAGGTATGAGGTGGTACCCCAGAGTTGTTTCAATTTGCATTTCTCTAATCAATAGTGATTTAGAGCATTTTTTTCATATGACCATAGATAGCTTTGATTGCTTTGTCTGAAAATTGCCTGTTTATGAATTTCACTTGGAAGGGACCTCAGATGTCTAAACTGTCCTTCTCTCTAGTTCTCACTCCTATCTCAACACTCCATCTCCTAACCTTGTGATTTTGCATTGGCTGCCCTCAACCCATTCCTAGAATGTACCCCTTCTTCACCTCCATCTCATAGAAGATCTCTCTTCTTTCAAAATGCAGTAGCCCAATCATTGTCTCCTTTTTGAAGCCTTTCCTCATCTCAAATGCTAGTGTTCTCCCTCTTGGGCTACCATATATCTTATTTCTTTGTATTTATTCTTTTTATACTTGCCCTATATGTGTTTAGTTATGTTCCTGTTGTCTCCCCCATTAGACCAGAAGTCCCTTGTGAGTAGGGATTATTTAATTTATTTTATTTGTTTTACTGGGGCTTAGCTCAGTATCTAGAATGTAGTACATGCCTAATATATTAATTGATTGATCTTGTCCAGTTCTTCCATTTTACAGATTAGGAAACTGAGGTCCAAGGAACCTTAGTGACTTGCAGGAAGTAGATAGGTCATGCAGGTAGTAAATAGCCAAGCCAAGATTTGGAACCAGGGGCTCTGACTCCCATTCCAGCTCTCTTCTTATTGTGCCACACTTTCTCAGTGTGGAGGCCCTTTTAGAAGCAACGGCATGAGGCAAATTGGGTTTTCCAGAACTGAAAAAAAAGATTGTGCATGTGTTTTCTCTATGGGAATGGGAAAGGAAGAAGTGTGGTTTCAATCCTAAATCAAAATGCTTAGAAGAACATACTCTTTCAATCCCTCCACCAAAATAAAAGGAGAAAATGGTCTTACTCAGGAGACATAGAGCTCTGTCCTATTTTTTGATGTGGTTGAAAAATTAAAGGATGCGACCTCTAATAATTTTCAAGCTGTTTTTATTTTTTCTTCTTTGAGATTGCTCATCCTGCCTCTAGCTAGTTGGGTCTCTGGGAAGGAAGAGGGAGAAATGAAGAGAAAGGATTAAAGAGGGAAAGAAGTTCCTTTTTCTACTTAGCAACCAATCTCCTACCCCAAATCACTCATTCATTCAAAAATATACAAAAAGATCATAGACATTGGAAATGGGAAAGAATAATCTGGTCATCCAGCTTTTCCCCGGGGACCAGTAGAACATCTTTTTGTAAATTTACCATGTCTTTTCCCACTCCAGACTAAAATGACCCCTTAAATGAGGCTTCCATCCCACCCCTTGGGATATGTTTCCACTCTCATAAATCTTTCCATAAAGACAATTTTAGGAAAAAAGGTCTTTTTTTGGTTGTTGTTCTTACAGGGAAGTTCCAGATGGGAGGCTGCCTGTGTAACTGAATTACTGCATAGAGGGGAATGGCCTTCTGAGCTTATGGGGGCCAGGAACGTGGAAAGTCCCTCCAGAAGACCTCTAATTTGTAAAAATCCTCCAACTCTGACCAAATTTGCTGCTGAAAACTAGTCAGCCTCACCAGCACAGATCATATAATAGCAAGCTCTCTGCTGTCGCTGGAGTCCTTTGATTATCTAGTGTTAGGGTATCTGATGTGTTATGTCACTCCCTTGTCCAGGGCTTAGAGTAGTTTCCTCTTGACTTTACATCAAATCAAAACTCTTCTTCTTGGCTTTTAAAGACCTTCATAATCTATTCCCATTCTGTTCATAGAACCTTATTTCCTACCATTCCATAGCATGTGTACCCTCTCCTTCCAGTGAAGCAGGTCTCCTAATTGTTTGTCATCCCTCCTCCAAGTCCTTGCTCATGCTGCTCCCCCCACTAGAAATATTCTTTTCCATTCAGCTCAAGTTCCACCTTCTACTCTATGTCATCTGACACTGAACTGTTCCATCACTTATAGCCTGTAGCAAACAGTTTAATACTTAATTGTTTTCCAGTTTCTTCATGTTTGTTAATTTTGTCTCAACGAAATTGTGAGCTCCTTAAGGTATGGGAAGTATGTTATAGAGCACAGCCACCAACCTATACATCTTAGATACAAACTGAAAATGAACATTGAGTAGGACCTATAATAGAATATGAGAGTGGACTTGATAGCTTTTGGGAAATTTTAAAGTTTTTTTCTCCCAGAAATAGAACCATCTTTTTAATACTCACATTTTTCTAATATTGTTATATGTCTATGAGTCATGGAACACTTAAATCTCTGAAGAATTGAAAATGAGTATCAGTGCACTTACGTAACCTATATCAAATTGTTTACCATCTTAGGGAAGAGAGAGGGAATGGAGAAAATTTGGAAGTCAAAATTTTATTGAAAAAGAATGTTAACAATTGTCTTTACATGTAATTAGGAAAAACAAAATAGTATTTAAAGAAAAACATAACAAACAAAAATAAAGAAAATGGGTATCAGTCAGATGGCACTAGAGAGGTGAATGGTAAATTAGAGTAGGCTGCAGCATATGACAAATAAGGAGTTACAAAAAGAGAAATGAAGGATGTTATCCAAGAAATACCTGGTCTAAAAAGAAGTTGCCCTGACTACAGGGCAACAGTAACACATAACCTGTGGGCATTTGTTCAAATGCTGTATTGAGGTTCTAATAATATTAAAAGAAAGTCAGGAAGGCTGTCAGCATACTGGATCACCTCCCTATGAAGAACTTATGGAAGCACATAGATTAGAGTTGGACAGGTTGAGCAGGCATGGGTGGGCTGTGATCTCTGTTGTTTAAAGAAATCGTAGATTTCTTTGTGCAGTGCAAAGTACACTTGCAACAAAATTTTTTTTGATTAACTGATTAAAATCAGGTGCATCTTCAATTAAGCTCAATCATACAATATGGTTATGAGTCATACAAAGAGAATAGGAGTCCATTCTTAAAGAGTTTATAACAATACAGGTAAAGAGTGAGCTTTGTATGCTCTTCTCCCTTTGGGTAACTGGTCTGTGGAGCTGTAAGTCAGAAAATGCAAGGGTAGGCCATGCCAGATGGGGTAGGATCAGGGGAAAGACTTGTTTTTTCTATAAAACTGAATTACAGAATATCACCCATTTCTGTATAGAAGAAGAAGGTTGAGAGGAACCATGACATAATAGGAAACAGGGTGGCCTGAGAGAAAGTTTTTGTACAACTTAAGGCCAATTTACGTTCAATGTGGCAAATTATTAGGTATTTTATACAGTTGCATGCGAAATGAGGTTCTAATCAGGGACTTCTAGATACAGATCCCACTTGCTTGCTCTCACTTACCCCTTCTCCTCCCTTCACTCACTCTTCCTTCTTGCCTTCCCCATAACAAAAAAAGAGGTCCAGAGACCTTGAAAAAGAAGTCCAGAGGTCCAGAGAGGATACTTTATGAACCTAAGTGTTCGTAGAAGGATATGCCTAGATCTGGAAGAGACTTAGAGGTCATTTAGTCCAACCCTTTCATTTTACACAGGAGGGAACTGAGGCCAGGAGAAGTTGAGATGCCCAAGGTCTTATAAACTTGAAGTGGCAGATCTGGGATATGAACCTAGCTTGTCTTTAAGTGACTTATTTTACTGTGCCACGATGAGTGCTTGTTAGATATTCCCTCTTTATAGAGAAAACAAATGTTAATTGCAATTTCCTGGTAGCTCCTCACTCCTGGCTTTGATGGAAGTTCCCTCACTGGGATTTTCGAATTGCCAGCTGGCCAGTCTAAACAGAGCTGAAGTTAAAGTCACAAAACCTGCATTTGAATCCTGATTCTGCTAGTTATTAGATATGTGACCTTACTAAAGTCACATACCTTTCCTCATCTGTAAAATAGGATTTGACAAGATGGCCTCTGAGGGTCTTTCCAGCTCTAAATCAATGGTTTTGTGGTCCCTTACAATGCTGAAATTCTATTAAAAGTAGAGGCTCCTAAATCCCTTAGGCATCTTTTTTACAGGTTGTCCTTGTGCATTAAGTTTGTTATTCATGTCTCTTGTATTCTCCATTTAGATTTGTGGGCTCCTTAATGGGATGAGGAGGGACTTCGGAATTTCCCAATACCTAGAACAGTGTCCCATACATGTTGGGCTCTGAAAAATCTGTCCCTTATAGATGTTTTTTATGGGCATCTTGGTTGCCTTCTGGTTGCTATGGTGATCACAAATAGTCCTTCCATGCACTTGCTTTTTTAGTCCTTAAGGTTTTTGTTCACTGTGCCTCATCTCAATAATGGATACCCTCCCCAGGAGAAAGAACTAAGTTGTAAAAGACCCCAGATTGTGTTTTCAATCATGTCTGCAAATTTTTCTGTTTTTATGATATCTCAAATCGGTTCAATACAAAAACCCAACCAAAGCAACATACCGTAATCCACAGATTTCTAAAAGAGAAATTGGATAATTTCAGCACCCAGGGGAACGTATTACTTTGGCCTCCGGTCATATCTTTCGTGGTGTCATTGTGATCATAACCTGGGAAGGAGAACGTGCGGCTGCCTTACAACCAGGGCAAATGTGACTTAGAACATGACCTTATTGTTGCCAGACAGCCAGAGCAGGCTAAGTGTTACCTTATAAACTGGCTAGAACAGGAGGGGTGGGGAGGGAGGCACTCCACAGAGGAGAGTGGGCAGCAGCCAATCACACTTCCAGTATTGAAAAGGCTTGTGCTAGTTTGACTTTGTGGAGTGATATACCAGAGCTCCTGGAATGGAAAAACAATTATCCGTGGAGCTGGGTGTTATAGTGGCAGAAAGGGGATACGTGATCCTATGGGCAGGAATCTCAGCCAGACCCTGAAGCTGAAAGGTGCCGCAGAGATGAAGGAGCCCGGGTTGTGTGTGAAGTCCAAAACCCTCCAGGGGAGAGTGGGTAGAGAAGGGGGGAAATCTACCACCTAGTTAGTAGTCCCAGCACTTGTCAATGGTTGAGCCATTAAATTATGTTCTCCCGGTGTTTGGGGCCTGACTTCTCAGCTAGAGAAAGTCCCACACTATCAGTTAATGTAAGGGAAGGGGTGCTGGGGGGGTGGGAGTGGGGAGGGTAACCAGGAAGTCAAGCTTATTTCTGAGAAGAAAAGAGGACAATGCTGGAGCCACCTGTGCAAACCTGTAAAAGAATGCAGAGTTTTTAGGCAAGCAGGCTGACAAACAAAAACAAAGCAGAGTAAACGCACATAAAGCACCAACACACAAACACACCCGAATCCAAACACTTGATAATGAGAGGATTTCAGGGTTAGAGGGAACCTTAAGGTTATGTAGTAACAATAGCAATAATGATTAGCGATGGCGTTTATAGAGTTTGTAAAGGGCTTCCACAACCGTTTTCTACTATTTGCCTTCTTCCAATGCAGACTGTCACTTGTAAGACAGTTTCTAATCTTAGAGAATTGCCGGGAGCACTGAGATCAAATGGCTTCCTCAAGGTCACATAGCCAGTATATGTCAGAAGCAAGACTGGAATGAAGGTCTTTATGACTCAAAGATTGCTTCTCTCTCTCTCTCTCTCTCTCTCTCTCTCTCTCTCTCTCTCTCTCTCTCTCCGTTTGTCTCTGTCTCTGTCTGTCTGTCTGTCTATCTCTCTCTCTCTCTGCCCCCCCCTGCCCCTTCTCCTGCCACCAACAACCTAGAAACCCTGTGAAGGAGGTGTCACCAGTAGGCCTAATACGTCTGATATTAAAGGACCCAGACCAATTGGCCTGCTCGTTCTTTGTATGATGTTGAAACACAGCAAAGCTAGCAATGCTCTTTGGCCACTCTTCAGTTGTTCTGCCATGATTCCTTAACCTCAATGACTAGGGACAATTTCTCACAGAATAGCAACAATCCCTTTCTATCACTATCTTACAATCTTTTTTGACTGGGAGAATCAGGACCCAAGTGCTAAACATCTGGCCACATGTGGATACGATTTTTTTTGAAGGGGTGGGGGGTGGGGAACTGATCCCAAATTCAAATGTTTCTGAAGGAGGTGTTTTTGTCCATTTTGTTCCGTGTTTTCAAAGTTCTGCCTACCTCAGTTAGGAGCAATCCAACTATCTAGTTAACAGTTCATTTGTATGGGGATAGAGGTGAGTGACAGAGATCGTGCTACACTCTGCTTTTACCTCAGAGAGTATCGTTTCTCCTCTTATTGGAGAAAATGACCACGAGGGCCATTGTTTGAGATTTTCTTCAGCGTGACACATGCACCTAGCTTGGAGCCTGACTCAGAACCTTCAGCAACAATGCTGTTGTCTCACCTTCTTCCTAAGTGAAATAGCAGGGGAGCCCACAGGCCTAGTGAAGACAGACATTAAATTGGCCCAGGGTTAGTCCAGGATTAGCGTAAGGTCACATTTTACTAGAATAGTATCAGCCAGGAAAGTTCTATGATTTTGTCAATGTAGGGAGTGCCCGGTATGGGAACCCCTTATAACAGAACACAAATTGGGACCATCTATGACTTAGTATCACTAAGTTCAGGCTTTTACAACCCAAAAAAAGAGATTGAAAAACAACGACAAGGGATGCATCTCTGAAGAATTGTCCACAGTCATTGAGGCTAATGAATAATGGCAGGTAGGTTTCACAGTGGCAAAAATAAGAGTTTGTCTGAATTAAAGTAGTGGACTAGTTACAAAGCTGGCCAGAAAACGTCAGAAGTGGGATTTGAACTCCAAACTCAGTCTTGACTTTCTAGCTATTATAGCACGTTGCCATTGCCTGAGGATACGGACTGTTTCATTTTTGCTTTTGTATCCCTGGTGCCTGGCACGTAGTAGACATTTAATAAATGCTTGTTAAAATAGTTTGTTTTGAAATACATCCATGATTTCATTGGAGTATGCTATTTCCAATGAGGAAACTCCCTTTGCTAACGGAGTTTGTTATCTGTAATGCAACTTATTGTCTTAGAGAATTGTTCCTTCAAGAGGAACACTGAGGGGTAGCTAAATGGCACAGTGAGTAGAGGACAGGCCCTGGAATCAGGAGGACCTGAGTTCAAATCCAGTCTCAGACACTTTACTCAGACACTTAACACTAATTGCCCTGTCTTCTCCCCTCCAAAAAAAAAAAAGAGGAACACTGAGATTAAAAGACTTGCCCAAGGCAACAGTCAATCTGCTAGGAGATGCAAGACTTGAATTTAGGTCTTCAATATTACAAGGTTGGCTTTCTATTTATTATACCAGGCTGCCTCTGGGCTAGAATGGTATCTTTTCTTTCTTTTTTTTTTGGTTAGGCAATGGGGGTTAAGTGACTTGCCCAGGGTCACACGGCTAATAAGTGTTGAGTGTCTGAGGCTCGATTGAACTCAGGTCCTACTGACTCCAGGGTCAGTGCTCTAACCACTTCACCACCTAGCTATCCCACTAGAATAGTATTTCAAAGAAATCTTCAGAAGAGAATTCAGCCCTGTCAAGAAACCCTGAAAGCAATAGGGTTGTCAAAGGTTCTCAAAAAACCAAGACTCCCTCTCCCTCCTCTGCTACTTAAAACAACTAAATATGAACTTTCTCTTTTGAATTAGTAGCAGTTTTAGTTTTATTTTTTGCCAGTGACATTGATGGCATGTCCTAGCAGCTTGTGTCTGTTGGAACAAACTCTAATCCAGTTTCCTAGGTCATAATCAGGACTCTAGTTACCACACTGGAGAAATAGTGAAAGGTAGTTTAGTCAGAATACCTATGACATGAACAAAACTTTCTGCTCAGGCACCGTTTTTGAAAATCTCTCAAAAGAAATGTGAGTTAATGTGGCCAAAAGTGAACTGGCCAGAGCTCATTTCCTTCCTTCTTTGGTAAAAGGAGTCTTAAATCAGAAGTTACCTACACTGATGGTCCAAAATCAGAAACTACCAACACTTAGGGTACAAAAAAGAGAGGAGGGTGGGGGCTGGGGGGAGAAAGAGACACAAAGAGATATAGAGACAGAGACAGATAGAGGAGTAAAGAATGATCTTGACCAGAACCTATCTTCAGTGCTTGGTATAGGGCCTGGCATATAGTAATAACTTAATAAATGTTGATCGATTAGATTGATTGAACCTGACAACTAGAAAACACTTCCTAGCTTTTTCCTTGACATTACAGAATTTCCAGTGGTTATATACCTCACCTGATCCCTTGCTGGTCTGTTCTCTATGGTTTCTTCTCTGACCCTATGTTATCATAAATTTTGGGCAAAGCATTTTACCTGGATTCTTTCTCCTCGGTTTCTGGGCTCCCATGGCTACTTGTTCTGATTCAGACAATTTGTTACAGTACACAGCTGATTTTGGCTCTGACTGAGGGGCCCATAGCCAACATGAGTCTTTCTGAGATATAGTGATCACCCATTATGATTTTTAAGACAAGGAGGCACAGTAAGTTTATCATGCTGGGAATGTCCTGCTGATAGTCTTCTCACAAAGACAAGAGCTCTAGCTTTGCCAAGCTAGAATTTTGGTACCACATTTTTCTTTCAGTCTGTTTCAGAGGGACACAAGGGTGGAGCATAGTGGCAAAGAACACTCGAGACTGGTAGGCTGAGGAAGCGAGATTTTATCTTTCCTGCTCATAAACAGAAGTCACTCAGATAAATGAGAAATAACCAAGCTTAATGTGGAATATTGCTGGTCTATTATATCTACAGGGCAGCTAGGAGGCACATGGATAGAGTGCAGGACCAGGAATCATGAAGACTCATCTTCCTGAGTTCAAATCTGGCCTCAGAAACTTACTAGCTATATGACCCGGGGCAAGTCACTTAACCCTGTTTGTCTCAGTTTCCTCATCTGTAAAATCAGCTGAAGAAGGAAATGGCAAACACCTGCAGTATCTTTGCCAAAAATTCCCCAAATGGGATCACATGACTGAAAAATAACATTACACCTACAGGATAGCATGGAATAAATAAATTTGTAATCACTGGAGAGTATAAGAGTTTTTCTTTGAAGAAATACAGTATGATTTTCTGTTAAAGCTATCCACTCTTCTGATAGGAAAAAGCACTAATTAATTTCCTTTTTTTTCACAACATAGTATAATTTTTAAAGAGATGAATGCATATGAAACTGCAATTCTATCATGTACAACTTATTATTCCTTTTAAGTATATAATAAATTTAAGTAAATTTTTTCTCCCCCCTGACCACGGTCTAGAGATGGCTACTATTAGACACAAATATGTGTATATGTATATATATATATATGTATATACACACATATATGTACATATATATGTAAAATAATTCTAACCATACTTCTACTTATCAGTTGTTTCTCTGGATGCAGATAGCATCTTCCACCATATGGCTTTTGTAGATAATTTGGGTATTTATAATAATCATAATTACTTAGTTGCTCAAAGTTGTTCTTAGGACAATATTGCTGTTATTATATGAAATGTTCTCTTGCTTCTGCTCCTTTTTCTCTTCATTATTTGTGCAAGTTTATCCATGTTTTTCTAAAGTCAACAAGCTAAGCAATTTTTAAAAAAATCAATGAACTCATTGCTTTATGATAGAATCTTACTAGATTGGGAATCTGTCTTGAAGTAGTATTGGTTTGGGGGTTCACAGATGTTGGAAGGGGCTTCAGAGGCCATGTAGTCCGGTCCATACCTGAACAATGTTTCCTTCAGCTGATGTTTGTCCAGCTCATGAATGAAACCTCCAGTGAGAGGGGATCTACTACTCTATGAGAAAATCTGCAGGCACACCTCAGAGATATTGTGAGTTCAGTTCAGACCACAATAAAGTGAATATCGCAATAAAGCAAGTCACATGAATTTTTTGGTTTCTTAGCACATATAAAAGTTATATTTACACTATATTAGATTCTTTTAAGTGTATGATAGTATGAAGGCTAAAGAAAACCAACGTACACACCTCAATTAAAAATACTTTAGTGTTAAAAATGTTAACCATCATCTGAGCCTTCAGCAAGTTGCAATCTTTTTGCTGGTGGCAGGCCTTGCCCTAATGTTGATGCCCACTGACTGATAAGGGTGATGGTTGCTGAAAGCTGGGGTGGCTGTGACAGTTTCTTAAAATAAGACAGCAACAAGTTTGTTCCATCAGTTGTCTCTTCCTTTTACTTGAACACTTAGAGGCCATTGGAGGGTTATTAATTGGCCTAATTTCAATATTGTTGTGTCTCCCAGAAGAGGGAAGAGAGTAGATGGGGAACAGCAGGTGGGTGGAGCAGTCAGAACATAAACAATATTTATTGATTAAGTTTGCTGTCTTATATGGGTAGTTCCTGGTGCCACCAAACTATTACAACAGTAACATCAAAGCTCACTGACCACAGATCACCATAAGAGATATAATAATAATGATAAAATTTGAAATATTGCAAGAATTACTAAAATGTGACAGACACTATATGAGCACATGCTGCTGGAAAAATGACACCGATAGATACGCTTGACATAGGGTTGCCACAAATCTTTATTCTGTAAAAAATGCGACATCTGTGAAGCACAGTAAAGTGAAACACAATTAAACAAGGTATGCCTGTAGAAATTCTGCTTTTGGATAGCTCTGTTCTATTCATGGAAACCATTGTTATAAGGTTAGATCTGATTGTTTTGAGGTTATCCTGACAGTCTGTCCTTAAGGGAGGCTATAAGCTTATAGAACATACTTGTGGAAAAATGCTGATAACATTTTTCAAAGGTTAGTACAATCAACCTTTGTGTTCCCCAAATAATATTTTGTCTAACAACAACTTGTTTTTTCTCCTTAATAACAAATCCCCCAAATAATTTTTTGCCCTTACCCCTGACATGCAACTTGGCGCGTGAGCTCGTGGGTGCGTGCGTGCGTGCGTACGTGTGCTGGCACATATAAAATCAGAGAGTATAAGAGGCCCATTCTCTGTACAGCACTTTGGAGCACACCCTCCCCTCTGGCATGAGCACACTTTCCTCCTGGAGCATCCCCTTTCTGCTGAATGGACCTGTGTCTTTGTGCTTCTCAATGCAGCACCATCCTTATATGAGTTATACTCTATGCTACCATACATGCCTGAGTTGCATGTCGGATCCCCTTTTCCCTTTTTCTTTCCCTCTCTTCCACATTACTTTTAATAAAACTTTGCATTGAACTGACTTCCATTGTTTTTTGCTTGTTATTCACAGCACTCTAACTCATTAAAGTGGTGTTTTGGCCCAAGGTTTCTGGCTGGTCCATGGGCCTTTCCTCAGAGAGATGCACCTACATTGGGGGAGTATGGTACTTTGAGTCTGGTTGTAGAAAGCAAGAGTCCATAGGGGAACCATACATCCTCCCAGGAGGGACTCCCTTTTGACAGATGACTATCAAAAACAATCGTCTTCTCTCTCTGTCTCTCTCTGTCTCTGTCTCTGTGTGTGTGTCTCTCCCTCCTTCCCTTGGGATGTGATTTCATAGACATAGGAGTCCCTACATAAGGAAACTTCCCAATGTAGTTTGTCGCCTTCTCTGTAACTTATGACATTAGAGCATTGCTGGGGGTGGGGTGGGTGAACTGCAAGGGTCAATAACTTTCCCAGGGTCACAGAGCCAGTATATGTCAGAGGTGGCACTTGAACCTAGGTCTTCTTCATTCTGAGAAGGGAGGGAGGGGAAAAGCATTCAAACTCTCTAAATCGGTTTCTTTATAATTGGGCCATTAAAAGAAACGTGTCTCAGACAGAAATTAAAGTAGATTTCCCTTTTCCAGAGAGGGTACCTCAACTTCACCAAAGTTCCACAGAAGGTAACAGTTCACCTTAAAATCTCAATGGGATCCTTATCATTGTGCCTTATGAACTTTAATGAGGCAGAGTTACTTCCCATATTACTTAATCCTTCTTGAAAACCGTTCTAGAAGAATAAATCTTCAATCTCCTTTGCTGATCTGCTCTAGGGATTTGCTATCTTGACTGTCAAACAGTGTCTAATTCCCCACTGTTGACTTCTTTGTTTTTTCATTTGACCATCTGGTAAGATGATTTTAAATGTACTTGTTATGTTTTTTTTTTGGCAAGGGTGTTGGCAGTATTCATTGTTATTTATAAAATACTTGAAGACCTTTGACTAATTACCTTTTATAGAGTAACGGCGAGCTATTTTCTTATTTTGATGTTCTTTGTTTCACAATTTTTCAGAAATGTGCAGTGAAGGATGATGCGGAATTCTAATGACAGCCAATACCTGCATAGCATTTTAAGAGCTAAAAAGTGCTTCACAACTACCTTGTAGGGGAGGTAGCTACATATATTTTTATATGCGTATATATGTATATATTTGCATTATATATTTTAAAATATGTACTACATAACATTAACTTATAAAATAATATATAACACCATTATTTATGAGATGATATATAAACAGGTATATGCATATATAACACATACATCCACACACATATATACATACACCATCATATATGAGATGATATATAAACATATATATGCACATATAACACATATATACACACATATATTTATTTATGAGAGTTAGTGGTGGTATTGTGGATAGGGAATTTCCCTTGGGGTCAGGAAGACCTAGGTTCAAGTGCCATCTCTGATATACACTGCCTCTATGACCCTGTGAAAATAACTAAACATTTCATCCCCCCTACTCCCTCCTGCAATTCTCTAAGCCTGTAAGTTACAAAGAAAGGGATAAACCACATTGGGGAGTTTCCTTATATGGGAGTTCCTATGTCTGGATAGACAGATAGACAGAAAGATAGACAGATAGACGGATGATAAATAGATGATCAGGTACCTAAATGGCACAGTAGATAGAGCACCAGACTTGGAGTCAGGAAAACTCATCTTTATGCATTCAAATCTGGCCTCAGACACTTACTAGCTGTATTACCTTGGGCAAGTCACTTAACCCTGGTTGCTTGGCTCTGTAAAATGAGCTGGAGAAGGAAAAGGCAAACCACTCTAGGATCTTCGTCAAGTAAACCCCAAATGGGGTCATGAAGAGTCAGAAATGACAAAAATATCTTAACAATTAACAGATGATAGTTGTTTGATAGATGATAGATTGTTAGGTAAATTATAAATAGATACAAATTGATAGATAGATGGTAGATAGATGGAGATACAGACGCATATATAGTGTAGTTAGAGATATACACACATATAGATGCCATCCCACAGCAGGTCCGAAAACAAGCTGGTATACAACTATGAGGTTACCATCCTCTTCCCCTGCCCTGCTTTACCATCCACCCTGAAGGTGACCTCTTCTCTACATGTGATTCCCTCTAATTAGAATGTGAACTCCTTGAGAGCAGACACTCTCTAGTTTTTGTATTTGTATTCCCAGCACTTAGCACAGTACTTGGCATATAGTAAACACTTAATAATCATTCGTTTATTCTATATTTTGTAGGACCTGGTTTGGGGAGGGAGCCTCTCAGAAATGTGAAGATTTACTCTGATTTCTGTGAGAGTCCTTTCTTTCAACTGATCCATTTTTGGAGTAATAGGTTTAAATCTCACACTTATCAGATTGGCTAAAATGATAGATGAGGAAAGTGACAAATGTTGGAGGGGATGTGGAAAACTTGGGACAGTAATACACTGTTGGTGGAATTGTGAACTGAACCAACCGTTTTGGAGAGCAATCTAGAATCATGCTCAAAGAGCTATGAAACTGTGTATACTCTTTGACCTGGCAATACCACTATTATATCTGTTTCCCAAGGTGATCAGGGAAAAAGAAAAAGAACTTTTATGTTCTAAAATACTAATAGCAGCTCTCTCTGTCTTTTTAAAAATTATTTGTTTGTTTTTAGTTTTCAACATTCATTTTCATAAGATTTTGAGTTCTAAATTTTTTCCTTCCTTCCCTCCCTCTCCCCAGGATGGCATGTAATCTGATATAGGTTATACATGTACAGTCATAATAATGTATTTCCACTTTAGTCAAGTTGTGAAAGAAGAATCAGAACAAAAGGGAAAAACCACGAGAAAGAAAAAAAGAGAGAAAATACTATGCTTCAATCTGCCTTTGGACTCAATAGTTCTTTCTTTGGTTGTGGATAGCATTTTCCATCATGAGTCTTTTGGAGTTATCTTAGATAATTGCATTGCCAGGAAGAGCTAAGTCTATCAGAGTTGATCATTGTACAATGTTGCTGTAACTGTGTACAATGTTCTTCTGGTTCTGCTCATTTCACTCAGCATCAGTTCATGTAAGTCTTTCCAGGTTTTTCTGAAATTCACCTGCTCATCATTTCTTATGGAACAATAAATAGTATTCCATTACATTCACATACCACAACCTTTTCAGTCATTCCCCAATTGATGGGCATTATAGCTACTCTCTTTGTGGTGGTAAAGAACTGGAAATTGAAGAAATGCCCACACTCAAATCAACTATAAGGGACCTATGAAGGAAGATACTATCCACCTCCAGGGAAATAACTGATAAATACAAGTATGCATCGTATAGTTTTATATATATTTATAAATCTGTGTCCAATGGTGGTCTTCTCTAGTGCAGGGTGGGATGGGTGGGAGGAAGACAGTTTGGAACTTAAAATGTAACCAAAAAATTCAATTGAAAAAAAAGATTTTGAAGACTTTTGTCCTCATGGTTCAGGATTGGTCCTGAATAAAACTGCAGAAAAGAAAAGAATCGATCACTACCATTTCTACCCTGTTTCCCTATAGCCCTTCACTTTGTTCCCTAACATACCATATTACATACACACACACACACACACACACACACACACACACACACACATTTGGTCTGGACCTGTGATTTCACTGATGAAGGAAAATCCTAGTGTAGAAACTCCCTCCACCGGTGTAGATTCCAATTCTACTATAAATTATATCCTTAGAGAGTTATCTGTGGGCATTGAGAGGTTAATTGATTGGACACACAGCTAGCATGCATGCATCAGAGGCCTAAATTGAAACCATATTCTTCCAATTCCAAGTCTGATCTTCTGGGTGTAACACCAGATATTTCTCTAGTAGAAATATCTAGTAGATATTCCTCTCCTTAATTTACAGGCAAGAGAAGTAAGGTTCAGAGTCAAGGAAGTGATTTGTCCAGTCTCAAGGCTAATTAGATCATAGTTGAGTACAGGCCTTCTGACTCCAAGTACAGCACTTCCCCCCCCCCCCCCACTAACTACCTAAGAAGAGTTATAATGTGCTTGAAATTGCAAAATACAATATACAAGACAATTCTATATGGTTAATGTTAATAGGACCACAGGTTATAGGTCTGGAGCTGAAAGAACCCCATCTAGTTCAACATCTTCATTCTGCAGATAAGGAAAGTGAGGTCTTGGATGTTCAATGATAACAAGTCTTCTCACCGTGGTTTGGACATGATTAAGAATTGCTTGGGCAGAATTCATTAAGACACTTCACAATGATACAGAGTCGTCATTAAACATTCCATGCACTCATCAACCATGGGAAGACTATTTGCTAAAGGAAGGAGATGTGAGTTGGTCCCTAGTGGGGAAGGAGAGGGGGAAAACCAGCTTAAGTATTTCTGCAGTTTCTGGTCTGGTATATGTGTCACACAGTTTATTTTTCAAAATGTGACACATAAAACACTTAATTCAATTTAACAACAAGGGCTGGCTTCCATGTAGCTTCTTATGTGTGACTTCAACAGATTTTCCCGGGGGTAGCTCCCACATGCTTGCAAGGAGGTATGGCCTGAATTAACTGAAAATTAAGTGTTACCCTGCTGTTTACGCAGTTATATCCCTCAATGCAAACCCCCAAGGAAGGTCTGCTTCTGTCATGAAGTGGTCTAACCAGGGCTCTCTCTTGTATTCTTTTATTCCCCAACATTAGAGAGAGGGAGAACAGAAAACACATGAGGAGAAACTACACACTTGGGCTCTGGCTTCCTCTATTATCTCTGAGGAGTGGTCATTCACTGCTTCTCTCCTCCAGAGGTTTTATAGACTTTGCTGTAAAGGAAATCCTTCCTGCCAGGTTGCTCAGCAACACATTGAGACTCAATAAAGGGAGACTACTTAATGCTGTGTTACAAAGAAAATCCTCCACTCGATGGTACCCTGAACAATACGCTACACAACTGTAGTTATCCAAATTAGTCAGCAGTATTAGCCTCGTGTTTTATTGCTACACAGAAGACCTCTCTAGCCTTAATAATATCTCAACTCTCTGAACCAAGAAAGTAGCTTGGTCAGGGCTATCCCTAGGCAAAATAAGCAGAATAAGCACTGGGTCTGGAGCCAGAAAATATGGGTTAAAATTCCGGTCCTGCCATTTACCAACCTTGGACAAATCATTTAACTTCTCTGGGCTTCATTTTCCTCATCTATAAAATGGGGGTGGATGGTCTAGATGGTCTATGAGGTCCATTCCAGCTCTAAATCTGTGGTTCTAGAGCCCTGACTCCCTAATAACTAACTCCTACCTTCCCCATACCTTCTTGCTGCCTCTTGGATACCCAGAATCCCTCACTGTAGCCTCTCTCCAAGCAGCCTTCAGCAACACTACCATTTTCTCCAAAATTACTTCTTTTTTTCTCTCTCCCTCCTCTCCCTAAATTCCCCTCCCTCTAACTATTAGGAGCAAAGTAACTAAACTGATTTACACTTAGGTGTGACTAACAGTGGCCTAGTTTAATTTGCTTAGCATCCTGCAGGGTGTATTTTATAAAGGGACTCTTGTGATGCTAAAGACTAAGCCAGCAGTAGTGATTCATATACATTGAATAAACTTAAAAAACATTTATTGAATGAAATGATAAATGGTGAAATACCAAACACCAAGATGGAACTAGGCTGGGGAGAGATGTATTTTAGTCAAGGGCTTTTTCTGGAGGTTACCTCTCCTTTTCCTAGACACATATAGCTACACATCTATAGGTTTTATGGAGCAAGTAGATTGAAGTTGGGATGTTGCCTTATATCTGTAGAATTATGGGGGTGGGTGTAGAGAAACTGCTAGAACTGGATATCGTTCACCTTTGGGTTTGTGGCAAAATTCTACTATAATGGCCAATCCTATTTGTTTAAGGCATTGTGTTAGGCACTTTCACCAGGCTACAAGACACTTTACAAGACATGAAGGAAAGCCTGTAATAGTTTACAAGCTGTCACACACCAAGTTCAGCAAAATCCTTTTCTCCTGAGCTCATATTACAGTCTCACCACAGACCTAGGTCTAACACTACTACACAGATAACTCCCATCACTGCCCAAAATGACACAGTCTCCCTACTACTATTACATTTTCAAATACAAGGAAAAGACTCCTTGGAGTCTTTTGGACTCCACTTTGGAGTGTTCATCGACTATGGATGCCAGTAGCATCTATCTGACTGAGATTAAGGTAGAGAAGTTTGACCTTTCTTGTCAGTGGAAGGAATTTGAGTAACAAACGTGTGTAGATCATTGGCAGGGCTCCCTGAAATCCAAGGCAGAGTAGCAAAATGATATCTGGGGTCACAGATCACAGCTAAAGTTGGAGACATTTGTGATAGCTGGGCAGATATAGCCAGCAGAATAGCTAACAGAAATGTCAGTCCAATTTCAACAATGAACAGCCCCACCAAAAGCTAACCTAGCATGGCAGCTAAATTATAGGAACTTAATGTCTACCATCGATCTCCCTCCTCTCCAAATATACCATGTCTCCCCATTGACAGTATGACTGAATATGAGGACATATTTTTTTCATCTGAAGGCATTCTTGGAGATTGTGGGTAGGTTATAGTGAGATATGAGGGAGGACTGTCAGGAGGATTTAATATTGAGAGGCTGAGGTGGAGTCTCTTGTAGATGGGAGTAGGCTTGGGTAGAGAGGAATGCACTTATAATATGATTTGAGAGTCTGGAATAGTCATAAATGGTAGACACTATGCTTTAATGGCCAATTTGCCTTTTTTTCTTTGCCTATTTTTTGCCTTAGTTTCTGTTTCATTTTTTAGCCTACTCTAAACCCATGAGTTTCTTTGCACTAATCACAATGTCTAGTGACTGACTGAATGTGATAGGGTCCAGTGGTCATTCAGCTCTAAAGGCATTAGAGGACAATAGACAGAGAACTAGAAAGAACCTTTGGAGGAAAGGCTGGTAGAAGGGAGAGAAATTGGAACTGAAAATAAAAATAAGATGAAAAATGAAAAAGGAGGGAACTCTAAGGTTATATATTCTAACTCTTTTATTTTACAGAAAAGGTAACTGAGACATAGATTAATATAAATTAAATAATTTGCTCAAGTCATATATGGCAGTGGCAGAGCCAGGATTCAAACACAGATCCCTTGGATCCAATTCCAGCATTGGCTCCTTCATGCTAAGATGCAGCTTGATTTAATACGTCCTTCCTAGGCTGTGTGAGCTTGGGGAGAAGCCTCCAGCTGCAGGATTTAGGCACCTTGGGCTAGCGAGCACCAGGTTGTTATGACTCAATGTTTATTTAGTGCTAGCTTATGTCTTGAACGACAAGTTTTGTAGTTTTGCTTCATCAGCCCCAGAGAAAAACAGAACTGGGAAGAGAAAGGTGTCCCTTCTTTACCACAGAGGTAACAAGCTAATCAGTAGAGGAGCTGAGAATGACATGTGAAGGGAAATAGTAGTTTCTGTTGAGATCCTCCATATGGCACCAATCTGGGGTAGATAAAGTAAAGAGCAAATCCTCCAGTGGGGCTTGTTGGGAGCTATGGATCACAAGCTGATGGAAGGGAGGGTATACTACCTGGGAAAAAAGTGAGAACATTTCTAGCTCCCTTTACTCTACAAATCCCTAGAAGTACACCTATTAACATTTTTTAAATGTGGGGAGAAATTGTTGGGCCACACAGCAAAAGCAGAGGACTGTGCTATATTATTTGGAATTGTCTCTATAGGGGCAGGAAGTTCTAAAACATCATCTCTTACATTTCTTCCATTGCTAATAGTCCACACTATTAGGCACATTAGGCAAATGCAAAGTGAGTTGAACCAAAAGCTATTTCCCAAGAGCTGGGTGGTCAAAGGATAGGAACAAACAATTCTCAAAAGAAGTATAAATTATTAATCCCCCATGAAAGAACATTTCAACCACTAATAGTAAGAAGCAAATCAAAACATTCAGAAGATTTTGCCTTTTACTTGCAAATTGGGAAAAATGACCAAGGAGCAGATACAATTGGAGGGGTTGGTTGTGAAAAACAGGCACACCAATGCATTGTTGGTGGAGCTATGAATTGATACAACCATTCTGAAAAGCAACTAGGAATTATACAAATAAGGTGACCAAAATGTCCATAGCCTTTGTCTACTGCTAGGCATATGTCCCAAGGACATCATTGGAAAAGGAAAGATTCCATATAAAATTTCATATAAAATATTTATAGCAATACTTTTTGTGGCAGCAAAGAATTGGAAACAAAGTACATAGCCATTGATTGGGGAATGACTAAATAAATTATGGCACACGGATGTAATGGAATCTTACTGTGCTGAAAGAAATGATGGACATGATGAATACAGAAAAGCATAGAAACATGATCTAATGCAAAGTGAAGTAAGCAGAGCTAGGAAAACTATACATAATGATTAAAATAATGTAAATAGGAAGACCGATAACCACTAAAGTATTGAAACTGAGTGTGGTGAAAGTATGAAGAATTGGTTTGGCCCCAAAGAAGAGATATGAGATAATACCTTTCTCACCCCTTTCTTTGCATAGATTGAGGCCCATGGGTGTGGAAAATTGCATATTATTTTCAGATTATTTTTCAGTGTGTTGATTGAATTTATCAATTCTGGGCCCCATTCCTCCTTAAAAAAATTCTTTGTTATAAGAAATAGGTCTCTGGGAGGGAGTCAGGTGGATCTCCTTTGCTACATTTTCATTCTGGTTATTCCCACTGTTGGTATTCCCTGAAGTTTTGTCCTGGGTCCTCTTCTACCTCTATACTATGTTTCTTGGTAATTTCATAAACTTCCATGGATTTAATTATCATCTCCATGCAGATGATTTTTATATCCATTTATCTAGCCCTACCCTCTCTCCTGGCAGCTAGGTGGTATAGCAAATAGAGTGCTGGGCATGTAGTCAGGAAGACTCATTTTCCTGAGTTCAAATTTGGCCTCAGACAATAACTGTGGGACCTTGGGCCTCTGTCAAATAAGCTGGAGAAGGAAATGGCAAACCACTTCAGTATCTTTGTCAAGAATACCCCCAAATGGGGTCATGAAGATTCTGACACAACTGAAAAACCGCTGACTAACTAACCCTCTCTCCTGACCTAAGTCTTACAACTCCAAATACCTATTGGATATCTCTTACTAGATGTCCTATAGACACTTTAAACCCCAGATGTCCAAAATTGAGCTCATTATCTTTTCCCCTTCCCTAACCCTCACTTCTTCTGAACTTCCTTATCACCCAGGCTTGAAACTTAGGCAACCCTCCATTTTTTACTCTCTTTCATCCCCCATATCCCATCAGTTCCTATCATTTCTATCTTTGTAAAATGCTTCATATATGACTTGTTCTTTCCTCTGACGTGGCCACTACCCTGGTGCAGGTCTTCACCACTTCGTACCTGGACTTTTTACAATAGTCTCTCATCTGTCTTCCTGACTTGTCTCTCCTCACACCAGTCCATCTTCCACTCAACTGTTCAACCGATTGTTCTTCAGCACAAGACTGACCATGTCATTCCCTATTCAACAAATTCCAGTGGCTCCTTATTACCTCTAGGATCAAATATTAAATCCTCTGTTTGGCTTTTATAGCTCTTCATAATCCGGCCCCTTCTTGCCTCCCTAGCCTTCTCATGTCTTACTCTTCTCCGCATTATCTATAACCCAGTGACATTGGTCTTCTTTCTGTACCTCCCATATATAATGTGATCTCCTTAATCTGAGCAGGTTCACTGGCTATCTCCCATTCCTGAGACTGCTTCATTTCTACCTCCTGACTTTCCTGGTTTCTTTCAAGTCTTAACTAAAGTCCGTCTTCTACAAGAAGCCTTTCTGAGTCCTCTTTAATATTAGTGCCCTCCTTCTGAAACCACACCCAATTTATCATGTGTATATTGTGTTTTGTACATAGCTGTGTATGATTGTCTCCCGCTGTGAGGTCTTGAGAACAGAGACTGTCTTTTGCCTTTCTTTACATCCCTAGCACTTAGCACAGGGCTTTGTACATAGCAGGCGCTGACTGAAGGAGAAGAATATAGGAGGAATGTAGATGATATAAACACAAAAGATATTGACTTAAAAAACAAATGTATTTAAAGCTAAAAATCGACTAAAAAATAAGAAATAAAATTACTTGGCAAAACTCATCTTACATAAACCACACAGCTACCTTTTGCTCTGAGGTTTTGCTCTGAGGCTGCCTAGGTAAGTTTGTGGCATCTTGAGTCTGGCAGATACTCAGAGCTGGCTCAGGTGAGGTTCTGGTAGGGCTGACTTTGGCTCTGAGTCAGCTTAAAATTCTGTGGCTACTCCCACCCTCTAAATCAGAAGTTCTTTATTTGAAATCCATTGAACTCCTTGGGATTTTAGGGGGGTTGGTGAGGTTGGATGGGAAAAATATTTTGAGGACTATGTTTCAATATCATTTATTTCCTTTGTAGTTCTGTTTGTTCTATTTTATTAATATAAAAACAATCTGAGAAGTGATCTATAGGATTTACCAGACTTCCAGAGTGATCTATGACAAAGATTAAGAACACTTAAAAGAGAAAGATTAAGAACTCTTGCTTTACTCATCTCTACTCTATCCTTAGTTAGGCTTCTGAATTCAGACTAGGTCTGTGGCACTGGGGAATTGGCTGGGTTGCTTCCACAGAGCTTGGACCACTCTGAAGAAAACAGGATGCTCAGCTCTCAGAATTCTTCTTATCAGGTTCCCTGTGGTCCTCTTTTATATTATGATGCTTTTAGCTGCTGATGGTTGGTTGTTGGACAGATTGGGCAGGAAACCTTTGCCTGAGGGGCCGATGTCATGCTTTGGTAGGTATGGTTGGGATCATATTGATAGACCAAATTGTGGAGTCCATGGAAGAAAATTTCTCAGGTACTGCCCTTATAAAATGATTTGGGTATTGAGTTAACAAATGACAATCCGTCTGAGACTAAGATGAATATAGGCCGAGGCAAGAGACAGGATATTTTTTCTTTGAAGGAGGAAATTGGAAGGATTTGGATTGGAGGACTGGAAGAAAAGTTGAATCAGGAAAAGTAAAAATCAGCATTTTAAGGAAAGGTTACTTTTGCTCAAATTCCTTAAATGTCTAATAATAAAGAGATTTCTATTCATGAGTATATAACATATTAAAAGGAGTTTTTCTTCTTGCCATTAGACTCCCTTAATCAGTTAATTAAGTCTGCGTGTACATCGCTCCAAACATCTGGATGAGGAAATAAAAGATTTGGGCTCGATATTCTCTAAGGTCCCTTTCAGCTCTAAATCTGTGAGCCACAATCTAGAAAATAAAGTATTCCAGATGTTTCCAAATATTTGGACAGTGAATATTATGTAACATAACATCAATTATTACTGTGTCATTTCATTGCAAATGTCATCTAATTTCAGCTGGAGAAACCAACATTATCACTCAAAGTCTAAGCTATGAAAATGAAGTCCCAAACTCTGGAGTTATTTGTCCAGCCCAAGGTTCTTTAAGATTCAAATCTAGTTCTTGTTGCACTACTCATTGCATGAACATTCAGTCCCTAGAAGAGATTCTCTTAAGTTTTCAATGTGTCCTAGATGCCTTTGGTAGTTTGGCAGACCCTATGGACCCCTTCTCAGAATAATGTTTTAAATTCATAAAATAAAATATAAAGGATTACAAATAATACAAATTATATTGAAAACAGTTATCAAAATAGTTTAAAAAAGCATGTTCACAAACCCCAGGTTAAGAACCACTTCTCTAAGGGAACTAATTAGTTCATTCCACAATTTAGAACAGAGTAGATTAAAACCAACTCTTAGATTTCCAAGTGAAAGCGAAGAGGTAGTCAGCAGAAGTGACAGATGGGCCACAGAAATGCCCTATAGCCTGTGTCCATTGACAGTCTCAACAGATGGGCAGCTGGATTCTTCACGGTCTTTCTTAAGCTCTAGGAAAACTTGATTGACATTTCTGGGATTATTCATATGATAGATCCATGTGAGTATTTGAATAAAGGGAAATGAGCTTTTGCTAAGGTTTATTTAGCATCTTCACTAAGTATCCGGAATAACTAATGTATTAGCACAATGTATTGCATTGAGAAGGACCTCCCTAAATGTCATTGACTGATCAAAACTGATTTTAAGAAAATAGCCATACTTATGCCCTAAGATGTTATTATTTGATTCAATGAACATTTGTTAAGTACCTATTATTTGCCAGGCATGATTTAAAATCTAAGATATGAATGTTAAAATAATATGTTAGAGCTTAAAGGTAATGGTACATCCTAAAGGAATTATAGATAATTAAATGGCTTTGGAAAAAAACTCCCTGGTTCTCAGGCTCTTCATCTGTAAAATGAGAGGGTTGGGCTAGATGTTTCTACGGCTTTAAATTTGCAATGAAAGGGGAGAGGGTGTCTCAGTGTATTGGGAATTATTTTGGATTTGGAAGTCAGAGCATCTGGATTCAGATCCTGGCTCTCCCATTTACTACCCATACGATCTTTTGCTGGCCCTTGCATTCGCATCTGTAAAATGAGGCTTTGGAATAGATGATCTTTAAGGCTGCTGCTGGTCCTAAGTCCTATGATTCAAAGAGGTAAGGAATAGGAAACAAAACAAAACAAGCCTTACCTCCCATTTTTTTTTTTTACTTTTAGGAAAAATATCCTAAATAGATTTGAATGGTGAGGAACAATCTCAAATTCAATAATGTTCTAAGTAGTTCTAGGGAAGCCAATGAGATGTAAGTGTGCAGTGTGATCTCCTAGTCGAAAATGCCAGGGCTATTTTGGGCAACAAACACTATGGAATAAGGAGGTGATAGTTCTTCAAGAATCTTTTTGGTGACTCTGGGTTGAGAATGCCTGCTGCTGTTGGGGCCTGCCATCCTTGTTCTTATCCTTAAAATATGAAAACAAATTAGGACGATTTATAAGAAAAGCATAAGGGTAATTAAGAGGGAACAGAGATTGACTTATGATGAAAGATGAAAGCCAAACAATATGTATATTTATATAAAAGAGATAGGGATGCACAAGGAAAGGGCTAGGATGATGATTATACCTTTCATCTATTTAAGACTAAATTGCTGGTCACTTTCAGTTAACAGAATACAAAGATATACATTTAGAAAATAAAATGTATATCAAATACAAATGGTAAATAAATTGGTCAATAAGTATTTGATTGAGCACCTACTGTAAGTCAGACACTGCGCTGAATACTTGTTCATCCTTGGTTTTCTAAGGGGACAAATGACATCACAGGGTGATGTCTTGACTCCAGCATGAATCAGATTTAGGTGAGGCGTATTTGCACAAAGTCATCAGTCTCACCCTCTCCCAGCATCATTGAAATCCAATGGTAAGATAAAAATCAAGACGACTGGTGATGACCGGGGGCGGGGGGGGCGGTGCAGTGGATGACCCTAACTAGCGTCTTTGATGTCTAACCAAGCTCCAAGTGCTTTACCTGCATGGCCTTTGGAACAAATTGTTCTCATTCATCCATTGTGCTGCATGATGTGCTTGGGGTAGACATCCCTTAGCCCACCGGCCTCTAAAAATTAAACCCTAAGCATACACTGAGAAGTGAAAACAGTGCCTACCCTCAAGGAATTTACATTCTAATGGGAAGGACATGTAAATAAAGTTTTCTATCTATCTAGATATAAATATATGTATACATGTGTGCATATATATATTTATATACACACATAGAGTAGAAATAAGGTAATCTCAAAGATCAAGGCACTAGTGTATTGGGGATGGGGTGGGGGTGGGCAGGAAAGGCCTCCTGCAGAAAATACAAAGTCAATGGAAGGTAATCCCAGAGGGAAAGGCACTAGCAGCTGGGGAGTCTGGGAAAGGCCTCCTGCAGAAGGTGAGATTTGAGCTGAACAAATACCAGCAGTAGGGAATGATGATAATGGTTGGTAACAAGGGTAATGGAATGTTGAAATGCTGGAATTAATATTTACACAGAACAAGTATGCTTTAGCTTTGGAAATTTAAAAAGTATGGAACTAGTTTTATTTTTTCTTTTCCCTAACATAAGTAGTTAGCATCAATTCTATGCAGAAACAGAGGGGAAGACAAGATGGAATTTTGAAGAAAAGTATAATTTTGTGAAGTCTTAAGGAACACAGGAAAAAGGCTAAGGTTAGGAGACAGACTCTGCTGGAGATTTCACTTAATATTGGTGGAGAGGATAAAGTATCAAGGAGGTGGAATTATCCTGGGAACCATCTATCCTGGTTCTTTTCTGTTTGAGATGCTTGTGTCCCTCCTACCTTTGACTGTCTTGTTATGCAAACTCAGGGACAGCCAATCAAGCTTAAAAAATTCCTAGCCCTTGGGTATTTGTATTAATTTCTTTGCATGGTAGCACTGAGATAGGAGTACCTGTGGAGGGAAAGATTAACAGAAGCACAGAGGTGGAGCTTAGAGATTGGGTACCAGAACTTCTCTTCACTGCCCACCTGGAAAAGCGTGAGTTCTGCTCAGTCAGCCCTCAATCAGAAATGCCAAGAGAAACTAAATTAAAGAAATTTCATGCGTATGCTCAGGCCCACTTCCCCAGATCCAGGCTGATACTTCAGCCCCTCCAATCTGAGGGGTTTGTGGAGTGTCTTTTTTCTATCGCCATTGTCTCTAGCTCCCACCAGATGGGTTTCCCCCCACCACTTCTTAGGGAAGCAATGACTAGTATTCCTTTTAACCTCTTAACCTTCTTTTCTCTGCTTTATTTAATATTTTATTTTTTCCCCAATCACAAGGAAAAACAATTTTAAACATTTGTTTTTTAAAACTTTGAGTTCTAAATTCCCTTCCTCCCTTCCAGTTGAAAAGGAAAGCAATTTGATATAGGTTATACAGTGCAGTCATGCAAAACATATTTCCATATTAGTTACATTGTGAAAGGAAACAGACAAAACCCACCCAAGAAAAATAAAGTAAAAAAAGTATGCTTTGATCTGCATTCGGACTCCATCAGTTCTTTCTCTGGAGATGGAGAGCATTTTTCATCATGAGTCCTTTGAAATTGTCTTATTATCATCTCCATTTTGCAGATGAGGCAAAGGGAGGTTAATTGACCTGCCCAGGGTCACACAGCTAGCGTGTCTGAGGTCAAATTTGAACTTAAGCCTTCTTGACTTTGGGCCTAATCTACCGCACCAAGGAGTACAGGAAGTCACACTCCCAAAGGTTGTTCTTCATTCCTCAAAGTATCAAAACTGGGTTTTGCTGTAAAAACTGGCCTGGACTCCCCCTTCTAGATTCCTGTGGCTCATTTTCCCAAATTTCCTTAACTTTCAAGGTCAGAGAATCTATTCTTCTTAATTGGACTGGAAAAGAACCAATGCAGAGGCCAAGGGCTGAGGCCAGCTTTTGGGGCGGCATGGCCTCAGAAAGGACTGGGGCAGTCAGGGCTTCTGCTTATAGAATGGTCTGTCCCTGGACACTGTGTGAGGGAAGGAGTCACTGAATCATGTAGGAAAAAAAGACCACTGAAAATGACTCAAGCATTTTGAATATGCCTCCAGAAAAGTCTCCTCTCAATCATGTGGTTGGCAGAACAGACCCAGTCATAGTGTGTCTATGCCTGCTTCACAGTCTCCCTAGGCCACTCTCTTCACACATCATTATAGGGAAGGATGGCAGTAGTGAAGAGACATTCCACTCCTGGAAGCAAGCTTCTCTACATAGAGAAACTGTATTAGCTGAGCAAGGGGAAGAGTCTGCTTGTATTCTAGACCTTGGTTACAGAAGATACTAAAAAAAAATCATGTATTATCAGAGTTGAAAGGGACCTCAGAGGCCCTTAATAAAGGCCTTCCCAAAAATCTTACTGCATTAAGCTTTAAGAACCTCCCAAGACTTTGGAAGGCTGTTTTTAGGGTTGAAGGGCACAGTATTAAATTCCCCCCCAATGCCTTTCTTAATAGAGGGCAGAACCTGAACTCTCAGATGGTTTCACTTTTCATCTGCTGCTCTGACTGATAGCAAGATGCTCTTGTGCTGGTTACCCCCTGGGGTCCTTCCTTTCCTCCCCCTTTGCTACCTTCTTTTTGTGGGTTGACTCTCCCTTTAGACTGGCAGCTCATTAAGAGCAAAGACTGTCTTTAGATTGTAAGTTTATTGAGGGCAAAGACATTCCCCCATTAAATGTATTTATTTCCATGCCAGGTAGTTGTATAGTATAGTAGAAACAGTCCCCGATTTAGAATTAGAAGACCTGGTCTTTCAACAATCGGGCTAGCAGCTGCTGTGGGGGTGCAAAACCAACAACAACAAGCACACAGGATGCTGCAAGCCCACCTTCTTTTGATCTGCTTTACTAAGGAAAGCAACGTTAAGGGGTTAACAATCTTACTTTAATCCAGCATACAAATACCATTCATTTAGTTCAGGGGAAAAAGCCAGCACCTGAACTTTGGAGCAAATACAAACAAATTACAAACATCAACAGACAGACCTTGTCTGATTCAAATCTCAATGCATGGTTACCAGAGTTTAACAAAGTCCAATCTGGGTTTACAAGTTGGAGGGCTCTTAACTACAGCTTCCTGGAGTCTCCACATCAGCACTCCACCAAGAGTGAGAGCCCTAAGCAAATAGCTCTGTTTTCTCTTTTTATGCACTCTTTAGCAGTCATCAAATGTCATCTGAGTGGCCAGCACTTAAGCTCTTACTATTGGCTCTGGTCTTAGCAACTCTCCTTAGGACCCTGGGGGCTTCACGCCCACATAGGCTTAGCACTTAGTAGCTAGGGGTTTTGGGCCTACTTGGGAGCGACGATATAATCAGACCTCCCTTCATTGGCCCCAGCTGGGGCCCCACCTTAGTTACCAATGCACCTGGGTTCATTCTTTAGATCTTTTGTTTTTCTTTCTGGTGTGACCACAGATGTATCACAACTTTTCTGGGCCCGAATTGTTTCATTTGTAAAATGAGAGAACTGGATTAGATGTCCTCAAAGTTCCCTTCCAGCTCCAGATCTAAGACTCTTTAGAGTCATGAAAGAGACTAAATCTTCTCTGTTCTAAATCTCATTTTGCTGTTTTCTTGTTTTCCAATCAGCAAACCTGAAAGGGGCCAATGGACAGTGTTCATTCTGTACCAGGAGGGGAATGGAGAGAGCTATCTGGTAGATGTTTGTTTTAATGAAGGCAGAATTCAGCAACGGTCGGAATGATTTCAGGGCTAAATCTTCATGTAAAAATGCTATCCCATTCTGAAAGATTTCTTGCTCAGTAATTCTTGCATGTAGAACCTATCTTCACTTTGAAGATATGAGACCAAAATAAAATCATCTTATGTTTTAGTATGTGACCCATGGTCCTTAAGGGTGGCATTGCCTGGGTCTGACCCTGGGGGTTAATCCAAAGGAATACTTTTCTCCCTTTGGCTCCTTATGCTCTTCCTCCCTCCCTTCCCCTTCCCCCTTCCCCCCCTCTCCCACCCAACTTGGAGTTTACTCAAGGAAATCACCACTTACAGCTTAGATGTAGCTCATGTCTAGGCGATTCAAAGCAATAATGTGGTGTCAGACAATATTTCACACCACTGAAAATGTAAAAGATACAAAGGACTCACAGGAGCCCATAAATAGATAGAGAAAACACAGAAGGCACTCAAAGCCACTTGTAGTAGTTCATAAGCAGATATAAAAACACATAAAACACCCAAATAGACTTTTTAAACTGCTGAACAAGCAATGGACTTTCCCGATAGACTTGCTTTGTTTGAATCACTTATTGCAATAGTAACAAAGTCAATGCCCCTTCCTTCCCTGAGCCACAGATGACTTTTCACTGTTCTTCCATTCTTCAGGTTCACTTGGGTGAGTTTCTTCTTTCTTTAAAAAGGATAGAGAGAAAGTCTGACCCTTCACTATGACAGGTGGGATTTATACCAGGAATGCAGGGTTGGTTCAGTATTAGGAAAACTATCAACAGAATTGACCATATCAAATACAAAACCAACAGAAATCACATGATTATATCTCAATAGCTGCTAAAAAGCTTTTTACAAAATACAGCACCCATTCCTATTAAAAATACTAGAGAGCATAGGAATAAAGGGAATGTTCCATAAAATGGTAAGTAGCATCTATATAAAACCATCAGCAAGCATTATATGTAATGGGGATAAGCTAGAAGCCTTCTCAATAAGATCAGGGCTGCAGTAATGAAGCCTATTATCACCACTATTATTTAATATAGTACTAGAAATGTTAGCTGTAGCAATAAAAGAAGAAAAAGAAATTGAAGGAATTAGAATGGGCAATGAAGAAACAAGACTACCACTCATTGCAGATGATATGATGGTATACGTAGAGAACCCTAGAGAGTCAACTACACAACTACTTGAAATAATTAACAACTTTAGCAAAGTTACAGGATATAAGACAAGCCCACATAAATAATCAGAATTTCTTTATATGACCAACAAAGCCCAGCAGCAAGAGATAGAAAGAGAAATTCCATTTAAAATAACTGCAAACAATATATAATACTTGGGAGTCTACCTTCTAAGACAAACCCAGGAACTATATGGACAAAATTACAAAACACTTTTCACATAAATAAAGTCAGATCTAAATAACTGGAAAAATATCAATTGCTCACAGGTAGACTAAGCCAATATAATAAAAATGACAATTCCGCCTAAACCAATTAACTTATTCAGTGCTATACCAATCAAACTACCAAAAATTATTTTATAGCACTGAAAAAATAACAACAAAATTCATCTGGAGGAACAAAAGGTCAAGAATATCAAGAGAATTAATGAAAAAAATACAAAGCAAGATGGCCTAGATCTCAAACTATATTATAAAGCAGTAATCATCAAAACTATTTGGTACTGGCTAAGAAATAGAATGGTGGATCAGTGAAGTGGAATAGATTAGGTATGCAAGACATAGTAGTCAATGACTTTAGTAACCTAGTGTTTGAAAGACCCAAAGATCCCAACTTTTGGGATAAGAACTCACTATTTGACAAAAACTGCTGGGAAAACTAGAAAACAATAGAACACAAACTAGCTATAGACCAGCATCTCACACGCTATACCAAGATAAATCAAAATGGGTACATGATTTAGACATAAAGAGTGACACCATAAGCAAATTAGAAGAGCAAGGAATAGTCTACCTGTCAGATCTATGGAGAAGGGAAGAATTCATGACTAAACAAGAGATAGAGAGCATCATGAAATGTAAAGTAGATAATTTTAATTCTATTAAACTAAAAAGCTTTTGTATAAACAAAACCAATGCAACCAAGGTTAGAAGGAAAGTAGAAAGCTGGGAAATAATCTTTATAGCAAGTGTCTGATAAAGGCCTCATTTCTCAAATACATAGAGAACTGAGTCAAATCTGTAGGAATACAAGTCATTCCCCAATTGATAAATGGTCAAATGATATGACTAGGCAGGAAGAAATCAAAGCTATCTATAGGCATATGAAGAAGTGCTCTAAATCATTTTTGATTAGAGAAATGTAAATTAAAACAACTCTGGGGTACCACTTTGCACCTATCAGATTGGTTAACATGACGAAAAAGGAAAATGATGAATTTTGGTGAGGATATGGGAAAATTGGGACATTAATGCATTATTGGTGGAGTTCTGAATTGATCCAACAATTCTGGAGAGCGATTTGGAACAATGACAAAGGGGCAACCAAACTGTGCGGACTCTTTAACCCAGCAATACCACCACTAGGTCTGTATCCCAAAGAGATCACAAAAAAGGGAAAAGGACCTATGTGTGCAAAAATATTTATAGCAACCCTTTTCATGGTAGCAAAATGTTGGAAATTGAGGGCGTGTCCATGAATTGGGGAATGGCTGAACAAGCTGTGGTATATGAATGTAATGGAATACTACCTTACAATAAGAAATGAGGGAGATTTCAGATAGATTTCAGAAAAACCTGGAAAGAGTTGTATGAACTAATGCAAAGTGAAATGAGCAGAACCAGGAAAACATTATACACAACAACAACATTGTGTGATGATCAACTATGAATGACTCAGCTCTTCTCAGTCACACAAAGATCCAAAACAAGTACAAATGACTTATGAAGGAAAATGCTATCTACATTCTTTCGTCACAATTGTGACTAATA
The DNA here is from genome assembly GCF_011100635.1 of Trichosurus vulpecula. NCBI lineage: Eukaryota > Metazoa > Chordata > Mammalia > Diprotodontia > Phalangeridae > Trichosurus > Trichosurus vulpecula. Next base: position 298,485,853 of record NC_050573.1, on the reverse strand, counting down.
TGGAAATTTACCATACATGATAGCACATATATAACCTATATCAAATTGCCTACTGTTTTCAGAAGAGGGGAGGGAGGGAGAAAAATTTGGAACTCAAAATATTCTAAAAATGAATGCTAAAAGATGTCTTGATATGTAATTGGGAAAAAATAAAATACTATTAAAAATAAATAAAGTCTGACCCTGGAATATAAAACTATCAAACTCGATTTGCCCGAGGCAACTCCTAAGGCTGGAGCTATCCAAGGAATTTCCCTTCTCTGGCTCAAAGAAAGGTAGACTTTGGGACTGTGCTACCTAAGAAATAAAAATCTCTCCTTGTCTAAACCTGGGATTTGGGTTTAGGGTCATTTCTCTTAGGTCATGTGGGCAAGCATATGTATCCTTCTGCCATATGCTTCTGTAGGAGATCTATCAATGCCCTGGTTGGTGACATCTCTTGGGCTGGGAAAGCCAATTTTCAGCTTCCTGGTGCTCTTAGCTGTGATCAGAAAGCTGTTAGCAAACATTTGTAAATCTCATGTACTACCGCTATGAAGTAGCCATTGTTGGTTGCTTGATGGGTTGGGACACTGTACACATACACAGGCTGTCTCCTCTCAAGACCTAAATCTGTTGTGGGTGTTCTGCCTTTTGAATAGAAAAAATGAAAAGGGAACCCCAAAGTACTCAACTCCTCTCTCAGTTTGCTTTATCCACCTTTGCAAAAGCATGGCTCTTTGACGAAAGGTTATCCTCCTAACTACAAGTCATCCACAGGTCCTGGAAGCAGCCTCAGTCACTCTACATGAATCAATCCAATCTAATTCAACAAATGTTTATTAAACACCTTCCTACTTTAGTTGAAGGGGATTGGAAATGTCTTCTTACCACAAAATGTGATTTTTGAAAGGTCAGGAGAGTGAACTACCAGGAGTTCAGGATCTGGAGTCCATGCTGGGATTTTCAGGAAGCCAAATTTGAGGAGCTAAGTCCCAAGAGATCTTCTTGACTCAGTCCTGCATAAGAGAAATTCAGACTCAGTCATCCGTCTGCCATGCCTCTTTGGAAGTGAGTTTGGTAGGGGTGAATGTTATAGAGAAACTATTAAAAATCTGAGCCCACTCTCCCCAGGAATAAAGGTAGTATAAGGGTAAGTATGTTCTTAGGTGTTGGGCAAAGGTGTGATGTTTATAATTCTGTCTTTGCTATATCTTTGCAGTAAATATCTCTTTGTAAAAATTAATTGATGTTAAATGGAACTGGGACATTAATCATTAGCAGGTATAGTGACAGGAATGGGGACCGGAGACAATAGCATTAGAGAAAGATTTCCTAAACCTCTTGGGAATGTAGACAGCCTTACTCTGCAAGAATTAAGTTCAATTTCACTGCAAAACATATATACATAATCCAGCACTTAAGTTTCAAAGCTATCTCATGTATCCATATACTGACCATATCTGAAAATATGTTTCATTCTATGTCTCTAGTTCATTGTTTCTCTGCCAAGGGGAGGGAAACATCCTTTATCATTAGTTCCCAGGAGTTGAGATTAGAGAAAACAATTTAAACACCAAATAAAAAAGCATTTTTTGTATGCATGGCAGAACACAAAAAGAGTATTCTCTATGAAATACTGGATTTCCATTTCATACCTTTTGGTTTTTTGAAGTGCATAATTCTACATTGTTTTCAAAAATTCCACTCCTCTCTACTTTCTATCTTCATTCTCTTCTGCGTACTTTAAAATGTTCCAATCTACATGCCCTCAGGTCCCTTTGCATTACTTTTGCTTGCTAAACCACCAACCTTCACCTCCATTATCCCCCACTAAAAGCTGAGAATAGGAAAAGGAAACAAAAAGAAACCTTGTAACAAATAATCCTCATCAAGCAAAACAAATTCACATAGTGGCCATGTCAAAAAATGCAGGCATCTGTACCTTGTATCTTTCAATTCGCTGTCAGAGGTACTTAATTACAGGTCTTTGTATGTATGGTTGATAATTATGTTGATTAGAGTTCTTAAGTCTTTCAAAATTGTTTTTCTTTGCAACGTTTTATCTTGTATAAAGTGTTCTCCAGGTTCATGCTTTCTCAATCTGCATTCATTTCTACTACCTAGGATTCTAAGAAATCCCTTCTTGTAATTTTGTATGGCACAAAATATCCCATTATATTCATATAACAAATTCGTTTAGCCATTCAAAGTTATTTTTCTTTAAAATCTTGTAGTTATTTTATAAATTGTTCTCCTGATTCTGATCTCCTCTCTCTGTCTGCTTCAATTCATACAAATCTTCCCAGGCTTCTCTGAAACTGTCTTCATTTCTTACAGCATAATGTTTTTCTGTTGTGATAAGTTATTATCATTCCCTATTTGATAAGCACCAGCTTCGTTTCTAGTTCTTTGATATAATCAAAAGCACTATTATGAATATTTTGCACAAATGAGTCCTTGCACAATTTAGTAGTTTTTTGGGGGAAGTTCCAAATAAAGTTGGACCAATTCACAACTTGACCAACTGTGTATTAGTGTGCTCGTCCTCCCACAAACACTCTAACAATTATAATTTTTTTGGGTTATCTTTGCAAATCTGATGAATGTGAGGTGAAACCTCAAGTTTTCAGTTCTCTTAATATTAATGATTTAGAACATTATCTCCTCCTGATATGTTTGTTGATAGCTTCATCTTCTTTTTTTGAGGACTGCCTGTTCATATCTTTTGGCCTATTGAGGAATGGTTATTATTCTTATATATTTAAATAATTTCCCTTTATATGTCTGATATCCCACCTTTATCAAGTTTGTCTTTATTCCTATGAAAATGGGTTTTTTTGGTTGTATTCATATAATTCTTGAGTGTCTCTTGGTAGATGGACTTCCCAGCATTTTATTCATTTTGCAGTTATTTTGAGTAGCATTTCCCTTTGTATCTTTTCCTCCTGTGTTTTGTGGATAATATAGTGAAAGACTGGTGATTTGTAAAGGACTTTTTATATTCTGGTACTTTTTTGAAGTTATTGTTTCAATTCATTTTTAGTTGACTACCTAGGGTTTTGTAAGTGGACAATTATATTATCAGCCAAAAGCAATAATTTTGTTTTCTTTTTGCTTATGCTTATTCTCTTAATTTCTCTTTCTTACTTTATTGCTATGGCTAGCATTTCTAGACTTATACAAAATAATTCTGGTGATAAGACACTTTTTCTTTACCCTTGATCTTATTGGAAAGTTCTGTAGTATTTCTCTATTATAGAAAATGCTAGGTTTTAATTTTAGCTTGATCCTATTTATTATATTCTTGGGCAGTTTGGTAGTATAGTAGATAGAATGCTGGGCCTGGAGTCAGGAAGTCCTAAGTTCAAATGTAGCTTCAGACAACTACTAGCTATGTGACTCTAGGGAAGTGTCTTAACTCCGTTTGCCCCACTTTCCTAACCTGTAAAATAAGCTGAAGAAAGAAATGGCAAACCACTCCAAGAAAACCCCAAAAGGGATCACAAAGAGTCTAACATGATGAAATGACTGAATAACAGAAACAACTTATCATGTGAAGGGAAAGTTGATTTATTCCTATGATTTTTGATTTTTTAAAAACAGAAATTGGTGTATATTGTTAAAACCTTTTAGAGCATCTAGTGACATAGTGACATGTGAGTTCTTAATTAATATGGTCTATGGTATTTATAGTTTTTCTCCTATTAAGCCAGTCACCTTGTATTTCTGGCACAAATCTTACCTGATCAAAGGTATAATTTTTTAAAATATGCTTGCGTAGTCTCTTCGCTAATATTTTATTCAGTGTAAGTGTTGATATTCATGAGGTATATTGATAGACAGTTTTTTTTCTTGGTTTTATCTCTCCCTGGTTTAGACATCAAGACCACATTTGTATCATGAAAGAAATTTGGTAGGAAATCTTTCTCTCTCTCTCTCTCTCTTTCTTTCTCTCTCTCTCTGTCTCTCTCTGTCTCTGTCTCTCTCTGTCTCTCTGTCTCTCTCTGAACTTAAGAGATAAAACAAGCACTTCAATGACATAGTAGAATAGAAAAAAGGTGATTGTACATTAAACTGCAAATCTATTATGTATAACTTGCTATTCCTTTTATATGTATAAATGTATAAAAGAATAAAATGTATAAATAATGTCATCATGTAACTCTTTTTTCCCCTTTTTTCCCTTCTGTTGCAACAATTCAGCTAGCAGTCACTGTGGGGGTGAAAGACTAACACAAGCCTAACAACAAGAATGCTGTCAGCACAGATTCTTTGGATCTGCTTTACTAAGGAAAACAATGTTAAGGGGTTAATAATCTTATTTCAATCCAACACACAAATATCATTCACTTAGTTCAGGGGAAAAAGCCAGCACCCTGAACTTCAGAGCAAATACAAATAAATTACAAAGATACATTATAAACAGACCAAATACAATTTGTAGTTACCAAGAAGGCATCAACACCTGGGTTCACAAGCTGGAGGGCTCTTAACTACAGCTTCCCAGAGTCTCCACATCAACACTCCTCCAAGAGTGAAAGCCCCAAGCAAATAGCTCTGTTCTCTCTTTTTATAGTCTTTGGACTTCATCAAACATCTGAGCAATCAGAATTTAGGCGCATACTATTGGCTCTGGTTTTAGCAACTCCCCTCAGGACCCCAAGGGCTTCACTCCCACATAGGTTTAGCACCTAGTAGGTAGGGGTTTGGGCTTGGGGCTTTGCACCTAGTAAGGCTCAATCAAAGACACTTAATTAATTTAGCATTCTAAAACAGTAAAGAAGTCCCAACTTAATTGATATTACACCTCTCTCCCCCCTCCCTCTAGGAATGGCTACCATTAGACATAAATGTGTGTGTGTGACACACACACACACACACACATATGTATATAAAACCATTCTATACATACTTCTATTTGTCAGTTCTTTCTCTGAATGCACATAGCATCTTCCTTCATATGTCCTTTGTGGTTAATTTAAGTATTTATAATAGTCAAAATGACAGTCACTCAAAATTGTTCTTAAAACAATATTACTGTATACAATATTCTCTTGGTTCTGCTCATTTTACTAACTTCATTATTTCTTGCAAGTCTATCCATATTATGTTGTTTTTGTCATCTGTTTTAATATTATTTAGAATTTTGGAGTTTGCATTAAATAAAGAACTTCAGTGACTTCCAGGTTCTTCTCTCTACAGATCTGAGTAGCTCCTTTGTTTCAGTTCTTATGTCATTGAATCTGGTCTCAAGATTAAAGTTATTTCCAAACTGCCATGTGATAGTCTGTCACTTGTTGAATGATTTGGAGTTTAGAGTACTATTAACAAAAAGCCCTTGGTAAGATCTAGCACATATTATATTGGCATATAATGAAAAAGATTCATATTTTCAGGCCATTTCATAACATCTCATGGTTAGCCTCCTTTAGTAAGTCAGAATTTCTGGCAGGGGTATTGCTCTTTGTCATTTTTTTCCCAGTGTATTTTTCTTTCTTGTTTTACTAGAGCATGAAGGAGTCCTACTTGCTGGTACTTAAGATTTCACTTAATGTAAGTGGACTTACCATCTATCCTTTGTGTCAGCCATCACTGTGGTCCTGAATTAGGGCTGGACTACAACCCTCTTCCGTAGAATCTTATGAGCAATTGAATCACACTGACTGGTTACTAAAGAAGCAGTGGAATCCGCAGATCCCAGTTTTCCAGCATTTCAGGGTTCCTGTCAGGCCTTCACTGTTTCATAGCAGCTTCAGGATACACACAATCTAAACTTTCTACTCTGCCATTGTAACCCTTTTGACATGGAAAATGGGTGAAACTTTGAGGGCATAATGATGTTAATGATAATGGTGGTGTAATGATGATGAAGATGATGATGGTGGTGGTGATGATATTCATGAGGATAATGTTGATGATGATGATGGTGGTGCTTGTATGATGGTGATGATGACCAACCAAACTGCAGTGTTTGCTGCTCTTCACACATGACACTTCTATTTTCATGCCTATGCACTGGATTCCTGAAATACACATGCTTCACCTTCATCTCTTAGAATGCCTTGTTTCTTTCACAACTTTGCTCAAAAGACCCCTTCTTGAATAATATTTTATTTTCCCAATTACATGTAAAAACAATTTTTAACATTCTTTTTAAAAATTCTGAATTCCAAATTCTCTCTTTTCTTCCATCCTTTCCTCCCTCCATGAGACAGTAAACAATTTGAAATAGGTTATACATGTGCAATCATGCAAAACATATTTCCCTATTAGTCATGTTCTGAAAGAAAACACAGACAAAAGAAACCCCATAAAATAAAATGAAAAAGAGTATGTTTTGATCTGCGTTCAGACTCCATCAGTTTTTTCTCTGGAGTGGATAGCATTTTTCATCATGAGTCCTTTGGAATTGTCTTGGATCATTGTATTGCTGAAAATAGCTAAATCATTCACAGTTGATCATCGCACAATGTTGCCGTTACTGTGTACAATGTTCTCTTGGTTCTGCTCACTTCACTTTGCATCAGTTCGTGTAAATCTTTCCAGGGTTTTCTGAAATCCAACTGCTCATCATTTCTTCTAGCACAACAGTATCCTATTACAATTATATACCACAAGTTATTCAGCCATTCCCCAATTCATGGGCATTTCCTCAGTTTCCGATTCTTTGCTAGTAAGTGTGTCAAGTGTCTCAGGCTGGATTTGAACTGAGGTCCTCCTGACTCCAGGGCCAGTGCTCTACTCACTGCACCACCTAGCTGCCCCTGCTATAAATATTTTTTTTGTAAAAATTGATCCTTTTCCGCTGAAAAAAAAATCTCTTGGCATATAGACCTAGTAGTGGTATTGCTGGATCAAAGGGTATGAACAATTTGATAGCCCTTTGGGCATAGTTCCAAATTGCTCTCCAGAATGGTTTGATCAGTTCAAAATTTCACCAATAATACATTAGTGTCCTAATTTTCCCACATCACCTCCAACATTTATCATTTTCCTTTCCTGCCATATTAACCAATCTAATAGGTGTGAGTTGTTTTAACTAGCATTTCTCTAAAGAATAGCGATCTAGAGCATTTTTATATGACTATAGATAGCTTTGATTTCTTCATGTGAAAACTGCCTGTTCATATCCTTCAACCATTTATCATTTGGGGGAATGATCTGTATTTTTATAAATGTCACTCAGTTCTCCATATATTTGAGAAATAGGCCTTTATCAGAGATACTTGCTATAAAGATTGTTTCCCAGCTTTCTTCTTTCCTTCTAATCTTGGTTGCATTGGTTTTGTTTGTGCAAAACCTTTTAAATTTAGTATAATCAAAATTATCCATTTTATAGCTCATAGTGCTCTTTATCTCTTGTTTGGTCATAAATTCTTCTCTTATCCATAGATCTGCCTGGTAAACTATTTTATGCTCCCCTAATTTGCTTATGCTATCACCCTTTATATTTAAATCATATATCCATTTTGACATTATCTTGGTATGTGGTATAAGATGTTGATCTATACCTAGTTTTTGCCATACCATTTTGTAGTTTTCCCAGAAGTTTTTGTCAGATAATAAGTTCTTGTCCCAAAAGCTTGAATCTTTGGGTTTATCAAACACTAGATTAGTATGGTCATTTACTGCTGTGTATTGTAGACCTAATCTTTTCCACTAATCTGCTGCTCTATTTCTTAGCCAGTGTAAGATTGTTTTGATGATTACTGCCTTATAATACAGTTTGACATTACTATGGCTAGGCCACCTTCCTTCACATTTTTTTTCATTAATTACTTTGATATTCTTGACCTTTTGTTCTTCTAGATGAATTTTGTTATTATTTTTTCTAGCTCTATGAAATAATTTTTTGTTAGGTTAATTGTTATGGCACTAAAAAAGTAAATTAATTTAGGTAGGATGTTCATTCTTATTGCATTGGTTTTGTCTACCCATGAACACTTGATATTTTTCAAATTATTTAGATCGCACTTTATTTGTGTGAAATGTTTTATAACTGTGTTAAAAAAGATACATTCTATGCTATCCACATCTAGAGAAAAAACTATGGCATTTGAATGCAAATTGAAGGACACTATTCTTCTCTTTTTTTTCTTTTTCATGGTCTTCCCCTTTTGTTCAAATTCTTCTTTCACAACATGACTAATGTGGAAATACGTTCAATATACATACATGTATACATATATGTGTGTACATGTACAGCCTATACCAGATTGCATGCTGTTTTGGGGAAGGGGAAGGGGAGGGAGAAAACAAAATTTGGAACTCAAAATCTTATAAAAGTGAATATTGAAAATGAAAAAAAATTGTGTAAAATTGTTTTAACCTGTAACTGAGGAAAAAATTAAATGTTATATATATACATACACACACACACACACACACACACACACACACACACACACACATATATATAAAGAAACAAAAAAAGATACATTCTGCACATCTTTCTTAATCTCCCTAGCTTTTAGTGCTCTGCCTGACAAATTTTTCTTATATTTATTTTATGTACATTGTGTACATGCTTTCTCCCTCAATAGGATGTAAGCTCATTGAGGTCAAAGACTTTTATTTTTATTTCTGCATTGAGTGCGGTGCCTACAACATACTAATGAGTCACTTAATAAACGCTCATTGATCGATTGATTGAGGATGAGGATGATATCATCCCCTGAATTATCTAAAAATACCCTGCTGGGGAATCATCATGGTATGCAAGAAGGAGTTGGAAGACCTGGGTTTGAAGTCTATTTCAGCTGCTTATTAGCTGCATGAACCTTACTAGGCGTGGTGAGAGGGTACAGTGGAGAGAGTGCTGGGCCTAGAGTCAGGAAGATCTGAGTTCAAATATGATACTCACTAGCTGTGGGACCCTGGACACAATCCCAACCTTCGTTTGCCTCCGTTTCTTCCTCTATAAAATGGGGATAATAATAGCACCCGCCTCCCAGGTTTGTTGTGAGGATCAAGGAGATAGTAATTGTAAAGCACTTGGCCTAGTGCCTGGTAGAAAGTAAGCACTATATAAATTTAGTAATTATTAATATTAAGTCACAGGCTCCCTTTCCTCATCTGGAAAATGGGGAAAATATTTAAAGTATCCTATCTTATTATGAAAAAAGTGCTTTGTAAAAAGCAAAGGATAACAAATATGAGGCATGGTTGTTTGGAAGTAAAAAAGGTAAAGAAGGGTCCTTTTCTCCAGTGTTTGCCTAGGAATTTGTTTAAACATATTCTATTGGGTAAGTCTAATTTTGACCACAACTTATTTTTTTTAGACTCCAAAGCAGTGTCCATTGACTTTTTCCATTAAAGAATGACTAAGAAACCCTTAGAGTGTTACAGAGAATAGATTTTAACTGCATATCAAACTGCATAGAGAATAAATATCAACAAGGATTGAGCCACTCTCCCTGTGCTAACACAATGTAAAGGGATAGAATAAAAGAGATATTTCTTCAAATCGACTCACGTTTTAAGAAATCTCACTTAAAAAAATTCAGGCTACACACTATTGTTTTAAATTAGAGCTGTCTGAAAACATGTACAAGCATGTTGTAGGTGTCCGAGCAGATCCATCGATCAGGAGGCCAAACTAGGTGCCCTCTAAGGCTCTGTCCTGTCCTAGAAGTCCATGGTTTTGTGAAAAGAAGAAATGACTAGATTATATGCTCTTTGGTGGTGGGGGCTATGTTTCATTTAACCTTATTCCCCCTCTTAGACTTCATCCCTATGGTCTTGTCCGATGTTTTACAGATAAAAGCTGCTCGATAAATGTTGGAGAGACAGAAAATTCCAACACTAGCATAAGTGATGTTGGATGGATGGGACTTTAGTTTCAGGTTTTTACTAACCAATGAGGAAATTTTGTAGCCATGTAACTTATGATTTTTCAAAATAATAAAAGAATGGAAGCCAAGATGGTGGCCGGAAAGCAGGGACAAGCGTGAGCTCCCTGCTGAGTCCCTCCAAAAACCTATAAAAAATGGCTCTGAAACAATTCTAGAACTGCAGAACCCACAAAACAGCAGAGGGAAGCAGGGCTCCAGCCCAGGACAGCCTGGATTGTCTCTGGCTGAGGTCTATCTCACACAGAGCTGGGAGGGGAGCGGAGCAGAGCCCAGTGTGAGCAGTGAGGACCAACCGGACCAGGACCTGGGCGGAGCGGGCCCTAGCGCCCTGAATCAGTGAGCTGCAGCAGTTACCAGACTTCACAACCCACAAACACCAAAGACAGCGGAGAAGGTTAGTGGGAAAAGCTGTGGGAGTGGGAGGAGTTCCCAGTTCGGCTTCCAGCCCCGGGGGCAGCGGAGGTGGGGCAGCTACAGCTGTTGTTGCTTCTGGCCCCTGGCCCACCTGGTGGGAAGAATTAAGTGGCGGATCAGAGCAGGAGTGCACAGCCTGCTGAAGATTTAAGCCCAGTTCGGGTTGGGGGTTCTTGGGGAAGGAGGAGTGCTGGTGTGGCAGAGCTGGCGCATCTCCCCCAAAGGTGGAACACAGAACTCTTTAGTCTACAAGCAATCATACCCCGCTGAAAAACTCAAGGGTCAAGTTAGTTGGTTGGGAATATGGCCAGCAGCGAAAACGCGCCCAGATTCAGTCTCAGACTTTGCATTCTTTCTTTGGTGACAAAGAAGACCAAAACATACAGACAGAAGTTAACAAAGTCAAAGAGCCTACAACAGAAACCTCCAAGAAAAACATGAACTGGTCCCAGGCCATGGAAGAGCTCAAAAAGGATTTGGAAAAGCAAGTTAGAGAAGTAGAGGAAAAATTGGGAAGAGAAATGAGAAGGATGCAAGAAAACCATGAAAAACAAGTCAATGACTTGCTAAAGGAGACCCAAAAAAATACTGAAAAAAATATTGAAGAAAACAACACCTTAAAAAATAGACTAACTCAAATGGCAAAAGAGCTCCAAAAAGCCAATGAGGAGAAGAATGTCTTGAAAGGCAGAATTAGCCAAATGGAAAAGGAGGTCCAAAAGACCACTGAAGAACATACTACTTTAAAAATTAGATTGGAGCAAGTGGAAGCTGGTGACTTTATGAGAAATCAAGATATTATAAAACAGAACCAGAGGAATGAAAAAGTGGAAGACAATGTGAAATATCTCACTGGAAAAACCACTGACCTGGAAAATAGATCCAGGAGAGATAATTTAAAAATTATTGGACTACCTGAAAGCCATGATCAAAAAAGAGCCTAGATATCATCTTTCAAGAAATTATCAAGGAGAACTGCCCTGATATTCTAGAGCCACAGGGCAAAATAGAAATTGAAAGAATCCATCGATCGCCTCCTCAAATAGATCCCAAAAAGAAATCTCCTAGCAATATTGTCACCAAATTCCAGAGCTCCCAGATCAGGGAGAAAATACTGCAAGCAGCCAGAAAGAAACAATTTGAGTATTGTGGAAACCCAATCAGAATAATCCAAGATCTGGCAGCTTCTACATTAAGAGATCAAAGGGCTTGGAATACGATATTCTGGAGGTCAATGGAGCTAGGATTAAAACCTAGAATCACCTACCCAGCAAAACTGAGTATCATGCTCCAAAGCAAAATATGGATTTTCAATAAAATAGAGGACTTTCAAGCTTTCTCAGTAAAACAACCAGAGCTGAATAGAAAATTTGACTTTCAAACACAAGAATCAAGAGAAGCATGAAAAGGTAATCAGGAAACAGAAATTGCAAGGGACTTACTAAAGTTGAACTGTTTTGTTTACATTCCTACATGGAAAGATGACATGTATGATTCATGAGACCTCAGTATTAGCGTAGCTGAAGGGAGTATGCATATATATATATGTGTATATATATATATATATATGTTTATGTATCTATATAAGTGAATGTGTATGTATGTATATATCTATGTGTGTGTGTGTATGTGTATATATATATATATATATACATATATATATATATATGTGAAAGAGAGAGAGAGAGAGAGAGAGAGAGAGCAGACACAGGGTGAGTTGAAGATGAAGGGAAGATATCTAAAAGAAATAAAATCAAATTAAGGGATGAGAGAGGAACATACTGAGAGAGGGAGATAGGGGGAGATAGAATGGGGTGGATTATCTCGCATAAAGGTGGCAAGAGGAAGCAGTTCTGTGGGAGGAGGTGTAGCCAGAATGGCCTTTGTTTTCTTTGAATGACTCAGCTTACCTCATTGAGCCTCTGGACACTGAGGCTTGCTCTTCCGGGGCAGGAAGCCCAAAGAGCATTCCAGGCAGCAGACAACTTCCTGTGTGATGAGTCATGGGGCTGGCTGAGGGGAGGTGTTAACGGCTACGCTAGGGGGAGGGGCCAAGTCAAGAACCAATCGGCCCTGGTCGTTCAGGCGGTGCTTGATGATGTCAAAAACTCTATAAGAGGGGAGAGGACAGCTTGAAGATCCTCTTTTCCTTTTCCGGTTGGAGCCAGAGACAGTTACAGCGACAGTTACAGCGACAGTTACAGCGACAGTTACAGCGACAGTTACAGTGACAGTTACAGTGACAGTTACAGCTACAGTTACAGCCACAGCCACAGCTGAAGCAGGAGCTGCCAGTAGCAGAGCTGACCTACGGGAGAAAGCTGAACAAAGACTTCAGGCCAGTGGGTAATCTTATTACCATAGAGGGGGAAACATGATTTTGCTTTACGCAATCATGCTTCTCTGTAGCCTCCTGGTTACTCTTTCAAGGCGTACTTATTGGGCCTGGAAGCTTTTGATCAATATATCAAAATGGGGTTGCTGGTTCATGGGTTGGTTACTGTGGAGCCTAAATAAATGTTTTGATTCTTCTGCCTTCTACTTTGAGAGTTTCTTATATCCGGCAGTTCCGAACGTTTCAGACATGTTTATGATCCTCTTTGAGATTATAAACTCTGCCCTCCTAATACATTTGGCGACCAGGATGGGATTGCTAGGTATAAGATCTCTATTTAGAAGCAGAACAATTCCAGAGGAAGAGATGAATATCCCAGGATGGGAGGATCCATTTTATTCCTCCCTAGCAAAAGAATTGGCTAAAAAAGCTGGACCCTGTGAAAACTGGGAACCAAGGCTACGGAGAGGAGATCCTAGGGATTTGGAAAAGTGTTTACGAGAAGTTGGGATTCAGTCAGGGGCATCACTATCTAGGCAAAGCTGGATAGTGTTATCAGCCTACCGGCTAGTATACGAAAGATTGAGATTAAGTGAAAGACATGGGGGCACTCCTACCCCACAGGAAGAAGGGGAATCTCAGATAGCAGGAGACCAAACTGACTCAAATGAGAACTTTTCTATTAATGTGGCTAAGAGCAACAGGAGACCAAAAAAGCCCAGAGTGCATTTCAACCCAGCCCAGAAAGAGCCTGACTGCCTGCTTCGTCCTAGCCATGGTGGCAGAGGAAGTGAGTGGGGAGAGAATGAGACAATGTTAGGGGCTGAGGCACAAAACACTACTGGGGTTCAGGATGTGCCTCACACAGAGAATAGGAGATGGTTAAATGATCAGACAAGGGCTCGACCCATACAAAGGAGGAAGACAGAAACCCGAGGTGAAGATTCAGTTACAAGGGAAATTCAGGAAGATTTCTCACCACAAGAGGTCACAGATATTTTGAGTAGATTCAGCCAAAGAATAGGAGAACCATTGATATCTTGGATGGTAAGACTCAGTGATCAAGGGGCCAGTGGAATATCAGTAGATAGGACAGACTGCATGAGATTCATAGGTATCAGCCATGATCCTCTAGTTCAACAAGCTTTTAGGGAACATCATCAGCAAGGAGATGGTGATAGCAGGACTACTCTGTTGGCATTAGCCGCTGTGGGATGCAATAAGAGATATGCTACTGATTCTATGTGGCCCACTGAGCACAGACCCTGGTATTCACTTAGAGATTGTATCATGAGACTAAAGGAGGAGGTAATGAAGACTGCCATTATGATAGGAACTGCAGACAAATATTACAATGATCCAATGGAACTGCCTCATAGGAATTTAATAATTAGGACAGCTCCCCCTGCTTATAAACAACTAATTTTGAATTTATTACTTGGAGAAGTAGGGAGCCGTCTTACAACAGTGATAAATAAGATTTTACAGTTACATGACTTAGGTGACTGGGGAAGGGATAGATCTCCTCGAGAGAGAAGGGTGAATAACCAGCAAACTTGGCGCCAAAGGAGAGTAACAAGGAAAGAAATGTTTACTGCTCTATTGAGAGCAGGGGTAGGTTTTGAAATGATAGATGGAATTCCAACCAATGAATTATATAGAATGTACAGAGATAAAGGCCTTGATAACAGGAGAGATAGGGAAATAAGAACTGCTCCTGCAAATACTACAGATGTTGAACCTTCAAACCCAAGTGAATCACATGAAAGGGAATACTAGGGAACAGGCCGAGCCCCAGTCCAAATTAAGGAAATACACAGGCTGGATTGTAGACCTCACATTAACTTGACCATATATTGGAAAAATGGGTCAAGTACGGTAACTGAGGCATTAATAGATACTGGGGCCGAGGCCACCCTTATTTATGGAAATCCAGACAAGTTCAGCCATGGAACTCCTATTACCATTACAGGACTAGGAGGGACTGAAATATCAGCCAGGCAAGTTAAATTAATGATGAAAATTGGACAGTTGCCCAAGAAAGAATATAGTGTGGTTATTGTGCCTATTCCCGAATACATCATTGGAATAGACATATTGAAGGGTATGACCTTAAATTTACCCGAAGGGAAATACCAATTTGCTGTGAGGAAAATGGGCATTAATGCAGTCTTAGTGGGGAAAATCAAGATGGATCCAATCACTTTGCCCGAACCTTCTAAAATAATTACTTTGAGGCAATATCGTGTGCCAGGTGGGCAAGACGAAATTGCCAACACTATAAGAGAATGTGTTGAGGCAGGAGTGTTAGTCCCTACAACTACTCAATGGAACAACCCTGTCTGGCCAGTCCGAAAGTCAGATGGAACATGGAGGATGACAGTAGATTATAGACAGCTGAACAAAGTGACTCCTCCCTTGTATGCTGCTGTCCCAGACACGGTTACTTTAATAGAGAGAATACAAAAACGTGAAGGGACTTGGTATGCAGTTATTGATTTGGCCAATGCCTTCTTTACAATCCCAATAGACCCCAAGCAATGGAATCAGTTTGCTTTTACTTGGCAAGGCCGACAGTATACATTTACACGCCTGCCGCAAGGATATATTCATAGCCCAACTATTTGCCACAGGATTGTAGCTGAACATTTGGATGAATTAAAGTTACCTGGTGTACAGCTTACACATTACATAGATGACATCATGATACAGGGAAAGAATATAAAGGAGGTGGAGGAGAGTTTAGCATTATTAATTGACCATATGAAAAGCAAAGGATGGGAAATCAACCCCGCAAAGGTTCAAGGGCCAGCTCAAACTGTAAAATTCTTGGGGATACAGTGGAATAGAGGACTGCGAGAAATTCTCCCACAAGCTCGACAAAAAATCCAGGATTTTCCCACCCCTACCAATAAGAAAGAGGCCCAAAAGTTCATAGGGCTGTTTGGTTATTGGAGACACCACATCCCACATTTGGGACAGATTTTAAAACCCTTGTATAAAGTCACCAGAAAGAAATATGAATTTGACTGGGGACTTGAACAAAGTAGAGCCTTTGAGGAAGCAAAGGCTGCTATTCAATTAGCTCTAGACTTATGGCCTATGCAAAATGGGCCAGTGGAGTTACAAGTGACTGTACAAGATGACTATGCAAATTGGAGTCTGTGGCAAAAACAACAAAGCCGAAGTGTACCTTTAGGCTTTTGGTCAAGGAAACTGCCCTCATCTGGAGTGCAATATACACCTTTTGAGAAGCAGCTGTTAGCTGCATATTGGGCTTTAGTAGAAACTGAGCAACTAACTCTGGGTCATGAAGTGGTATTAAGGCCTGGAATTCCAATTATGACTTGGGTAATGAGTACCCCAGCTTCTCACAGAATTGGACATGCACAAGAGGCAAGCATAATCAAATGGAAGTGGTATATTCAGAATAGGTCCAGAGCAGGCAAAAGTGGAGTTTCTGCTCTACATGAATCTGTGGCGAACATTGATACTGAGAGCAATGAAAAGCCCCTTGAATCTAAGCAACAGATGGTACCATCCTTAGTGAAATGGAATAATGGATATGACGGACTAAATGAAGAACAGAAGAAACATGCTTGGTTTACTGATGGGACAGCAAAATATTTAGGACAGAAGAGACATTGGAAAGCAGTAGCCTATAACCCCTGTACAAGGAGAACTCTGGAAAGTTCTGGGATAGGTGGAAGTAGCCAATATGCTGAACTGATGGCAGTGCATCAGGCCATCAGAGCAGAGAAAGGAGGACAGTGTCATATATTTACTGACTCGTGGGCGGTAGCTAATGGATTAGCTACGTGGATGCCTATATGGAGGAATCAGAATTGGGAGATTCATGGCAAACAAGTTTGGGGTAAAGAGTTATGGGAAAATATATGGGACATGTCTTTGGTTACAGATCTGTCAGTTTTTCATGTTGATGCTCATGCAACCCTGACCACACCAGAACGCGAGTACAATGCACATGCGGATCGACTAGCAAAGATTGCTACTGAATGTATTGTCCCTACTCCGACTCCAACTGATGACCCAGCCTTAGCAAGATGGGTCCACCAGACTGCTGGCCATTTAGGGGTCCAGGCCACCCATCGATGGGCACAGGATCGAGGTATCAGTATTTCTCATGCGTTGTTAAAACAAATAACAGAGGAGTGTTGTATATGCCAATTAGAAAAAGAACGAACTCTTCCTAGGATAGTTACTGGAGAAATAGCAAGGGGAAAAGTTCCAGCCCAAATTTGGCAGATAGATTATATTGGCCCACTACCCCAGGATAAAGGATGTAAATATGTATGTACGTGTGTTGACACCTATTCAGGTGTACTAGTGGCTTGTCCTTATAAAGACGCAACTCAGAAAAACACCTGTAAAACTCTAGATATTGTAAGTTTATA
Organism: Trichosurus vulpecula; assembly: GCF_011100635.1. Classification (NCBI taxonomy): domain Eukaryota; kingdom Metazoa; phylum Chordata; class Mammalia; order Diprotodontia; family Phalangeridae; genus Trichosurus; species Trichosurus vulpecula. The sequence goes on along the minus strand of NC_050573.1, from coordinate 298,468,853 downwards.
TTATGGAACCCCAATGCAGATTCAAAGTGACAATGGGTCACATTTCAAGGGCAAAGAAGTGAAAAGATATTGTGTGTTGAATAATATAGAATGGATATATCATATTCCATATTACCCACAAGCATCTGGGCTAATTGAAAGAATGAATGGATTGTTGAAAGAACAGCTGAGAAAATTAAGCTCAAATAATTCATATCGACATTGGAAGGATAATTTGTCTATTGCCTTACGTAATTTGAATAATAGGCCCTTAGGGGGAAGTACACCTCTAGCCAGAATGATGACCCCAAATCTGCAGATCAGAGAACAGCAAACATGTGAGATCCAAAACATTGAATTTTGGACTGTGAGGGAAGATGTCCCACTACCAAGTCCAGGAACACCTGGTTCAGCAGGATATGATTTACATTGTATAGAGAATTTTAGATTAAATAGGAAAGAGATAAGAAAAACCCCTACTGGAGTATGTATGAGAATCCCCAAGAATCATCTTGGACGGATATTACCTAAACCAGGATTAGCGGCTCAAGGAATACATGTATTGGCTGGAGTGATAGATTCTAATTATCAAAAAGAAATTGTTGTGACACTCCAGAATATGGGTAAAAAACCTGTACAATTTTGTAGAAATGATAGGATGGTTCAAGTCATTATTATCCCCTGTGAAAAAATACCCTTTGTGAAAACTGACCCTCCTCCCAAAATAACTACTAGAGGGGCAAAAGGGTCTTGCTCCATTGATAGAATAAAGTCAGGAGCTAAGGTATGGGTAAAACGGAAGCCAGATGATATTCCAAAGGCTGCAGAAGTTATAGCCCATGGGAAGGACAACACTGTAACAGTTGTCTATTCAGGGGAAAATAATTACCAAATCGTACCCCTGAACCATATATTTTACCGTGAATAGGTTATAATAATAGATTCACAGACTCCACACGTATGGCTGATGCTGGTAAATGCCATAAGCCACTCAGAGGAAAGGTAACTTTGTGTGATTAACGGATGAAAACTTGTACATTTGGGGAAAGGCTGGGAGGACAATCTTAGTCTGTCTAGGATGGGATCCTCTTGGCTTCCTCATTATGTTCCTTTTGAAAAGAAACATTTCCCACCTGAGTTTGGCTCTGATGTTGGATCTTTGCATAACTGAAATCTCAACCAAACTTGAGATGATTTTATTTGAAGAATTATAGTCCATACTTGTCTATTCTTTTTGTCCTTTGTTTTGGCTAACCTTGTTGCTAGTTTTGTTTCCTTCAGGCTTAAGCACCCTGCACTTTCCGGTGACTGCCTAAGCATGTAGCATTCTTGGAATTCCTGCCAGCTTGTTAAAGAAATGACCTCTGGAATGGGACTTTTTGGGGGCAGGGCCATCTCTACATCCAATTTCAGCATGAAGAAGCTATGGAAAATGAGACCTTCACCCCTCACCCCAAGATTTTGAGCCCCAATCGTTCAAGGGGGGTGGAAATGATGATAGTGTTCTGTTTACTTATTTTGTGTTATCCTTGCTGTGTTGTTTTATTGTTATGATATTATTGATCCTATGTAATGGATACAAGGATTTAGGGGTGGACATTTGAATTATTAATAATTATTTTGGGGATGATTGATTGAAGAGATTATCTTGCTGGGACCTAGGGGTGGATCACATTTGAATCGTAAACCAATATTTAGGAATGTCACCAAATGATATGTTTTGCTTTATAATGAATGATATGTTTTAGTTTCCTTTGTAATTGGATCACAATGTATGTTCTAGGATACATGGCTGATTAGATTATGTATCCTATAACAAGGGGTGGAGTGTAGCCAGAATGGCCTTTGTTTTCTTTGAATGACTCAGCTTACCTCATTGAGCCTCTGGACACTGTGGCTTGCTCTTCCGGGGCAGGAAGCCCAAAGAGCATTCCAGGCAGCAGACAACTTCCTGTGTGATGAGTCATGGGGCTGGCTGAGGGGAGGTGTTAACGGCTACGCTAGGGGGAGGGGCCAAGTCAAGAACCAATCGGCCCTGGTCGTTCAGGCGGTGCTTGATGATGTCAAAAACTCTATAAGAGGGGAGAGGACAGCTTGAAGATCCTCTTTTCCTTTTCCGGTTGGAGCCAGAGACAGTTACAGCGACAGTTACAGCGACAGTTACAGCGACAGTTACAGTGACAGTTACAGCTACAGTTACAGCCACAGCCACAGCTGAAGCAGGAGCTGCCAGTAGCAGAGCTGACCTACGGGAGAAAGCTGAACAAAGACTTCAGGCCAGTGGGTAATCTTATTACCATAGAGGGGGAAACATGATTTTGCTTTACGCAATCATGCTTCTCTGTAGCCTCCTGGTTACTCTTTCAAGGCGTACTTATTGGGCCTGGAAGCTTTTGATCAATATATCAAAATGGGGTTGCTGGTTCATGGGTTGGTTACTGTGGAGCCTAAATAAATGTTTTGATTCTTCTGCCTTCTACTTTGAGAGTTTCTTATATCCGGCGGTTCCGAACGTTTCAGACATGTTTATGATCCTCTTTGAGATTATAAACTCTGCCCTCCTAATACAGGAGGGGAGAGGGCAGGTGAGGGGGGAATGAATGAATCTTGCTCTCATCAGATTTGGCCTGAGGAGGGAATACTATACATACCCAATTGGGTATCTTACCCCACATGAAACAAGAGGGAGGAAGATAAAAAAGGGGGGGGATGATGGAGGGGAGGGCAGATGGGGGTGGAGGTAATCAAAAACAAACAAGGGTCAAGGGAGAGAGGGGGATGGGTTGGGAAGGAGCAAAATATAGTTAGTCTTTCACAACATGAGTATTGTGGAAGGGTTATACATAATGATACACATGTGGCCTATGTTGATTGCTTGACTTCTTAGGGAGGGTGGGTGGGAAGGGAAGAGGGGAGAGAATTTGGAACTCAAAGTTTTAAAAACAAATGTTCAAAAACAAAAAAAAAGTTTTTGCATGCAACTAGAAAATAAGATACACAGGCAATGGGGCGTAGAAATTTATCTTGCCCTACAAGAAAGGAAGGGAAAAGGGGATGGGAGGGGAGTGGGGTGATAGAGGGGAGGGCTGACTGGGGAACAGGGCAACCAGAATATATGCCATCTTGGAGTGGGGGGGAGGATAGAAATGGGGAGAAAATTTGTAATTCAAACTCTTGTGAAAATCAATGCTGAAAACTAAATATGTTAAATAAATAAATTTAAATTAAAAAGAAAAAAAAGAAAATTTAAAAAAAATAATAAAAGAACATTTTCCTAAGAGAATTGTGAGGAGCTTTCAATGCCCGCATACATACCTGTAGTCTTTATTTGCATGCATATTTATACACGCCCAGACAAACATATAAAGGTTTTTTTTAAATTTAATTTAGGGCATATCTCCATTAAGTAGGACATAGTCTTTCACACAAATAGTGGCTACTAAAGAGATCACGTTTTCTTGATACATAGCTCCTGGCAGACTAGCTTTCAGCAGGTGTGGTTTTAGTGTATTTTTAGCACCCTTAACTGGCCTTATTCTCACTTTGAGGTGAATGGGGTGGGGAGGGAGTGTAAAGGCCACGCTGCAATTCATTTCTATAACGGTTTCAAAAAAGGAACTTCTAAGAGGGTAGGATTAGCAGATCACTAGGAATGACTTTGGCCAAGCACCTCAAAGGCTTTGCATGCGTGACCTAATTAATCCCAGCACATTAATTTGAGGGAAACAGGGTATCCTTTTTAAAGATGGAGAAACTGAGATTTGGAGGAGTGAGATTACTTTCTCAAGGTCACACAGAGTTTGTGGTAGAGACAGAAATAGAAGCCAATTTTCCTACCTCCCTAGCTGCCTTTACAGATTAGGCTGGCCTTTTATCATCATGGTCAACTGGCCTTCAATTTTTGCCCAGTAGCTACTGCAATTTTTCTGTAATAAAGTGGTTTTTTCTAAGATCTAATTCCATTGGTAATTCCACTTTCAATCTTTTACTTCCAGAGACTAAGCCGGGGGTGGGGCAGGGGGTGGGGTGAGCTAAGTTTCTCAGCATTCCCTGGGATCCTGTAGCCTTGTCTTCATCTTTGCATGACTATTTTCCACGCTGCTGTCCTTAGAAATGTTCCCTTACTTCTGCTTTCCACCTCTTGTTCTGAGAATTATGTAATCAAATCAGCACTACTGATGCTTTTGAAAAGGGAATTAAAGTTGACTTCACTGACCATCTTTGTGACTTCCCAAACCACCACTGCCTTCTCCTGCTATCATTCTTCTGTCTTCGTTGTCTCCTCCATCCGGATGTAAGCTCCTTAAAAGCAAGGATTGTCTGTGTAACACAGTTGACTCTGGTTCCATTCTCTTAGGGTCAGGTCTGTTACCTCTCCCTCTTTCTACCCTTTTGGGAGTGGGAGAGCCACTTTTCTCTGCTGTTGGCTCAAGCCCTCTCTGGCTACATTCCCTCCATTTTTAGGGATTAGGGCATTTCTTACATTGTGTTAGATGGTCTTTCTACTTGGATTGTCAGTGGGACCTGGCTTTCTAGGTTCCATTTTCTCAAAACCTATTTTCCCCTTAATTTCTTGCAACACCTTTATTGAGATTGCTCTCTTGGAGTTCACCAGCTAATGCCCTAAATAAATCCAGCAGTATTTATTATATCCCCAGTTTCCAAGAACATTCTGCTGCATCTGACTCTATTGACCATTCCTTTCTGGTACCTAAATCTCCCTTGCAATTTATAACATTATACTCTCCAGGTACCTCTCCTATATTTTATACCACTTCTATTTCTTCTTCTGCTTTCTCTTCTAGTTTTGGATATGCCCCAAGGTGCAGTCATTAATCAGTTTCTCTTTTCACTAAGATATTCTCTCTTGGAAAACTCATTCATTCTAATGACTTTGAATGTAGTTTGTTTGCAGGTAACTCCCAAACTTACATTTTTAGACTTGTCAGTCCTTTAACCATGGATTTTATTTTGCATCTTTAACTAAATGAATACTGACTTTTCCACTTTCACATGTTATTTTCATCTCAAACTTTATCCCAAACTGAAATTATTTTGCCTCATGCCAGAACCCTTTTCCAACTTCTGCATTTCTGCTGATAGCATTACCATTCTTCTAGTCACCCAGGACTGAAACCTCATAGTCATAATTGACTCAATTCTCTTTTCTCTTTCTCTCCTGTCACTTCTTCCTTTGACAGGACCCAAATCACCATCAGCTCTTACCTGGATTTGTTCAATTGTATCCTGTCTAGATTGCCTGATCTCATGGTTTCTCATTTCCAAACTATCTATCCTACATGCTGATATTACCACTGGTATCAAATATAAGTTCCCCCTGTTTGGCCCCTTCCTACTTTTCCAGTCTTCTTAAACCTTACTCCCATCCACCTACTCTTTAACCCATTGATCCTGGCCTTTTTGCTATTCCTCACATAAGACATTCCATCTCCCAGTTCTTTATTTTCATTGAATGTCTCCCATGTCTGGAATTTTCTCCTTCCTTATCTATTCCTCCGGGCTCCTCTGGCTCAAACTTCAAGTCTCAAGTAAAATTACACCTTCTACAAGAAGGCTTTCTTGATCCCCCTTAATGCTAGTGTCTTCTCCCAGAGATCATCTCCAATTTATCTTGTATATATCTTGTTTGTACAAAGTTGATTGCATATTATTTACCCCATAGACTGTGATCTCTTTGAAAGCAGGGACTATTTTTTTTCCTTTCTTTGTATCCCAAGTGATTAGCACAGTGCCTGGCACGGTGGGCTTGTTGACTTGACATTTCTCAAATGGGAGCTTTGTAAGCATATCATTTCTCCCCCTTCTCCCCCAATCTGAATGGTTCTGTTTCCCACCAAATCAAGTTTAAATTTTTATCCCTATTTTTTATTCATTTTGAACTTAAATACAAAAAGACAAAAAGTCCATGTATACAGTACAATACAAAAAGAAGATTCAATATGAAACCATGGCTCTCCACTTCAGTTTACTTAAAAAAAACTATGTAATAAATACTATACATTATTTTCAAAAACTACCCTGCTTTTCTGGGCTTCCTGCTGAGTTTTCTTTTGTTCTCTCTTGTGCAATTTTTTTCCCCTTCTTCCCTACTCTATACTAGAGAAGGCCACCATTTCTCTTTCTCTATCTCCCTCCCTCTCTCTAACGCTGTCTGTCTGTCTCTCTTTCTGTCTCTCCATCTCTCTCTCCTTCTCTCTCTCTCTCTCTCTCTCTCTCTCACACACACACACACACATACATGTAAAGCTGTATTATACATGCTTCTGTTTATCGGTACTTTCTCTGGAGGTGGATAGAGCATCTTCCTTCATAAGGCCTTTGTAGTTGATTCAGGTATTTATAATACTCAAAATAACTTAGTCGTTTCACAATTGTTCTTCTAACAATATTGCTGTTACTTCATGCAATGTTTTCTTGGCTTCTCCCTGACTTTAAAGAGGAGCCAAGGTCTAGTTCAATCTTACCTCTCTCTTGAAACTATTCCTGATTATTCTAGTCCTCTAACTCTTCTCTGTGTGCAGTATTGGGTACCATATGAAGTAGCATTTAATCATCCGTTGCTTTGTGCTATTCACTAATCATTTCCTAGCTTTGTTTAGTCTTTCTAAGGAAACTCTACAGTCCTTTAGGGGAGGAACTTTGTCAGGCTTTTGAGTCTCCCACAATGTTCTTAGCAGAGTCCTGGGCACATAGCAGTTGTTTTACAAATGCCTTAGTCGGGCTAACTGCCTCTGGGAATGAGTACAGGTAAGTTTTATAAAAAGTAAAATTATTTTCTATTATGTTCCCAACTGTCATTTCATTCTTCCCAAATCTCAGTCACATTGAATATGAATGTTTTTAAATGTTTTTAAAAATTAAATTTGATTTTTAAAAAATTCATTAAAATCTCTCTTTTCTCCTCCCCCCCCCATTGAAAAAGAAAGAAAGAAAAAAGCCCTTTTTAACAAATGTGTATAGCCAAGCAAAACAAATTCCTGCATTAACCATGTCTAGAAAATATTTGCATATGAATCTGGACTTGATCTACTGCCTCTCTGTCAGGAGGTGTATAGCATGTTTCATTACAAGTTCTCTGGAATTGTGGTTACAGACTTCTGTTCTTCAGCATATAGACAAGATTGGTCAATATCTCTATTGTTGCTATTCAGTCATGTCCTACTCTTTGTGATCCTATTTGGGATTTCCTTTGCAAAGATACTGGAGGGGTTTGTCATTTCCCTCTCCAGCTCATTTTACAGATGAGGAAACTGAGGAAAACAGGGTTAAATGACTTGTCCAGGATAACACAGTTTGAGAGTGTCTGAGACCAGATTTGAACTCAGGAAGATGAATCTTCCTGACATCAGGCCCAACACTTTCTCCACTGTTCTACCTAGCTGCTCACAATAGCTCTACACTGCCTGTTAACTGCTGGAAGCTATGATTGCTGAGCCAGGGCCAGTGATTTTTGAAAGATTATGAAGAATAGGAGAGTTACTGCAGGATTGGAGAAGTGTAAAATTAATGATTTTCAAAAAAGGGAAAAGATTGGAAACAGCAGACTATAGGCTAATGAGTTTGACTTTGATTCCTGATGAGATTATAGAATGCTTTACTTCAAAGAAGATGAGTGAACAGGTAAGTAGTACAAATCTTATATTATCCCTATTTTATAGGTGAGGAAACTGAAATTCGGAAATTTTAAGGGACTTGCCTGATTCCACAACTAGGAAGGTATTGTAGCTCTGAGCCCCTCACTCTGAGATCCATTATGCCAGGCTTCCTTTGTATTCCCAGTGCCTGGCACAGTACCTTGGATGTAGTAGGTGCTTGATAAATGTGTATTGAATAGAACTTTAAAGCTTTTTGACGCCTTTTGTTTTTATATCACAGACATTTCCTAGTATCTTCCTTCCCCCCTACCCTATTCCTTCCTTATAACAAAGAGAAAGAATTGAGCATAATCTCAGCAAGCACCGGTGGATATTGGGGAAGGTTAGTCAGAGAAAAGACTTCTAAGGGGACATAATAACTGTCTTCAAATATTTGAAAGACTGTTACCTGGACGAGTCATTAAACTTGTTCAACTTGATCCCAGAGGGCAGAACTAGGACTGGTGGGTGGAAGTTGTAAATTTAGGCTTGTTGTCAGGAAAGACTTCTTAACCGTAGGCACATAAAAATGCTTTTATTGACTTAAATTGTAAGTGGAATAGGTTTCCCCAGGAGATGCTAGGCTCTCCCTTACTGAGGCTGGGCAACCTTTTGTAGGGTATGTTGCAGATGGGCTAATTTTTCCTATATGGGTTGTACCACATAGCCAATGAAGTCTTTTCCAACTCCAATCATGTGCTCCTGGGCAAACAGTCTTCTTCATGCCACATCAATGATTATTAGGAGGAAGCCATATTTTACATGTTTTGATCTGCTCTGACAGGAACCAAATTTTTAGCTACATCAAATTACAAGCCCCGAAGAGCACATGGCCATAGATCAGTGCCAAGAGATGGTAAAGCTACAGTACTTAGGTTAACAGCCTGGCAACAAGAGTGAGTAAGCCCAGATACCTAAAGCACAGGGGATCAAATGTCAATGGACATTTCCAATTTTGTCACTGACCAGAAATGCCATTGCTGGAAAAACTCTTCACTACTGTGCTCTTCCTTGATTTTTTGCCAGTAAATTGGGAATGGTAATTGCTAATCTAAGTCTGAGGCATTCTGAAGCTAAACTAGGCTCTGTTAAATATTAAAGATGAGTTAGATGGAAGTGTTGAGCAGCATGAATTTCAGCAAAGAATGGAAACCGGAAAACTCCTCCTCACTAAATATTAATACCTGCTGAGAACTACATCTGGGTGATGAAAATTATAAATGATAAGGAAGTGGAATTTTGCTCTCTGTTAGGTAAGGATAATTATAGTATTATGAATATGAAGCTTTGGTTTTTTTCCCCCTCTTTTCCTTTTTGGGCTCTTAATCCAGTTACAATACCATGCTATTTGTCAACTTAAAGGATTATGTGCTTTATTAGTTACGTAAAGTCAATGAATAGCATTTTATGTCTCTTTTTTTCATCCTGGAGTCATCAAGCAGGAGTCTTAGCACCTAACAAATGGTTATTTGTAAGAAAATGTTTGACACACATAGTCATAGGTTGCCCCCTGGTGGACTATAGTGACTTCACAGTAGGTCCCAAAGACCTCAAGGTTCATTTGAAACAGAACTGTATATAATCAGGCTCCTCTTCCCCAAATACACATAAATGCCTTCCTCTCCCCTCCTTCCTTCCTCTTCCCCAGATTAACATATGGGTAATGTAACATGATAAACTTTCATATTGACATTTAAATTCTGATCTTTCCAATGCAAACCAAGAATGAAAGGAAAAGGAAGCAGAGTATTAGGCTATGAAGTAAAAACAGAAAAGCAACAGAGGGAACATCTGCATAGATGTTTATTTCAAGAAGAAAGGAACAGAGACTGTTGAGGGGTCTCAGTTTCTTGTGCCTATCCTAGATACCATAGAGCTTGTTGCTATAGAGATAATTATCAAAAGAGGTTTAAGTGATATTGAAGGCATATGCAGAGAGTTTGGGGCGTATTCTGGTCCTTTTCATCCTATAGTCATAATATTATTGTCTTAAGAATAAGAGGGAATCTCACAGCTCATTTAGTCCAACTCCCATTTTATGGATGAAAAAACAGGCCCAGAGACATTTAGTGACTTTCATAAGGTCATATTGCCAGTAACTGGCAGAGCTAGGATTTGAATCCTGGTCCTCTTACTCCAAACCCCTTCCACTACACCATGATGCCTCTTGCTAACCTAGTCGAATAGAAAATTACACAGAATTAACTAACAGGTGAGTGTTACCTAACCCATTTTCTAAAGTTCAACTTGTAAAACAAACGAGTCGAAAATAATTGTAAGATGGGGAAACATCTTAGAAACAAACCTAGCCCCTTCCTGCTTAAAACATGACTCATTGTCATTCTTTTGGCTTTTCAGAAGATTAAAGCCATTAACTTTGAATTTACATGGAAATAAAAATCCATTCTAGCATTTTCCTCTTTGTATTTTTCCTCCTTTGGAAACCTAACAGAAAGATTCAACACAAAGAAATTACATGGAAGTGAGTTGGCTTCCCTGGTTTCTTTTAAGTCCTTACTAAAATCCCACCTTTTATAAGAAGGCCTTTTTGATCTTCCTTAATTCTAGTGAATTTCCTGTTTACTGTTTCCTATTTATCTTGTATAAGGCTCGTTTGTACGTGGTTGGTTATATGTGGTCTCCCTCATTAGAATTGGAGCAGGATTGTCTTTTGCATTTCTTTGTATCTCTGGTCCTTAGCATAATGCCTGGCACATAGTGGGTGGTTAATGTTTTTTGATTTAGTTATTAGTTTATTGGATCACGTTTGGGTTTTTATTAAATAGTTACAGAGCTGAAAGAGACCTCAGAGGTTATCTAGTTCAATATCTGAACAAGAATTTATTCTAGATTGATTCAATATTTTATGGACATGTCATTTAGGACTTACTTGAAGACTTGTAGGCAGAAGTGTTACGAGGCTCAAACGAACTAATGGATGTTAGTTTGCAAACTTTATAGCACGATATGAAGGCCAGTTATTATTATTATTATTATTATTTTTAGCTTCTAGTCGCCAGGCCTCCAGTCTGATGATGACTTCATTCTATTGTATTCCTCCTGAGCTTAAGCAGTATTGTTAGGGTGATACAAGGGTGTGTGCTAGTAGATGTTTGGCAATCTGATTCTCCAGGGACAAAAAAAATACGCACACGCATTTTAAAGTTTAGTTTGTATTATTTGCACTTTCTTAAGTCTATGTAATTAACAAAACAATAAATTGAGCCCTGGTTTGTAGCTAATTTTTGAGGTGTAAATGCTCACCTTGAAAAGAGTTGAATGGAAAATAATAAATAATAACAAAAAAGAAAGTTTAACAATCATGCTCACAAGCTGGTTAGAGCTGGCTCTAGGACTCTCTTGGCCTGTAGTGAGGAGGAACCAATTCCACTCTATAATTTCTGCCCATTGCTCCTAGTTCTGCCCTCTGAGGATAAGTAGGCGTAGTACTTGGTGTAGAACTACTTGGTGTAGTAGAGGCAGTGCCAAATCAGGAAGACTCAGATTCAAATCTCAGATACTTATATGACCAGGATTAAGTTGCTTAATCTGCTTGGGTCTCAGTTTCCTGATCTGTAAAGTGGGTATGATAATAATCATAGGTGTGAGGAAGCACTGTGTGAACTTTGAAAGCACTATATAAATATCAGCTGTTACTTGAAAATAACTAGTCTTATATAGGTCTTATGGATGCTCCTGTTTGTGAATTATGTGCTTACTGCCGCAAGCCTGAGAAAACTTCAGACCCTCTCAAGTGAGATCCATAATCACTCAAAAAAGTCCAGCCTCATCATCCAAACAAAAAAAATAATTGAATGAAGAATAGCTACTGTACAAACAATAACATTTAGTTCAGGGCTGTCCAAAATGTGGCCCTCAGTGCAATTTGTGCGGCCCACCTACATGCATAGAAATTTACATAAATGCTTTAGTAACCGAAGCCGAGGTACTGCAGAAATCTCACTAAAATGGCAAATCAAAATATATTGTCTATTGTTTCAATAAAAACCTAACATTAGACAGCCCTGATATAGTTGAATGGAAAATCCATTGAATTGTCACATCAGCAGATATATCTTGGACAGGAAGGGGATAAGCATTTATATAGTGCCTACTATGTTCCAGGCACTGGAACTAAGCATTTTACAAATATTATTTAATCCTCCTGTGTGGTAGGCACTGTTATTATCAGCATCTTGCTATACAAGAGTCACAAAGGATGAGAATGTATGGGATAAGATGCATTCTGCACCAATGTACCATAAAATATTGAATCATGAGCTTTCATATAGCCATTTATTTGATAAGCATTCACTAGGCGCCTCTTGTGGAAACAAAGACAAAAACCAAATGATCCCTGCTCTCAAGGAGCTTATAGATAAAATATAAACACAGATAATTGAATGCAAAATTAATGCAAATGAACTTGGGGAGAAGAACACTGATACCTGGGGTGGATTAGGAAAAGTATCTTTAAGGAAGTGGTAGCTGTAACTAAGCTTTTGAAGGTAGACAGAGATTACAAAGGGGGCGAAGGGGGGAAGAGGAGGAGTATTCCAAGCATGGGGGACAATTTGGCCAGAGATAGAATATTGTATAAGAGGAAGAACAAGTAGCCCAATTTGGCTGGACTACATAGTGGTGTGAGGGTGACTTGCATAGTAAAATTATATAAATATCAGCTATTACCTCTTGCCATCTCATCAGCTACTGATTCCCTAACAAGTACAATTAATCTCATGACGTAGATGAGGAACCTGAGGGTCAGAGTGGGGAAGTAAGTGACTTACCCAAAGTCACCTAACTGGCATGATGAGTCCAGGTCTGGAGCTCAGGCCCCCTAACTCCAAGACTAGGGATTGTTTCCACTCTGCCAGGCTCATTCACCTTATAGGATAATGTGATATACAAGCCAGACAATTTAAAGGAACTTCAGGAACTCTCCTCAGTCTTAGTCAGACTTAACACATCTGCTGTAGGATGTTCACCTTTGGGTGTCACATCTTAGGGAATACTTGGATGTGCAGAAGGGTACAGAGAAGAGGGCAGCAGCATGGTGAAGAGCTTTAAGAATATGACATACAGAAAGAGGTTGAAGTAATTAGGGACATTTAACGTAAAGAAAAGGACACTTGTTAGGGATGAGCAACACAAATCACTGTGTTGGGGATGAGAGGAAGGTCCAAGAAGAGAGATGGCCCCTTTTGAGGCTGGATGAGATAATGACCATGGAGGGCAGAGAGAAAGCAAATCTATCTGGCACTTATTTTGATCTTTGATCCTAAAGATAGAGCAAAATACTAAATTAGAATGGCTTCAAAACCATAAGCAAGAGGCTCCTAGGAGAACACAAAGCTACTCTCAACTGAGTTCATAAAAGAACTGGTAAGTTTGATTATTGAAAAGCTGTTGGCACCTTTCTGATTAGCTTAATCCACCCCCTTGAACCACATATCTGGGGCATAATGAGAATGGAAACCTGGAACAAGGTTCCCATGAAGTCAATCAGTCACAGATTCTGAAAGTTCTGAGAGACCTCTTACATTGTTTAGTTCTACTTGGATCTGAGCAGAAATTCTCTCTGTAACATGGTCAGAAGTGGAGGATGTGGGTAGGGAGGTAAAGAGACTTGAGATCATGCTACATGAAGATCACCTAAAAGATTAGGGATGTCTAAGCTAATGAAATGCAGCTAGGTGGTATAACATATACATACACACACATACATATACACACAAATACACATACACATGCATATACATACACACGCATACATATACACACATATACACATACACATACATACCATACACATACATATACACATACACCTACATATACATAGACACATGCATATCACACACATACACATACATATGGACATACACACATACATACACATGTACATATACATATGCATATACACATACATATACATATACACACATATCGTACACATACATATACACATACATATCATACACATACACATACATATACATATACATATACACATACATATCATACACATACACATACACACATACACATACACATACACATACACATACACATACACATACACATACATATACATATACATATACATATACATATACATATACATATACATATACATAGCTGAAATCGGAGTCAAGAAACCCTCAGTTTAAATCCTGCTGCAAACGTATCAATGTAAAACAGGAATAATAATACCAGCTACCTCTCAGGGTTGTTGTGAGGATCAAATGAGGTAATATTTGTGAAATGCTATATAAATGTTAGCTATTATTATTTCCTAGGGTGAGGGTGCATAAAAGCTGTGAAAGTATTTGAAAAGCTGTCATGAGGAAAAGGGACTAGATTTGGCAGTAAGTTGCCATCACTGGCAGTCTTCGAGTGGAAGCTGGATGACTCCTTATGGGGAATGTTGTTAAGCTATAACTGTTAAGCTATAACTTGGACTGGATGAAGTGGGAAGCCACTCCCAACTCAGAGATTTTGTGAGAGGACCAATCAGCAGCTTATAGGAGACAGTTTAATTCAGTGGTAAGAATGCTGATTTAAAGGATTTGGGTTCAAATCCCAGCTCTGCCACATACTACCTGTGTGATGTAGGGCAAGTCACTTAACTTCTTTGGGCCTCAGTTTCCTCATCTGTAAAAAGGAGGGATTAAGATTTGATAACTTTTTAGGTCTCTTCTGGTTTTAATTTTTTGATATATGTAGAGAACAGTGCGTGGAAATATATAAAAAATATATCAAATATATTTGATTTCTATCCCAGGACTGGGTTAAGTTATTATACACTTGGAATTCTTCCATTTTGTATTCCTGGACAATTAAAGGAATGAACTGTCTTCTTGGTGGGTATGGGTTAATGTGCTTTGTATTATCAGCTACATCAAATGTTTCTAGTCTCCTCAAAAATAGGCTTGTATGGGACATGAAACTTAATTCCAAGTCATGTAAGCAATTGGAGACTCTAGGAAATTCTGACAGTCAGTATATGTGATGGAAATATAGGACTAATACGTGGTTTGATATTTAGTTTGTTGCTAACTATTTATTAAAGAGGAGGTTTGAAAAGAGATTACCTGACAGCCAGCTCCTTGATTGCAGTCATATATTCTTCACTCTCCAGTTCATAGATGAATTAATAAGATGTCATTACTGCTTACATCTTGCAGCAAGGGTCAGTTGAAGTGGTGGTGGGTATGTGATTGGTGTGAAAGTCCTAGAGTTAACTGTGATGATGACAGTCTTCAGAGTAAACTTCAAAATGTCAAATTTATATTAATAACAACTTTCATTTATGAAGCACTTCAAGGCTTACAATGTACTTTCCATATCATAACTATAAAATAACTGTCATAATTTTTATCTTCATTTTATGGATGAGGAAAGTGAGGCTCAAAAATATGAGACTTCCCTAGAATCACACATCTAGCAAGTGTAAGAGTCAAGATGTGAACCAAGGTTTCCTGACTCCAAATGTTCTTTCTAATACATTACGCTTCCAGTTTCCATCTTTTGCTACACAACTCTTTCAAAAAATTATGTTTTTAACATACTATATGTGCCTTTTACTTTACCACAGTCTATTCCTTGATCCCCTTCCAAATTTCCATAATTGAATTCTTCCTTATAACAAAGAAAAACAATTGAACAAACCCAGTTGGCACAGTGAGTACTTCTGACAGTGTATACCACATTCTGCAGCTGTCTTCAGCATTCTAGCTGACTCTCTAAGACTATGAGTTGAAGAGAAAGGCCCAACCTACCTTGGTAGAGGGAATTTCTTCTTAGGTGTTCCCTATACCAAAGTTATCACTGATCCAGTTCCCTATTCTAGTTATATTGATTTTGTTATTACAGCATCCTTTTAATTTAATATAGTTGGAATATTATGATAACTTATTTCTATTATTTGGTTAATAATTCTACTATGATAGTAGTGAAAGGTAGCTTTCTAATGTCCTGTTGTCCCTCTATTTTAAAAAAAAGTGTGACATTTTATGTTTAGATCTTATCTTCATTTGGAGCCATTGTGGTGTGGAATGTGGTAGGTAGGAAATTCTGGTCTAAGTCTCTTTTCTGACAAACTGCTCTACAGTTTTTCCAAAGTTTCTTGTTGAATAGACCTTTCTTCCCCCCAATAGTTTGTATATGCGTCTTTATTGAATGCTGAATTGTCATGATGGATTGCTTTAGTGTTTACTTATCTGGCCTCTTCTACTGATTTTTTTTCTTTTAAATTTGTACCAAATACTATAATTACTCTTACAAGATATCATTTGAGATTAGGTAATACTAGGTCTCCTTCTTTCCTCATTTTGCATTTTTGCGAGATCCATTTTCTTTAAATTCTCAGTTTTACAAGCATATAATTGTTCAATAGTCCTCTGTTGTGAATTAACCTTGTTTATTTTTGTTTTTGTTTTTGCTTTATTCTCTTTTCCTGAGCAAGTTAGATAATGATTTATTGATTTTATAGCAGTTTTTAATTTTGTTGTTCATTTCAATACTTTTATGCTCACAGTTTTATCTATTGTTCTATTTCTCACAATTTATTCTTTTGAGCTTGTTTTGGATTTGTCAATTTATTTTATATTTAAAATTGGATTCCCACTTTATAAACTGTTTAATTCTCTGTGTTTTTAGAGATATGAATTTTCTTCTGAGGTCTGCTTTAGTTGCATTTCCAAAACTTTAGCTGCTTATTCATGGTTATCATTCTTTTTTCTATAGTTATTGATAATTCTTATGATTTGTTCTTTGACCCATTTATTGTTCTGAATGTCATTATATGGTATGACTGTATATTTTGCTTGCTGCCTCTTTAAATTACTATTTTACTGTGTTTTGATCTATAAAGAGTATGGTTAATATCTCTGCATTTTTATATTTACTTATGATTTTTTGTGCCCTACCACATGAGCAGTTTTTGTAAAGGTACTGTTGATGCTGAGAAATATGCAAACTTCTTAATATTCCCATTCAGAATATGCCATAAGTTTTTAAAATATAAATTTTGCAGTGGTATAGCCAGCTTTATTATCATTATAGCTAGGATATATATATATATATATATATATATATATATATATATGTATATATATATATATATACACACACACACATATATATATATATATATATATATATATAGTATTTTAAGATTTGCAAAGTACTTCACCCTCATTGGATCCTCACAACAATTCTAAAGGGTAGGTGCTATTATTATCTACATTTTACAGGGGAGGAAACTGAGGCAGAGATTAAATGATTTACCCAGGACCAGATTTGAACTCAGGTCTTCTTGACTCCAGGTCTAGCTCTATCTACTATACTATCTACTTTGGTCTTTGATCAGTGTAGAATTTCTCCTTTAAATGATAGTCTTGACTTGTCCTGGAAACATGAAAGAAATGAATTCATTGTTTAGTTATACTTACTGATCTTGCACATTTCTCATTTGAAGTATTTGAATGTCTAAATAGACTGTTCAAATCTGCTTTCATTTGAAATTCAATTCAAATGCCTTCCTTTTTTTGAAAGTCCATTTTTTCATTGATTATTTTGCTCAGTTCTACAGGATATGTTATCATACAATATACACTACTCTCCTTTGCTTTCCACACATTTTAATTCCAATCCCTTCTTTGATCTCTTATAGGTTAGGAGTAGTCTGAGGCTATTCAGATAGATTTTCCTTAATGGCCAAAACCCAACATATTTTTTTTACATCAAAATCCTGGACTTTATTGACTTTGTTTCTTTGTGACTAAAATTTGAAATTTCTAATTTCTCTGTGTTGGAAATCTGGAGAGTCTATCAGTAAATACCTGTCCTTTAGCTTTCAATACTTTTTAGTGATTTTTTGTGTCTTATTTCCTATAATAACTATTATTATTCAGGCTTTTCACAGTCATAGTCAATAAGCTATTTATTAAGCACCTATTATGTGCTAGACACTATGCTAAATGCTGGGGATACAAATAGGAGAAAGACAGTGCTTGCTCTTAAGGCCCTCAATAGCTAGGGAGGAAAAGATAACACCTAAACAAAACAGCAGGAGGTAGAAAGGAAGGGAGAAAGGTATCTGATGGGACATAGTGAAGTCAAAGAGATCCAAAATGAGTGCAGTTGGAAAAGCCAAAGAATTTAAATTAATGCATTTGGAGGAGTCAAAGAAGTCCAAAAATGAATGCAATTGAGTGGGAAGTGAGGAGATGTCTGAGAGTTTTCAATGCATCCCTATTTTTTTTACAGGTCTGTAATGATCATATTATCTCAGCAAATCTTGTCCTTCATGTCAGTAGCTTTTCCTTTTATAGAACTCATGTGACCTTTCAGTGCTCCAGTCCTTTGATTCTTTTCTGCCAAATTTTCCTCCATAAATATATTTTGAGCTCCAAATCTGCCATTCTCATTTTCAGAGCCACTAATATTTTGGAAGGATTCTCCATTATGTGGTCTAAATTACCTACCTCTTTATTGGTCTTTTTTGATTTTTTTCTCTGAAAGCTCTGATTTCCACCCTAATTTCCACCTTAATTTTCATCCTATTGCCTCTTTTACTATTCACATTTGTCTTTTGAAAAATTATAGGGTTTCTTGGAATCGTATGACATTTTGTTTCTGGTAGTACTGAAGAATGTACTGTTTTCCTTTTTTTTTAAATTTGTAATTTTAAGATTACTTTATATCACTGCTTCACACAGGTGGTATTTCAAAAGTCTTAGTGCAGCTTTATGTTTTAATATCTATTATTTAAACACACACATACATATATGCATATATGTATATATTTTTTCATTTGTCTTCTTCCCTAGTTTATTTATTCATTGTTAGTTTTTTTCTTTATGTTTCACTCCCTACCCCTCCTCCCACTGCCCCCCCCCCCCCCACCATTTGGGAGCTAGGTTTATGCCCAACCTTTCAGTCAGTCTTGAATGCCTTCTGCCTCTCTGCTTCTCATTTAGTATTATATAATGTCTCTATACTCTTTTACTTTCTATCCTATCTTTGTCATGGCATTTTTTTTGTGGCCAGGGCAATAAAACTCTGGCACTCCAGAGAGTTTTCCTGTATTGTCATGCTATTTCTTTTAGGTACAGGTATCTCTGAACAATATCCTTATGCTATTTCTCTTTGTGCAGTATCCTCATGCTATTTCTTTTATGTAGAGTTATCTTTGAAGGGTGGGTTGATAACCCGGGCTTCCTGCACTTGTCCTTCTCTGAAGCACATTCCCTTATAGCCAAGGTTTCATGGAATTTTCTTCTATCCAGATGACTGGGGGACGGTGAGGTGAGGTGAGGTGGGTGGGTGGGTGGCAGACTGAGAAACTTCAAAGGCTTCCCCTTATTGAAGGGTGAAAATGTCTGGCTGGATACTTACCTTATGGAAATTCCTCCAGGAGAGGACTGCAGCTACGTTTGTACCACCCTTGGCACAGGAAACTGGCTCTGTACTATCTAGTCTCTCCTACCCTGTAATCAGTACCCAGGTAGGCTTCTACTATGAATGGGTAAGTTCATTGTTCTTTCCTCTTTAAGGCGTGTGTTAGGAGTTCAGGCTGGGTCACTACTGAAAGAGGAGGGACAGAGGAACTAGAGAGAGAGAGAGAGAGAGAGAGAGAGAGAGAGAGAGAGAGAGAGAGAGAGAGACAGAGAGAGAGAGAGAGAGACAGAGACAGAGACAGAGAGAGAGAGAGACAGAGAGAAAGAGCTTAAAACAGAGGTCACCCAGGGAGGACTGGGTGAGGGAACTGTCTCAGCCTTCTCCAATTGTTTCAGAGGGTTTTACACTGTGTTGTGATATTTCCCATCTGATTTTTCTGACAAAGTTTGAATTGCTATGTATTTGGAAGGTTTCTTATTGCTTTGAGGTGGCAAGCTTTTAGAATTAGGCTCAGGAAAACTTATTCTGCCATCTTCACAGTTTCCTATACTAATCTTTTAAATAATGTCACTGAGTATATAATCATCTTTTCTACATATAGAATTAAAACATAGTTATTGAAACTTAAGGAAGACATTTAATCCAATCTCATACATTTGAGCGTTTACCAAAGTCATCAAATATAGGAAATCAACTATAGGAATTAAACTGTAGTCCAATGCTCTTCTTCTATATGATGCAGCCTCCCTTATCCCTGTTTAAACAAAGAAATGGAATGATTTTCCTAAAGAGGTAATATGAGTCATTAGCAGAGGCATTCAATCTACGATTCTGTTAATGATTCATATTGCCTTTTTAGGGAAATTATTTAATTTCTTTGTTGCTGACCTACCCAAGAAGAATTCAGGGATAATTAAACAAATTTAAAGAGGGATAGAGGAGGCAACATCATATAGAGGAAGAGCATTGGACTAGCAATCAGAAGAGCTGGGCTGTAATACCAGATTCTTGATTAAATTATCTTTTTTCTGAAACACTGGACATATCACTTACCCTTTCTTGCCTCAGTATCTGCTTTTATAAAATGGGAGAGTGGGGGTGGTTGGATGAGATCAGGGATTCCAAACCGCAGTGTCTACTTAAATGGGAAAAATTACACCTTTATTTTGCTAGCTTCTCGCTATATTTAGCATTTCCTTCAATTATGAATGTAGGTAATATAGATTATTCTGAGATGGGTTCCAGAGATTTTGCCAGATTGCCAATGGGGCCCAGAGCACAAAAAGGTTAATAACCCCTGGACTAGATTATCTCTAATGGCCCTTCCACGTCTACAAATCTGTGACTGATGACTAAAAGTTTGTAAAACTAGTACTGGGATGTATAAGGAGAATTATTTCTCTGCATATTAGGTAGCTAAACAAATTAATGATGTTTAGGAAATATTCTTTACTTCACGAGTTCTTTCATCTTCTTCCCATCATATTGTAGAAGTGACTGAGTTGGTAATGGCCATGCTAGCCATTAAGAGGATGACTTACAATTGTTCCAAACTTCTCGCATATCTGAACTCTCTTTCTTTTCTTCTTCTGTTTCTTTTCTTTTCTGATCCCCTCCACCCCCACTCCCTTCTGTAGCTTTGGACATGAACTCACTTCCATGTGCTGTCTATCCTGGAAAAGCTTTGAGTGTGGTCTCAGAGGAGTGGCTCCTAGGGGATGATTTTTTTTTCTATTTAAACTTATGGAGATGAATATGGGAAGGGAGTATCTACAATGCTGAAATTTTGGGTCTTTTGAAGTTGAAGGCTTTCATCTCTTGAGATTGTTGCTGAAGCATACAAAGGGCATCCCAGTATAACTCCTGAGTATCTACATTCTATGTCTCTTTCAAAAATCTTTAATTCTTCATAAACTAATTAGTATTGATGATGATGGTTGTGCTGGAGGTCATGTAATTATGAAGGTTGAAAAAGGGAAGACTTTGGAGAAAGAGGAGAGTCTCTGGAGCTTGAGGGAATTTATAGATTCATTATTGTTTAGGACTCTGCATTTACTTCCATGGCTCCCAGAAGCCATACTGATTAAGGGTTAATCTTCAGTGGCTCGCGCTATCCCAGATCATAAAGTGGAGAACACACTAGGAACCCAGCAAAGCCTTGTTGGTTGATTGGTTGATCATGTGCCTCTCAAATTCACAGGTTTGGTGTTTTCTCCTCTTTTCTTTCTCCCTTCCTAGGAAGCTCTACAGGTGAAGTAGGGGATGGCTTTTGCAGGCTGTGTGATTATGGGCAAGAAAATTTACCCCTTTGAGCCTCTATTCTTAGCTGAAAAAATGGCCACAGTGACAGTCTGCATCCTAAATTGGATGAACTCAATTATTCATATTTTTATGTTGTTTAATAATTTATGCTTTTCTGTGTAAGATTTCTCTAGCTCTTAAAATCCCTATCTGGGACTAACCAGAATTCTGCTGGGGTCATGTACATGCCTGTTAAAAGGATGTAGGAAAGGCAAAACTTTACAGGGTCAGAGTGGTGTTGATACATAGGAATAAGAACTTATGGGAAGGCCTGAGAAGTCTGGCCTTGTGGTACCCATTTCAGAAGGATTTTCATTTTCTGTATTTGAACCCACAGCATCTAACACAGGGTCTGGCACATGGAGATAGCTTGGAAGTACAGTGAATGGAGTTCTGGGCTTTGAGAAGGGAAGATTTAATTTCAGATCCTGCCATGTGACTTTGGGCAACTCCCTTAACCCTTCTTAGCTTCACTTTCCTCAACTATAAAGTGTGGATAATAATAACACTTACTCCACAGAGTTGTTGTGAGGTTCAAATGAGATAATATAGGTAAAGTACTTTCCAAACCTTAAATTGTTATATAAATACTAGCTATTATTAGAAAGTGCTTAATAAATTCTTGTTGATTGATTGACCTGGTTAATGGGATTCTCACGTGAGACCTGGAAGGGGATGACATTCTTCAGAACCATGGGTCTGAGTCTTAGAGGGTCTTATTCAGGCCTTTACTATTTTTAGATTGATGAATCAAGGTTTCCTGGTAAGGGGGCTTGTAGGAGAGACATTATCTACTGGCATGCTTCCTGCTGGGCTGGAATGTGACCCAGTCCATGGGGCTTCCATTTCCTCCTTGGCTGCCCTTTGGAAATGCACTATTTGATTGTTGTTGTTTGTTCTTTACTCTCAAAGAGGACCATGACATCAGGAAGATGATGCCATGACTTGGAAATGGACTGGATGTAAGCGAGGGAGAGCCATGCACAGTCACCAGCCTCACTCTCTCCTCCAGAGCCATCTGGGTCCAGTGGCCAGATAGAGATCAGGATGACTGGAGATGTCTCCCCGTATTTGATTATCAAACCACTGAAGCAGCAAGAGAATAGACCAGACCTTTTTCAGTTCACAGAACCCCAATTCTTTATTAATCACAGCTTGCTCACAATGACATACAGGAAAATAGCACTAATGAAGAGGAGAATATGCAGGCAGCAACCTTCAAGAGGTGGGGTTGGGGGAAACAACTTCAAAACTGTGAATATTTTTGAGTGGGTGTGTTTGGTGAGTCCCGTAGTTGGCAGCGAGTGCCTTTCTAGCCCTCTAACTGTTACAGCCCTCATGGTTAGAGATATCTTTTTAATGAGGCAGGGTCCCCTAACACTGATGGAAAGGCCAGCTTTGAATGGAAGTCAGCAGTGTGTAGGAGTGTATAAGTAAGTGTGTATATGTCTTAAATGCAACAACCAGCTCACAGGTTCCAAGTTGAAAAATATTCAGTAGTATCATGTACTTGTACTATATGTAATAGCATAAAAATGAACATCACCAATCATGGCATCCACAAATAAGCCACCTGACACATTAATTAATTCATTCCATCAAAAGAACTTTAACTAGAGAATTAGGCCCACTTTTATGAAGAGTGTTTTATGGCTGTATTTGTACCATTTAGGCTTTGCCATGTTCAGCACTTTATAACATTCAGCTTTTTGCTTCTACTCAGATCGATCTCAGCTGTCTTTCCATCCATCCCTTTTCTAAATTTGAAGTCACATTTGTTGCCCATAACCCAATGGAAGCAGAAATGAATGTGAAGATTATCAATTTGTTTGTCTTACAATTATTCTGTTCTCTAGGCTGTTAAATAGATTATGACGTACAAATGTCAATGAGCTGTTAATTTGGATGGTTTCCAGGTGGAGTCACAAGACCGGTGATCTAGCTATTGTCTTAACCAAGCTCAGAGATTATGAAGCATTCTAGGCAATTAGGCATGATTGGTCTCTAGCACCATAACCTACTACTGACCTCATTATTCTGTTGGAATGAAAAGTGCTGGGAATGGAGTTGGACGTGGGGAGCTTCGAAAAGAACAGACCTAGCAAATTCAATTGAGTGGAAAGAGACAACATCAAAAGCCTGTTACAGGACATGTAAGATTATGAAATAACTTGCATAATGCAATACTTGTATTTTTTAACAAAAATGTAAGTATTTACAAAATAAGATCCAAGGTTTTTTTAAACATCAAGCAAATCATTCTGCAAAGAGACTGCATTGTTTTTATTTTTGTTTGTTTTTTATAATGAGTTCTTTTTTTTAAACCATGTCATACATTTTCCCATACTGATATCGCATGATCCATTATAATATAGGCAGGGGAGTTTACTAGAGATGGGGATATGTTATGTCTGCCATTATCTTCAGCCAGACAGTTCCACCTGGAGCTCCTTGTTCCTACGGACCTCTGCAGCATGCCTCTCCTGGAAAACAGCAATGAGAGAAATGTCATAAGGAGACAGCATGATGTAGTAGAAATAACCTCGGCTTTAATTTCATCAGCTGTAAAGTGAGGGGGTTGGATTTCTGAGGTTCCTTTCTACTTTTCTACTTCCTATACTGACATTCTATGCTTAGGAATTCTCTAAGGATGTGATTATGTGGCTATAGCATCAGTTTTTAACCTGGGATCCATGGGCTTTTAAAAATGCATATATTTTGGTAACCATATTTCACCATAAATGGCTTATTTGTAATCCTATATATTTTATTTTTTAATGTAAAAATGTTATTCTTAGAGGGGGGCCATAGACTTCACCAGGCTGCCACAGGGGTCTATGACATACAAAAGCTAAGAACCCTTGGTCTAGAGCTCTATAGACACACTTTCAGTTCTATGACTCTATGAATAGATATTCCCTGAGGTTCTCTCCAGTTCTTTGATCCTATAATGTTATAGGGCTGTTAGTTGACCCTAGGAGGAATCATTAAGTACTGTTCTGTTCCATTTTAAACTTTAATTATTTGGAAATATGGAAATAACATACTACTCTTTCGATACATGTATCTGTCCCATTTATCTAGCCAATTTCAGAAGAAATGAAAATTTGGGTCTAATGAAATCTCGTAGTAAGCAAGTTCTCTCTTAGGAGAAAGAACACTGGATTTGGAATCAAAAGAACTGAGTTCAAGTTCTGATTCTGCCACTTAAAATTTATGTGTCCTTGGGTAAGTCTCTTCACCTGTCTAAACCTCAGATTACTTATCTATTAAGTGGAGGATTTGGACTAGATATTGTCAAAGGTCCCTTTCAGCTCTAAATTTATACCTTATTCATGTGATCTCACCAGACTTAGGAACTATATATATTTATACTAAATATGTTTTATGGATTAGTATAGGAAGAAGTGAAGAAATAAAGACTTTGTTTGGGAAACAGTCTTACTCCCTTCTCCCCTCCTCCAATTCAATCTAACCTTTTGGAAAACCTATCAAAGTTAGTGTCTTATACTATTTTATACGCTTCTGCCATAACTATTACTGAGTGAGCTGCTATTTCTCCTTATGTGGCCCTTGTACAAATTATTTATTTAATCTCACTGGACCTCAGTTTCCCCTTCTAAAAATGAGAGGGTAGCACTGCACGATCTCTCAGGTCCTTCTGGTTCTAAATCCTATGATCCTATCATCAATAACAATGACAACAATGTGTTTTTATAGATTTATTCTTATGTGGATGGACACTCATGAAACCATCTGTTATGTCAGATTTTTTAAAATTTAATTACATTTTTGTAGTCACATAAAGAAAAGACTATTACTTTAATTAGCTATCTATTAGAAACAATCTCCATATTGGAGCCAGATGTTATAATCATATTCATTATAGACAATGATCCTCTGTCTTGTTCTACTTCTCCAATCTCTGTGCTTTCTGAATGCCACTCCCTATACCTGGAATGGCTTCATCCACAGGCTGTCTGTTGAAGCCCTTCCTTTTCTTTAAAATTCATCATGTCCCTCCTTATTTTTGCTCCTTCTCCAACGCTGCCTAAGCTGGAAGTAAACAGGCCTTCCTTAAATCTCTCATCTTTCTCTGGGGAACCTCTTCTAGGCACTTATCATATTCTCTTAAAGTTACTTGCATACATGTCTTACCTTATTGAAGCCTAAGCTTCCTGAGGTCAAGAACTGTATTCCATTTCATTTATGCATCTGCAACAGCTATAATTGTTCACTGCTTGTAAAAAGGGCTTTAATGAACGGAAGCTGAATGAAAATGTTGAATCATATTATCAAGAATGAAACTGAAGCAGATAACATTTTGGGAGTAGAAGGTGGGGATGATCTTTTTTAAAAAACTACCATGAGCTGGACAGGGTGGCAAATGCCTGCAATTCCTGTTACCAATGAGGCCGAGGCTAGGAGTGGAAATCACTTCTGAGCTGCCAAATCAGGTGTCTGCACCTATCCTAGTGGCAATAAGATGCTGCGTAAGGACAGGCAACATGGCTCAGGTTGGAAATAGAATATGGCAAAGCAATTATGCTGATCAGTAGTGGGATCAGGCCACTGCATTTCCAGTCTGGTGAGATAAGGAAACCAAGAAGGAAGCAAGCAAGCAAGAAAAAAAGAAAGAAGAAAAAAGAAAGAAAAATAAGGGAAGAGAGAGGTAGAGAAGAAGGAAGGAAAGGAAAAATTAAGAAGAAATGTACTATGAATCAGGGGAGCTTGCATCACAAGAGAAGGTATGATCTGCTGAAAGGAACCCTGGAGGAGGACACAGAGGATTTGAGTTCTAATTTTGTTCCTGTGAATTTTTTAGTCACATTATTTGGGATAAATAATTGACTTTTTGAGCTTAGAAAAGGCCTTAGAGCTCATCCAGTTCAACCCCTCCTTTTGAATATGATGGCATTAAGGGCCAATTAAGTGATTTGCCCAGGTCATATAGTAGTAGAGATACAACTAGAATACAGATTTTTCTTCTCTAAGCCTCATTTTCCTTGTTTTTAAAATGAGAACAAGAAAATCTTTATTTACGTTGCAGGGCTTTTGTGAGGGCCAAATGAGATAACATGCCATGGAGATTTTAAAACTATATAATGTAGGATGATGGTGACATGGATGTGTATTTATTTATGTATTATATATATACATATACATATATATATATATATACACACACACACATATATATATCACCATCATCTTAAAGACATGAAAAATTCTTGTGAAACAATGTGACAGAGGAGCAGTTTGTATGTATACATCACTTTGAGGTAGAAGGACTAGGGTGGAAAGATAATATCAAATAAAGCTGAGATCTGTTTATTTTACAATTAACAAAGGGACCCCTTTATTCATTTTTTTGTTTGAGTACCCCAACTTTAAGCTGGCAACAGTGGTAATGATGTAATCCTTTTAAGCTCAGAAATCATATTACCTATGATTTGAAAGAAATGCTACATTTAGTTTATATTCAGCTCCATAGATATTAATAGTGCTTTTGACTGAAGTTTTGACAAAATTGTATCTAGGCATCTGGATATGTAACAGCATTGCTCTAAATTGTTATATTTAAATATTCACATAAATATAAGTGATTATTATGCTTTGTTGTATTTTTGTAAAAAAAGAAAACACAGCTGATATGATTTGAGTACAGTTATCTATTTTTGTTGACTGTCTCTAATTTATCCTATGTATAACTTGTTTGTCCATAGTTATTTGCATGTTTTCTTCTACATTATACTGTGGACTTGAGGGCAAGGACTGGTATTTTGGTTTTTTTTCTCCCTTTCTTTGTATCTTTACCACTTAGCACAGGGCCAGGCACATAGCAGATGCTTAAAAAATATGTGCTGTTTTGACTTGTTCTTCAAGCCTGAAGAAAGTTTAGCTCACGGATCCATAATACTACAGTAAAGTATCATTGTCTTCTTGGAGGCAGCTATGCCTATTGTGGACACAGTTTTAAGAAAGAAAGGGTATCTGAAAAGTACCTATAAATGGCAGCAACTTTCATAACTAGTCTACCAAGAAAGCAGCTTGAGAGATCCAGATAATTTTTGGAGAGTCCCCCCTACAAAGCTGTAAATTAGCTGAAGAAAACTTATTTGCCACAGCGATTAACACATATGGTCTGTGAGCTAGAAACTCAGCAGGAAAAGGTCAGACTATAAATAAGTACATCTAAGTTTCTAGAACATTATTTTCTTTTTCTTCAGATTCTTCATGGCTCCGTTGGTGGTAAATTCCTGGCCAGAGTTCTTTAGAGCTGAATCTTGAACTATCTTATTTCTGTACTATTTGAAATTATGAACTCAAATGAAGCAGGGCTTACCCTGCCCCCCATTCTATGCAGACAGAAGGGAATTACAGAGCAGCATTATCTTCTCTATTAATCTTTGATTCTACTAAATTATTTGATATGATGAGTAGATCCCATAAGATGGTCAGCTTCATGACAGTAGGGACGGTTTCATTTTTTGTCTTTGTATACCGAGCATCTCCCTCCTTCTCAGTCAGTCTCTCTCTCTCTCTCTCTCTCTCTCTCTCTCTCACACACACACACACACACATACACACATACACACATACACACAAACGTACACACACATGCCCACGGCACCTAACAAGTGTTTGTCAATCAATCAAGGAAGTTTGACTACCAGAAAAAAGCTCATCAAAGTCATAGTTAATGATATCTTTTCACATTCATTCCCCATCATCAATGGAATGTAAGAGGGTGGTACAATACAACTAGTTGTGGTTATTCTTTGCACAATCTGTACCCGAGGATACAACAAAAGATCTGGAATCTAGAATTACATTGAACTTTTGTACTGATAAGAATGCTTAATATAATAAAAAAAAAAGCATTGGGTTTAAAAGTCAAAAAACCAGGATTTTGGTTTTGGGTCAAACACCAATGAGTTGTGTTACCTTGAACATGTCACAGACCCCCTCCTGGTCTCAGTTAATTCAGTTTTAAAATGATGAGGTTGAATTCAATGACCATCAAAGTGATTTTCAGCTCATAACATTCCATGATTCTATTTCAACTCAATAGGTTGTCTATCCACAGAAATCCTTGGAACATCCACCTACAAGGTTCTTCATTGATTGTATGCTTGAACTACAAACTCAGGGTGATACATAAGAGATTACGGACTGCTCTGCCAAGTCCACATATCATGAAGATGACAGTAGCTTATATCGTGAATGG
Organism: Trichosurus vulpecula; assembly: GCF_011100635.1. NCBI lineage: Eukaryota > Metazoa > Chordata > Mammalia > Diprotodontia > Phalangeridae > Trichosurus > Trichosurus vulpecula. The sequence goes on along the minus strand of NC_050573.1, from coordinate 298,440,278 downwards.
TCATGAACTGAATTGTATTGGGAGTAATGAGTATAAAACACTGCAAGGCTGTATGACTGTGAGCCATTATTATGTATGTTATTACCTACATACAGCCACAGAAATGAACGTTATCATGCTAGTTTGCTTTTTCAGGCTTCTTACTTTGTGATGACAAAGAATATTTTTAAAAAAAACCCAACCCTACAAGGACATTATGGAACTTGGATCACTCATATGGGATATTGGAGAGAAGCAGTAAGATATAGTGAGTCTCAAAACCAGGAGGAACTGTGGTCATGTACTGCCTCTGACACACAGTGGTTGTGTGGCCCTGGACCAATTACTTAAGCTCTCAGTGCCCTTGGCAGCTCTTTAAGACTACAAGTGTCAGAGAAGTTGCTAACCTGCACAGGTACTGGGAGTTGTCTCACCCAGGAATCCCTTGCACCAATGAAATCATAGTTCTAATTCCTATCTCTGTCCCTATTGGATACTGGATACCACTGCTATCTGTTTTTGAGGAGTTTCATCAGTCACACATGGCATATCCAATGGCAATGATGGCAGGGTTATTCTTTGCACAGTTTAAGTCAGTCAGTTTAAGTGATTTTCCCAGTCTTAACCATCTAAACAAGATTTTGAAATAAAAATGACAAGAGGAGGAAAAGGCCAAGATGTACACGATGAATGTAGGCTACAGTTAATGGAACTTGATGGTCGTGGGTTGTTGGTTCTTTTTCTGGTCGTCTGTTTTTCCTTTCTTTGTATCTTTAACACTTAGCACAGGGCCAGGCCCATAACAGGTGCTTAATAAATCCTTGACTTTTTTACTCAAGCTCAGAGAAAGTCTAGCGATCACTACAGTGAGTACCATCCTTAACATGCCTCGAGTAGAGCCCCGCCCTTGGAATCAAGATGGCTGGACTTGAGTCCCCCCTTTGCTCTCAATGAATTGCTATAACACTGAGTAAACCACTTTACTTCTCTCAGCTTTAGTTTTCTTACCACCACTATGATAATGCTGACACTTTTCACTTCACGGGATTGTTGTGAGGCTCAGAGGAGATAATGCATGTAAATTAAGCCATTACTGTTGTTTTTGTTATTAACTGTGGATATGTGATTATAAATAGAAAATTGAGGTAACTGGATGGTGCTCAAAGCTGTCTCTTGGGGGAAACATGGCTGAATTTTATTTTCTCGCAGAAAATATTTAGTTTTATTATTGCTACTATATCATTGTATATGATGCTATTACCAGTGTAACAACAGCTCTAATGCTCTCCATTTAGAATTGGCTACATGATTAGAGGTGTAATGAACAATCACAAGTAAATAGTTTGTTTTATTTTCATTTAATTTATCCAAACATTTAATTTTTAACATTTCTATGGGACACCTAAATGTGATTACTTGGATTGAAAGTCCTTCGACTATGAATAGGAGGAAGGAGCCTTGATGAGCTTGCTCAGAGCTCATATTAAAGCTGCCAGGATTCCTCATTCCTCTCACTGCTGAAGGTGAGACTGTTGTTTGCCTCAAAAATCAGATAGGTCATCCCGGCAGCCCTTACGCTTGATGAGCTCAGGAGGAACAACAGATCCCTCAGCCTTGTCTGGGCACTGAATAGTATACTCAGCAAGGCCTCCATTTTTAATAACAACGATAATAATGCTAGAAGCTAGCATTTACATAGCATTTTAAGGTTGGCAAAGTGCTTTACAGATAGCTTATTTTATCTTCACAATAACCTGGAAGGTAGGTGCTATTATTTTCCTCATTTTTATAAATGAAGAAACTGAGGCAGTCAGTTTAAGTGACTTTTCTTGGCAAAGACAGTAGACTGGTTTGCCATTTCCTTCTCTAGCTCATTTTACAGATAAGGAAACTGAGGCAAACAGGGTGAAGTGACTTGCTCAGGGTCACACAGCTAAGTAAGTGTCTGAGTTTGAATTTGAACTCTGGTGTTCCTGACGCTAAGTCCAATGCTCTATCCACTATGCTATCTAGCCACCATTCTTCTTTGTTTTTTTGGAGGAGTGAGGGGGGCATATTGAATTCTATTCCTCACTATACCGTTGAGGAAATGGTGAGAAATTTAATCTAGGTCCATTGAAACAAGTAACTTCAACCCATGAACCACATATCTGATACCTACCACTAAAAGGGAAAAGAAGTGAAAAAAATATCTGTATAGCACCCACAATGTGACCAACACTTAAAAAAACAAATATCCTCTCATTTGATCCTCACAACAACCCTAAGGGATACCATTATTATTCTCATGTTATAGCTGAGGAAACAGAGGCAAAGAGAGGTGGAGTGACTTGCCCAGGGTCACACACTAGCCACCATTCTTGAAGGGGGAGATTTGGGGGCAGCCTGTGCAGTGGTCAAATTCCCCCCTCCCCCTCTGCCTTCCTGGAGACATCACAGATTCATTTGCATTGCTAACAGTAGAAAATTATGACAGGTGACTTCAGCCATCTGAACATCTCTTTGGAGTTCTTTCTTTGTGCTAAAATTAGAGCAGCCTATAAATTCTTTCTTTATCCTGCTGATAATTTCATCTTTCAGAAAAAGAAGGAAGTGATGAGAGGAACTTCTATTTCAGACCTTATTCTTACCGATCAGGAAGAACTAACTGGTAAAACAAAGATGATGGAAACCATGGGGATTGATGACCCTTGCCATCCTAGAGTTAGATCATGTCATTCCCCTGCTCATGAAGTTCCAGTGGCCTAGTAACCTTCCTAGTTGCTAGAGTCATCCTTGTGGAAATTACTTTGTATCATTTTTGGATATATTTTGTATTTTCTTTCCTGCACATATATTGTAACCTTCAATAAATGTAAGCTATTTGAGGGCAGGACTCTTGTTTTTGTCTTTAGTTCTTCAGTGACTACCACAAAGCATGGCGTGTTGTAGATGTTTAATAAATAAATGCTGAATGAACAAATCCTTCAAAATATAGGTTTAAGAGTTTGACTTGATACCCGTAAAATTTTTAGAATGAATTATTAAAAGGATAGCTTATAAGCATTTAGAAAAGGGGGAGATAATTGCTAAGAGTCAATGGGGGTTTGTTAACAATAAATCATGTAAGTCTGATCTCATTTTCTTTTTGAGAAGGTTACAAGACTAGTAAATAGATAAAGAACATGTCATGATTATAATATATTGATGTTTAGCCTCAAAAAGAGAGGACTTTGGTGGGGACAGGGTAACTGTCAAATATTTAATGGGTTATCATGGGAAAAGGTATTAAACTTGTTATTAGCCACCAAGGACAGAAGTAGGACCAATGGGTGAAAATTATAGAGGAAGGGATTTTGGCTTATCATAAGGGGGAAAAACCCTTAAAATTTCTGCTTTATAAAAGTGGAATGGGACCTTGGTACACAGTGAGTTATCCATCATAGAAGATCTTCAAGCAGAGACTCAGGATGTGGATAGGATTTGGGTAGGAGTGGACTCTGGTTTCTTCTAACTCAAGATTCCAAGAACAGTAATATGTTTTATTAAGTCAAAATAGATTATACAGGCACTAATTGTGACTTGTCAATTAAATTTTGAGTACAATTAGTGATACAAAGAGATCAGCCTCATAAATATGTGCTTCTCATCTATCTTCTCCCAAATCTGACCCTCTTCTGTGTAAAGAATTAAATATTTTAATGAATGATATGACCAGAGAGATGAAGTAAAAGGGTGTGTCACATTTTTCTTTTGAGGCAGAAAAAGAAATGACTACAAAACTAATGGATATTACAGCATAACTTGTGGCTGCCAAAGAGGGAATGCTTATCTGCTGGGTGGGCCTTTATTTGATAGATACATGCTACTTTAGTTGGGGTCCCGAGAGACTTCTGGGTTTCTGTCAGTCAACAATATGAGTTGAGTACCTAGCCATGTTTAGAATACATATCAGGCTTCAGCCCGGGGAAAAAAATCAAGCCAGAACCTGTCATTCAATTCATAGGATCATAGATCTAGGGTATAAAGTGACCTCAGCTGTCATCTAGTCCAGTGATGTCAAACTGAAATAGAAACAAACGATTGCAGGTTGCATATTGATTTAGAAAATCACAAATTAACATTATCTATGTCATCTTATATATTTTTAATCCATTTTGCTAATGATTTCCCAATTACATTTTAATATGGTTCTGGCTGGCTACTCCCCTGCTTGTGGGATGTGAACTGACACCTCTTGATACCTCTGATCTAATCCAACCTTCTCAGTTTGTTGATGAGGAAATTTAGGCTAAGGCAGGTTAGCTGATTTGCTGAAGATTGCAGACGTAATAAGTATCAGAGATCGGATTTGAACCATGGCCATTGTACCATGTTGGAACCTTAAAAAATACCACATGTCATTGATGTAGTATTTCATGTACAGTGTCTGGATCTGATAGGGGTCACATGAAACTGTCACTCTCTTATTGTGTTAGATTTGGGTCCATCTTGTAGCTGCCGGAGTGATCTTGGGTGGGGTCCTCATAACTCCTTTTATGCTGTATTGAAGTTAGCATCTATCACATACTACATATTTATCCCTAATTGTCCTACACAAGTTAGTATTTAATTAATACTGTTTTTCTCTTGATTGGACCTATGATTTCACTGATATATGAAACTCTCTGGGAGGAAACTCCATCTGTCAGTGCCAATTAACATCTCCTTAGCAACTTATAGTCTTTGAGCATTTCTTAGAGAGTAAGTGACTTGCCCACATTCACAAAAGCAGTATGTGCCAGAGGCAGACCTTGAACCCATTCTGAGCCACCTTGCTACCCACTATTCAGTGCTGCCTTCTCTAATTAGTGAGAGAGACGAAACACGTAGCCCTGAAACAGATTGTAAACTCCTTTTGGCAGGAGGTTTTCTACTACTTCTTTTGTACTCTCTTCCCACTCCAATATGCTAGGCACATAATTAAGTCTCCATAAATGCTTTGAAATATTAGATCACTAGACCTGGAGTCAGGAAGAGCTGAGTTCAAATCCTGCTTCATACACTTAGTAGCTATGTGACTTTCGGCAAGTTACTTGACTCTCCTAAGCTTCAGTTCCCTCATTTGTAAAGTAGGTGTAATTATAGCAGCTACCTCACAGAATTGTTGTGAAGATCAAATCAGTTGATGTGTTTAAAATGCTTTGCAAACTTAAAGGTCTGCATAAATGCTTGCCATTATTGTAATATACCATTATTAATTATACTGTCAGCATTTTAGTGAACAGTTAGCATATAGCCACTTTCAATAGAATAGGTGTCACCCTGGCTATTATGATCCATATTATTCTTATTAACACTTGCTTTTTATTTTTTCCCTTTTCTGTTAGTCAGCATGGCATAGTGGACAGAGCTCAGGACTTGACTTTTGTTAGGAAGACCTGGAGTTTAATTCTTCCTCTGATATTTATTAGTTGAGAGACTACAGGCAAGTCACTTTACTCTGATGTTTATTTTCCACACCTGCAAAATGGGGATAATAATATCTTTAGTTCTTATTCACGGGATTGTTGTGAGGGGCTCAAATGAGATATTGCAGGAAATGCTCTCTGTGTATAAATGTCAGCTACTGTATTTTTAATTTTTAATTTCAGGAGCATGACGGTAATAAATTCATTCCTATAGAGTGAGGCATTTAGAATAGTTTAAAAAAATTGTCAAATACCAAGAAAAAATATTGTAAATCAGGGGCCCCAAACTCCCTGAAAATGTTCCCCTCTTTCATGAAATATGTATTCAAGGAGGAAAGACGTTTGGAGTGCCAATTAGAAAAAAAATCAATTGAATTTTTATTGTTCAGTCATTTTCAGTCATATCCAACTCTTTGTGACCCCATTTGGGGTTTTCTTGGCAAAGACAGTAGAGTGGTTTGCCATTTCCTTCTCTAGTTCACTTTACAGATAAGGAAACCAAGGCAAACAGGGTGAAGTGACTTGCTCAGGGTTACACAGCTAGAAAGTGTCTGAAGTCAGATTTGAACTCAGGCAGATGAGTCTTCCTGACTCTTGGGTCTGGCACTCTATCTGCTGTGTCACCTAGCATTGACAGGGTATCTGAAAATTCACAAAACAGAAATTTATGAGATAGTGGCCAAAAACTGAGAAAGGAGAAATTTGATCATTCCCAGGTACCCTGGACAAGGAACAAATATCCTGTTAGATGTGGCTGCTGTATGCTGGGCTATGGAATGCTAGGGTGTCTGTAGCTGCTGCTACAGCCCATTTGGGCTAAACCATTAATCCTACCACAAAACTCTGCTACTTCAGATTTATAACAGGAATGGTCATAAGCACTAGCCTAAGTGATGATAATGACATTCTATCACAGGAAAAGTCTTGTTGGCAGATGTCAAGTCTTCGTTACTTTTTATGAAATGTAATTACAGTGCAAGATGAAAATTTACAATGAGCTCACAATGAATTTATTTTCAAGAAGATAAGACCAAGAATGAGATCTAAACTGTAAGCATGGAAATAACTAACACCTGGAATGCTTTTTGTTTTTTAAATCTTGAAAAGAGGTCTTCCCCCTCCTCCACTCCAAGTAGAATCTTTGCTTTTGGCCTCTGGTATAAAAATCATCATGGCTGGCCCATATGTCTCTAGGAGTGCTGTTTCATTTTCCCAAGTGCATTTGTCCAAGGCTCAACTTTGGCCTTTTTCAGAGGAGATCCGCTACCTGATGTGAGATGGTCATGGTGAAGTTGCTTCAGGAAGATCATTAGTGCTTAAGTATTCCTGCCTAAAGGAAGCCACATTAGCTGAGAATATCTTTAGGCCTGTGTTGTGAGAGGAAGCCATAAAACAGCAACAGCTCAGTCTATTACTTAGGTCCACAACCAGGAGTCTATTCCAGAAGGCAGAGTAATGTAGTAATTGGGGGCGATTAAAGAGAATGAATAATGGAAGGAAGTCAGGTAAGGGTGTGGAGGGGTATTGAGGTGGGAAGTAAGTTGGTTTGGAAACATTAGGCTGTGGGCTGGAGTTGCATATAGGAGAATGGGAAAATATTTGCAGTATGCAAGACAAGGCAATTTGCCTGTAGAACCTCGTCACCTTTTGGAAGTACAGATGAAAAATGTAGGCAGAAGAGAATAAATTATTTTGTAAATGAAATGAGAAGGTGCGTGCGTGCATGCGTGCGTGTGTGCGTGCGTGAGTGCGTGCGTGTGTGTGTGTGTGTGTGTGCATGCACACGGTTTTACAAATACTATCATTCCCAACCTGTCACTAATGTAAATACAGTCCTCATTTATTGCAGGATAGCTTGAGAACTCTTGGAATAAAGAAGAGCTCACCCAATTACCATTCCAGTTGAGAACATTTACCTTCTGGCAGGGAACTGAGTATTATACATAAAGTAATCCCCAGTTGCTTTTTTTTGTTGTTGTTGTGGTTGTCATAGTCGTTAAGATCCAGAAAGGGAAATGGAGGATGACTACTCTGTTTCATGCTCCTGTAGCTCTATCAGAATGAGCCTCGAGCTTTCCTGACCTCTCATCCAAAGCTTCCCACCTCTGAACTGATAACAAAATGGAAGGAAAGTGGCTGGCTCAAGGTTGCCTAGCAACCTAGTTGGTGGAGGAAAGACCTCTACTCTCCTGTCTTATTGCTTGGTGGCCTCAGAGCTGTCAGAAAGGAGTGTTCTGCTGAATACTAAATTTCTTCTTCTTTTTTTTAATAACTAGGCATAGGATAGAGATAGGGACTGGACCTGTGATTTTCATGGTATAAGTAATTTCAAGGGAGGAAACTCCCTCTGTCAATGCAGATTGGCACCCTTTCTTTACCTTATTACTTTAGAGAGTTGCCTAGATTACTGAGAGGTTAAACAATTTTTCTCAGTGTTAACAAACCCATGCATGTTAGAGATGGGACTTGAACCCAGGTCTTTTTGGCTTTGGGGACAACTCTTTACCTACTATGCAACATAGCCTCAAATAGGCATGGTAAAGGTAAATTTAAATGCTTTCACCAGCCTAATTTTTACTCTCGTTCTATATGTGTTAATGAATCTCTTCATTTTCCTCTCCCCTATTATCCCCAACTTGATTCAGGGATGGTAATGGTGTGATCTTGTAATTTCTCTATTCCAAGGCTACATAAACATCTCCCAGCAGCAAAAGCATCCAAAGAATTTCCTCAACGAAGACTCATCAAGAAAAACCACAGAAGAGAGAGAGAGTTTATTCTAATTCTTTAGGCCTGCTACCTCATTTGCTTTGGAGCTGAGATTTCTCCCATTGGAGGTTAACAGCTGGAGTTACGAACTTCCTATCTCTCAGAAGAATAATGGCCCACTTACCTTCTCTTGAAGGCGTTCAATAAGAGCAGCTAAATTAGCTTCACGGTTCTCTTTAATCTGTTCCATTTTCAGTATCAGCTTTTCCTCTGCCATTTTGCTGAAGTTGTTGTTCTCTTCCAAAGCCTTCTGAAGGACTTCTCTCTCATGCTCTCGCTTTTCTGCCAATTGTTTCAGCACCTGGGCCTCCTGAGACTGAGAGAGAAAAACACATCCCGCTGACAATCATCCAAATGTGAACCTGTCAGAAGAATGGGCTATTGACTTGGGGTGGAGAGAGCTTTATGAGAAATAATACCCCTCTACTCCTTCATCAATGTTGTTCAGTGAGGTATTGCTCAGAGCTTTTGCTAGCGTACGGTTAACTGGAGAAAGAATGTTTTCAGCTGTGGATTTTTGCTTTGGGCAAGCTATCTTAAAAGAAGCAGCATTTAAACTGTGCTGACTAGGTTTTAGACATTGCTGTCAAGCATTTATACAACATAAAGTGCTTTAATTTATCATTGGATGCCAACATTCCATTTAGGTCAAAGAAGAATGGGTGAGGGCTGGGGAGAGTTCCGGCCTGGTTTCCTGCTGCATTGTTCTTTGGCCAGCTGTAACGCCTTGCTGTGTGGGAGCCTTTTACATCTCACCAATGGGAATAGCTAAGCTGACAGTCTTCTTTTACAACCCCTCCCTTTTTTATGAGCCTAGTGTTCTACTCTGAGCTCAGGATGGTATGATGCCTATTTGAGCACTCATAGGCAAGAGATCTCCTATTGTCTCTCTTGGATCCTCTGAGCCTTGCTGGAGGCTCATTGTCCTGGAGGAGATGAGGGCTTGGAGTAGAATCTCCACCCAGGCTCCCTCTTCCTAGGATTGTGTGGTCCAAGGAAGGTGTCAGTGGGATAAGGTCAATTCAATTCATAATCCATATAGGATCACAGATTTTCATTTGGAAGGGACTTTAGAGGCTCTTACAACCCTTTGACTTTAAAGATGAGGAAACAGGCTCAGAAAGGGAAATGACTTCCCCACGGTCATATAGCTAGTAAATGGCATAGGTCCAGGTCCTCTGATTTCCAGATCCAGCACACTTTCTTCACTTTAATTCCACAAACATTAAACTTACTATATGTGAGGTGTTAGGTTCTGGGGCTACAAACATGAAAAATTACATAATCTTGGGTTCATAGAACTAGGGGTTGAGTTCAGAATTGAAGAATTGTTCAGAATTATTCACCCCCCTTCCTCTTTCCTCTCTGTCTAAATCCCACCCAGCCTCCTTAGGCTATTTAAATCCAACCTCTTCTCCTTTCAGATGACTCCTCAGTATACATGATCTTCCTCTCTGTGGAAAATGTTAAAAAAGGTTAAAAAGTAGAAAGTGATTGGGTTCATAGGAAGCCTGCAACAGAGGCCTGGCAGGATTCCTAGAGAGAGGGATGGCATTCAGCTGGGAAGTACTCTTGATGGAGGTTGCACCTGAAGGAAGAGAAGGTTTTTCATAGGCTGAGATAGGCTTATGGAGGATGGAGCCCATTCTAGGAATGGGCAGCCATTGGGAGAAGGTCTAGGACAAGATCAGAAAACAGCCATTCCACTCAGGGACATACATCAGCTCGTAGCTACACTTATGTTATTTTCTTCACCCAGAACTGTCTCATCTCCACTCTTGTCCCTGCCGATCCCATTCTTTGGAGCCCAGATAAAGTCTCACCTGCCCCTTGAAGTTCTGAGATCAGGTATGAGGAACTAGGTAGTTCAGGGGCTACAGCCCTGGTCTTGGAGTCAGGAAGACCTGGGTTCAAATCCAGCCCCATTTAGCTGGGTGACCCTGGGCAAATTATTTAACCACCATGTGCCTCAGTTTCCTCAAGTGCAAAATGGGAATAATATTAGCACCTAACTCACAGGGTTGTTGTGAGGGTAAAAAATGATATTATATTTATAAAATGTTTAGTATGGTACCTAGCACATAGTAGGTGCTTAAGAAAGAAATAAGTGCTTGTTCCCTTCTCTTTCCCCACTATCATCCCCGCCCCCACCCCTCCCCCACTCTCTGAATGCAATAGGAACTCATCTTCTCCCTCTATGAACTCCTATAACTCCTGTCTGAGCCTCATAGTTTGGTAGTTAATGGAATGGGTTTTCCCATGGTAGATTGTAGAATCAGTCTTCTTGGATTATAGTCACTTCTGATACAGCTATATACCATTTATAGGTGTTAGTCTTGTGTCCCCTACAGGTCAGGGACCACTTCTTAGATACATATCTGTTCACAGTGCTGAGCCTACTCAATGAATACTTGCTGGTTTATTGAAGGAGTGGTCAGGGGACGGAAGAAAGGAGATAACCCCTGGGTTCTATGAGGGTTTTATAATGAGCCTATCATAATGAGATGGCAGAATCAATCAACAAGCATTTATTAAGCACCTACTGTACCAGGCACTGTGCTGGGCACTGGATATAAAGAAAAAAAGCCATAGATCATAATATGTGGACTCTGTAACCACAGATATTTCTTCTAGATGTGGAAGGCAGATATTTCCTTATTGCTTGGGTGTCATCTAGACACATTTGGAAAGGCTGACCTCTCATACAATGAATTCTTTTCCTGCTGGCAAGAAGGAATTAGTAAGCTGTGAAAAGACATAAATTATCCCCAAGGTGTATATTATTCACCCAGAAGGATCTGACTCATTGGTATTTTTTTCCTCATACAATGATCTCAAGATTGTACTATAAAAGGAAATAAGATGTGACAGTGTAAAAATATGTAGGGAGATTCATGGAAATAGATAGCCACATTTTGTCAACAAATTCACTAGATCAAAGTGAGGGAAAAGTCATACACGAATCTGACACCTATCTTTAATATTAGACTGACATCTTGATCTTGAGACTTTAAAAGGAATCCTTATAAATGGCAGTGATAAACAATGCTAGATTTTAATTTAGATACTTTTTGGCCTTTTAAGTTAAGCACTGAGTGTTGTTGAAAGCCCTAATGGAGAACACTCTAATTGGGAGAAAAACAAATCCAGTGACAATTTTTCAGGCTTCTGAGCATTGCTTAAACAGAGCATTTGATACCAAAACACCATTGAAATAGTGGAATCATTTGATACTAAAACACCATCGAAATAGTGAAATCATTTGTGTCAATGCATTCCACTCATATTTTAAGATGAAAACAGTTCACCTTTGGAGAGGGACTAATAGCATATTGAAGGTTAAACTAAATCAAAGATTATACGCGTGGACCTTAGCAGTCATATAGTGAATGCCCTCATGTTAAAATGAAGAAATTGAGGCTCAGAGTGGTAAAGTGATTGGCCCAGAGTCATACTGGCAGCAAGAGTTGGTAGAACAGGATCCAACTTGAAATCTTGCTGCCTCCCTGGTGAAAGCCTCTTCACCTCCCTCCTAGATTCTGTCAATAGCTTGCTGGTTGGTTTTGTCATAAGTCTCTTCACACTCCAGTCAATCCTTCACTTAGCCATCAAAGTGATCTTCCTTTTAAAGCTCAGGTCTGACCATGTCACCTCCCTACTCAGTAAACTCCAATGGGTCACTATCACCTCCAGGATCAAACATAAAATCCTCTATTTGGTGTTCAAAGCTCTTCATAACCTGCTCTCCCCTTCCCCAACCTTTCCAGTATTCTTACACATTACACCTTCCCCACATACTCTTCGATTCAATATACTGGCCTCCTTGCTGTTCCATCAGCAAGATACTCCTGCCAACTTTGTGCATTTCTACAGGCTATCCCCCATGCCTGGGATGCTCTCCCTCTTCCTCTCTACCTTCTGGCTTCCTTCAGGTCCCAGCTAAAATCCCACCTTCTATAGGAAGACTTTCCCGAGTCCCCTTAACACTAATGTCTTTCCTCTGTTGATTATATCCAATTTATCTTGTATATATCTTGTTTGTACATAGTTATTTGTATGTTGTCTCCTCCATTAGACTGTGAGGTCCATGAGAGCAAGGAATGTCTTTTTCCTTTCTTTGTATCTTGAGCACTTGGCACAGTGCCTGGCACATAGCAGGTGCTTAAAATGCTTGTTGATTGACTGGCTGAAAAATACAGAACACTTTCTACTTACCATGCTAAGAAACAAAGGGATCAATCATTGTCACCTGCTACATATACTTTTACTGTCATCATTAGAACATTTTAAGGGCCCATCACTTCCTTACTCTCTTATATCTCATAGAAAAGGCTTTTAAAACTCTTGTACTCAAGAAACAGCTTGGTGTAGTGCAGGGATTATTAACTTGGGATCCAGGAACTTTTGAAAATATTTTGATAACTCTATTTCAACATAATTGGCTTCCTTTGTAATACTACCTTAAAAAATTTTATGCACTTAAAAACATTATTCTGAGAAGGATTCTGTCCATAGGTTTCAGCAGATTGCCAAAGGGCTCCATGATATGGGTGCCATGAAAGGTTAAGAACCACTGGTGTCATGGGACTGGGAGTCAGGAACCTCTGAGTTTGAATCTTCTTCCAGGCACTTACTGCGTGAAACCTTTGTGAGTTACTTCACCTCTCAGTCTCAGTTTACTTCATTGTAAAATGGGGATTATACCAACACCTATCTTATAGGGTTGATGTGAAAATCAAGTGAGATAATATATGCATAGCTCTTCACAAATCCTAAGGTACTATAAAAAGTTAGCTATTATTATTGTAGGAAATGGTATTAATGCTAAACAGTATAACAGATTTTCTAGCTTTTGTCTATCCTTCCTATAAGGAGGACCATTTCTAAATCATCCTAAATAGAAGATGCCCATATGCAATATAAGTTGTTTATATAAATACAGTGGATTGCTATGCATGTCAAAGGCCCTTAATTGGTGGTCCTTCCATCTAAATAAAGAGAATGAATGCTTGTTACTTGGAGATTTTAATTTGAGAGGAAATCTATATTGAAGTTTTATTTTATGTTATTTTTAACTATTATCATTACTACATTTTGAAAAGGCTCAAATAGTAACTTGGGTCAGTGTGTTGAATGTGGTCATTGCTGTGTGGCATGGTACTGAGGCCTCGTTGGAGTCTCACTGTCTCATATGTTGACAGTCTTTGCTCCTTGTCTGCTGAGAGGAGGCAGGGAAGTGAATTCAGAGAGCTCCTAAGGTGGACTGTAGTTTGTTCCCTCTACATTACCTTACTGGGCAAAGAGAGAGCCAGGTAATGGGGCTAAGCTGAAAGGGGGAGTTTCATAGTAAGACAAATACCAGAAAGCAAATGGTCAAGGGGAAAGGCACCTTGATCTCTTACTCCAGAAGGTACAATCTAGTGCTGGGCCATCTCTAATCTGGATAACTGTTTGGAGAAGGCTTGGTTAGTTTCAGAACCAGGATTCAGTGGTCTTCAGGGATTGAATTGGAACCCTTGCTTATTCTTGAGCCAAACCTAAATCCCTGAAGCAGATGCAGAATTACTTTAGATCCTTGAGAGTTCTCTAACTTAAGACCTTGGCTAGACTTCCAATTATGCTTTTAATGAACCAGCCAATTACTCCATCTAGAAATCCAGGGTGTTAGTTTTGGGAGTGGGGAAGAAAAAACAGGGGAATAGGAGGTCAAAGGGACAGGGTATCATTTATCCTGCTGTTTGCTACTGCACTCTCTACATAACATTTTTTGGGTGGGAAGAGGTCATGTTCAGACTCCCTTTGGCAGAATGGTGAAATCTATGGACTCTATTATTGTTTTTATGAACATCAAATAAAATACAAGAGAATTACAAGGGAAACCATTTATATTGAAATACTATGAGCAATATATAAGTACATATATATCTATGTATGTATATGTATCCATGTATGTATGTGTACATGCATGTGTATATGTATGTGCATGTGCATGCGCATGTATATGTGTATGTGTGTATGTATATGTATATGTATATGTATATGTATATGTATATGTATATGTATATGTATATGTATATGTATATATCCAAGTGCATGAGACCACAACTGTTTGACTTGGAACTTTGACACTTAAAACTATTCTGATTTTTCTAATTTTTCAATGTTAATACTAAAATTAATTTAATTTAATTTTTATATTTGTGATGATAATTTTCCCATTCAAACAAGTCAGATAGTGAGAAAAGTACACTGGGAAATGAGCATGAGAAGAAAAATGGGTAGGAATTTAAAAAGGCAGGTTGGTGGCAGGACGTATTTTCAGATTTCTAGCCTTGTGGGGCCAAATTGAATCTTTGAGAATGAATGTGCAGCTCCCACTATGTTCAATGGGGATTTTATGCACTGGCCAGAGTGCAGAAGTTGGCTCTGTTAATGGGGTTGGTACTTTTAGAGTCATTCAGAGCTTAATCAGATTATGTCCCCCTAGGCTCCAAGTTTTTCTGGACAATATTTATTTAGCTCTAAGGTAGTGAAGAATGTGGCTGTAAGCGTGTTCTCACTTGCCAACAACAAAGGCCAGGAAAAGTAGGTCAGGTCGCCCTCCCAGGCACTGTTTATGTCTCTGGATTACTCATATTACCTCTCTTACATATCAGAAAGAATCTGTATCCACCTTTGTGTTCACTGCCTAATGCATGCTGGGACTCCATTATCTGCACTGAAGTGTAGAATGGCAGGTGTTTTAAGTGGGGGGGGGGAACCTCCAGCCTCTCTCAATATTATGATACCTTATTAGGAGTTTTGTTCATTAGGCCTTTACTCCTAAACCAGGGGCTCTTAAACTTTTTTTTTTCTATCGTGGTCCTGTCTGATGAAGGTCACGAAGCCCTTTTCAGAGTAACATTTTCAAATGCATAAAATGAAATCAAAAGATTATAAAGGAAACCAATTACATTGAAATACAATTATTGCAAATATTCAGAAAACAAATTCATGGACTGATGTTAAAAACCCCTGTCCTACATGAAGATTCTTAGACTCTATCCATATTCTGGTATTTTTCACCAATCTTGAGTACCTCCTCAATAACTCCGTAGGGAGAGAAAGTCATCATCATCTTAGAACTTTCATCGTTCCAACAGCAGCCCCGGGGTTGGGCAGTCTCATCTATTATTTTCTGGTGTTAGTTGCTAGGGGAGAATTTGTCTCTGTTATCCTCTGAATTCAGCCCTCCAGCCTCTGTCTCATGGGGAAATTGTTTTAAATTTTGGTACCTCTGTTACCTTTAAATGTGGAGCTGAAACAAGACATGATTAAACACGAGGATTGTAGAATCAAAATTCATTTTACCTAGAGGAGCATCCATTTTAGGGGAGGCAAAATGCTCTAGCTTAAAGCTCTGAGCTAAGCATCTGAAGGCCTATTTGCAAAAGGGAAATACTTGATGATTTAGAACTAATTCAGAGACAGAATTTGCTGAGGGTTGTTAAAATGAGCTCGTTCAGAGAAAAATTCTTCAACCTTGGAGAGTATCAGGATGGCATCGATCTAAGACGGAAGGTCAGCAGGATGGAATAATAGGGCAAGATAATGGCTCACTGATGTAATGCCAATGTCAGGAGGATAATATTTATAGAAAATAAATGTTAACTGTGACATTTTGGAAGACAAAGATCCTCTTTACACTTTCTCTTAAAGAAAGAGATGTGACTTATTGTAGAATGTTTTATCTTTACATAAATCTCACACTGGACTCCATATTATAGATATAATTTCTTCTCTAGGGTATATGGGGAAGAAAATCAAGAGACACAGAGAAGAGTTATTGTACATTTTAGTAGCACTTCATATATGTTCCAAAATCGCTTACTGTCATTAGTTATAGTACTGGTTATAAGAGTTTAATTACCGCAAAAATAAAATGGAAAATAAATTTGAGTTAAGTGGTATCTAAAACTCGATTACACTCTACATATACATGAGTTAGAAGGAATATGAAGGTCTATGTTTTAGCTATTTCCAGTTTGCTTTTCTTTTTTCAACTGAATTTATCTTCTATCATTTCATTTTCTTGTCTAATCTCTATCATTTATGGATATATTACTCGCTATGAAGCATTAGACCCAAAAGTAAGTCTCCCTGTGACTTATTTGCACATTTTAGTTAGTGAGTTAGGCGACTCAAAACATAATTAATGATTTAATTTTTAACAATAAAAAGTGCTGTTAAGCCAATTACACTAAAAAAAGGCTCATCTAATTTAATCCAACAGTGCCTTGTTAAGAAATGTCAATGAGATTTAGTTATAGAAGAGAAACTTTGCTATATGAATTCTATGGAGAAGAGCCAAATGTATTTTAAAATTTATAGTTATTTCAAAGACCTTTGGAATGACCTCTTCAGAAAGAGCAAACAAAAAGTTGATTGTGCCAAAAGGCTAAGAGAGAATCACTGTATTGCTCTCTTATTATGTAACTATGCAAATCAGGATTCTATGATCCCACAGTTCATGTGACATCCTCCCTACAAAGTGAAAGACTTTCTGAATGTTTAACTCAGAGTGATCCTAGGTAATGTATTACTACCTCCAAGCTCCTTCTTATATACATATGTCTATACACACACCCATCTACCTATCTGTCTATAGCTGTTTGTCTATCTCTATCTACCTCTCTTTCTCTCTCTATCTATATCTGTCTGTCTGTCTATCTCTATCTGTTTCTATTTGTCTGTCTATATCTATCTATCTATACCTATTTGTCTGTCTATACCTGTATCTATCTATATCTATCTGTCTATCTCTATCTATTTGTCTGTCTATCTCTATCTATCTATATTTATTTGTCTATCTGTCTGCCTGTCTGTCTGTATCTATCTATCTGTCTGTCTATCTACCTATTTATATTTGTCTGCCTGTCTCTCTATCTATATCTGTCTGTCTATATCTATCTATCTATATTTATTTGTCTATCTGTCTGCCTGTCTGTCTGTATCTATCTATCTGTCTGTCTATCTACCTATTTATATTTGTCTGCCTGTCTCTCTATCTATATCTGTCTGTCTATATCTATCTATCTATATCTATTTGTCTGTCTATATGTATCTATATATATCTGTCTGCCTATCTCTATATGTATTTGTCTGTCTATATCTATCTATATCTATCTGTCTGCCTATCTCTATATGTATTTGTCTGTCTATATCTATCTATATCTATTTGCCTGTCTATATCTATATCTATTTGTCTATCTCTATCTATCTATCTATCTATCTATCTATCTATCTATCTATCTATATCTGTCTATCTGCCTGCCTGTCTGTATCTATCTATCTATCTATCTATCTATCTATCTATCTATCTATCTGTCTATCTACCTATCTAATTTGTCTGCCTGTCTCTCTCTCTATCTATATCTGTTTGTCTCTCTATATCTACCTATATCTATTTGTCTGCCTGTCTGTCTGTATCTATCTGTCTATCTATCTATCCATCTATCTGTCTATCTACCTATCCATCTATATTTGTATGCCTCTCTCTCTATCTGTCTGTCTATATCTATCTATATCTATTTGTCTGTCTGTCTATATCTATCTATCTATATATCTGTCTGCCTATCTCTATCTATATGTATTTGTCTGTCTATATCTATCTATATCTATTTGTCTGTCTATCTCTATCTTTACCTATCTATCTATATCTATTTGTCTGTATATTTCTATCTATCTATCTATCTATCTATCTCTATTTGTCTGTCTATATCTATCTATCTGGAAGTTTAATGGAAAGAGTACTGGACATAGGAGTGAGGAGATTTGGATTAAGGTCACTTGCACCTCAGTTTTCCCATATGTAAAATGGAGATAAATAATGCCTTCTCTGTCTGCCTTAAAGAATTGTCATGAGGCTGTGTCAAAAAAGGCCCATTTTATAGTGCTGTGCAACAATAAAGCTACAGATCAGTAAGGGTCATTTATTTATTGAGGATCATTTATTTATTATATTTAGATTATGATTATTATTTGAAAGGGCACATGGTATGAAAAGAGAATTTGTCAGGAATAGTGATTAAGGGCTAAATTTAATTATATGTGTTTATATGGATATGCACACAACTATACATGTATATGTATATATGTATATACATATATATGTGTGTATATGTGTATATACATATATTTTAAAATAACCAAGAATAAACCTCTTTTTCCAGGTAAAAAAGTTAGAGGTGATAGCTGAATAGTCTGGGTTGGGTTCTCTTTTAGGGCATGATAGTTTGGATATCATTAAATCCTTAAGTTTACATATTTTAAAATATATTTATTACCTTTTAAAAAAAGATCCATTTATAGCCACTTGTATTTGGGCTAGTAGGCATAACTCTTTTGTCTTATTTCCTAGCAAATTACATTTTAAGGACTGCCCCCCCCAAATTATGAAACTTGAAAAGAGAAGCATTTTTACATTTTCCTTTTTTAGAATTTTATCTAAAAAATGAAATTAATCTGGTCCTATGTGGTCAGCTACAGGGTGGGGACTGTGATTTGGAGATCTGGGCTGCAGATACCTCATTTCTTGATTCAGAAACAACAGGTGCCTCATGGAAGGGACCGTTTGTTTTCTTAAACAAGGGCAGGGACTGGGGAGAGACAAAGACTTGTCAACCTTCATAACAACTTCCCCCTAACATTTATTTTTGGTCCAGTCAATCAGTGGAGCAGCATTAATTCCAGCCCCAAATGTGCCCAGAGCAGTATGTTCCTACCTAGCAGCCAGATGGCCAGTGCTGAGATGCTGTTGGCAGATGGAGAAGAGAGCTACCCAGAACCAGCAGGTGCAGAGCACCAAGGTAAATTCAAGTCCATGCTGTGATGCATCACTGGAAGCCCTTCATCAACTACAAAAAAGTCCCTGGTTCATAGTCAAGGTGGCACTTTTGTGTTCTGAGCCTGGTCCCTGGCTTGTAACGGATGTATTCTCCTCACACATGTGGCAATTCTAATTTTTTTCCTGGCACACAGAAAGGTAAATCATCCAAAGCTGATGCTGTGATCTTTTCTATTTAAAACTAGGATGGTTGTGAAACTGTAACTCTCATTTAGTGCAATTGCAGAAGATATGCCCATTTGGAAACTTTTACTGACCATGGCTTTGTTTCAAGATAGGAAACTGAACCTGAAATCAAGCTTATGGATTAGCCTGAAAGCGTAAAATTGGCCCTAATTTGGTAAAAATCAGTTGGTTAATGAGAAAGTAAATCATGGGAAAATAGGTACCAACAAATACAAAATCCTGAATGTTGATTCAAATGAGAGATTTTTTTCCCTACTCATTTAGGGCTGACTCCTTCATTTTCCTGCCTCTCTTCCTTAAAATATGTCTATATGTATGTTTCTTCTTTCATTCTTCCTTGATTCAGAAGAGATGCCTCTTCTTTCCAACGTTAAACTTTCATTTTGTCTTTTTCCCCTCACTGTCTCATATGTTTTCTAATTCCCATACCTTCCATCTTTCCTGCAACTTGGCTCCCTTAACCATCTCCTTTGTCTCTAATTCATCTGTTTGTCTACTTAACAAATATTTATTCAGTGCCTATTGTCCCTAAGATGAGTTCCAGGCCTTGCATAAAAGCCTTGCCCACAGTTGGTGCTTAATAAATGTTCATTTAAAAAGATGCTTTGCTGGGTCATTTGGGGGTATACCAATACATTAAGACAAACCCCCCTGCCCTTAGCAAGTTCAATCTGTTAATCTTTATTCCTTAATAGTGATGTACAGATATGTATATCCTATTTTGGAAAGAACTGCCCAAATGTCGTCAAATGACTTTGCTGTCAATTGAAGGTGATGCTACCGATCACCTTCCTTTTACTACTAACTTCTCTAAGGAGTGATCTGTAGCCTCTGCTTCCATTTCCTTATCACTTCTTGATCCTATATAATCTTGTTTCTGCCACTACTACTCTATGGAAACTATTCTCTTGAAGAGCTTTAATTCAATCTATCATTTATGGTTCATAGATGTGGAGTGGGAAGGGATTTCAGAGTTCATTTGGTCTGATCCCTCATTTCCCAGAAGCTAAATAATTTGCCCCATGTCACACAGGCAGTAAGAATCAGAGGTAGTATTTGAACACATTTTCTGTTTCCAAAACCAGTGCTTAGGCCACTGTACTATTTATTAAACATCTATTATGTACAAGGCACTACAGATACAAAAGATCTTGTCTCTTTCCTCAGCAACTTGACAATGTATTGGAGTACATAGGGTGCATACAAGAATAAGTACAAAAAGGTACAACATGGTAAGAACAAAGGAAAGAGTTAGATGAAATGCTTGGTGGGAAATGAATGATGAAGTGATCAGTTAGTAGCCAGACCCAAAAAGTAGCTTCATTAATGTTAATGTGGAAATAGGTTTCCAGTGGAGTGCCAGGGATCTGTCCTTGGTCCTATGCTTTTAAAAATGTTTATCAATAACTTGGATAAAGGCACTGATGGCATGCTTATCAAATCTGAACATGGCACAAAAAGTAGAGAGGAAGAGCTAGCAAAGAGTTAGGATCCTAAAAGATCTTGACAAGCTAGAACACTGGGCTGAATTTAATAAGGTGAAATTTAATAGGGACAAATGTAAAATCTCACAGTTGGGTTCAATAAATCAATCTCTCAAGTACATTATGGAGAGCATCATTAGATAGTAATTCCCCTAAAATGTGGATTTTAAACTATAAGCTCCATATGAGTCAACAGTATAATATAGTAGCCAAAAAAACCCCAAAACAAAAAATTCAAGTAAAATGATCTTAGGCTGCATTAAGAGAATTATAATACCTAGTACATGGTAGGTTATAGTCCTACTGTTCTCTACCCACCTTATACCACAACTAGATAATCTTTTCCATCTTACCAGCTAAACTTACATTATTATTTAATAAACAGACACTTCTTTTTCCTGATCCTAATTCTGCATCTTGAGATTAAGAGGCTATAGGCAAGAAGGAGAGCACATGATAAGATTGGGGACAACTGGTTGTCCAGTTTTGCTGACTCACAGGGTGAAGCAAAGCTGACCAGTGACTTCCCATTCATCTAATTAAAAGGTCTTTTCTCAGTTCTCATTCTAAAATAAAATGCTAGTGCTGGAAAGAGTATTAAAGATCAGCTAATACCCACCATTTCATAGAAATTGAAAATGGGTCTCAGAGACATTGTGACTTCACTAAAGAAACACAGTTAGCATCAGAGTTGGGACTGGAACCAAGGTTTCTCACATCCTAATCTGGTGCTAATTTATGCTAGTTATGCAGACCTGCCTCCTCCTTAATCCCTGCAGCATTTGATACTGCTCACCACTCTCCTCTTGGGATTCTCCTTCACTGATCTTTAGGACATTCAACCATCTTCTCCTTTGACACATTCTTCTTGGTCTCTTTTGATGCCTCCTATTCATCATTCCCTCAATGGAGGTGTGCCCTAGAGCTCCATTCTTAATCCTCTGCTCTTCTCTTTTGCTGCTTTCTTCTTCATCCCTTCTCATGGTGTTAGCTATTCTCTTTGTGTGGAGGGGGCACTCTCTTTAGCCCTGTCCTTTCTCCTGAATACTAATATTACATCTTTTGCTACTTGTTTGGAATTTCTTCTTAAGAGAAAAATAGAATCAGAAAGGATATCAGGGTTCTTAAATTCATAGAATGTGACAGCTGGAAGAGCCCTTAGGGGTCATCAAGTCCAGACTGTTCCTGGACAGTAATCCTCTCTATAACATCCCTAACAATTGGTCATACAACTTCTTTTTGTAAACCTCCACTGATGGGGAACTCAATTCCTTCTGGGTAGCCTATCCCATTTTGGAGCTACTCAAATTATTAGGAAGATTTCTCAATATTGAGCCAAACTTTGGCTCTTTCACATTCTGTCCCTTAAATGTTTCAACATAAGTGCTTTGCAAACCTTTAAGTATTTTATAAAAGATAATATGATATAATAATATATTAATTAAAATTAAAAATATAAAATATTATAATATAGAAATATTTATATTTATATATACATATACTACATAAATAATATAAAATAAAACAAAATAATAATGTTAATAAAATAATAATATAATAATGTAAATAATAAATGATGATGTTTAAAACTTACCCTATTGTTTTTCCTTCCAAACTAGCATGTTCACTTTCCTATGATATTTGATAATGGTACTCTCATAGTGTCATATAATATCTGCTCAGTTATCAAGTTGTATATATTCTTCCTTTGCGATGTCTCTTACAGCAATGCCTTCCCTTTTTTTTCTACCACTGTCCTAGTTCAGGCCTTTTCACTTCATACATTGACTGTTGCAAAGGCCTCTTACTGGCCTTTCTCTAGTATCTATCCTCTTCAACTTACTCCAAATCCCATTCACTCCTACACATTCTCACCAGGTGAGATGTCATGAAAATAGAACCTTTTACATCCTCGCAAAACAAAATAAAACAGAATAGTAACCCTTCAGACATACTACCTATGGTTTACAAGTTAAAATCCGAACTCCTTAGCCTCATATTCAGGGCTCTGCACACCTTGGCTTCAAACTGTCTTTCCATTCTCATCTACCGTCACTCCCTACACAAGCCTTTTGCTTCAGGTGTCTTCAGGTCCCCAGAATGTGTCTCGTCTCTGTACCTCTGCCGGTCCCCTAGCTTAGACTGTCTTCCCGCCTGGTTTGTTTCTGTAGATCCTACCCTTCCTGTAGGACCTACCTCCTCTCAGAAGCCTAAGCTATCCACAATAGGTCATAGCTACCCCTTCTATGAAGTCCCCAGAGCCTACTTATAGTCTCTAATTTTGATCTAGAATTAATATATTGCCTCATATTAGGTTTAATTAAGTTTTTATGTGGGCAAATCTTTGCTCTTTGGCTAGAATATAGCTCCTTGTGGGCACTGTCTGTAGATGTTACTTTCTCACAGTGACTGGCAAAGTGCCTCGCACAAAGTAGGTGCTAGAGATTTTTTTGGTCACTTAGGTAAACTATCAATTCGATTTCATTGTCACTGATTTCTATATGCAGTATTCTACTTCAGCATATATCTATTTTTGGAATTTAATTTTACTTCCATCTAGAATATTTGCCATCCATGAAATTAGTGTTATAAGCAAATGGTCTCAGAATTGTGGAGATTGCCTGTTTTATGTCAGGGATCCTGTTTGGTTTAGAAAATAAACGAGCATATTTAGAGGACCAAGAGAAGTTTCCTCTCTTCCTTTTGCTTTTAGGAATACCTGGATTAGAGAGAAATCTCTGAGCGGAGGAATGTCCTCTGGCTAGACTCTGGTTTAACTGAACTGGTTCAGACTCTCATTTCAGGGGGCAATACATAGGATCCTGGGTGGGAACAAACAAGAAGGGCTAATCCTGCTGAAACCTAGGAAGGTTTAAGACTTGCAAGTCCTGGTAGTTTTTGACCAAGGTCGAAAGAGGGTGAAGAGGTATTCTAGTGCCCCCTAGGGGATGCTGGTTTACCAGCTCCCTATACATAAGATTTTGGGTGTCTGTGGTAATGACTCTCATAGACTCACAGAACAAGTAGTCATACAGTCTCCCCTTTAAGACTTGGAATAATGGGGAACTCACTACTTCATGTCCAGCCCATCGCACCTTTGGATGGCTTTAGATGCTAGGAGGTTTTTCCTTATATCAAGCTATTCTTTACATCACTGCAATTTCTACCTACCCTTGAATATTCTGCTATCAGAGATTATTTAGTCCAACCCTGTCATTTTATAGATGAGGAAATTAAGGCTCAGAGAGTAGGAATGATTTGATTTCTCCCAAAATCCATTGCTTCACTTCTTCTACCCCCTTCTTTGCAGAGATATGACTATGGGTGTAGAAGACTACATACTGTCAGACTTTTTTGCTATGTTGTTTAGTTTTGCAGAGTTCAATTTTCCCCATTTTTTATTCTATTACAAAGGATGGCTTTCTGGGAGAGGAAGGAAGAGAAATACATTAGGAAATGTAGGTGGTGAAAAAACAAAAGAGATCAATAAAATCTATTTAAAAAACCCACAACATGGTACCTACCTTTCTAGCACCCAAGGGCATGATTGGCCTGTTCTGTCAATAAGGTAATGTGGCTTTTCAGAAGTTTGTGTACCCTTTTTGTGGAGTCAAGAAACTCTCCCTAACCTTTCCTCTTGAGATTCAGTCTCCTTTCTCAACTACTTTTTGGATATTTCCACTTGGTTAACCTGCCACACAGACATCATGTGTAAAGTCATCAACTATCTTCTTCCAAATCTATTCTCCCTTTTCCACCAATGACATATCCACTCTGCACAGGCTGGATCCCTTCTCAATCACACGTACAATCAGCCACCAAATTATATCAGTCCCTCCTTGCATTGTAATTCTTCCATCTGCTTCTCCCTTTCTATTCCACAGGTTTTCAGGGCTGGAAGAGACTTTTGAGATAATTCAACGCTTTCATTTTACAGTTGGAATGTTGTGGTCCAGATCAATAAAGTTACTTGCTCCAGAACACGCTGTGGGGAAGTAGGAGATCCTGCATTCTTATCCAGGATGCCAAAACTACGGTTTCTTTGCATTGCATTGTGCTGCCCACCCTAAGTCTTGTTTTCCATCATCTCTCAGCTATTTAAATAGCCTTTTTATTGGTCTCCCCACCTCTAATCTCTGCCCCTTTTGTTCTACCTTATTTGCCACTGACAAATTAAGTTCTGAAAACATTTACTTTATGTTTGTCACCTGTTTTTCTTTACTGGAAAGACAGAACTTTAAAGGTTCTTTATCATCTTCAACAAAAAAGTCCAAACTTCCCAGTCTATCTTTCAAATGCCTCTACCTCTTTATTAATTTCCCACTATTTATTTTTCACAAACATACCCTGTCCTTTCCTCTCCCCCTTCCTTCAAACTAGTGTATCAATTATTCCTTAAACACATTATGAATTCCCTCTTTCTATGTCTGTGGAATAAATGCTCCAAGTCATTTAACCTCTCTCAGCCTCAGTTTCTTCATCTGTAAAATGAGAGTTAAAATAGCTCCTACCTCCCGGAGTCAATATTTTTCAAGTAATCTGCAAAACTTAAGGTGCTATATAAGCATTTATTATCATTGTTTTTACTTTCTTTTAGATTGAACTCAGGATCTTATTGGTAAAGGGAACTTTGAGTAGTAAGAAAACACTCTCTATTGATGCCAACCTGCAATTGCTCTGCATTTGCTAATCTTAGCGAGCTAGGATGTATTGAGAGAGAGAGACTCAGTGACTTGCCCAGGGTCACTCAGCCAATATACAATAGAGGCTGGGCTTGTACCCTGATCAATCTGACTCTTGGGCCAGTTTTCTGCCAAGAAGTCTCTGCCTCTTCATAGCATTGCTTTTAAAGTAATGGGATTAATGCAGAACGCCAATCTGAGTAACTCAAGCTTAAAGGCCCCTCTTTCCTCAATAGCACTAAAAATAACCTGAAATACTGAATAACTCACATAATTTGCCTTAACTATCTGCTTCAGTTCTTCTGTGTGGAGAAAACCACAATATTATCCAATTGAATGGAGCTGAGAGGGCAGAGGAAGCAGCTACAAAATGAACGTATATGGACCCTAAATCTGAATTCTAACTTCTATGGAAAGGAGGAAGAACACAGCTTTTCCAAAGCAGAAGTCCAGCTCTATAGTCTCTTTAATGAGAATTTAATACTTTTCCCCCTGAAGAACACTAATCTAATTAACACAGTGTAATCTAAGAGTGAAAAATCAATTAATGATTTTTAAAAGGATAGCACTTCCTATTCATTAGTTGGACTTTCTGCTAATTAAAACTGTGCCATGAGGACATAATCTATACTGACTTTTTCCTAATAAATGTTTCAGACAGGTAGGAGAAAAGTGAAATGGACATAAAGATTTTATAGGATTCTAAAATGAGTTATCTGTGGGCAACATCATTCCGGATGATTAGGTATTTTTAGCCAAATTGTAAATTTCTAGTCCAATTAAATTGTTCATATTGATACGACTGCAGGAGTGAAGAGGACGTGACAGGACCCATAATTTATCCACTTAGAACCAGCCGCAAGAGGGCTTTGTTACAAGAGTATCCAAATCATTTTACTCTGACTTTATTGACTTGGTGCTTTTCTTTTTTCTTATTTTTGTGCCTTCTAGAAGTCAAATGAAACATTTTGGGTGGAGGCAACAGAAACAATATGAACTGTAGGTTCAGGATAGTGCACATTAAAAGAGATAAGAAAGTGGTTTGTATCTTTAAAGCACCAACCATGCAAGTAAAGTATTTGGAGGACTAGTGAAAGGCAGTGGAAAGTTTGTGTACCTCTTACTCGTGCTGCCTGTAAACCATGTGACCTTGGGACTGAATTTCTTAATCTGTAAAATGGAAGTAATATGTACCTGGGAGTGGCTAAGAAGCTCAAATGAGATAGTATATGTAAAGTGATATGTAACTACTAAGTGTGATAAACTACTACTATGACTTCTTATATTTCAGGTCTGTTCCTGGTTTCCTATCTTAAGTCACTGTCTACCTGTGCTTCGCATTACTTACTTATAGATGCCAATGGGCACCAAAAGTAATTTTCTGTAATACTAGGAAAAAAAAAGGTCAAGGGTAGCAGTACATGATAGTTTAAGCGAGCAGTTCTCAAAGTGTGGCCTGGGGACACAAAGAAATCCCTGTGACCCTTTTCTGAGGTTCTGAAAAGTCAAAACTATCTTTATAATAATACTAAGACATTTTAATTTCTAATGTAGTAAATATTGATAGATTTAATGCATGTAGTTTAAAGGGGTCTTGAGACCAGAAAGTTTGAGAGCTGCTGGTTTAGGGGTCAGCAAAACTTTAATCAATCTGAATTCACAATGAACTTGAATCTATGATGTACCCTCTACCTTTAGGAGGAAGGTAGAAAAGACAACAAAGCAAACATAAATTAATTGAACAAAAGGAATTGCCATGGAGTTTCCTTGGTTTAGTGTAGATTCAGCCCAATCATCTGCATTAGCACCCCAAAGACATCATTGGTCTTAGAATTGTGAACTTGGAGCCAGTATGAGAACCTCAGTCTCCAGTGATGGATGAAATGTTACGGAAGAGTATAATTAATGAGGTAGACAATTTTTTAGAAAGATTTTCAACAACAGGAGTTGAATCAAGAAGAATTTGCTGGTTAAGTAATCTCAAATAGGCAGAAAACCCTAGTCTCTGGACCTTCCATTTAATTTTGGCTTTAGTGTATTGTTTTGTATTGTATTTATTTATAGGTGAACATTTGTATTTGGCTTGTGTCCTTTAAGCAAAAGCAGAGCAGGGACTGTGCTTCTTGTTCTTTTTAAAGCTATTTATTAGTGCTTAACTCAGAGCTGAGCACACAGTAGGTGCTTAATAAATGCTACAGTTAATCTTACCAGTAGAAATAAGTGGCTAAAGATAAGGTTATTTAAACTCTCTGGTACATGGATTCCTCATTTATAAAATGAAGCACTTGGATGAGATAATGTCTAAGGACACTTTCAACTCTAAATATATGAGACTGTAGGATCCTATGATGTGTGCATAGATCATCAGTGTTCTAACTAGCATGAGGTCATCAGATTATTGCCCCAGGGCAGAGAATTTATATGGTACCAAACAGCGGGATCTTGTGGACCATTTCCCCCAACCTGCCAATTCCTCCCTGTTTCCAGTAACAGGCCAATGGCTACATCCTGTTGACTCCTCCTTTCTGTACCCTGCCTCCCCTCCCCCGAACCAGAGTAGCCTTCGGTAACAGAAAACTCATGATGACCCTGTGTCCTGCGGTTCCCCCTGCCTGTTCCCCTCCCTACTCCCATCCTCTGATTGTCCCAGGTATAGTAACTGACAGTTACAATTGTAAAAAATACCTTCATGTTGTCAAGAATCACCATGGAGATAGGGGTTTCAAGACTGTGCAACAGCCATAGGTCAAGCGGCTTTGAATTCTATAATTTAGGGGAAAAACTACTCACAAAGGAATGAAATGATACTTTTTATAGTGAGAAAAATTGCCAATTAAGATCCAGGGCTCACCAGCCCAGGGCACTGCCATTTACGTTGAGAAAAATTGGGCCCTTGAGAAAATTAGCTGAAGATCTCCATAAGGAATTGCAGTAGGAGCCTGTGAAACGTGTGGAGGAAAATAATGTGCGTTTAAAAGGGAACCTAAAAAGGAAGAGGATTATTAAAAGCTACCTTTCTTCTTTCCTCTGCAGCTTCCAGCTTCTTCTGGATCTCCTCCAGAGACACATCTTTCTTCTTTGGAGATGCTAAAGTCCGTGGAGCTTCTGACACTGGAGATGGTGGCTTTAGGATCAGCTCAAAGGCCTGGCCAGAGGCCCGTTTGTTAATCTGCTTCACTTCCATATCTGAGAAACCAAGGGCAGAAAATTCTGAGTATGTGCAGCAGGAACGAGAGGATAATTTTGATGATTATGATGACAATAATAATAACTCACATTTATTTAGCACTTTAAAGTTTATACTTTATAAATGTTCTGATCTACAATGGGCAAACGGAGACATTTGAAACTGAGTTGGAACAGAAGGGACCCTGAGATTTTCTGCGCGATGCTGTAGAAATATAAATTCACACTTGGCATAATTATAAATGCATTTGAGCAAGATAAATATTTATAGTTTTTGAGAAAGATGACAGGATTTCAGGGGAGTAGGGTGGCAGGAGGCCTACTCAGAAGAAAGCCCTGTCCTCACTTCACAGTTAATTTTATTTGCCTCTGGAATAAATATGAGCCACTTCATGAAGATGAAGTAGTGCAAATTTGCTCTTTGGGTAATTGTCATGACTGGAGACATCTTAAGGCCACCTTTTAAGTAAAATGAATTAGGTATCCTGATA
The DNA here is from genome assembly GCF_011100635.1 of Trichosurus vulpecula. Classification (NCBI taxonomy): domain Eukaryota; kingdom Metazoa; phylum Chordata; class Mammalia; order Diprotodontia; family Phalangeridae; genus Trichosurus; species Trichosurus vulpecula. The sequence continues at coordinate 298,411,187 of NC_050573.1, read as the reverse complement.
TGCAGAGGCTAGGGATTACAAGCATATTTATTGAAACTAGAGAGCAAGTCACTTAACCTAACTATGCCTCAGATTCTTCATCTTATTTCGCTTTTTTTTTTAGCATCTTTCTCCCCACTTCACTAATTATATTAACGTGAACTTTCACTTACTGCAGCAATTTACTATTATTCCTTAATACTTTCTCAGGTACCAATCAACTTGGTCAATTAATCAATTAACTGGGCCTCAGTGAAAGGGGTACCATGGGGAGATATATGCTTATTATACTTATAAAATATTGCCAATCAATTAAATCTGTTTTATAATTTATATATAATATTTAACTATATATCTATGTCTGTATTTGTACATGGGGTCCAGACATGATTTCATCAGGATGTAGTATTGCCATTGAGTCAAATCTTGTCAGGCAGCTTGATGACACAGTGTATAGAGTTCTCGGCCTGGAGTCAGGAAGATCTGAGTTCAAATTGGGCCTCAGACACTAGCTGTGTGACCCTGGGCAAGTCACTTAACCTCTGTCTACCTCAGTTTCATCTGTAAAATGAAGATAACAATACAACCTACCTCACAGAGGTCTTATGAGGATCAGTTGAGACCACTTTGCTCATCACCAGTGTAAATTATTAACACCTTGGTAATTTAGGACTATGGGATCATAGATAGGGAGCTGGACACGACTGTGAAAGTCAACTAGTACAACCCCTTCATTTTTACAGATGAAGTACCTGAGATTTAGTACTCTTAGAAGATCGATGCCTGGGGCACTGAGAGGTTAGTTATGGGAGCAGGACGTAAGAAGCCAAAGTCTTTTTGATTCCAATTAGGATAAAAAATTACTTTTATCACATGGCTAAGAGGTGATAATTCAGTTTCTGACTATTTCCAGGAACAGGGAGCTCACTCCTTTATTAGGCAATTCATTGCCAATTTTTGTAAGTTATATTTCATATTCATCCCAAATAGAACACAGCTTCTCTTTTTTATGTAGGATACGAAATATGTAAATACATTTGGACGTGTTGTATAGCTTGTGTTATATTGGAATTTGGGATGAGACCAGTGATTTCACTGGCATAGGGAGCTCCCTGTGAGCATATTCCCTCTACCAATGCCCACAGGCCCCTGTACCGCAACTTAGAGTCTTGGAAGGTTGCCTGGGCACTAAGAATTAGAGTGACTTGCCCCTGTCATATACCCGTTGTGTGTCAGGGGCAGGATATAAAACCAGGGCCATGTGCTTCCCATTTGTTATATAGGATGTGATTTATGATCTTTATGACATTATATATTATTTTATCTTTATACTTGCATATCTACATTAAAAGTAGTGTAACTGTAACATTGGGGGCTCAATTAGCACTCTTCTTGGTGAGGCAAAAAGGTACGGCCAAAGGCCTGTACAAATAAATGGGCCATTTGATGAAATTTGGTGAAGCAGATACTCTTTCTCCCTCTTCTTTATTATTATTATTGAGTAAAGAATTGAAGGATATCCAAAGCTCACATTTCAAATCCACATAGCACCAAGTCAAATTGGGGACTGGAAAGCATGGGCCAGTTATATACATAGTCTCCCAGAATCTCAGATCGAGAAAGAACCTCATAGGCCTTTGAGTTCAACCACTACTTATACCAGAGCTACTTCTGTGACGTACATAAAAAGTGGTGATCTAGTCTTTCTTTGAAGACAACTAAAGGAGGGAAAATCTACTACCTCTTTTAATTATTTATTTATGTAAATACATATTTCTATAAATATAATGTGAATATTTATCTATTTATAATGTGAAATAAATATTTATCTATTTATAATGTGAAATATTTCTATAAAATATTTATTTTTTATTATATACTTATTATTTATTTGATTGATTTGTTCATTTCTCTGTCATCTGTCTGTATTCCTATTTATTTATTCGGATCTATTACCCCTTGAGGCAGTCTATTTTATTTTTTGATAGTTCTAATTTTTCCTCACGTATCTTCCCAATAGAAGGAATCTCTTCTACTACTTCTCTATGAGAGGGTAATTCAGGTTCTTATTGAATATTTCTAGGGACAAGGAATTTCTTTAAGCATCAGTTCATTCCTTTTTGGGAAGTTCTACCTCATATTTATCCAAGTATGGTTCTTGAAACTTCCATTTGGTCTTTGTTCTGCTTTCTGGGGAAAGACAGATTCGATCTGCTTCATTTTCCACATGATAATCCTTCAAATACCTGAAGACAGTTATTACGTTTACTCTAATGCTCTCTCTTTTCAGGGCTACGCCTCTCCAATGCTCTTAAGCTTTCCTCCCATTCCATTTTCTCTTGATTGCCCCCCTCTGGACACTCTTTGGTTCATCAGTCTGCTCTTAAAAGGTAATGATCAGAACTATACCCTCCACTCAGTTATTTCTAACTAAGATAGATTACAGAACCATTACTGCCTTTCATCTAGCTGCTATAAATCTATCAGTGCTTCCTGAGGCTGAATTCACCCCCTTATCATACAGTTATCTATCTTGTGGCCTCTTTCACAGGACCTGCCGTGAAACTGTCTCTAATTTAATAAACTTATGCAAGTACAAAACTTTACATTTATCACTGTTATATTTCACAGTGTTGATTTTATTTCATCATTCTAGCCTAAGTGAATGTGGAATTTTCCCTAAATTATTTGTATCTGTGACTTCATAGGTCTGACTTTATTGAAATAACCCACACATTATTAGCTGATATTCTAGTAACTGGCCATTAACAGTTTGACAGAACAATGATCTACTGTGTTCATAGTGATGGCTGGGAGATATTGTGTGATATTTTATGCCAAATGTCTTCTGCATTTTCAATAAAAAATTAAATTAAATGGTTTTATTAGACTTTTAGCATTGAGTGGATCTGATCACCTCCTCATTCTTTGAAAACTGTAAGTCTATGCATAGTATCTTTCTGTTAATCGACCAATAAACAAAAATTTAAGCTGCCACTATGTGCCGGGCATTTTACAAATATTATTTCATCTGATTCTCACAACAACCTTGTGAGGTAGGTACTATTATCATCCCTATTTTACAGTTGAGGAAACTGAGACAGATAGAGGTTAAGTAATTTGCCCTGGGTTGCACAGCTGGTAAGTGTTTGAGGCCAGATTTGAACTCAGATCTTCTTGACTCCAGGGCCAGTGCACTATTTACTGCGCAAGCTAGCTAGATACCCCCCTTACCACCCAGATGCTCTGGGGATACAAAGAAAAAGAATAAAATAATACCTACTCTATTGGAGCTCATATTCTAATAAGTGAGATAAGTATAAATAACATATGCAGTATAAATATAAATTGAATAAAAGCAACCATAGATAAAGTAGCTACATACAAAGTAGTATGGGAAGGAGGGCACTAGTATTTTGTGTGTGTGTGGGTGTGGGTGTGGGTGTGTGTATCAGGAAAAGCTTCATGCAGTAGATGATGCTTTAACTGTGTCTTAAAGGAAGAGAGGGACTCTGAGGTAAAGGTAAGGAGAAAATGTATTTCAGGCTTGTGAGGTGGACTGTTAGTCAGGACAGTCTCTTATGAAGCTAATAATTTGAAAGTTGATACACACAGGGTGTCCCAAAACTCTTGGTGCAGTTTTAAATTTAAGCATAGTTTAGTTTTAAATTTTAAGCTTAAAGCTGGCTAAGACTTTTGGGATACCATGTGTATGTGTATACAAATATATGCATATACTATTTACATATAAGTTTATGAATGTTAGTTTACAAGTTCATATGTACATGTTATTATATGTATCTTGGCTAACTGATGCCTAAAAATTAATAAAAACAAATTTATGTAGTAGGGGAATTAGTTACATTTTGATTATGAAGGATTAATACTCATTAATCCTTCACAGTACTAGAAAAGTCTGTATTCAAAATGAAGTTCCTTTCCTATGCAGCATATAAATTTACATATTGCTTTAAATTATATCTATCGTCCCAGACCCCTGAGATTTTTCTTTCTCATTGTTATACTCATTGTCTATCCTTTGCACTCCATACTTAGTGATGCCTGCTAATATCCATATTATTTGCTTTGCAACTATCCAAGAGAGGTTTCCATGAGAGGCTAGTAAGTATTCCTATTTAAGCGATGAATAGATCCTCCTTAAGCAGTTCCACCGAAAGGGCACCCTCTAAAAGTGGTCACACTTTTAGAAATAAGTGCTGTGCATTAAAATCCAATGCAGATCAAACTCTGGAATAATGCATATTATAGGGGTCCATTCTTAGACCCCTAGCTTCCCTGTTCCAGCAGTTGTTGTTATTGAATTAAGGTATCTGCTAATGTGCCTATGAACAGCCCCAATTCTAATGACCTTGTGCTGGTTGGATGGTAGATATATAATTAACTTTAAATTCTGGAAGGATTTTTTAAAAACTGTAGTGTAAACTTAATGTGCCACAATAGATCACGTGCCATGCATAAAGTCCTTGACATTGAGGATGTCAAATATTAAGAGGCAACATAGAGAGATACAGTAAGAAGTATCACTTTTGTTAATAACATTTAAATTCCCACCCCCCCAATTAAGAAAATATTTCTTATTTATTATCTAGGTAATGTTGACTATGAGGGTTCAAGAGCCTTTTAAAAATATGAAGTTTTCACTGAAAGATTTATCTATGCTTACTTTTACAGATATTTTAGTATAGAGGGAATAAACTTACACACATATACATAAGAATTAAATTTTTCTTGATAGAATATTCGATGAAAGTGGAGGGATTGGTGTGGATGTGGAGTGGGGAAGGTAATGTGGTGTAGCGGGAAGGCTTAGGACTTGGCATCAGGAGGTTTTCCCCCCAGCACCTAGTATCATGCCTTATACATGGTAGGTGCTTATTAAATGTTTGTTGAATGAATGAAGGAAACCCAAATCCCTGTCCTAAGTCTGTCACTACCTTGAAGTCGGGGCATTAAGCAAGTCACTTTCCTTCTCTGGGATCAGTTTCCTCATTTGTAAAATGAAAGGAGATAAGTAAAATGATTTCTCAGGTCCTTTCTAGCTTTAAAATTCTGATTCAAAATAGTGATTTGAAATAGATGTGTGCTCTTGACATAGGTGTTATTCCAGACAAAACAGTTAGTTAGCACTTATCATGAATGCCCTGCCACAGACAGGGCTCACAGTAGGATGACAAATAAAGTGACGGATGAAGAAAAACGTCCTTGACCCCAATACTCAGCTTTGAAAACAAGGGAGAGTGGTAATATGGGATGTGGGCCTCCTTTCCTTACCTTAAGACCTCCATGTTTGGGACTAGTTCAAGCAGTCTGGCTAAAGGGATTGATTATTTTGATTTTCATGACTGAATAGGGGTGAACCACTACATTAGTAATTAATGAATTAAAGCACATTGGGGAATTGGGGTGTTTAGGTTTCCCACAAGTCTCTTTATCTGGATAACCCTCTGGATCAATGACCCCTTTGGCAGTCTGCTGAAGCCCTTATCCAATTGCTTCTCAGAATAATGATTTTAGATGAAATATATACATATATATATATGTTACATATATGTAAAATTATAAAGGGAACAATTTTATTGAAATAAAGATAAATATTTTTCCATCCAAATTCAAGTACCCACCCCTCCCAGGGAAGTATCTGCTGCTTGGGGATCCATGGACCTTAGATAAGAATCCCTTTTCTAAATGAAACTAATTTTCTTGTAGGTCCCTACTGGCTTTCTGACACTAATAAGCAAAATATACTTTAAGTGTATTTTTCAAAGCCTAAATAGTTTTTATTGAGGATTTTCTCTCCTTGCATTTGCAGTGAAAAGCCTGTTCTTGAACATGAGGAGCCACTCTAATTATGGATTAGCATACTATTTATAACAAATAAATAGTAAATTAATGAATGAATGAATTGGTTAGATAGAAACTGGTATAGACAGAGACAGGGATAGATAGATGACAGAGACAGAGAGATATAGACAGACATTATATATATATATATATATATATATATATATATATATATATATATATATATATATATAGAGAGAGAGAGAGAGAGAGAGAGAGAGAGAGAGAGAGAGAGAGAGCTTGTGTGATGCTGTTCTGGAAGGGATTATTGTGGTTAATCTAGCTGGAGCAGCTCCTAGTAACAACGCTGCTCTGCTTCTGATGGGGCTTTAATGTGTTACTATTAGGGCCAAACACAAAATGCGACAAGCAATAGGCAATCAATAAGTGCTAATAGCCAGAAACAGCAAGTCAGTCGTGAGATCTATAGAGTATTGATTTAATCATAGTTGGAGCTGGGACAGAGAAATGAATGATTTCCCAGCCTTTCCAATGATCTAGGAAGCTACGTGACTTTCATCTTAGGTTACTCACCATCATATGTATAGATGTTGATGTTGCGAGGCTCAGGATAAAAACAAGAGCAGATCAGTGACAGCATGGACAGCTCCTTCATTTTTTCCTTGTAGGCTGAAATTAAAAAAAAAAATATCGTGTAGTGAATTTTCACCTTTGAGTTTCCATCTGTCTTTAGGTTTACATATTAATTAGAGTAATTTGTAGAAAGATTCCTGCCACAACAAACTGCCTGATCTTTCAGGTAGCCAACTGGTAAACAAGCAATTTTAAAGTACCTTCTATGTGCTAGGCATTGTGTTAAGTATTAGGGAGGCAATGGAAACAAACAAACACACAAACAAACTAGTCCTTACTCTCAAGGAGCTCATGGTCTATTTGGGAGGAAACATGTAAATAATTATATATAAACAACATATCTACAGGATAAATTGAGGGTAATCGCAGAAGGAAAGCTAATGCCCTTGAGGGGAACCGGGGAAGGCTTCTTGCAAAAGGTAAAATTGTGGCTGAGACTTGAAGAAAGCCAGGAGGCAGAGATGAGGAGGGAGAACATTCTGGGCATGGGGGAAAGCCAAAGAAAATGTCCAGATTAGGGAGATGGAGTGTTGTTCCAGGAATGGTGAGGAGGCCAGTGCCACTGGATTGCAGAGTGTATGCTGGGGGCGATAGAGGGGGAGTAAGAAGCCTGGAATATGAGAACGTATTGAGTCAGTCTCTCTCCTAATACATTTTGTGGGTGTCTAACTGTAGTAAACTGCTCTACCTGGAGGGCTATGCTTTGGCCTTCATAAAGCAGAAGACTATGCCTATATTCCTCTTTTATTAACTTATTCAATTGGAAAAATGGTTCCAGTTTTATCAGTAGATTGTAAATTCCCCAAGGACAGGAACTGTTTTTATTTTTGTATTGCCAGTGCCCAGCATACTGTAGGCATGTAATAAATATTTGTACTATTGAGTAACTCAAGTATAGATTTAAGCAGCAACTGTTTGCCCATTTATTCAGAGTGGGGAACAATTTGTATCAGTAGGATAAGCAGTGATGATTGAAAGAGGTGTTACGGAGAGTAATGGGGGTGAGCTACATAGGATAGATTGACAACAATAGTTGGGGCCTAAAGTGATCAGGCCTAGATTGAGGGAATGAGAATAGCACCAAGGAGAAAGGAAAAGAAGGGACGGGTGCAATACACAGCAAAAAAGAACTTGTTGACTCTAACTGCATGTGGGGGCCAAGAAAGAGAGAAAAATGAAAGACTGCTTCAAGATTTCACAATTAATTCAGAAGAAGGAGAAATCACTGCAGGCTGGTGTAGTCATGGAAGGCATCCCTGGAGATATGGGACAGGAGATGGGCCTTGTATAGGATTCAGATAATCAGGTTTGAGGGCGGGAGGACAGGCATAAGCAATGAAATCTAAACAGCATTTTTAAGAAAAATGCAAAGCCCAGGAAAGCAAAACAAAATGATACGTAGCAAGAAATGATGGTGCTAATAAAGCTTAACAATCGATAATGCAATTTCAAGTGTTGAGTGAATGATAATTCTTCTTATAGGCTTAGGCTAATAGAATAACTGCAGTCCTTTCAATATATCCTAGCATAAAGTGGAGCCATGAGCTTTCTTGCAACTTCTGGGAGGTGATAAGTAATTTCACATAATCTTTTCCACAGTTGGTTGCACTTGATATTAGCTATTAATGTTTGAGAATAAATTTCTTACCCCAGTGAATTAATTTCAAATTCGGCCCACATGAAGAATATTGATACAAGAGCAGCATCTACTTAGCCAAATGACATAAGAATGCTAATTGTTTTCCTCCATTCTTCCACACGATTATCATTAACCATGCCCCTTTTACCCTGGCTTTCAAACACATCTTCATTGTTTAACCATTGTGTTTGAACAAGAAAGTAATGCATTATTGATTTTAATAATAAAGAGACTGAATCTTACACGTTCTGGCTCTAAAGTCTGTGATTTTAAGATGTGTTTTCCCCCATCTTGCTTTTGCAACTTATATTTTAGATCAATAACGTAAGGAGAATGTTGTCCTGTCCACTGGCCCAGGCCCAGAGATGGAAGGAAGGGGTACCATGATAAAGAGCTGCAGATTAGAGATGAGGAGAAAGCAGAAAGTGGGGTGGGGGGAAGTTTTGATGAGTTTTTAGTTCAGCTCTCTTTCCCATTTGCTAATGGAATTTACATAATCTTTACTGATGTGACTAGAAAAGCCTCAGATCAGAACTACTTAGGATAAGGCAATTATCTGGGGAATTTGGGACAAGAAAACTCTTTTGCCTAAGACTTAGGCCCTATGTTATTTGGGCATTTTAAGAATAAGCATATTTTGGTTTGAGTGATCCCCTGTAATTCTATTTTACTATTCTGTGCACATATACAGCCATTAATCTCTCTCTCTCTTTCTCTCTCTCTCTCAATAGTTTATAGATTTTATTCTAAATGCTTAAATTTACTGCTTGTTTGTTGACATGAAAAACTTAAAACAAGTATACAAAATAGTTGATTACTACTTTTGTATTGAAAGCAATAAGTTTCCATTAACACTAAACATTATCAGTCTTCTCCTCTTTTTTCCTCTCCTCTTCCCCTCTCCTTTTCTTCTTTCTTTCTGTTTCTGTCTCTCTCTTAAAGAAGAGTATTTGTGGAAGAGAAGTAAGCATATTTTGCATATGACATATATGTATGTAATTAAGTATTAAAATAACAATCAACTATAGTCAATTGAGTCTTATTGATAGATTTTAAAAGCCCAGAAAATAATAATGACAATAATATGATATGATTATTAGTATAAATGGGGCAGTTAGGTGGCACAGTGGATAGAGTGCTGAGCTTGGAGTCAGGAAGACCTGAGTTCAAATCTGGCCTCAGAGGCTTGCTAGCTGTGTGACCCTGGCCAAGTCACTTAATCCTGTTTGCCTCAGTTTCCTCATCTATAAAATGAGCCGGAGAAGGAAATGGCAAACCAGTACAGTATCTTTGCCAAGAAAATCCCCAAACAAGGCCACAAAGAGTTGGACACAACTGAAATGACTGAACAACAAAAAATTGATATAAATAATAATAATAGCTGGCACTTTGAAGTTTGCAAAGCGCTTTACAAATATTATCTGATTTGATTCTCACAACCACCCTGGGAAGTAGGTGCTATTATCATCCCCATCTTATAGATGAGGTAACTGAGGCAGATGGTTAAGTGATTCACTCAGGGTTACACAGCTGGTAAGTGTTTGAGGCTGGGTTTAAACTGGGGTATAACTGCATTTACACACCAAAGTGGATCATTGAGAATTGGGGCTATTAACCACTAATTCAGAATAAATCCTCATCTTAAAAACAATGATGCAGATAATGGAAATTAAATATTTTTAATGAAACTATTTGGATGATTTCTTCGATTATCCATTTTGTTTGTCCTGTGTAAATGTAACCATAGATATGGGTTTTTATTCTCTCCAGTAATTTCTATAATTCTAGATCCCTAGGTTTTATTATTCCCAGAGTTAACCAAGATCACCTTGCAAAAAAAAGGTAATGTTGACACTTTGGCCTACCCTTTCTAACTGCAGTGTCCTTTTTACTATAAGAGTGTGGAATTGGTAGGTAGTGTGGCTCATTGGCCTTGCAAGCTCAAACCCTTCCTCAGATACTTTACTAGCTGTGTCACCTGTGGTATATCACTTAATCTCTCCCTTGGTTCTCCTCATTTGCATGAAAGAGACTAATAAAATTGGTTAATACTTATTGCACATGGTTGTGGTGGCAAAACAAATGAGATAAAAGCATGTAAAGCACTTTGCAAACCTTAATACAAGATGCCCCCACAGACTTAGTACAGTTAATAAGTTTAAACTACTCTAAGCCTTTTGGGACACTGTATAAATGTCAGCTATTATTATTATGTAGTAGCTTTCTGGTTTCATATTCATTAGGTTATAGAAATGTCAATGTTTCCTATATAGAAAAGGTTACTTCTTTTATGGTTGTCCAGTTATTTTGAGCGTAATACATAGCAACTGATATCAGCTCTGTTGACCAACATGTGAAAAGTCAAGGAGAAATATCCTAGAAAATTCCAAATTTCATAACCCACAGTGGGATAATATTCATAGTCAGATAGAAGTGAGGTACCATGATTTAGTTAAAAGGGGAAGAATTAAAATAGATACTGGGTTGGAAATTCTGAGACCTGAGTCTGACACCTAGTTTTGACATCCACTAGCTATGGGAACCCTGGGCAATTAATTTCATCTTTTTCAGTAGGTCATTTTAAAATTGGGATTAGTCATAGTTATAATACTTACCTTACAGGGTTGTTGTAAAGAGAGTAACCTGTAAACCTAAAAGCACTATGTAAACTGGAGGTCTCCTTATATCTCAGAAATCTTGGCTATCTTAATAGTAAACTGATTTGCTTGACTGATGGTCTATTGCCTTAAGTTTCTGCCACAGATTCTGAAATGAGCCTGGAATGTCAGTTAGCTGCCAGTCTACAAATTGGAATCTGTGCATTCCCCTCCTATCTTCCCTCTTATTTTACCTGCGGCCCTTTTAGTAATGAGTTTTCTTGGTAAGTCCTAGTTATTGAACTCGAATTCAATTTTGCTTGTTTTCTTTGGAAAGACCTCTGGGGATAAACTCACTGTATAAAGAATAAGATTAGACAAAAGGGAACAACTCAAGGTGCCAAGGGCTTGCCTTACTTAGATGTACAGTAACTCTATTTACATTGGCCTCTGAAGAGATTTCATTGACAAAAGCACTTTTATTGAGCTCTGGAGGTAAACGTTTGTTTGTGGTGATTTAGATTGTAAGGCCTCTTCTTTTACAAAAGAAATTTTGTCCCAGACAATCATTTCTAGAGACAGAGCATTTTAGCAATTACACCAGGCCCTGTATTGTGGTAAAGGTCCCCTGTAAAAAAAGTCCCCTGGCCGGGGACTGGGGTCAGAGACAGGTGGCAGCTCTGCCAAGTGCTGTCACAGAAACCCCAAGGTGTATACACACATACACAATCGAGTATCAGTCATGAGATATACATATTAATAGTTGAGATATATACATATAGGTGTGCATATGTAGGTACCTATGCAGACATATAGGTATTCATCTATCTCAGCCATAATTTTCTATGATTCTCGTCTTCCTCTCTACTTCTCTATTATTTTAAATCTATCTTTTTTTTGTAATCTTCATATTTGTTCTTGATAAATTTAACCCGATTTTATCTATTGGTAGGAGAATACTGTGGTCAAGAGAAAGAAAAGATGTGTTTCATTTCCACCTTAGGCCTCAGACCTAAAGTAATAATAATAATAATAAATAAAAAATAAACTAGCATTTGTGTAGTGCTCCAAAGCTTTCAAAGAGCTTTTACATATGTTATTTCATTTGATCTTCACAACCACAGGAGGTATTGCTATTGTCATTCCAATTTTATGGATGAGAACAGAGGCAGAGAGAGGTTAAATGCTTTCATTGGGGTAATACTCCTAGTGAGATTTAAACTCAAGTCTTCCTGATCCCAGGTCCAGTATTCTACCTACCAGACCACATGACTGCCTCTGGACCAGATCATTGGGCAGAGGGGACTAGGAGGTTCAGGGCCTGGATGCAGGAAGTCTTTGCTTCAAATCTGACTCTGGGCAAGTCATTTAACAGATTCTGCCTGCCTCAGTTTCTTCATCTCTACAGTAAAAATAATAATATCAGCCACCTCACAGAGTTGTTGTAAGTCTCAAATAAAATATTCGAACAGCTTTTAGCACAATGCCTAGCCCACAGTGGGCACTTTAGTAATGATTTAACCTCTCTCCCTCCAAGGTCAACTCTTTTATCTCCTTGTAAACAATGCATGCTTTGATAAGATACAAGTCCCTGCAGTTTCCTTCTTTAAAGCCTGGGAGGAGTAGACCCTAATAATTTTAAGTAAAAAACATTTCCAGCCCACTATGGATTCTAATTTGAGATGGTCTGATTTTTTTTGGAGATTGAGCAGGGGGCGACTGTGATATAAGAAACTGATCATTTAAGCAAAAAGTAATCTAATTTTTAATGAGCTATTTGAACATCATAGACAGTTGCTGTCATAGCTGGCCTTGTTCCAGTTGTTTCTGGTCTGCATGATGTAATGGCACATTGTTGGGTATGAAAATGTATCCATTTTATGTTCAGTCCCCCAGTAAGAATTATAGTTCCCAAAGTACAATTTTCAAGGCCATTTCTGAAGGATTAATATATAACTAATGTAAGCACTGTACCTTTCATGTGGGGACGGATAGCAAATCAAATAAAGGGACATTTTAAAAGGTCAAAGTGGAGCAACCCATCACTGGTTTTACGGAAGCATATGAAGCATTAAAATTCTAATTCTCCATTCTTGGCACAGAAAATGTGACCAGAAAAATAAATTGGGTGACATGAATCAGTCTTTGTGATCAAAATCATAATGAGAATAGTAAATTGTACCAACCAGGGACCTAACCCTGCCTTGATCCCCATTTAAAGTTCCCATTCATTTTAATCGATGTCCCACTCTATGATGTGGAATGCTAGCCATTTTTTTTCCTGCTAAAGGAAAATTGGCTGCCTTTCGGGAGGCCTTGCTAGACTATTGTTTATAGAAATAATAGAAACACAGTCTGTTTACAATCAATGTTTTGTCACTCAGCCTAATTCCCCTGTGGGCTCAGGGAGTCGTTCTTTTGTCTTGCTTTGGCATTCGAGGGTGGTCAGATGGCTAGCCGACAGCACCCGACTTACGTATGGCTAGGCTGTCCAGCGCCTTAGACTATTCATAAATATGTTTAGACAAGAACGAGGAGATGGCTGATCCCCCAAACCTCAACAGTTCTTTCTTCAATGTGGTTGCATTCACTCTACAAAGACAGATTAGTGTGAGTGGAACAAGCGTCGGACTTTGCAAACAAAACAGTTTGGGGTTCTGATTGCTGTTGTGATATTTACTACCCGTGTGACCTTGGGCAGAGGCTGCTTGATGGTGTAGTGGTTAGAGTGCTGGGTCTGGAGTCAAGAAGACCGGAAATTAAATCCAGTCTTGGTTACTTACTAGCTGCGTGACCTTGAGCAAATCACTTCATCTCTGCCTCATTTTCCTTAACTGAAAATGGGGCTAACAATAACACCTGCCTCATAGGGTTGTTGTGAGGATCAAATGAGGATGAGATTTATAAAGCTCTTAGCACAGTGCTTGGCATGTAGTAGGTGCTAGGATTGCTCATTCCCTATACTTCTTTCTGATCTTGGGCAAGACTCTCAACCTCGATGGATCTCGGTTTTCTCATCTACAAAATGAGGGCATTGGACTAGATGACCTCTATGGCCTCTTCCAGATCTAACTCCATAACACTTGTTATAGGAGAAGAGATTAGTCTTGGAGTCAGAAAACTCGGGTTCAAATTCTGGCTCTTGCCCTTATTAGCTGTTGGACAATGGTTGAGTCTCATCAGCTCTCTGAGTTTTGGTTTCCTCATTTGTAAATTGGAAATGATTGTATTTATGTTACTTAACTCAAGTGGCTGTAATGGGAAAATACTCTGTAAATCTTATAGTACTGTATAAATGTGCGCTGCTAAGGCGGCCAACATATCATTCTCTCCAGTCATCTTGCAAAATGCTTGATGTATCCTTTCATTCCTAAGTGGTTAATTTCAGGTGGACTATAGAAGTCCATACAATGGACATTCCTAATTTTGGTTATGCTGGCCTAACCATTCATTCATTCATCTATGACATATTAAACCCTTATTAGGTTTCACACTGAGTAGACCATGCACAAAGCTCTTTGTTTCTTACTGTTATTAATGCCATTTTACATTAAATGACTTAATCAATTTCTAGAATCAGAAATATTTTGGTCACCAGTGATAAGGAAAATAGACTATTTAGATGCCCTGTTGCCATTTCATTGTTGAGATATTTTGAAGAGATCTTCAGAAAGCAAATCAAAATAAGAAGCCCTCCATTACTATTTCCCATTGACTAAATATCTAAATGTGGCCATGGTCCAGGTTTCTGCATGGGGAAATATCAGCATGAAGATGAAATACCAATTATACTATGGAATGCACTCAGTGGCAGCAAACATTTTCAAAGATGGAAACTGTAAAGACAGGATTCATTGCAATGGCTGCTGAGAATATGAAGTTAAAACCATTTTTACTAAAGAGAATTCAGTCACCAAGTCACTGACATTACCTGGCTACTGTCAATGAGTTGCCAAGGGAAACTATATTCTCCCATTCTTAATAAAGGTTCTTTGTGACAGGTCATTTCATTTTTTTTTCCTTTATATCCTTAGGGCCTATCATGGCACCTGGCACAAAGCAGGTGCTTGATAAATGCTCACCAGTTGATTGATGTAGAACCTAACCAAGGCATGCTCTTTAAGTTTTCATGTAATATATACTATCCCCTTTGAAAGCTATTCTATATGTACCACATTGGTGATTCCATATGCATATTTATCCTTAATTTTTAATAGAGAGCTTGAATAATTTCTGGACCAAAGAGAGCAGGATTGCAAAAATTCTGAATCTATATGGTTGAGTACTCATTCCTATAGATCTCATTCCATCCAAAGATGGTAAGTAGAGATGTGTGAGTAATTCTTGGGCATCCTCTGAGGGCATGTGGACCAAACCACAGCCAGGACAATTTCAGTTTTCAAACTTTTTCCCCTTTAAACTTAGGTTAAAAAAAGCATGAAATACTGTATTGAGAGGTTGAAAAATATATCAGGGCTATGTTTCCATGGTTCCAATAGAATTGATAAATGCATGAAAAAGTAAAAAAAAATCAGTATATTTTCTCTCTGCCTGCCGAATTTTAAATTGGTTGATTATTTGGACATTTTAGAGACAGGGTTAATTAACAGGCTTTAATGCATCCCTGATTGGGTTAGATGACTTGATATGGTAGCTGACCAATAGTTAGGCTACCTTAGATGATATACTTAGAAGGAACATTCGGCGGAAGAGGGCTACATTAATTTCTGACAGAAGTCCTATCTGTAATAATCTAATCTGGTTTCTCTGCCATTATGAAAATTTGTGTATGTTCAGCATACATTTTATGGTGAAGTTGTAATGAAACTTTAATTTGATAAATGGTTCATATTGTCATGGGTCAGTAGACCTGTGTACTCCTTTCTTTTCCCCACAGGTTTCTGTTACTTGTAAAATTATCAATTCATTTCCATTTAACAAGTGCTTATGAAACATACACTAAATGAAAGGCACTGTGACAAGGGATGAAGATACAAAGCTGAGAATGAAGCAGTTCCTGCCCTCAAGGAGAAGATATTCTGCTAGGGGATACAACACATATTCAGATAAGTGAGTTTGAAGTATATACAAAGTAATGGAAGTAATGACCATGAATTACTAATACATCTCTACTTGACACTTCTGAATTCCTTCAAAGAGGGAGTGATGACCAAAAATAATTGATTGGGCATGGAGTAAGGGCTCTCGCAGGGGTGATTAGAGAAGACTTAGTGTAGCAAGCACCCAGGTGAGCTGTGTTTTGAAGGAAGCCAGAGATTCTGTGACATGAAAGTGAAGAGAAGGTATGTACCAGGTATGAGGGATTTGCCTGTGTAACGGTAATGAGGTGGGAGATGAGATGCCATGTGGGAGGAACAACTAGCAGTCTAGTATTACTGGGACATGGAAGTGAATAATGGGGAATAAGGCTGAAAACTTAGGTAGTAGCAAAACTGTGGAGGGCTCTAAGTGAAAGACTGAGGATTTTGTATTTTAACCTGGAGGCAATAGAGTCATTAATGGGAAATTTTTGAGTAGGGGGAGTGACCTGTATACTGAGAATACCAACTTGGCAGCTGTGTGGAAAATGGATCAGGGAGCAGATAGTCTAGAAGCAAGGAGACCAATTATTAAGTATATATGACAAGGACATGTAATTTAATGTTATATCAATACTTTGAGTATTCAGCATTTCATTAGCACTGCTTTCATTGGCACTACTTCTAGTGACTAAATTGCAATCCCTCTATACATTTGGGAATAGCTCTGAGTTTTTGGGTCAAGTAAAAAGCTTCGCAGACTAACAGGCAGGTAGTTTACAGCTGGGCCCAACAGAAGTTTTTCCAGTTTAGTTGGACCTTCCAGAGCTTGAATTCTAATGGAATGGTCTTTGAGAAACCAGGGTTAACCCTCTCCACATCACAATATATGCATGATGGTATAGAACTTTATAATTACTCTAGTGATAAAGCAGGTATTTTTTCCCCCTTCATTCTCAATGACTACCATTATCTACATTTCCAAATAGTATTTATCAAATTTCCTCTGAAGATACGGGTTTTCTGAACAATATATAGCTTGTCCTCCACTTAATTCCTTCTCTTATACCTAATGGTGGTGGGAAAACGATCTTAGATTCTTGAATGTAGTGCTATCAGATTATAAGTCCTACCAAACACAGTATGGGCCAACATGGATTGTATATAGTCTATACTAAGGACCAGGGTTTTTTTGTGAAATGGGAGAAAAGGACTTCCAATTAGGCTGGGCAGAGGGTGATGAATTTTTTGGCCATAAACCCCAGGTTACAGAGAGTTATGCTCTGTGCTGATTGAAGGATTATCCGTCCTGAAGAAACAGTGAACCCTGAGAACTGCAGGATGTGTTACACTAAAAAGAAGGGCTAGGAAATTGATATTAGCATTTGAGCTCTGCTTTGCCAAGGAAAAAAATACCAAGGTTGGATTCAATGGAAATCACCTTGTAAAATACCTCTTTATGAGTCTCTAGCTTCCAAGTAAGTAAATGTCAGAGACCAATAATTAGCTGAGTCTGCTGAAACTATCAGTCCTTAGATGCCATATGAGGAAGCCACTCACTTAATTGACAGAAAAAACACCCAAATCTTCTATTCCAGCATGGCTTGTGTCAGATTAAATTTGCTCATGCCACTTTGAGATTAATCAGAGTGTAGGCAGAATCCCAGAATTCAAACATGATAAGGCTTAGGCTAAAATAACATTTAAGGGTCAAAGATAAACACAGAGTGACAAAGTGATTCTGGGCAGAGGATGCTGGAGAATGTTCACCTCTACCGGTGTGCTGATAGTGGCAAGATCACTGGAGTCAGAAGACATGCTATTTACTGCCTGTGTGACCTTGGGCAAGTTCTCCCTCATCTGTAAAATGAGGGGCATGGACTAAATGGCTGCTGAGGTCTCTTCCAACTCTCAGTCTGTGATTCCATGATCCCCTTGGACCACCATGGTGCAGCATTCAAAATAGCAGAAAACTATGACTCAAGAAGAACATTTCATGCAACATCACAATATATCAACCACATTCAGCCTCCCCAATGTCCCAGATCACTTCTATTGTGGTTCATCTTATAGCCATTGATTCATTTATTCAGCAGATATTTGAGCATTTATGCTATGCAAGTTATATTCATATTCCTGCTATTCTTAATTAGAATGATTCTTCAGGGAAAGAAAGAAAGAAATAAATGAAATCTTCTACATTAAACTTTTAAAAATGTTTGATGTTCAAAATAATGGATATTTCAACCAAACTTGGGTTATTTTATTTTGGAGTAATTGCAAGACTCAGTCATTTAAGTGAGTGTTAAACATTTTGCTACTACTCTGGAAGTATAATTTCCTTTAGAATCCATTTTAGAGACAGCTAAAATGGTGTGAAAGAAATCCTTCAGGTTAACCTAGATATGTCAGCTAAAACTGCTCGTGTGTGTTAGCATTTCAAACACCCCACCTCCTCACAGTTTGCCATGGATGAGCTCATTCTTTTCTGAAATGGGCTTTGTTATATTGCAGGCTGGACTTTAATTAGTACAATCTTCTGTCAGTAGCACAGTAATACATTAGCCAAGTAGGGGATGAAATCACTGCGTTATTCTGGAAATGATTTGTCTCTTCCCATCACTGCTGAATGAATTAAAATGGGATATAACCAGAGTGATATAAGCCAGAAAAATTTGGGGGAAATAATCTTCTGTCTTTCAGGCTCTATACTTCCTGGGAGACATTTTAAAATGGAATTCATTCCAAGTAAAAGTTGTTTTTAATGGGAAAAAAATCACAAACTCAAAAAATACAATACAGTAAAATATAATAAGATGGGGACAGATTCTTTCGAAAACATGATTTAGAAACAAAGCATATTAATACAATTTTTGAAAACTGTAATGAAAAATCTAGGTTAATTAAAAAAAAACCAGACATTGCTATGTAGAAATATCAGCCTGACATTTGGCATGATTGAATTAATGGTTATAGGGAGGAAAAATAATTAAAATCTTAGTATTATTTACTAACAGTAAACAATTTAATGTCAGAATAAAAAACTGGGAATACTCTTAATTATATAAAATCTCTAGCATGCAACGGTGATTGCTCACTTCTAACCAATGCAATAAAAAATAAAAATGCATATAAGATTTTCTATCAGTTCATCCCTTAATTAGAGAAATTTTCAGCACCCTCCCCCCATTATTATGAGCACTTGGTTGATTTGAACATGTGAATATTATTATTTGCAAAAGTCCTTTTAAATAAATTTAGAATTTCTGCACAAGCTATAAAATTTGTAGTTTCATTTCAATTGAACACACATTTATTAAGTGCTTACTGTGTGCAAACACTCTTCTTTTAAAAAAATGTAATCATAGTCATAGAGTTTTAGAGCTGGAAGGTAATTTGGAGCCTTCTTCCTCGTCTTGCCTCCTGTCCCCCATTTGACAGATGAGAAAACTATATCAAATCATCTTTCAGTCTTTGGCATTTTAATCCTCTTGTTGGGTGAAGGGAAAATTTCTCCCCCCACCCCAACACCTTCCCCAACTCATCAAGACTCTGTTCCCCAAGATCAATTCTAATCCTTTTAGTCAGTTTCCTGATGATTGGTGTACCAAAATACTCCTTTACTCTGAATGCTCTTTTCTGAAATTACTAAATCTACTTTGGTTCTCCTAAGTACCAGGCAACAGCTATTTTATAATATATGCCACATCTATTGTAGTTCCCTTTGGAGCTATAAAATGCTAAATTCCTCTACATTGCAAAATGTCAGATTTTTATTTTATCTGTGTGCCATTGAAGGATTGGTGCTTGCAGAAAGGCACATGCTACCTGTTGGGTCTTCACCTTCTATGACCGTAAGTGACTAAATGGAAACTTGGTGAAGGGAGTAGTTTCTGGCCATATATGACTGAGAGGTTAATACTGTGGGATGATAATGTCTTCTAAATGGCTGCAGAACTGGAAGACTGGATGTCTCAAGGATTGCTGAGCTGGAACTGAGTGGACACACAAAAGGGTGACCCACCTCTTCATTGATGTTTCCTTTGTGACTTTGAGTGGGGAAGAACTAATCTAAATTAATCCTTAGAGGAGGGTGGGAGAGGATGATGGTGTTGTCTCTCACCTGGCCATAAGGGCTGTAAGCCAATGGGGAAAGGAGGGGAAGGGAAGGTAATTTGCATTTATATAGCTCTTGCTACATGCCAGGAACTGTGCTAAATGCTTTACAAATATCTCATTCAATCCTTACTTAGGTGCTGTTATCTCCATTTTACTTCATGACTTGCCCTGAGTTACACAGCTAGTAAGTGTTTGAGGCCAGATTTGTACTTAGGTCTTCTTGACTCTGAGCCTATCCACTGTGCCACCTAGGTGCCACAATGGCCTCCTCTATCTTTTTGTGCTTAGTTTTTCTGAACTTAGATGAATGAGTATTTTGTGATCGAAGTGTCTCGGGTTACACTGGAAATCAGAGTCGAAGTAGCTATCAGCAAGGTAGCAGCACATGGCAGTTGTACTGCCATGGTTGTACTTGGAGTGGAGGGATGGTTAACTGAGAAAAGACAGCTTCAGGGACACAAGATCCACCTAGAAGTACTAGCTACAGTGTCAACAATGGCATGGACATTAGTAGCCCAGATGGACTGCCTGCCTGACAGGAAGCTACACCTAATCCAAATTTGGTGAGGACTCCAGAAAAGGAGAAAAGTCTTCCAGTGCAGGAGTTGTGAGTTAACCCTCTGACCCACATGTTCTCTATCCCTGTGCCTTGTTACCTGTATGCTTTGAGTTTGCTCCACTAGTCTCACGGATCTTACGTGTGCAAGGGGAAAGTGTATTCCAATTTTAGGGGACTTTTTTGTATGAACTAGTCATGCTATACCAGTTCAGTAAATACCTTTGTAAAAAGCAATTAAGTCAGGCTAATTATGAACGATGAACACACTAGCAGGGGCTTATGAGTGATAATACTAGAAACTCAGCCCCTCAGGTTTACCTCTAGAACCATGAAAGGAGAAAGTCACAGACCCTCTGAGAAGCCCATTCTGGCAGTGCAAGTGAAAGTGTCAGGGAGTGGCTACAGGAATAACTACCATATCATATAAGTGAACTTCATTATTTTTTCCTATTTTGCTGTTAGAGATGGTGTAGAGTGTATTCACGTTATAGGATGAACTAGATGACTTCTGAAATCCCTTCCAATTCTGAGATTCTGTGGTTTTAACATTGTTTACTGGTTCAAGGACTTTCTAAATTTCTCCCTCAATCAAATACTTCTACCATCTGGGTAGAAAAAAAATGTTCCTAAAAAATCTGCTTTTCATATTATTGTCAAATAGTTTTAATTGTTTGATTTCTCTGTGCAATCCTGGCCTGTTGTTCATTTTTACGTCCACTTTCTGAATTATGGCAATGTTATTGTTGGCACTTAACAGTAAAGAGGAACATGCTAGATGTTGAAAAAATAGAGTCTGGCAGATGCTAGAGAAAGTAATGGAGTCTCAAATGGAAAATGAACAAACACAGGATTTATGGCCAATTAACAGGACAGATTCCACTCTTCCAAATACTACAACTAAAAAGTTTTAAAATTTGGATAATTCCCTTCTGTTTTATTCAGGGCAAGTAGTGTGTGAAAAATAAACTTTACTGATGCCAACTAGACATCTTTGCTGATTCAGAGCCCCTGTTCAGGAGACCTATTGCATAATGGAAATCCCGATTAAAGCAGACCAGAATAAAGTTGAACCTTTCTTTCTTATTTGTGGAAACAAATGGGGGTCTCAATGATACTTATAGGCCAAAATTGAGTCAGGTGTTTTTGATGTTTAATCTGCATAGGCAAGTATTCAATTCAGTCCAATAAGTATTTATTAAGTCCCTATTGTGTGCAAGGTGCTGGGAGATCTAAACACAAAATGATAAATATTCCCTGCCTACCTGTAAACTGATAAATGTGAAATGGAATTTGACATATTTTATCACTAATACTATGAATAATCATGCCTCATTAAAATGTATAGGCACAAAAATTGCTGTACCTTACTTGTTTCTGGAATTCTTTTGGTTTATTTAATGTTAGTTTAAGGCTATAAGTTAGGTATTCCATCTAGAGAAAAAGGACTCCTCATTTTGTCTTTTGACTCCCACAATTATCAAGGCACATAAGATTATGTCTTTGAGACTGAGTGGGAGCAAAGTGGTTTACTAGGACACAGTAGGGTTGTGCATATTTTTACAATAAATTTTCCTTATGCAATTCACAGAATCCTAGAATCCCAGAGTTGAAAGAGTTCTTAGGGCACATTTGGTCCAATATCTTGGGGTCAAATCTACACTCCTATAATTCAATACCATTGATATTGTTACCTCTTCAACAGTACAGACTGCAACCTATTTATGTCTGCCCATCCCTCCTTTCTCAGTGAATTTAGTGTCTGGCTCACTAATTCCCACTTCACTGCATCTTTTGCCCTGATACTCAGGGTCTTGTCCATGTCCTCTCATAATTTCTTCACAGGAGGTCTACCCAACATGCAGGAAACCAATAGAAAACACATGATGTCCATTGATTGTCTCTCAGTCTTATTATGTGATCATGATTTTTTTTGTCACTTTTAATGACACCCATTTATACTGCCTTAAAAATAAAAGAGGATCCCTATTATGGAATAGCAAAATCTCAGAGTTGGAAGGGACCTTAGAGGCCATCCATCTAGACTAAATATGAAAAAAGCACCCACTCTACAAAATATCCCACAAGTCCTTGCTTGAAGACCTTCAGTGAAGGACTATCCAAAACCCCCAAAGCATCCTATTCCATTTTTGGATAGCTTTAATTGTTAGGAACTTTTTCTTTAGGTCAAACTGAAACTAAATCTGTCTCTGACATTTCCATCCATCGTTCCTAAGGAGTACCCTCTGGGGCCAAGCAGAACAGAAATAAACCCTCTCCAATACTGAAAGACAGTCATCATTCTGAACCCCTCCCCGCCATCCTCCTCAGTCCTTCTAAGATTTTTCTTTTCTAGGACAAACATTTCCTGTTCCTTTATCATGAAGCCCTTGCCATTCTGGTTGTCTTTTCTGGATACTTGCCAACTTACCAGCCTGTTCAATTATATTTTGCTTAAATTATGTTTCATGTGTGTTAATCTTGTCTCTTCAACTTGATTGCAAGATCCTTCAGTAGAGGAATGATGCCTTATTTCTTGTTACTGAAGCAGTATTGTGTGGTAGAAAGAGTCCTGGCCTTGGATATAGGAAACCTAGGCTCTAGCGCTGGTTCTACCTCTAACTCAAAATGACCTTGGGCAAGTCACTTAAACCTCTTTGGTCTTCATTTTCCTTAACTGTAAAATTAGATGGTTAAACTAAATAGTCTCTAAGGTCTCTTCTATCTCTAAAATTCAATGATTCTATTGAACTTCTATACAAATTTGTTAACCAATCCATATCATGGGAATTGCTATCTTGGGCAGGTAGTAGGCCTGGAGTAAGGAAAACCTGACAGATCTGGCCCTCAAACACTTAACTAGCTGTGTGATCCTCAGAAAAAATTACTTCTATTTGCCTCCATTTCTCCATCTGTAAAATGTAGATAGTAATCACATGTACCTCCCAGGGCTGTTGGGAGGATCAAATGATTTGTAAAGCACCTGGCACATAGTAAGCACTATATTAATGTTAGCTATTCTCACTGCTATCTATGAAGACCCAAGTCAATCTCCCTCCTTTCTCAGTGAATTTAGTGTCTGGCTCACTAATTCCCACTTCATTACAACTTTTGCCCTGATACTCAGGGCAAAAACATAACTACTGGGCTCTCAAATACTCCAACAGTACTATTTAGCCATACTAACCTGTCTGCTATTTGTCTCAACACACTATCTCCAGGCTTTGAACTTTTTCACTGGCTGGTTCTTGGAATGCTCCCTCTCTCCACTTTGCCTCTTGGAATATTATGCTTCCTGACTCACCTTAAGCACTCCCTTCTCCAGGAGGCCCTTCCTCACTCTCCCAGCAGCTCTTCTGAGTAATCTTTACATATCTACACATGTACATTTTGTCTTCCTCATTAGAATTTAAACTCCATGAGGAAATTTTTGTCATAGTATCCCCTGCATTTATCTGTGTCTGGAAGATAGTAATTAATAAATATTTGTCTATTAAATGATTTCCCAACAGAATGTACATCAATGCTGAGCACACAGTACACACTGAATAAATACTTAAAGATCGACTAATGCTCTGCCAACAGAAATATGTATAACAGCTATAGTACTCTTAATGATACCTATGAATTCTAGAGAGGAATATTTATATTCACTTGGATTTGAGTGCAACTGAATCTCTCATGTCATATATATATATGTCAGCATCCAATGATGCAGCTAGAATTTTTTAATCCCCAAGAATAATTTCAGAAAGGAGACTTCTGTTAGTTTTCAAGTGAACAGCTCACTAATTACATCACTGCAATCTTAGTGGAGGAGTATCTCTACGTTGAGAGAAAATTTATCCTGCATATATCTTGTCAGTACATGGCTATTTGCATGTTGTCTCTCCCATTAGATTGTGAGCTCCTTGAGAGCAGGGACTGACCTTTTCCTTTTTCTGCATTCCCAGAACTTTGCATGGTGCCTGGCACTTAATAGGGGCTTAATAAATGTTTACTGATTGGCTGAGAAAAATGCCACTGTTGGAAGAAACTGTTTTCTTTGCTTTTACTTACAATTCATTGCCTTCCACTTGTTCTACAAAGAGAACAGAGACTTATTATTGACCCTCATCAAGCTGAGTATTTGACATTCACCTAAACCTGCTGAGGTTTTAAAGGTTAGTTACTATACTTTGTTATAGAGCTCTCTATCTGACGTTACTGGCAATGTACTAGTTTTATTAAGTAGCAGATTGCTGATTTTGGGATTAGGCTGCTTTATCCTCAGCCTCTAGCTAGCTTCTTCTCTCCTTATTCAAAAGGAAATATTTGACTTGTTTATTAATAATGTTGTTGCCAGAATATGAACATATACTTTGGAAAACATTCATGAAATATAACTTCTTTACTTTCATTAGCATGAGCACCCCTCAAAATGCTACAAAGCCAATGAAACCCAAACTATCACCTTTGAATCTGGATATTCGGATTGTTATAAGATTCAATTGAAAACACACTAACTTCTGCCTAGAAAGCACCTTCTTGGATGGTGTGCATTCATTTTGCACATGCATAGTCACTGTCCTCAACTCTGGGCCTCAGTTTTCTCATCTGTAAAAACAGGAGGTTAACCAGATGACCCCTAAGGTCTCTTCAAATTTTGACCTTCTATGGGTCTCCAAGCATATGAAACAATTGCTAAACCGGTGCTTGTAGGATAGGAAAAAAATGCTACTTACCTGCCCCATTGTTAAAGTTATCTCTTTCACTTATTTACTTTTTCTTCTCTTGGCAAATCAAATAAAAAACATCTTTTCTTGATAGTCCACCAAGTGTAAAGCACAACACATGGTGACCTTTCCTCAAGGAGCCCGCTAAGTTAGGGAGGCAAGTCACAAACATTCCAATAGGAATGTAAGGTCTTTGAGGGTAGGGACTGTGGTGTTGTTATCTTTATATCCCTCCAAATGAGCACATCTGGCACAAAGTAGATATGTGTTGAATGAATGAATGTGAGAAATTAAATAACAATACACAATTTAAACAATAGTAGAAGAGGATCCTGATATCATAAAACAGTACAGAAACTGTCAATGCTTAGCACTGTCATTTCTATAACTTGTAGCCTTCGGTTGAATTACCAGGATCTGCCTGATACAAGTGGTGTTTCCTTCCATTATATGACTTGCCTATTCAGAATGTATTTCTGGAATGATTTGCTTATGCCATAGTGGCAGTATTCTACCATTTATCTGTGGCATAAAATTTTAGTATTCTCTCTCTTAAGTAATGCCAATGAATCTCCAAATCCAGGGCTCTTTACCAATTTTTTTTATTATCTGCATTGCTTCTTTTCAATTCAGTTCAACAAATATTCACTAAGTGCCCACAAAGTCCAAAGGCTTGGGTTCAATTCTCAAATAAAGATCTTATCACCTTGGGTCAGTTTCTTAAGCTGTTAGAAACCAAGGTAACTCTCTAAGACTTTTAAGTTACAAAACAGTTGCAGATATGTATTGGTAGAAGGAGTTTCCTCACTTAGAGTTTCCTAGAGCCATGAAATCACATGTCCTCTATAGAAAACAAAATCTTAGAAAAAACCACTCACATACCCAAATTTTCACAAGATGAATAGTTTTTTTTATATTTGAGGGAAAAATTAACTTTCATTTGGCCATGTTTCCTAGAATTATTGACTCCTTTTACAAAGTCCTTCGTTCACAGTCAGATGGGATGCATTTCTTTTCTCTCTTCTATTTTTATCATTCTATTCACACATTTCTGAACCTTAGCACTTTTCTTAATCGGAATGAATTTTTATATTTCCTTCAACACTAATGGAATTTGTAATCAGATAATTTTCTTTCCCCATTTTTCCCTTCTCCTATTTGTGAAATAACCATCAACATCAATTCATTCTTGGAACAAAAAGTATACAGTTGAAAAAAATACTAGTGTCCAGAGGCAAGTCAGAAAAGCAAGAAGTAAGGTTTATCAAATGAACAAAAGCATGAAGATTCTAGGGAAGTCCACAATGTAGCTCAAGAAAGCCAGGGCAACCAAGTCAGCAAACCAAGCAACTGTGGATATTAACTCAGAATACTGTAAAAACCTTTTCCCCACTATGAGTTTTCCCTCAGATGGCATACCAGAACAAGAAGAAGCAAAACTTTCTGGTTGGTGTTTGTCAGATGGTCCATTCTACCACCATTTATCTTGAAAAGGGGGAGAGATGATGAACCTTGTGAGTTCCCCTTGTGGTAGAACGGTGTGGCTTCAGGGTTCTGTTCACCCTCTTTCACTTTCCCTGTTTGTCTCCATATTTCTCTGTTGTTGTGTGTATCTCTAGGGATGTCAAATGTGGCAGCTGTGTGTTGCCTGAAATTTACTCATAGAAAATTGAGGCATTGCTGAATTTGTATTACAAAATCACTGACAGTTACATCCTTGTCATTTCCTTTGAGCCTTTCCAGATTCTCTTAGGCATGCCTATGTCAAAGATAAAGAGGCTGAGGATAAATGTGGTCTTCAGTGAGGGACACTGATTTTGGAAATGAATACTTTCATACCTAGTAAAAAAATCAATAAAATACTCTCTTCTCCCAAACTAGTCTAACATCTCTTGGCAGAACATGGATAATTAGACTACAGGGAGAATAATATATTCTTTAGAACTACTTTATTGTGTATTTCAAGGCCAATAATGAAAAGATTAGTGTACTGACAATGTGTTGTATATTTCAATGTTTCTGACCAGACCCCATTTTGTGTGGTTTTTAGTGCTTTAGGTTCCCTAGTAAAAAAACATGATGAGAATAATGAAAAACAACTCTGAAATTAATACCATTTCTTCTGAAGAACTGACTCCCTAGATAATGAATAGAGTAGTGAAAAAGTTAAAAATTGAAGACAAACATGAATTCTAACTTAGTAGGAAGGAATACTTCAAATGATCAAGTGAATGAGAGAGAGAGAGAGAGAGAGAGAGAGAGAGAGAGAGAGAGAGAGAGAGAGAACAGGCACAGGGAATGTGCCATGAATTTACAATGTAGTTTTCAAAGCATAATGGCTCTTCTGTATGGTTATGCTAGATGAGAATTTGGTTCTCAATAGAAAAAGCAATTGTTTGTTTCACCCTGAATTTTAAGCATGTCCTATTTTCCTGAAGTAAGTAGCACCACCCTGACATTCTGCCCAATGTTTTTTAGGTGTTTAGAAATCTTGTAGGAGAGAATAAAAGGATCTATACTTCCCATGAATATTTTTGCTTTTCATATTCAATGGTAGAATAGGATTACAAATCTGGGAGAGGAGTGGATTAATGCTATGTGGATGAGGTATGAATATAGTGCCTTCTTTCATAGAACTACAGAATCTCAGTATTGGAAGGCCCTCAGAGGTCATCTACCATAAGCCATAACTGATTAAAAATGGCTCCACAATATACCTGACAAGTGGCCCTCTAGCCTCTGATTGAAGGCTGCTTCCCTTTGGGATAGCCTTTTCTAAATCTTAGGGACTTCTATTTTTCTGACATCAAGCTTAAATGTATCTCTTTGTAACTTCACCTTCACCTTCTGTTCTACTCTGTGGGGCCAAAGAGAACCAGTTCAATTTTCTTCCATATGATTACTCTTCAAAGATATGAAGGCCACTATCATTCTCTGCCCTTTTACCTGCAAGTCTTCCCCAGGCTAAACATCCCTCATTTCTTCAACTGCTCCTTGGATGCCATGACCTGAGCACCCGTCATTACTTTGGTTGCTCTATTCTGGGTGCTTTCCAGCTTATCAATGTCCTTCTGAAAATGTGGCCTAGCTCAGAACAATTTCAAAGAGTTCAGAGTGCTTTCATATACATTATCTCCCATACCTTGGGAATATAACTGAGAAGGTCTATGGCTAATGTTACTTTTGTTTTATAGATGTGGGAAATGTATAGTGAATGTTTCAGTTACGTTGCATGTATGGTGGTCACCATCAATAATATCTTGTTTGAACATGAAGGATATAAAGAAGTACCTAATGACTTCTTCCCTTATTGAATTTTTTTCAGGGCTGGGGATAGCAAGCATATAAAATGTCCATTTACAATCAATAGTTTTTCCCATCTCCAAATTAAGTATAAAATCAGCTCTCTTGTATTCTAGCTTTTTATACTTAGAGGAAATGGAGCTAATTGCTACTTAATTGATCTAATATTATATTGTGATAGAATATTATAAATTTTTAAAACATTTAAATACCAGTATCGATTAATACTCAAAATGCTGTGAGTAAGATATTATTTTCCCATATTAGAGCTAAGAAGAGTCAAGAAAGCACATAGGAAAAACACCAGTGAAAGATTTTTTCTATTTAGTGACTATAGAAATGTCTTTGGTTCTGACTTCTATAAGTTGGTATGCAATTTAAATGACATTGAAGCTAATTTAAAAAATAGGTACATTTAAGTAGGTGATATAATATTTCTGGGAATATTTCAATTTTTTCATGAATATAAACAAAAACTCAGCAGCTATTGGATAGTAGTAACTTTCAGAATTACAAGTAGCTTCAATCAGATTTGCATAATATAATTTCAATTATTTTTAATAGATTTAAAATAAATAAATAAGTTCTAAAATATTACATATTAAAAATACGACATTCTTAGCACGTCATCCCCCTATTGAATCTCTAGTTCGCTGACATCTACATTCCTCTCTTTATTGGAATAATACTTGCAGAGTGCTTAGCACAGTGCCTGGCACATAGTAGATACTATATTAACGCTGTTATCATTATTATCATTCAAGCTAGCATCAATCCTGAAATCCATGCTGCCTTCAAATAGATATAGGACTTCACCCCATTATGTTGCACTGGAAATATATTTTCCTTGGATTTGAAGGCTGGTGAAATTCTCATATGGAAAACTTACATGCTTTTTTTTTAATATGTTCATCACTTGGATTCTCTAAAGCAATGAGAGAAGGATCTTGCTAATACTATAAGACTGGTGCTATCATACTGAAGAAAGCTAGATTGCAACTGCTGCCGTAGAGGATAATGGGGGATGCCAGAAGAGCAGCAACATTCATAAATTACTTGAATGTAGAATAAAAGCTCTTTGAGAACCAGGATTATTTTTTGTTTATCTTTGTATCCCCATTGCCTAGCATGGTGCCTTATACATAGTAAGTGCTTAATTAATGTTTGTGGCTTAGAATAGATTAGAGTAAAATAGATTAGAAAATAAATTTGACCATGGTGTATGAACTGGGCCTGTGGCTACTAGGAGGTCAAAACTGCAAAATTATAAATGAATTGAGTTGTTCATTATGTGAATCCAACTCTACAGCTTCAAGTGACAGATGTATTTCCCCCAAAATGGTGTGAGTAAATCTCTGGTAGAAATTTAATTTAGGCCTTGGCTAATCTTCTCATCAACATATTTGTGGGTTTGCTTAGTTTTTTTTTTATAAAAATGCAATTAGTCCTTTAATCCTGATATAAAGACATAGAATTGAAATAGAACATTTACATATTATTGATAATGTACTGATATACTAGGGAGCTTCAAAGGGTAGAATGATCTGGAAGTTACAAAGAGGAAAATTTAAGATTGATGCAGCAAAGATCTTCCTGTATCAGAGCTATCTATCAGATAACTATCAGACACCAGATATCCTCTATCAGAGAGAAGTGGGTTGCGCTGCCTTGGAAGTGGGCTCTGGCAGCTGGTGGCATAATGGATGGAGCACTGGGCTTGGTGTCTGGAAGACCTGAATTCAAGTTCAGCCACAGACACTAACACCACTAACATGGGCAAGTCATTGAACCTCTGTCTGCCTCAGTTTACTTACATGTAAAATGGGGATAATAATAACACCTACTTCCCAGTGTTGTTGTAAGGATCAAATATATATTTATACGTATATATTATATGTATATGAATTATATGTATATTATGATTATATCTATGTCTAGATATATGTGCATGTATATGTTTGTAGATATAATTATTATTATAATGAATTTGCCCTCATCAGAGGTCTTCAAGCAATGATTGGATGGCAGCTTGTACATGTTGCAGTAGGCATTCTTATTCATGTACAGGCTGGATTAAAAGGCTGCTGCATTGTCTTCTAACTCTGAAATTCTGTGAGTCTGTGAATGCACAGGACAGTAGTAAATGAGCCAGTTCTTCTGGATGCAGTGTGATTGCTCTGGACTGGTAACTGTTAAATAAGCACTTTCACATGGATCACTTTACAATGCCCATAAAAATCATTCAGTTACAAAACATCTACTTCCCCTATGAAAATGGAGAAACGATTATTTATTAAAGTTCCATGTGAGGACTGTAATTATCTGCTTCTTGCTTATGAAGAAAATGTCATGATAATGCTTCAAAGTGCCCAAGACTATAACCCTGAAAGCAACCAAAAGCATAAAAGAGAAAAGTCTTAAGTGTTTGTATTACAGCTTTATATCATAATCTGAAGTTTATTTGGGGATAGACATCTGTGTGGTGCCTTAAACATCAACAACTAGAGAGGCTGTATTTTTCTATGATTAGGAAAAAACACTGTTCAAATGCATTAATTAACCTTTACGTTCACATAAAAGTGGTTTGTGAGAACAAATACATACAAAATGGCTAAATGTTATCTTTAATCATGACTAATAAAATGGGTTATATAAACACAGGTTTTACTACTGCAAATGTCTCTTTGACAAATGATGAGCCCTGCTTCATTTATTAAAAGATAATTAAAATGCTTCACAGGGGGATTCACAGTTTTCTCACACATCTTTTCTACGTGTATCCATGTGAGGTAAAAGAGATAAAGAGGGACTTAAAGTTATATTTAATGGTAGCGAAGTGTGTTAACCTTTGAGCCACATGCATATCTTAAGTCCAAATCTAAGAAATTTTTTCTTAAAACCAGCATGCCATAAAAATCAACATTCCATTTTATTAGAAAGGCAAAGGAATCATTCTGGAATTCATTATTCTCAGTGAGATTCAACAGCTAAAAGAAACTTACCCTGAGAAAAATATGGTCATACTAGAGAGAACATTGGATCTTAACCATAGTTGTCCTGACCTTGGATGAAGCATTAGATAATCATGCATTCCATACCTTAGAAGAAAACCCAGCTGGCTCAACAATGTTTCATAGCTTCATTTCCCATAAAGTTTAAGAACATGTCAAGTATTTGAACAAACTCAAGGCCAATTGTTAAAACTATACACATAGCTTTTTCAATATACTTCTTGGCCAAAGTGAGCTTGACTTTAGAGGACAAGGAAAACTCATGTCAGCCATCTAAAATGGAAGTATTGTAGGAAAAACCTCCAAGGTTGGACAGCTCCTCTGACACTATATACAATGTAAGGGTAGAAGGTTATCATCACACAAGGATGGGCTGACATTTGCATCAAGGCTAGAAAAATGAAAGAGAGTGGAAGAGAGATGAGAGCAGCAGTTTGAACAACACATGCAGCTAATAAAGAAAAGGGGTCCTTTGGGGGTTCAATCCTGCCTCAACAAATACAGCAGAATATACTCTTAATTCTGCTGACTTAGGCCAATGTTTTAATTCACTAATACATATCTATATGTATTTGTACATTCACTGGCAATGATTAGAAAATCTCATTTGGGGATGTCTAGAGTCAAAGAGATATTTTCATATATCATGTTCATTTTCTCAGAGCCATAAATGTAAATATAATCTGAAATTTGGTAGGGTGTTCATGATTCACTGCCTTTTACAGGCATTTTTTTCAGTACTCATGGTATCCTTGGTGTTATTCCTAGAAGAAATACTTTTCTGGGCAGAACTTGCTGGAAAATCAATCTTCAGGATGGCTGGCTCAGTAGGCAATAAAAATGCTGAATCCACTTAAAATTAGAAAGTTTGCACTTTCATTGCATAACCAGTTTAAAGATAACAACAAACACCACCACAACACAATACAACAAAAGACAAACATATATTCAAGTTTGAGAGTAGTTCTTTTTTTTTTAAAGATTCCTTTAGAGATAAAAATGTAATATCCAAGGTATGGAGTTTTATTGAAAAATAAGATGAGTTATGCTCACCTTCAGTGATCCTCAAGTCTTTGTCTTAATCCCTTTAGGTTTTGGAATGATTTCAGTTCGTTTGTGCTGAAGTTCTGAGAGCTGAGCCCTTTTTGTAGATTGATCAATAGAGTGTACAGTCATCAATATTAAGGGATAACTCAATCCTTTACATTTACATTGCCAACTGACAAAAAGGCCCCCTCATTGCTTCTTACAGATTATTAAGCACAAACACATAAAGACAAAATGGGCCACATTTTCATTTTCTTTATCATCATTGAGAGACTTCTGCTGTATCTCCCTTAGAAAATCTCCAATTACCAGTGTATGACAATGCAAAAATGCTTTCCCCCAGAAAGGAGATCCCTATATTTTAATTTATCATATATGTCTTTAAAAATTGATAGGGCAATACATTTATTAAGACTTAGTAGGGAGATAAAAATTGCAATGCCCAGGTAATGTGGACAGGATTAAGTTCTTTGTTTTATAAATTTTTCCAATAGCTAGAATCTTTGGCTAACTTCAAATCTTAACTCAGGTGACCCTTCCATTTATAGTACCCTCTTCCCACTCAAATTATCATTTTTGTTTCTACTGATTGTTTACAGATTGTTATTTAGTGACCTTTGTACATACTGTATCCCTCTGAATAATGTAAGATACTTTGGGCACAGATTGTTTCTGTTTTCTTTTGCATGTATCCGGACTTAAGTCAATGCCTTGGACACAGTTGGAGCTGTTGGATACAGTAGGGGCTTAGTGAATGCTTGCTTAACTGAATTGAATATTTCTTGAATTTGAAAATGAAATCTCATGAAATAATAACAGAAATAACCATGATTTTTAAAATGCCAAGGCCCACTACTTTAACAATGAGGATCAGATGCTGGAAAGAATTTTACATTTTTGGGGTATTTATGATGCAAGTCATGCAGCAGTTAATTGTAAGCATCATAGACTACCTGGAACTTTAAAATTCTTCTGCAGATAGATACTCTGATAATATGAAATATGGGTGTATTCTACCAAAGCAAACATGAAAAAAGTCCTAATTGAATCAAACATTTTTCTTTTCCTTCTTTCTTCAAAACAAAAGCAATTTTAAAATAATAAATTAACTAAGAATCTAGTAGGTAGTATGCTGTATACAGTAGATGCCCAATAAATATTAACCAATCAAGAATTGAGTAGCATCATGGCATGATAAATACAGAGCTGGCTTTAGAGTCTGGGTTCTAATATAGCCACTGACAACTATGCATCTATATCTATATTCTGTGTAAGTGAAGGAGTTGAGAGGAGTTTTCCTCACTGGAAATTCCTCTAACCAAATGAAATTTGGATTGGATTGGAAAAAAATTAGTTTTAAATTTCCCAAATAAAATCACATTGAGTTTGTGGGGGTGAGGTAGAGGAAGAAGAACTTTAAAATAGAAAATACTACAAATATTAATAAAACCAAAATGAATAAAATGTTCTATTCCTAAATCATATTGTAATTGTTAATGTTCACTTTGCCAATGTCTTGGATGCATATAAATTTATGCTATCATCAAAAACAAGGTAAATGGCATAAAAATAAATAATCTTATGAAACCATACTGAAAAGTAATACAATGAAATGATATTATGCCAGGGCCCACGCTACTCCTCTTGATCTTTAAAAGTTACATTACTTCTTTGGCCTACAAAGGCATTATTTAGAACAGATTGTAGCCCAGATATTGGAACTTACGAAATATACATTATTAGAGCCTAAAGGAATCACAGGAATCGTAACTGTCATCCAAAGTTTTTGGATGACATTTTAAAACTGTTTAAACTGAAGCTCGTAGAGGAGATGGGCTTTACCACGTCCATGTGATTTAGTGGCATTACTGATACTCAGGTTCAGGTTTCCTGATCCCTAGTTCCATTTGCTTTCCACTGCCCAGAAACTTTCTAAATCATTCTTTGATTATTCGCTCCAGGGTGAGTATTAGGGAGAGTGTGGGGGCAAGGTTCCATTAGGCTGTTAGTACTTTTTCAGGGCCCACTAATAGACAAATTTCTTTTTCTTTCTTTTCAGACAAATTTCTAGTCCACCATGCTAAAGTTTGCCCTACCATCACAAAAGACTTACTGTAGCTGACAAATCTGGTTTGTTCTCAGCCTGGGAATAGTTGATGCCCTGGGTGCAACTAGTGCATTCATCACTCTTACGGTATTTAAGTATCACAAGGCAGATTTTCCTCAACATAAGGAAAATTTACTAATAGGACTATATATAGTTCATGTTGGGGGCCAATGATTTTTTTCATCACTGTGGGTTTTGTTATTTTACAGTTGTGGAGACAGCTGTTGGGAGAAACTAGAATGGTTGGCCTATGGTCAGATTAGAAGTTAGTGTAAATTAAAGTTTGAATTTAGCATCTTTGGACGGAAAGCACTTATAAATGTGGAAGCACTATACAAACAGGAAAGATAACTTGACTATGTGTCCCTAACATAAAATTGTATTTGTTCTAACTTCAAGTTTATCCAGCCCTCATTTGGGCAGTCATCTTGTTGAGGAGCATCAACAGTTTGCCATTTAGAGCATAATAAAGCCTCTCCCCCCAAAATCCCCATATCCTGCTTGTTGGCATTATTTGATAATTTTAGGTATTTTAAAAAATGGTATAGATTGTCAGTACCTGATTGTGATCTTAATAGAAGCATTAGAATAGAAGATCCCCAGAAAACAAGGGGATCTGGTTAGGCCACATCTGGATTATCATGTCAGATTACCGGGACTACATTTTTGAAGAGACAAATAAACTAGAGCAGGTTAAGAGCAGTGTAACCAAAACAATGAGGGGATTAGACATTTTGTTTTATAAGGAATAGGTTGGAGGAACCAGTGGTTTTTAATTTGGAGAAGACTGGAGGGGGCTGCCTGGTGGGGGGATTATAGTTGCCATCATGTTTTTGAACGAACTGTGGAAGAGATACTAGAATTGTAGAAAAAGGAAAAATAGGTGAAAATGACAAGGAGCCAGATTATATTTCTGAATTAAGAAAACTTCTAAATTGTACTATCCCACAGCAGAAAAAGCTGCTCAGAAGATAGGGGGTTCCTGTCAACAGAGGTCTTTAGACTGAGGCTAGCTGACCATATGTATAGCTGCTGATGAAAAATTCCTAATCTTGAAGACAGTTTGTCCTTCAAAGCCTCTGAGGTCCCTTTCAGTATAAATAAATAAGCACCTTTTCCAATTTTGCTTAGTTGTATAGACCTTATTCTCCACCTCCCCTTCCCCCTATTTTGTTTCATAGCTATTGCAATGTCAAGGGAGCACCAAGGCAACTTTTTGTTCTAAATTATTTAAGTCATAACTTCATTTCACTGAATATAATGTGGTTCTGTTCTATGAGACAATGAAATATACTTTAAAAATTTGAATAAAACTTGGAATCTTGCACTATTTTGACCAGTAGGAAATGATCTGTTTGATATATGATAATTATGCTGATCTATCAAGCAAATACTCATCTCATAGTCCAACCTATGACCACAAATGCTTGAAGTGAAAATGAACTAAAATGTGCTAAAATGATTTTTGAAAAAAAGGGAAAAAATCTTTTGAAAGAAAATTCAATTAGTGTTGATAGCTTAGAACAAAGGTAATTCCTCAAACAATGAAAACACTTTTGTTTGTTAAAATGCGTGACTGCAAAAACAACAATCACCACCACCACCACCACCTCTACCACCAGAAAACAAACCCCAAACAGGTATGAGGAATCACAGTGAAACTGAACTTGGCTCTGCAATTAAAGTTTTGGGGCCTAATAACACAAATAACTATACTTTTTAAGAACATCTTTCTTCCTAAAATAAAAGGTGCTTGGACAAACATCATTTGGGCAGGATCCCTTATAATACTTAATCCACTCATCTACAATGGATAAAGTCAATCACCCAAAGCCTGACTTTCTTGCCTTAGATTGCTCACTCCACAACAGTCCAAGAGCCCCATTGTTTATAGTCCTATTGTCAGCTATTTTGCTATTTCATTTTTATCATCGTCCTGAAACCATACCCAAATATGTAGAGTATTCACTTTGTTAATTATGTAGCTCAATCTACATGCCTATATAAATTTTTGTGTGTCCAGTCTTTGTAAATTCTATTTCTTCTCTAATCCGGAATAAAAATCACCCAGAAGTTACTTGAATGCTAAAGACCACACCTCACCTCGTAAACGTATTGCACACAATAATCGTGTAATGAATAAGAAAAACCACAACCACCACCAAACAACAGATTCAGCCCTGTAACTGCAACGATTACTAAACTCATTTTAAATATTTAGCAAATAATTTAGCATCGCAGCATTTGCCTTGATCACTAAGTTCGCAAATGCATGTTAACTGCCGCTAGGGAGGGTGCTTGTGTTGCCTCCTTTTGGCAGCTGGGTGTCTGTTCAGGGTGATGGTGATTTCCATTTCACCACCAGGGTTTTAATTCAGAATTTAGATAATTTAGTTCGCAACACATGCTACTAGCCTACCAGCAGTGGGGAAAGCTAATCTTAGGGTGACGATTTTATCTTTACACATTTTTAACCTTGCAGAGTCTGTACTGAAGGAAACGAAACCTTAGAAACATTTTTCCCCATTGCAGCCTCATGGACCAACTTGACGCCAATTTTTCAATCAGTTCTTGGCAAACCAACCCTTTTCTTTTCAAAAGCACGGGCACCCACGATGGACACATATACACATTCTCACAATACCGTGACATATAATTTTTTTTTGCAACATTTAAATGTTAAAAGACATTTATAACTTCATACATCTATAGAGTGAGGAGAGATTTTTAAATGTCTCTGCCTCTCGGTGGGGAGAAAGGAGAAGGAAAAGGGGCTATATAATCTTCTTTGAGAATAATTTGTCCCCCTCCATTCCTAAAAACAAAATTCACAGATATCTTGAAACATTTGAAACAGAATTTCCTCAATTATTTGTGAGAACAATAAGGTGACTAGGTAATTAGGACCTGATTAATTGAGAAGGGACGGGGGCAGGGGGAATTGAACGTAGAGGGGCAGATTCAATTATATCGGGGAGGGTTGGATGGTTTGGGGGGGTCTTTTCTCCCGACACAGAACCCCTCCCTATTTTTTACGAACGTGGGGCGAGAACCTTAGGCAAACCCAAAGGAACCTTAGGGGCGGGGGTAAAGAAGTTAGGGGTGGGGTGAGACTCCTGCTGCGGCTAATTTCTCAGAGTACGAATACCCAGTACCAGACTGGTATCACCACCAGACTGCTGCAATGGGGAGCGAGAGCTGCGCGAGGAGGGCGCGTCCAGCACTGCAGGGCTGGCTACCCTCCCACAACTCCGGCCTCAGTAGATTTGCACATCCAGCTGTTTTCCGTCCTGCGGTGCCCCTCTCCGATTTGACTCCTCCCTCCTCTC
This sequence comes from Trichosurus vulpecula, assembly GCF_011100635.1. Lineage (NCBI taxonomy): Eukaryota > Metazoa > Chordata > Mammalia > Diprotodontia > Phalangeridae > Trichosurus > Trichosurus vulpecula. The sequence continues at coordinate 298,373,290 of NC_050573.1, read as the reverse complement.
CCCACCCTCAATTCTTTCAGACTTCCTGGGGGAATCGATAGGATGGAGTGGGATGGGGTGGAGTGGGAGGGTGTGGGGGTGGGATAGGGTGGGGCGGTGGCGGGTGGGACAGGTTTCCAATAGTTCTGGCTCCTTGTTAGTCCGTAGGGAAAAGCAGAGATCTAGGGAGACTGGGTAGTGGCGCTGGAAGGAAGACACAATTATTCCGACCCCTGAGAGCTTGACTGATGAAAATGGGTGGGTGTGGGTGATGAGAGGAGAGGAGAATGCTCCTAGCTGACTTCTGCGGTCGGTCGGGGGAGGGGCTCCGAGTAAAGGGCACATAGCCGCATGTGGGCCAACGCCGCTACGCTAGGGCTGGGGCCGGGGAGGGGAGGGGGGGAGGGGAGAGAGGAGGGCAGGGTAGGACAGGGCGTCTTTGTGTAGCGGGGATACGCTGGGGCTATTCCCACTATGCCTCAAAGTCTGAGACTTTCTGAGGGCCCTCTAAGTAGCTAGGGTAGATATCGATGCTACGCAAAAGAATGGGTAGGGCGGGGTTTGGGCTGGGTCAGTAAACTCAGGTGGATAAGTGCTTGGAAGGGAGCGTGGGCGCACTGAGAACAGCTGCAAAATAGAGTGACCATATTTGCAGACCCCCGAGCCACACCCTCTTCCAGCATTTCAGGGCTTTCTGACTTGGAGAACAGGAGGCACCCTAGCACGCCGGGAGGGGCCGGAGGGCTAAACGCCCCACAGGGAGCCAGCTCTATTCTCCTCCTTTCATTTCTTTCCCTCACACTGCATTCACTATCCTGGAGACGTGCCCAGATCCAGCAGCTACTGGACACACCTTGCCTCCCCTCTTCTTTCTAGCCTCCCCTTTGCTTTCTCCCTTCAAGTCCCCAACCCCCAAAGGGAGGCGGCCACAGATTCATGAAAACTATAGTACCCAAGACCAGTTTGGTTCCAAGGATACAAAACAATCGGAAAGAAAAAAAAAACAAAACAAAAACCCTAGATAATCTGCCCTGGGTTACACAAGTAATGGTTAAAAGGTATTGAGACTAACTTGGTATCAACATCTAATCATCCAGTAGCTAAAACGTATTAGATCTGATGCATTCATTTGTTTTTCTAAAGACGGAAAACATCTACCCCTTAAACAATAAAAAGATTGAACAGAAGCAGAGAGAACCTCTAGATCCTCGGTTTAGAAGCTGAGACACACCTTTATATTCTAGTGCTTGCCCTCTTTACCCAACTGCAAGACAGGGTCTCCTTATATTTCGTTGTTCTATTCCCCACTCTTGCTCCTTCTTTTCCCTATATTTCTGATATGCTAAGCAGGGGCTATGTGCGGGGGGGGGGGGGAGGGGGGAGAGGGAGAGAGAGAGAGAGAGAGAGAGAGAGAGAGAGAGAGAGAGAGAGAGAGAGAGAGCGCGAGAGAGAGCCAGCCCTAGCGCTTCTGGGAGGAAGCAAACGAGGAAGCAGCAGCAGTCTCAAGCAGATGGGTGGGGTCTGTCTGCATTGTGCTGGGCTGCTGGAGTGTGTGGCACTGAGCTCTGCAGGTGCCCTCCCCACAGGAACGCTCAGCCTCACACAAAGAAACCCAACGCAATCTTCATCTGAACCACCCTCCCTCCATCCTCCCCAACCCCACCCTTGCAGCTCCCCACCCAGCACCCTCCCACCCCCCACCTCCCCACACCCTTTCCACAGTTCTTTACTTCTTCCCCTTTCTACTAGTCTCCCCTCCCCCAAAACAAAGGAGCGGCTGCTCCCTTCTCCAATACTTGCGGGTTAGCTAACTAGTCAAAACGAATTATTTCACCCCATTCTCTCTCCTTTTCCCCACCCAACCTCCAACCGTAGAGTTGGAATCAGTTTGACTTTGGATTTTCCCCCTCTTCCTTTCTTTTCGCCACCCTTCCTCCCCCTTCTCATTTCTTCTGGTTAACTAGGGGGAAAACTGGAAAAAAAAGAAGAACGTTAGACTGGCAGTATAAAGCTTTCTCATAACTCCAGTTTCTGGCTTTCTATATCGTGTTTTCCTACATTTAAGAGAGAGATGGTTGATGTAACTTTTCTCCCCCGAAGCACTGAGGGGCTATTAAGACTAAATAAAACCTTTATGGGTGGAAGACCAACTTACCTGCCTCTATGACTCTGGAGTAATTCTTCATTGGGATTTTAAAAGACTCACCCTCCACCCTCCCTCACCGCACCCAAGGCTGTCAGTTCTCCATCTCCTCTCTTTCCTAGCTTCTTGTTCTTGATATTATCAATAGCATATTTTTCTTTATAAACCACGCCAAACTCTGTTTTAAAAACCCAAGGGACAGTCTGTGCCATCGTCTTCAGAAAAAAGCTAAAGGAGTAAAAACGGATTTCTTACCCATTGCTGTTTTAGCCATTGTAGAGATGTGCGGATGGATGCTCAGAGGTGGGGAAGGCAAAGGGGTCCAGCTACAGCAGCGGAGAGAGAGAGAGAGAAGACTGAATAAGGCACTGAGTCTGCAGAGTGGGGCTGTGGAAGAGAAAGAGCAGGAGGCAGGAGCCCATGAATAATTATCACTTCTCAGTCCAAGCAGATTGGCTCTGGAGGTCCCCTGACATGACTCCTGCAGAGCCAGAATCTCCAAGCATTAAATATTGATCTGCCAATGGTGCTGGAGTACAAAGTGCCAAAATGCAGTTTGAAATGGAAATCAGTACTTCTCAGGCAGCTCCCCCCATTTTAGGGGGCTTAATAGTACAGTCCATGTAGAATGCTTGGTGCCTTAACATGAGAAGCCTCTTAGAGCTGAGAGCTGGTCTTTGCCTACCTGGGGGGAAAAAGGAGACTTGACATTGTTCACACATATTTTATTGCACAGAAATGAGATTTGATCAAAGGGACAGAATAACTTAGAGTTTTATGAAGATAGTGACCAATGGATACTTGGATTGTACAGATTGCTACTTTTAGAAAGAGAAACTTCTATTATTAAACTGTGAATTTTAACCTATATATATTATATATAGTATGTACGTATATTTACACACATGCACATTTGTGTATATGTGTATATCCACACATACATAGACATACACACATGTACACACATATTTCTCTATCACCTTATTAGTAATTAAATCTTGTCCTCTAGAAGCCACTTTTAGTAATTTTACATTCTCTCTATCTTTAGTGGTACCTTGGAAAAGGTCAGGCACTACCTTATAGTTCTTTGTTCTTTGGTAAGACTAGGCTGAACTAGGAGTCTTACAGTAGCATTCATTTCCTCAGAGGTTCACTCAGTGATGGGATAACTAACTCTATGTATGGTGTTTGTCTTTCCTGTAGAATAAGGGAATAGGATTTCTGAGTTGTTGAAGAAGTGGCATTCAAGAAACATTATTATTTTTAGAGGATTTAGTGGATTTAGAGTTCGAGATATATGGACTCAAACTCTAGTACAGATATTTGCTGTGTTGCCTTGGACAAGTCACTTAACCCATCTGGGGCATCAGTTTCCTAATATTGTAAAATGAAGGAATTTGAAGTGATGATCTCCACAGTTCCTTCCTGCTCCAAATCTATGATCCTATAATTTTCAGTCTTAGAGACTTCGAAGGGATCAGGAAGACTGATTAATTTCCACACAGAATGAAAGCTAAAGTGAGAATGAACAAAAACATTCTCTTACTGGCATACTTTAACTGGCTCTAGAAATTTTGCTTTAGTTGGAGAGTGGTTTGTTAAAGGGAAAGGTCCAAGGGCACTTCTTGGGTTAGAGATACAAAGTGCCTTTTCATTAGTGGTGGTGTGCTATAGTAGGGAAAAGTACTGGATCTAGTGTTAGGAGAGACCTAGTTCTAAATCCTGGATTTGACACTTAGTAGTTTTCTGACCTTTGGTATGCCACTTATCCTCTCTGAGTCTGTTCCTTCATCTGAAAAATAGAGATAAGTAATGCATACACTATTTGCTTCAGAGTACTTATGATGAAAATGCTTTATAAGTCTTAAAGAACTATATGAATTTGAGTTATTATTATTAAGGGCAGGTCATATTAAATTGGAATTTTATTGAGGGTAACTCCCTTGATCCTTCATTCTACTGAGATCTAAGTAGAAAAAAATGATCTTAAATATAGCAAAATATACAAATAATGAAAGGCAGTTCCAAAGAAAATAGAACAAATAATATGCAACTTATTTTTACAAGCATGTAAAAATACATTTACAAGCATAACTTCATTGGGACTATACAAAATCCACCCTATCGTTTTACTAAAATGAAAAGAAATGTTTATATGAATGAAGTGTTTTTCTTGGGATCCTATTAAAATACTTCTTCAATATAAGTTTATATATATGTATGTAAAATGGGATGCATATATCCTAGTTTACATGCTGTTTTGAATGCTACAATCTAGGTTTGAAAAGGTTTAGAAAACATTAGGGCACTCTCCTTGGTGCTGAAATAAAATCCCTTGGCTGCTGTAAACTATGATACATCATTTTAACTCCAGAAACCCTTCACTAAATGTTAGGTAGCCAACAGAATTGTAGAATTTCTGATCTGCTGAATCATGAAGAAAGCCTCAAATAAAGTAGAGATCAATAAAATCATCCCCCTATCGGGAAGATTAGAAATCATTTTTCCTGTCATAGAAAGGTATGTGGATATGACACAGCAGATAGAATATAGACAGAAGTATTTAGAATACAAATATGAATAATTACTTTTTTCTGACTCTTGTCATTTCCCACTTTAAATGTAATGGTTAAGTCACAGTAAGAGGAATAGCTATTAGTCTTAAGATGAGAAATCTTAAGGGTAACTGTATGAATAATACTTTAGCCTTTATCTGCTTATCTCATCAATGAACTACTCTACTCAGGCCTCCGCGAAAAATGAAACTCTGAAAATCATGATAGAAAGGTGTCTAACAACTTCTACAGGCATATTTTATGGGTTTTTTGGAGGGGGAGGGCATGGCAATTGGGGTTAAGTGACTTGCCCAAGGTCACACAGCTAGGAAGTGTGTCAAGTGTCTGAGCTGATTTGAACTCAGGTCCTCCTGACTCCAGGGCTGGTGCTCTACTCACTGTACCACCTGGCTGCCCCATAGGCATATTTTAAAGAAATGTCACCCTCTCAGTTGGGGAAAAACAATAGAATGGCCATCAATTTTTCATTTCTAGGTAAGTGGATGTAAACAGAACATTCCTATAGAAGTGGATAGAAAAAGCAATGATCAGAGAGTATAAGGGTAGATGGCCACTTTCTACTGGTTTTAAATTTTGAATAGCTAGTTACTTTATTGTAGCTGGAAGTTATCCCCTTAGATAGGAATGAGCTAATAGGGAGAAAGTGCTGTCTTTCATCTATGTCAGGCAAAGGAGGGAAAGCAAACCAGTATGGTAAGGAGACAATTAGAGATAGTTGATGAAAGTGGGGGGTGTTTAACCTGGAATTTAATATTTGGAAAAAAGATCAGCAGAGTGGCTTTTAGTTTTTATTGGACTTCAAACTGGTAGTCAGTGGATTTCAAGCTCAATTTAATTCAGCAGTGTAATATGAAATGGCCCCAAACCTAAGGTTGGATTGTGCATGAAATCACTCATAAGAAGGATGTTGATGGACATAATATTTTTTTTGCCCTTGTAAGGCCATACTTTGTTTACTTTCTTAAGTGCTGAAACCACATTTTAGGAAGGACCTTTGTAGGTAGGGAAGTGATCAGGATGGTCAAGGGCCTCTAGGCCATGCCATATGTATCAGAGATACAGATTTAGATTTGATATAAGGAAAATTTTTTAAAAAATGCTTGCTTCAAATGGAATGGGACATCTCAAAGAGATAGCAGGTTCCATTTCACTTAAAGTTTTCAAGTGAAAGAAATATGATCATTTGTAGCAGATGTTTTAGAGGGGATTATCAGGTAATGTTGGACTATATGGACTTTGAGGTACCTTCCAAAAATGAGATAGATTGTCTAATTCTGCAACTAAGAAAGGTGTTAATAACAAACAAGATAATGTCAATGAATCTGGTAACTACATATTAGTAGAAACTTTTTTTTTCCTGTACTGCTATCATTGATCACGACTTGTTTAAGTTTATATTTTTAAAGTATGACTATCCTTAAAAACTTGGAGGTAAGGGAAGGGGAAAAATGATGTATTTTCAGACTTTACAAAAAGATAAACATTAAAGATAAAGATTAAGATAAAACAAAACAAAACATTAGTTTTGTTTTAAGAAATCTATGATCCTCCCTTAATCCCTTCCCCTTAAAAGCCCACTTTACTTAAATAAATAATATAAAATATTTCTTGTTACTACTAGAAAGTAGGTGAGCATGATGGCAATGTACTGGTGTCAAAGAGATACTTTAATAATTTTCTCCCTCTCCTATTGGGAGCAAAATCCCACTTTATGTTATATTTTCTTCTCTTCTATAAATGCTATAACTTATGGTAGCATTTATGGAACCTGGAAATCAAAGAACTTTTAACAGAGATTTTAGTTCCTTTGGGTTGGGAAGGTTCAGAAATTATCTCAGAGAATAGGATTGAACATGAAGGTGTTGATTTTCTTCCCAGCTGTTGAGGAGCAGCTGCTTAAGTGGATTAGGTGATATCACCAACTAAAGTCACGTGGCTTACTGCCATAATAACCAGCAATTAAAAAAGACAAAATCCTAAGTGAATTGTGAAAGAACAGTGAGAAATGAAGAATATCATTTGGATTGAACTTATTGTTGGGAAGTAAACCTCAATTTCTTTCCAAACCTGTTTCCAAAGAGGTGTCCTACATAAAACTCTTGGCCATATACCATACATATAAAGCTTCAGCAGAGTGAGATTTAGCATTCTTAGGCACCGGGGAAGGCTAGAAAGGGAAAATTGGGAAGACAGAGAGAAATATTTACCTCACAGAGTTTTTGTGAGAAACAAACAAATAAAAAACAGTGTTTTTCAAATGGTAAGCTAATAATAATAATAATAATAATAATAATTTCATCTGAGGAATCCTGAATGATCCTAATATATGGATGGGATACACCTTTTAGTAAAAGAGCCTGTAAGGCTCCATTTTGTTCTTACAAATCAAATTTCTTTTCAGAATGAACAAATAGCAATTATAATGAGATCTTCTATTCTCTCTATTTTTCACCTAATTTTGAGATGATAAAGATGTGGTCCATTATTGCATTGCTTCTAAAAGCTGAAGTGTTCCCTATGAAGTTCTTTTCACATTTCCTTCCAGTTTTCATCTCCCTTTTGTGTGTTCCCTTCCCTTCAGCAACTTGAGAGTAAGGATTGTCTTATTTTTACTTGTATTTGTATACCCAGCTCTTAGCACAGATATTGACACATACTAAGTAGTTAATACATTCTTCTTGTCCTGCCTTCTCTTGTGTCATACTGCCTTTTCAGATTTATCTTATTCTCTTCTCCCTCCATATATTTTGACCTCTACCTAAATAGGACTGCTTGTTGTTTTTCAAACATTCCCTGTGCTCTCCTGCCCATATGCCTTTGCTCAAAATTACAACTCCTTCATCTATTATAGTACTCCTGTTCATATTTTAAGTTCAATTCAGATGCTGCTTATTCCATGACCCTTTCCCTAATCCTTTCTGTCCATACGGCTATTTCTCTCTGACCACTTCATATAGCTAATTTGTTTTTCAACTAATTAATTCATTATGATTCATTATGTATTATGTTGTAGTACTGTTAGCTGTGTACACATCATATTCCATTTTTTGACTGGAAGTTCCATAAGGGCAGGGGCAATGTCTTGAACAAAAATTATGCTTCTGCCAATAGTTCTCTACACCTAATAGGTATTTAATAAATGCTCATTAGTTAAATTCAAAATAGTTGCATGTTTGAACATTGAATTGACTAAAAGAAACATGGATTACATTTTTAACATTGATAAATAGCCTTAAAGGGAAGAAAAATGATTTCTTGTTCTTTAATGGACCTATTCAACAAACTGTACATAAAAGGAAAGTCACTCCAAGGAGAAAGAGATAGTTTTCTTCAAAAGCAATGCAATCTATATTATTCTAAGATTCTCTAATGTGTTGGGGAGTTGATTTTGAAGTGGTAAATGGATGTAACATGCTTTATTGTTTGTTTGCCTCTTTAATCAATTATTTTAGAATAAAGAATGAATTCAGTTAATTATTATCTCTTTTTCTTAATCAAGGCTTCTTTTTATGTCAAATAGGCACTTATACATATTGGTAATTAGTAGGCCTGATCCCTGAAGCAAAATGACTGAATTAAATTACTAAATCCTATTGATGATAGTTAATAATTGAGTTTTTCTGGAAATTAACTTCTTTTGCCCATAAGAAGTGCTTGATGTAAATTTAATAAGCTGAATCTTAAAGTCAATTTATCAGTTTTGGTACCTTTGGTATCTTGGCAGCAACTATTGTAACTTTTTTTTTCCTTTACTAGGCACGTTGATTTCCAGCCCGGGTCAAAGGAGGACATTTGTTTCACTGCAATCAGACCTGGGGAATGTATTTCCCATGGGAGACCATTAATTATTTCTATGTCATCTGAGGGAGGAAAGTTTGAACACAGTGATGAAGTGCCTTGGACAGATATCTATGGTAAATCTAGATGATTTGATTCAGTTCAATAAGTTTTTGCAGAAATTTGTTGTGTATAACATCATACTTGATACTAGTATATTGGGATCTATGTGATTATAGGGTAAGTTGCTTATGATTTTATTTCAAGGTTAGGAAATACTTCAAGGTTAGGAATGAAAAGGTATCATGAGGAAGCACAGTTTTTGGTAGATAGTAAATGTACCTGTGAGACTTGTTGACTGACTAACTTTGAATCTACTGTTATACCTTTTATGAAATAGTGAATAATAAATGAGGCTACAAGAAAAGAGGCTGAGGAAGAGAAGGCTGAAGTACTTGATTGTGTGATCTTCCAGCAAAATTGTATCACTCGACTTTCATTGTTTCACAATTACAGAATCTTGTGGAATGTATTTCAGAGACCATTTAATCTGGTCTGTACCTGAACAATATTCCTAATAAACAGTCATTCAATAATCCCTCAATCCTAAGTATATGTATGCATATATGTATATGTATGTATGTGTGTATATATCTTTGTGTGTATATGTTTTTACATATGTGTGTGTATATACATATACATACATATATGTATATGTGTATACATGTGTGTATATACACATATATATGTATGTATATATCTATACTTAACTGTGGCTTTCTTGGGGGAAAGGGGAGAGGAGGGAGGAAAAAAGAATAAAATAAAAAGTGCACAGCAGAGAACAAAAGAAAGCTTACAAGGAAGCAAACAAAAGATGGACAGCTCTGAACATGATATGTAGTATTTTTATAGAGACTTTCTTGAAATGGAAATTTATTGCTGTATATTTTGAATCCTGCCTTACATTCTGCTGTGCACATAGCAATGCTTCTTTTTTCTTTTCTTATTTTGTATTTAAGTTTTAATATTTAAATTTATAATATGTTTCTTTTTCTTTTCTTATTGTGTATTAAAGTTTTAGCATTCAAGTACTTAGTATTTAATATTTAAGTTTAAAAAATATTCATTTGATCTCAAGTGAAAGGGTTCTCACTATTCCCTAAATTAAAGCATAGATTCTCAACTGTTTTTGTGTCATTGATCCCTTTGGAGGCCTATGCACCCCTTCTTGGAATAATGATTTTAAATACATAAAATACATGTATTATAAAGGAAATCAATTATATTTTAATACAATTATCCCCGCCCCCTCCAAAAGAAAAAAAAAGTCAAGTCAACAAAAAACTTACTATGTGTCAGGCACATTTTACTGGAAGACAACATGCTTAAAAACAAAAAGCTGATTGGGGAGGGGAAGATATGAAGGTATCTGGCATGGGGGCATTGTAGAGCAAGTCTCAGAGATTCAGGAGCGTAGCCTGGAAAGGAAGGAAGACACAGCTGGTCTGGGCATCCTTCTTAAAAATGAAGGTTCTGGGAGGAACTGGCCAATTAGAGGAAGAAGCCAAAGAAGTGTAGGATACTTCCAGTTTGTGAAGTCTAGAGGTGATTTGAGCATCCAGGGTGAGGTTTCTAGAGCATTGTAGAGAAAGTCTGGGGAAAGACAGGAATGCAGCCTGGAGAAGACTGAAGTGTATTGGCCCTAGTTTAAGAACTTCCTTTTAAGATAACTCTTTTTGGGTTATTTTTTTAATAGCTTTAAATGTTATGAGATTGCCCACTCTCCCCGCCCCCCCACATCAAACACAGATCTGTCTCTCTGAACCTTTCACCTATTGCTCCTAATTATGTCTTCTTGAACAAGCACAGCAAGATTCATCTTTTCAATTACTTGAAGATAGCTTGAGTCTCCCTCAAGTCTTCTCTTTTCCAGGCTCAATATCCTTAGCTTCCTCAAGCAGTCCTTGCCTAGCATATTCTCCAGTTCTCTCACTATCCTGGCAGGTCTTTTCTGGCCATGTTCCAGATTGTTGATGTCCTTTCAAAAATATGGTCCCCACCGCATGCCAAATTTGTTCTCACTGTGGCAGAATTCAACATGATTATGATTCCACAGGATATGATGCTTCTCTAAAGCATCCTGAGATACCTTTTATTTTTTTTGCTCCTATAACATGTTTTTGTATAACATTGAGCTGACAATCCATTGCGTAAAATTCATAGATCTTTTTTTGACCATTGTTTAGCTATACCTTTTCTGTCTTATACTTAGGAAATTGATCTCAACTATAGACATTTTCATTCTTCTATAAAAAATTTCATTAGATTTAGCTAATTTTTGTAGCCTGTTAAAATCTTAGGGATACTATCTTAGCAAAGACATTAGCTTTCCTTTTCTCCCAGCTTTATTTCTTAAACAAATTTGACAAGTATGTCTTCTGCAGTATGAAACTGACAATACTAATGTTCAACAGCACAGAGCCAAAGACAAACTTATAAGACACTCCATTAGATATCTTCCTCCAACTTAACATCACCAATTAATGACTGAATGCCATGAAATTCAGTTCAATTCAAAATGAATTTATTAGGATTTTATTGGCAAACCACTGTTCTAGGGACTGGGGATTCAAAGAAAAAAAAAATGAAGACAGTCCCCACCCTCTTTGGAGCTCGTATTTTATAGGTCATGTAGCCAGGTTTGAATTAACCTAACCTACACCTCTCTGCCTTGTTTACCAGGATAACAGGAGAGAATTTGTCAAATGCTTCGATGAGATCTATGTATATACTATATCCATAGGATTTCCTTGCTTTGTCAGTATAGTTTGTTGTTGTTCAATCATTTAGTCATGTCCAACTCTTTGTGAGCCCATTTGGGGTTTTCTTGGCAAAGATACTAGAGTGGTTTGCTGTTTCCTTCTGTAGTTCATTTTACAGATGAGGAAATTGAGGCAAACAGGATTAAGTGACTTGCCCAAGGTCACACAGCTAGGAAACATCTGAGGCCAGATTTGAACTCAGGAAGATGAGTCTTCCTGACTCCAGGCCTGGCATTTTATCCACTGCACCACCTAGCTGCCCTGCCAGGATAGCTAGTCTGTCATGAAAGGGAATGAATGAGGTCAGTTTGTTGTTGATAGTCATCCTGGTTTTTAGTGATCATCATTTCCTTCAAAAAATACTCACAAAACATCTCTTTAAAAATATGTTCTAGAATTTTGTCAAAAATAGATGTTAAGATCAGTGATCTATAGTTGATGACAAACATATTTTTCCCTTTAAGTTTTCTCTAGACAATACAGATCCTTGTATTGCATAGTTTTGAGTCTTCTCACGATGCGGATTAGCCTCCTGTGTACACCCTCTGGGTCACTGATGTGTTTCCAGATTTGGGTATTCAGAACCAAGTAAAATAGTAAAGATACAGTTGAATAAGGGCAAGGTTTAATGGGAGTTTTCCCACTGGGAGTTTAGATATGGTAACCTACTACACAAGGTTGTTTTGGGGAAGCATTTTCTAAACTGTAATGTGATATGTAAATGTGAGCTATTACTACTCTGAGACCTAGATGGATCTGTAAGCTTAGTGGTACAATTATTACCGTCCGCCGGTACAGATCACAATCCTTCCAAGAATTCTTATCCTGTATGATTCATGCTCATTCCTTTACTTAAATCCTTCACAGAGTAGCCAATCGAGCCATTTCCTCTAGTTCTTTTTAATAATTTGGTGGTACCAATGAAGTACTCAAACTGTTCGTCTGCTCTGTCTTGTGAGACTGGCTCATCTCCTTTTCTTCATACATGCTTTTGAGAATGGACAGCATGCTCTAGTGGTCAGAGATGGGTTAGAGTCAGTGGACCTGGGTTTGTTCTGCTCATTATTTGTGTGACCTGGCTACATATTTATTCTTAAGTATTTCTCACAATTTACTAAGTACATTCACATCCAAACTCTGGATCCATTGTCTTCTCCCTAAGCAGTCTCTTATTTCTGTGAAGAGATCACTTGGGAGTTTAGAACTATGCTCATCAATTATCTCCTTCAGCTATGATTGGGTCATTATAGTTGCCTTAAAGCTAGTATCAGTGTGTGGATGGATAGAGGACTCCATGCCCACAATCTCTTTAGTCAATTGTATCAAGGGGTCATCTTCCACCTGGTCACCGAACCTACTTTTCTTGCATTCATCAAGGCATCAGTTATGAGGGTCTGCCCTTGCATGCCCTTCCCTCATCAATTCATTTTCCAGTACTCTACTCCTAGCACCTAGCACACACACGCACACAACTCACAGATGCCCCTCTCTATGTCTCTTTCTCTCACATTCTATTCTACTTTCCTGAACCAATAACTATTCTACACTCCATTAAAACACACCCAGGGGTTGGAATCATCTTGCTACACAAAACCAGTTTCACCAATAGCTTCGATGGAGCATATTGAGACTCTTTAAATAGCTTTGAGGAATAAATCACAATTTGTGACATCTGTACAAATTCTGCATCTTCCCACCAAAGCTCTCTTCTGTCCTGAGGGATTTTTAACCGTTGTTATTGCTATATCTTCATAGGCTGTGCTTTGATTTACATCCTTCAAATAGTGGGAAAACTGTCCATTTTCAACTTCTATGATGTGTTAGTTTATTTGAAAAGGCTATTTCCTAAGGGAAACTGAAACATGATTTAAATAATACCTTTAGTTTACATGAAATGGGCTTGTTAGAATTTTTTTGCAGGGTCTGGAGTTTTAAAATTAAGACTCAACACCAAGGAAGTCTAACGACCTTGTACTCTACTTCCTAAAATATACCCACACTAGAGTTTTTGGACAGACGGCTTAATACCTATGTGAGGGCTATTTAAGTTCAGTTTGTGGATTAAATTGAGAAAGGTATTAAATTTGGAAGGGGGAGCATCCTCTCTTAAATAATGAAATCAATTCTTTTTAAATGACGGAGAGCTACATATACATCTACAAATATAGCCCTCATACAGGTGTTATATTTGCTTATAGTCACATAGTAAATACCAGAAGCATGATTTTATGTGAAATAATTTCCCCATTGTTCCTCTCCTTTTGCCCTTCTTCTAGTGTATTGCTCTTTTTCAACCCACCATTTTTTGAGATCGTCCCAATAAACTTGACTCACATTCGTGACCTCTGTCTGTGTAGACTACTTCTAACTACTCTAATAATGATAAATTTCTTAGGTATTCACGTATCATCTCCCCATATAGGAATGTAAAAAGTTTGATTTATTGAGTATCTTATGCTTACTCTTTTATGTTTACCTTTTTATGCTTCTCTAGAGTCTTGTGTTTGAATGTCAAATTTTCTAATTCAGCTCTGGTCTATTAAGCAGGAATGCTTGAAAGTCCTCTGTTTCATTAAATGTTTATTTTTTTCTCAGAAGTATTTTACTCAGTTTTGCTGACTAGATTGGTTGGAATCTTATCTCTTTTTTTCTTCTGGAATATCATGTTCCAAGACCTTTCTTCCATTAAAGTGGTACCTGCTAAATCTTGTGTGATCCTGACTGTGGCTCCATGATATTTGAATAGTTTCTTTATGGCTACTTGAAGTATTTTCTTTTTGTCCTAGGAGATCTTCAATTTGGCTAAAATATTCCTGGGAGTTTTTATTTTAGGATCTCTTGCAGGTGGTGATCAATGGATTTTTTAATTTTCTATTTTGTCCTCTGTTCTTAAAGTATCAGGTCAATTTTTCTCTATAATTTCTTGAAATGTGATGTCTAAGGTCTTTTTCTGATCATGGATTTCAGATAGCCCAGTAATTCTTAAATTATCTCTTCTTAATCTACTTTCCAGTCAGTTTTTTTTTCCGTCGAGACATTTCACATTTTCTTCTATTGTTTTCCTTTAAAAAGTATTTCTTGATGTCCAATGGAGTCATTAGCTTCCACTTGCCCAATTCTAATTTTTAAGGAATTGTTTTCTTCAGTGAGGTTTTTTACTTCTTTTACTATTTGGCAAATTCTGTTCTTTAAGGTATTTTTTTGTGCCTCTTTAAAAAATTGTTATTTCTTTCCACAATTTTCTTGCATTGCCCTCATTTTTCAGTTTTTCTCTACCACTATTTTTTGATTTAAATTTTTTTGGCTTTTTTAAAAGTCCCTTTTTTTAGCTCTCCTATTAATTCTCGTTTGGCTTGTGCCCAATCTGTATTTCTCTTTGAAGCTTTGTTTATAGATGTTTTTATATCAATGCCATCTTCTGAATTTTGTTTCTTGAACTTCCCTGTCACCATAGTAGCTTTTTATGGTTAGGTTCTCTTTGCTGTGGTTGTTTGCTCATTTTTCCAGCTTATGGTTGAACTTTATGGTGGAGTTGAACTTTACCCCATTTTGGGGGGATCATTTTCCCAAATTTCAGGCTTTTTTCACAACTAGTTCTGGGGGGTCTGTAAGTTTTTATTGCTTCCAAGTTGGTATGATCTGGGTGGAGGATGATCATTGCTCTCTTGTTCTGTACTGGGGTCCTTACCCAGGTGGGGGCCCTGTTCCCTTGAAATGGCAAGCTCTCCTTTCTGCCTTGGAACTGTGACCAGTATCTGGGTAACAGACAATGGAATTGACAAATAGCACCCACTCATGCATTTAGTGTTAGCAGAAAGGTTCCCTGTAATTTTTTTCTGACCAGTTTTCCAATCCCCTTAACTTCTTTGGACACTCAGAACTTCCCAAAATGCTGCTGCTTCTGTTGCCGCCACCTCCAAAGCCCATATATGTTATTGTCACCATGCTGTGTTTCTGGCTAGTCCCCATCACAGTGTCACTGACTTCTCCTTCTGAACTCCTCGCTGTCTTGTTGTCTTGGGTTGGAAAAATGTCTCACCTAGATATTTTGTTGGCTGTGCCTTAGAATTCAATTTGACATGTCATTTTAAAGTTGTTAAGAGGGGAATGTTGATGAATTTGGATTGTTTGTTCCTTCCTGCCATTTTGGCTCTGCCTCTGCAAGTTTTTAAAGGAATAGAAAATCCCCCCTCCCCCCATTTCCTTCTTTCCATGTATCTACTTTTTTCCTGGATGATTATAAATGTTATCATTTTTTATTCTCTCTCTGACTACAGGAATTACTGTATCAATCTTGCTAGTTTTCTGTTTCTTTTCTACTATTCCCAACAGTTCCTTGAAGGAACATGGCTTCGTTTTTTCTGATCCTTGTGATGTCTTTGTGTATTACATCTCTTCAGAATCACTACTTCAGTGTAGGAAGAGAGAGTCTTTCCATTTCAGGTCCCTTAGAAATACACTGTTGTATACTCTACTTAGGATCACTCTTGTCACTGGAGGTCATCCATCTTTGCCTTTTAATAGAAAACTAGCAATCTTACTCTTCAAACACTCAAGCCTTGGAGCATGGAAAATGAAATTATTTATAGATTTATTTTTCCTTCAAGTTCTACCAGAGCCCTTTTGAGGCAACTATCCATCTATTCCTTAGTCTTCTATTAGAAACACCCTCCTCCCTCCGCCAGCATGCTTATATCTTTCCAGTTTCTCCATTTAATCTTTTTTTCAAGTATTGAGTTTTGATGAAAGCAACTTGCTCTGTGCTGACTCTCCAATGCTAAATTTAGAATCACCAAGTCCTAGAATGTGAATTCCCTTCTTCTTCTTCTCCCACCCTTTTCTTGGCAATGATTTCACCTTCAACAGTCTTTGACAGGTTTTTATTTGCCTAACTACTTGCCACCTGATCAACTAGCAAAGACTTTCAATTACATTTCAAATTTGTATTCATGTAATATTTAGAGATTTCAAATATAGAAATATAATGTGACTAGGAAAATGGAAATTAGACTTGTCTGATATAGCTGAGCCTGGGTGGAAATAATAAGAAGGAAGGTGAATGGTTTCTTTCCCCAAATTATCTTCTAGTTCTATAGGTTAACCAGTTTCTGAACACTTCCTGGGGACATATGAGTTTGACCTCATATGGACGAGAGTGTGAGGACTGAAATGGAATCATGGAATTTTAAAGTCAATAAGGACCTTAGAGAACATATAGTCCAACCCTTTCATTTTTTAAGATAGAGAAAGTGCCAAGGTCCAGAGAAATATAATGAGTTGTTTAAGGTCACTCAACTAGATAGTGATGGAGCTCACACCAGAACCCAGATTTTTTGACTTCTTCCCAATACAGCACTCTTTTCTATTTCAGTGTGGGGGGATACCTCCTGAAGGCTGTTAGTCATTCTGAGTCTAAAGAGATTAAGTTAATTCTATGGAAAAACTGGACAACTGTTCAGTGGATTCTAATCTTTATTTTAATCAAGGTGTTTTCCCTTGGGAAATGTGATTCTTCTGGAATAACTTGTAACTCATCTAAAATCTTGAGGGTCTTTCAGACCAAGATTTAGAGGTAACCAGGTTTTGCTATCCTACAAAATCATGAAATCTTATAGTAGGAAGGAATCTTAGAAAACATTTAGTCCATCTTATACCTGAACTAGAATTCTATTGATAATATCTGTAATAAGAGGTCAAACAGTAACTGATTGAGGATCTCCAGTGAAGAAAATCCAACTCTTTTTTAATGACAGCCTGTTCTACTTTTGGGCAGCTCTAGTAGTTCAAAGGTTTTTCCTTATATCTGGCCATGATCTGCCTCTTTGTAACTTCTACCATTGTTCCTAGATTTGCTCTCTGAAGTAAAGCAATCTGTCTTCTCCATAGTGTCAATCTATCTTCTCCATAGTGGCCCTTCACACATTAGAAGACAGTGATCATGCCCCTGCTCCTCCTCTTCTTTTCTCCAGGTTAAACAGCCCTATTTTCTTCAAACAAACTTTAAATCCCATGATTTTCCATCCAGTGATTATCGTATATAGGATATACATGTCAGGATATGTGCATATAGGACATATGCATATCATATTAGTTGTAGTTTCTAAAATGTTACATCTAGCACTAAATATAATACTCTAATGATGACCTAACCAGGGCAGCGTATGGTGGGACTCACCTTCCTCTTTCTGGATACTATTCTTCTGGTAATGTACCCTATAGTTGAAGTAGATAATTTGTAGTCCACTAACTCCCCCCTACAATGTTTTCATAGTAACTGTTGCTTAACTATGCCTCCCCTACAATGTGATTAGTTTTTTCTTTAAAAAGTTGTGTTGAACTTAGTATTTATCCTTATTAAATTTTATATAATTATGTTTAGTGTATTTTTCTAGTCTTTTGGGATCCTGGCTATCATCCATCATATCAGCTACCTCTCTCTGATATATGTTACCAGAAAATTTGATAAGCAGGCCATTTATCTTTTTATCCATTTCATTGTAAATATATTGAATAGTATAGGACCAAGAATATTCCTCCAGATTTACTAGTGATCATTTTGGTTCTGTCATTCAACCAGTCCCAAATCGACTTAACTGTACTAACATTTAGCCATTTTTGATGCTGTCTTGGATCAGCTTTGGGAGATAATGGCTACTTGCATTGATCTTGTAATCTTATTTGCATCATAATGTATATGATATTACAAGTCACAGAGTCACAAAATAATAGAACCGGAAGGAACATTATTGTCCATGTAGGTAAACTCCCTAACCTTATAGAAGAGGAACCCAAGGCCTATAGAGATAAAATGACTTTTCCAAAGTTACACAGAAGGAGATGGAAGTATTGGAATTGAAATCCATGTCTTTTGATTCCAAATACAATGCCCTTTCCATTATATCATGCTTTTACATGATTTATCTCATTTGTTCTTCACAGTAGTTCCCATGATATAGGTGGAATACTTAACAGATGAAAACAGTTCAGAAAAGTGGCTCTATAAAAAGTTCCTGACAAGCTCATTTTCCTCTAGACTGACCTCAAGAATGATAGAAAATAGTGCCAAATGAATCTGAGGAATAATGGAATGGAGACTTAAGGCAAGAGAAAGACTAATGGGGATTAATTCCTGCCCTCCTGTACCCCAAAAGACATAAAAACACACAAAATATTCCATATTTGAGTCCATAATCTGGGGGCCTATCCATCCTGCTTTAGCCCTATCTAAAGTTGTGGAGAGTAAAGAGACAGAAGACAAGATCCCTGGTTCAGCATATCCATCCATGGCTGTTCTCTGTTCTCTAGTCCAGGACTATGGAAGGGATTGAGGCCTAACCTAGATGTCTAGAACCACAGCGGGGGATAGGAAGATCTTGATCCCTGCTCAACTTCCCTTATTAGGACTAAGGGAGGGAAAAGGGCAAAGGCATTAGTATTTTAGAATTAGCAGCACCATTTAATACAACAGTCTCCTCCATGGCACCCCAGATAAAGAATCCTGGGAGGGACAGAATAAAGAAACTAAAACCAACCAGCCTTGCTGGTTATTGTATTCAAGCAGAGGACTAAAATTCAGCATGGCTGCTTACAAATACCATAGGCTATAAACTAAGGGATGGGAGTGACAAAAATTTCGGTAATTGTATAGCCAAATTAAAAAACAACAACCAGTCAGGTGGTTGTAGTCTTCGTGAACCATTCCTAATAAAGGGATGAAGACATAAGTGAAAAGAAGAAAATTAATGCAATGAAGAAATACGATGGTTTAAAAAATATCCAGATGAAATTATGAAGGAAATAATTGCTTAATACCATAACTCCAGACAAAAATAATGGATTGGTCACATGACTACAAAAGTGGCTGGAAGAAATGAAGAAAGAGTTGAACAGAGAAAATGAAATCATTACTCTCGTAGGGAAAATAAACAGCCTTTAACAGAAAGTGGAAAACACAGAACTCAAAAACCTCATGATATAACAAGAAATATTTGGATAAGATCAAAACACTGAAAAATCAGAACATGTGATGCACCTACGATCCAAACTACTGATCTAGAAAACAGGAGGAGGAGAGATAATTCAATGAACACTGGGATCCTTAAAAATTATTGTGGCAAGAAAATCCACTTATAATTTAGAATATAAGTCAGTAAAGTGTCTTTAGTCTGTACAGTTTTATAAGTTTGTTAGGAAGGAGCAATAGTTGTCAAGTAGAAAAATGTGTCTCTTTGGGGCAAGTGGGTTTCTGAACCCCATAGGTGCTTAGAGTATTCAGAAAACATATAGTCATCTATGTTCATGACAACATTGTGAATTGTCCTCGGGGACAGTTTGTTGCATTTCAGAAAAGGGGAGTTTGAAATATTTTAATTTGCTAGTCACTGGCCTCAGAAATGCAAGACAGTTTGAATTCTGATTATCATTTGGTTGTACTTATACAAGAACTACTATAAAGCAATGGTAAAATAATAGTTGTACTTGGTTGCCCATTTATACTAAAAATTAAGGCTTATTTTAAAATGGTAGTGCTCATATCATGAACCTGCCCCTATGTTATCTATGATAAAAAGAAAACCTAGGTACCATATTTCAAACAATCATAAATGAAAACCACCTAGAACCACTGGAACCAGAAGGCAAAGTTGAAAAAGACAGATTGCACAGGTTACTACCTGAAAGAAATGCCAAATTTCACAAACCCATAAATATGATTGCCAAAATCCAGAGCTTCCCTGTCAAATAAAGAAACATATTGCAAACAGTCAGGAAGAAAAAGATTAAGTGCCAAGAAATCATAGTCAAGATAACACAAGATTATGCCCCAAATATTAAAAATGAAAGGAAAGTTTGGAAAAGGATAAACCAAACAACCAAAGATACAGATGTCCTACAATTAAAGACATTAAGACCTGAATAGAAATTGTTTAAAGTTAGTCTAGACCTCTAATGATTACCTAATAGAAATCCTATGAAGTATAGTTATGCATAAAAAATGGGATATGTATTCCAGCACACCTTAGGGAAAACACCACTGGCTCCTTCCCAAAGGGACACAACCTCTCCTCTATGCACAGTTATACCTTGAGGGGAAATGAATATCAATTGCACTGATTGTCCCAGGGTGTGCCAGTATACCAGGACCCACTAGGTTCGCTCTCTGAGCATTTCTCTCTTAAAGTGTGCATATATTTATCAACTTATATAGCACCTTTAAATTAAAATGGCCATATATTAAAGTATAAATAATTCATAAAAACAGAAAAAGTGTTCTTTATAGACTATAGCACAATTAAATTATAATCGCTAAAGGGAAATTGAAAAAGGATTCAGAATTAAATGGGCAATAAATTACAAAGTCCTAAAGAATGAGTATGTTAAACATCAAATCACAAACAATAAATCAGAAACAATAAATGACTTTATTAAAGGAAAGGACAATATTTAGATAATCAATCAATGTAAACATTTATTAAATGCTTACTATGTACCAGGCATCGTGCTAAGTGCTAGGGATACAAAGAGAGGCAAAAGACAGCTCCTGCCCTCAAGGAGCTTATAGTCTAACAGGGGAGACAACATAAAAACAAATATATACAAAGCAAGCTATATACAGGATAAATAGGAAAGAACTAACAGAGAGAAGGCATTAGAATTAAGAAGGGCTAGAGAAAGCTTCCTGTAGAAGTTGGGATTTCAGTTGTAACTTAAAAGAATCCAGGGAGATAAGTAGTTGCAGCAGGGGAGGGAGAGTATACCAGGTATGAGGGACAGCCAGAGGAAATGCTAGGAGCTGAGAGATGGAGCATCTTGTTTGTGGAACCGCCAGGAGGTAGTGTCACTAGATGGAAGAGCACCTCTTGGGAAGTACAGTGTAAGAAGTCTAGAAAGACAGGAGGTGGCTAGGTTATAAAGGTCTTTGAATGCCATACAGAGCATTTTGTATTTGTTCCTGGAGGCAACAGGGAGCCATCAGAATTTATTACATAAAGGGAACATGACCAGACTTACACTTTATGAAATCACTTCAGTGGCTGAATAGAGACTGGATTGGAATGGGGAGACACTTGAGGCAGGCAGACCCACCAGCAAGTTATTACATCAATCCAGGTATCAGATGATGAGCTCTTGGACTAGAGTAGTGTCAGTGTTAGAGGAGAGAAGAAAGTGCATTCAAAAGATGTAGACATAGAAGTAGTAGGCCTTGGCAAAAAGATTGTATAGAGAGATTAAAAATAGTGAGGATTCTAGAATAAGTCACAGGTTGTGAACCTGAGGGACTGCAGGGATGGTTTTGCCCTATACAAAAATAGGGGAGGCATGAGCAGGAAGGGAGGGTTTAGGGAGAAAGATAATGAGATGTGTACTGGGCATCCAATTGAAGATGTCTGAAAAGCAGCTGGAGATTCAAGATTAGAGGTCAATAGAGAATTTGGGGCAAGGGAGGTGGATTGGATAGTTATACACACAGGATAATTAAATCCATGGAAGCTGATGAGATATGAGATGCAGCTTTTGAGATGCAAAACTGAGATGCAACCAGATCATATTTTATGGGAAAAAACTTATCTTTAATTACTTTCATCAACAAAAGAAAGAAAAAAATAAATGATCCAACCACGTATCAAAAACAAAACTCCCAGATAATAGATTAAAACCCCCAAATATCTACATAAAGAATATTAAAACTCCCAAAAGAGACAAATAAATAAAAAATGAAACAAAAAATTATTGAGTTGATACAGAAAACCAAAAGATGATTTTTTTTTTGGAAAAAGCTAATATAATAAAACACTAGACAATTTGTAAAAAACTGAATCATCAAAAATAAAAAAAGAAAAAAGAAATTCACCATAGATAAATAATCATAAATCATTATATACCAAACAATTGAAAATGGAAATTAAATATATGAGTATTTAGTAAAAGAATATAATAGAGTAACAGAACAAGAAATAGAGAATTGAAACAATTTGCTTTTAAAAAAACAAAACAAAACAAAACAAACCAGAAGTGAACTTCAAAGCAGAAAGAAAACCGAGGCCAGATGGCCTTATAAGTGAATGGTATTTTTTAGACTGTTTAATCTATATATTATATAAATTGTTTGCAAAATGAAAAGATAGAAGGAACCTATATTTTAGACATTATGACCTTGTTGTGCAATAATTATAATAATCATAACTAAAATTTGTATAGCACTTACTCTGTGTTAGGTAATGTGCTAAGTGCTTTATTAATATTGTATCATTTGATCCTCACAATAGCCCTGAGGGGCTGGGTTAAGTGAATTGCCTTACACAGTTAGAAATGTCTGAGCCCAAATTTGAACATATGTCTTCCTGACTCCAGACCCACTACTCTATCCACTGTATCACCTAGTTTCTGAGATGCAAGCAAAGCATACTTTATGGGCAAAGTTATATATCGAAATACTTTTATCAACAAAGTAAAGAAAAAATCAATAAGCTGACCATGTATAAAAATACCCCAGATAACTAGCAAATTAAAAATATGGAAAGACAAAGCAGGGAAAGAAAACTATAGGTCACTGTAATTACTGACAAGCAGGTGTCATATGCAAGGCTTTTAAAATTTTTTCCCCTTGTGACCCCTTCAACACTTCTTAAACTGTGGGTCGTGACCCCATGGGGTTGCTGGACTAGAAAAGCTAGGCAGACCTGGGTTCAAGTCCCACTTGTGACATGTTGGCTATGTGATCCTGGACAAGTCACTCAATCTCTCAGTGATCTAGGCAATTCTCTGAATATAAATTTCACAGAAGGTGCTCTCCTATGTTTTTAGAGAGACTTTACCTAGACCACTTGTAATCATAGATCCAGTACCTACTCCCCCCTTTCATTAATGAACTTTGATTAAGAAATTGAATAAAATATTATGAATTGGATAAAATAAAATACTATCAAAAAGGTTACAACATAACAGGCTTGCTAATGCAGTGTTCATGTTTTTTTTTTGAATGGGTCCAATTGTTTTAGAAAAGAGTATGAAGTTATCCTAAATCTATCACTACTCTTTGACTCGGTAATGCCAATACTAGGCATAGACTCCAAGGAATTCAATGAAAGATGGAAAAATCCTGTCTATATATACACACATGTATGTACATACACTCATACATATATACACATACACATATATGCACACATTTGCAAAATGTATTTTTAGCAGTACTGTCTATAATAGCAAATAGGAAACAGAGTGGGTCATCATTTTTAGAGAATGAATAAATTGTGGCGTATAAATGTAATGAAATATTATTATGACAAAAGAAAGGACAAATATGAATAAAAAAACTTGCTAAGATTTTTTCAGTGAATGGAAAGTAAAGTAAATAGAACTAGGAGAATAATTTCTTTAATGACCATTTTGTATAAATGAAAACAATATTGATAAGACTTCAGAATTCTAATCTTTGTAATGCCCATTTGGTGGTTCCCCCTCCTTGTAGGCCTTTAAATAATGGATGGATGACCATTTGTCAGATATGTTATAATGGGGATTCATCCCACGTATAGATTAGTTTTGAAGGCTGCTGAGTTTTCTTTCAACTCTCAAAGTTTGAGTGTGATTCTATCACTTCAGAAGACTTGATGATATGTCATGTCTTCTACTGAACGGCAAAGAGGTAGTAAGACAATAGGTGTTGAATGAGGAATATATGGACATGGCCAATGTTTGGATTTATTTGTCTTGACTTCAACTTTTTCTATATGGAAAGATTCTATGGGGAGAAGAATGGAATCACTGGGAAGTGACAGTGATTTTAAAGGAGAAAAAATTAATAAAACATTAAAAAAAAGAATGTTCAAGTTTATATGGCTGGTAAGAGGCAGAATTGAAACTAGAATAGTAATCTTTTGGCTATTAGCCTAGGGCTCTTCCCTATACTCTTTCTTCTACTCTTCTACCATTGTGTCCTTTGTAATGGTCTCATCCACTCTTACAAAAGGTTTCTTTGGACTTCTTGTTGGTAGAATAAAAATGTCACATACAAAAACAAATGGTAAAATTCCTAGTGAAATCACTGACAACAAAACTGACATGTTTTCTTATAAATACCTCATAAACAGACCTGAATATTTTGCCCTTTGTTTTTATTTTATCTGATTTTTAATCTACTTTTTTTACTAATCTTTCCAGGGAAGAGTTTAAAAAATGATGAATGCCTCATAGGTTTGTAAATCATCCTTAAACATCAAAAATAAAAACTTAAAAGAGGTGTCAGATGGATTTTATTCAGGCTTTCCTTGAAAACTTGTGTACCATAGATAAATCATTTGACCAATCTGTGCATCTGTGAAATGGGAATATTTTCAAATGTCTAATGTAAAACATTTGAGAATTTTTCTTATTTATGAGCCCGAGAAGAATTTGAGTAAGTTCATGAAATACCTTTAATACAGTGCTATTTTTCATATAGCAATGGAATATATTCTTTTTTGAGAATAGGCTCACTTACACTTGAAGCAGCTAGTTTCCAAACTTAATCTTTTAGAGAAATACTGCATCTCTCTTCAAAAGATGGTAGTTCAAATTTGTTTGATCAAATACATGTAATTTGTGCCATTCACCACAGGGAATTATTAGCCTAAAGGCATATGCATAAAATCACTGAAAGAAAATGACTGCCTTATTAAGTTTTGACAAACTAATAAGAATAATTCAAAAGGGAAGAAAAGCAGTTGTCTTTTGCAGCATAAAAGATGATTAATCATAAAATGAGGAGGTAATGAAATGGGGCAATTGACAAGTTTTGCTTTCTTTTAAAAATAAATGCTCTTTCTTTTTCTTGCCTTTTTTTGTGGGGGGGGGGCATGGCTAATACAGAAATTTGTTTTGCATGACCTTGCATATTTATTATGAGTTTTGTTTTTCTTGTTTTCTCAATGAGTGAGGGAGAGTGGGAGAGAGAATTTGGGACTGAAAATTAAATAAAATTGAATTAAAAATATGAAAGTTAGCAATGGCATCTATCCGATAAAAGTCACTATGAACATCTGTGCTTATGTGCTTCGGCTGTCCCAGCCAACCTTTCAATTCAATTTAGTTCAATTCAACAAGTATTTAGTAACCATTACAATGTTTCAGGCACTGAGAATATAAGTACAAAAATGAAAACAGTCTCTCTACCTTCAAGGAGCTTGCATTTTATGGGGTCTTACAATGGATACCTTCTCAGGATTGCTTCGCTGTTGTGAGGAAGCTCCTAGCTTTCTGTGGTAGAATTCCATATCAGCTTTCAAAGAAGATTCTTTTGGCACCAAATATAATAGCAGTAAGTACAATGTCTAGAAAGACAGTTATCATACCCAATCCCACCCCACTCTGTGATGGTTACACCACATCTATATCATTGTATTCTGTTTAAAAGCCATATTGTAGAAGGTGTTTGGAGTATACCCGGAGGAGAGTGACCGAGAAGGTGGAGAGACTTGAAATCATGTTACTGGTTGAAGAAACTGGAAATGCATTAGCCCATTTGTGAGCAGACTTAGAAAGGACATGGTAGCTATCCTGAGGGCTTTTTTTGTATATATAGAGAAGCCTGTCTCCTATCACCCACTTGTAGAATGGGGCTGTTGTTATGTCTTGAAGGGAGGCAGCATAGGCATCTCTAGCCTTTTCTCCTTCCCTCTTCTCCCTTCTCCAAGGGAGATTTTAATTCCTTCTAGGAGGAGGATTAAGAAGTTGGGGCTAAAGGCTACTCTGCTCTCCTCAGAGAAGGAGTACTGGACTAGAATTGTATCTTTCTGATCCCTTAAATATTGTTAGTCTAGTGAATATGATCAGGTTCAAGCCAACTTCTGATCGTTATTTCATTGTTGGGGGGAAGCAGGATCCCAAGTTTTACATCCAAGGGTTTGGCTCCCTTCCCATCAAATACCAATTCCACAATGAACACACATAGAGCACTTGTCAAAGAAAACCAAATTGTCCAAATTGGGAGGAAAACAGAAATTAGAGAAGGTATACATAGGAGAATTTTTGCCAGATACTACAGAGTGAAGGAGCTCTCAAACTGAGAGCAAGATAACTCAGCTGAGAGAGAAGTGGGGAGGAGGGAGGGAGGGAAGGAGAAAGGGAGAGAAAGCGGGAGGGATGGAGAGAAAGAAAGAGAGGAAGGAAGAGAGGGAAGGAAACAGGGAGGGAGAGAGGGAGGGAGGGAGAGAGAGAGAGAGAGAGAGAGAGAGAGAGAGAGAGAGAGAGAGAGAGGAGGGAGAGGGACATTTCATCCAAGGGGAAACTTCCAGAAGTGTCTAATATAGCAAGGTAGAGATAGCGACATGATGGAAACTGCCAGCTCCTCTTACATTGTCTTCTTCCTAGAGTCTTTTCCTTTGGTGACATGAAGTGAGGTAGGCCTCTTGCGTATTGCTTTTTGAAGCTAGAAGCTAGAAGCCAGAAATGTTTGAAGTGACTTGAGAGTTGAAAGAGAATTGAAGAAAACTGAAAAAGACTGGAGCTTTCCCCTCTTGCCAAGTCTATCCTGTGCCAAGTCTATCCTACTCATGAAGAGTAGGGCATTCATTTCTACCAATAAGGACAGTCCCATATTAATGGACTTTGGGTCAGAGGTTAGACATTGAAGGTGAATTGGACTTACTCTGCTTAGCACAAGCAAGCAAAACCAGCATCAGTGTGTGACCATTCTAGGGAAATGAAGTTTAGTTCACAAATAAGCAAGAACTTTCTAACAATTAGAGATGAGAAAAAGTGGTGAGGTCCCTGCTACTGGAAAGGATTTCAAATGGAGGCCTGTTTGCTGGTTAGGTTGAAGGAATCCATACTTTAGGTAGGCGTTGTACTAGATGACAAGTAAGATCTTGTCCAATTCTAGGATTCTGTGATACTAAATACGAGGCCAAATCTGCACCATTCCTGCTCAGTAAGAATCCCAAATTTTGCAAGGAGGGGGCAAGCAATGGGTAAATCTGCCATTTAGGCAATGGATAGTAGTGGCATAATTTTTCATTCATTAATAACATATATGTGGAAGGAAAATCTCAAGGGAAAAATTAAATTAGCAAAAGCAGTTAGTGGGAAAGCAATGGTAACTATTATTTATAGTGGTACTCAGTTTTTTTCTATCATCAGAGTACCTAATAATATTACCTAATTAATCAACCTCAGATTTGTGCTGAGATTACTACAACACCTGACATGTAATGATAAATGATTACAAAGTAATGTGACAGTTTTAAACACAGAAAGGAGAAATAGTTTAAAGTAATTCCAGATCAGCTATAGAGAGAAAACCCTCTTAAAGTGCTTGTAAATGGGTAGACATTCATGGATTTGTAATGGAGATTGCTGCTCTAATTGAATTTAGACAATGTTGATGCATCTTTTTGTTGATGAATTTCACTTCGATGGTGTACTTCAAATTGCAGCTTAAAAATTTCCAGAGTTTGAAGTCATAGATTTTTTTTTTGGTGCTAAGGGTGATGGCTAATTTTTTAAAAAAATCTAATAGTTGTTTATCTCTACCGAAGTCCTACTTCAATGCTTCGTTGTGGTGTGATGTTGATCCAGGGTTCTTGGAGGCTATGACAGCAGAGCTCAAGGTCCAGCATGCCTTGCCAAGTTAGACAGATCTTAAATATGGGTCTTATGAGGAAATCTGAGTCTGTCTAGGTAAGGTAAGTTCAGACAAGCTCATCACCGAAAGTTCAAGGGCCAAGTGATAATTATTCCCTTTCGGCTACTGCAATTCCAGGACTGTCTGCTAAGGCATTAACCTATCTCTCTTTTAAATTTATTTTTTATTTTTGGTTTACAACACTCAGTTCCACAGGTTTTTGAGTTCCAAATTTTCTCCCCCACCCTCTCCTCCCTCTCCCTCCCAAGAAGGCATGAAATCCGATACAGATTCTACATATACCTTCTCGTTAAACTTATTTACACAATAGTCAGGTTGTAAAAAAGAATCAATCAATGGAATGAATTATGAGAAAGATGAGAAAAACCAAAAAAGAAGAAAAAGAGAGAGCAAATAGTTTGCTTCAATCAGCACTCAGACTCTGTAATTATTTCTCTGGATGTGGATAGCTTTTTCCATCAAGAGTCTTTTGGAGCTGTCTTTGTTATCACAGATACCGTGTGTCTGTAATCATGTATAATGTTCTCCTGGTTCTGCTCCCCTCACTCAGCATCACTTCATACAAGTCCTTCCAGGTTATTATGAAGTCTGCCTATTGCCCATTTCTTACAGCACAATAGTATTCCATTATATTCATATGCCACAACTTATTTAGCCATTTCCCAATTGATGGGCGCCCCTTAATTTATCAACCTATATTTCTAAAGCTGATACCTATAGTCATGAAATCCCAAACTTTTTGAAGTATTTTTTTACCTGTCTAAAGTCAATTTTTAGATAAGGAACATAAAAGTGTGTTATTTCACAGAATCACAGAATTTTGGAGTTGAAAGGGATCTCTATCTAGTGGTTATCCAGCCTCTTCTTGAAGATTTTCAATTTTTCACCTCCTAAGACAGCCCATTCCACTTTTGGAGAGCTGTAGTTGTTAGGAACACTTTCTTGACATTAAGCCTAAATTTGAATTGTTTAAAGACAATTGTTTCTGGTTCTGCCCTGTAGGATCAGACAAATCTAATCCCTTTTATATGTCTCACCTCTTCAGATACACGAAGTTAGCTATGATCCCTCTTTCAAGTCCTCTTCACCCCGCCTCCCCCAACCCAGGCCAAACATACCCAGTTCCTTCTGCTGATCCTCATTAGCATAGGCTTAAGCCCTACCTCCCAGACTCAACAAACTACTGTAGATAAGATCTGGCCAAGGTGGAGTACTGACAGACTCTTTGACCATCATATTCCTTGAAACTATGCCTCTTTTAATGCAACCAATATTGTGTTATCATTTTTGACTGCCACATCACCCCCCTGACTCATTTTGAGCTTTCAGCACACTAAAACACTTAGATGTTTATCAGATAAATTATTGCCTAATTACGCCTCCCCTTTCCTGTACTTCTGAAACTGATTTTTGAATCCAAATGTAAGCCCTATTGAGATCTATCTTCTTACACTTTGCTCAATGTTCTAGCTTGACCAGATAGTACTGGGTCCTGATATTGTCATCCAATGTGTTACCTATGCCTCCTAGCTTTTTTTAATCCGAAAATTTGATAAGGATGCCATCTATGCCTTTAGACAGTACTAGAATAATTGATGAAAATGTTAAGGTGCATAAAGCCAACCACAGATCCTTGGAACCTCTTGCCTAGTTGACAGTGGACCATTGATAACTATTCTTTAAGTCTGGCCATTCAACCCACACTAAATCCATTTAACTGCATTATCATCTAGTCCATATTTTCCCATCTTTTCCAAAAAAAATAGTGTAAGATGATTTATCAAATGTGCTCTTAAATTTAAGAAGATGCCAATTTATACCTTGTCAAAAAAGGAAATAAAGCTAGGTTGGTAAGACCTGCCCTTGATGAAACCATACTGGCTCTTTGCAATTACTTCTTCCAATGATAGATATTCACTAACTTAGCTTTTTAGTGATCTGTTGCCAGGGATTAAAGGTGAGTTTACTGGCCTCTAATATGCAGACTTAAGACTTTTCCTTTTTTGAAAATTGAATAATATCGTTTTCCACAATCTTTCAAACATAACTGACTATGCCTTAGCAGTCATATCTTCCAGTTTTTTTCAGGATCCATGGATGGCATTTCATTTGGGCTAGGGGATCTAAATTCATCAATAGCAATTAGGTATGCTTTTACTAATATCATACTAAATCTCTGATAGCCTTTCCCCCCGCCTGTCATTTTCAGTTTAAAATTCATCCTACTTGGAATAGAAAACAGAAGCAAAATAATAATTAAAGATCTCTGCCTTCTCTCTGTTGTCAGCTATCATTGTCATATACCTCCAGATGAGCTTCTCTCTTTGCTTCATTCTTCTTTCTCACATTATAGCTAAAAGACCTGAATTCTTTTATAGCCCTAGCACTTTACATAGTTTTATAGTATTGTGCCATGGTTTTTAATTTCCCTTTGTATGACCTTGCTTTGATCTTCTGTATTTATTTTTTAAAATAATATTTTAAAAATATTTTTAAAAGTCAAAGTTGGTTAATGAGCTCCTTGTCATCCACTTTGTTCTTATAACATAAATTTCATTTTTTTCCTTCTCACTGGAATTGTTTTAATTTGTGCCTTTAGAATTGCATTTTTCAGAATTTCCCTTATCTTTTGGACTGACTTAACCTGTAGAATTTGAGGTCACGAGATCTATGCCTGATTATTCTCACAAACTCTAAGAGGCAATGATCGCTTTTCCCAAAAGTTTTCACCTTTTCACCTGAGCAACTAGTTCTTCCCAGTCTAGAAGAATGAGATCCTTTATCATTTTTAATACCTAATTCTAAAACACCCCTAAATCCTCCAAAAACAATTATATCTTTTAATAACTTTAAAGTGCCACCCAACCTCCATTTTTTTTTTAGTCTTGATACCTTTGTAACACCCTAAATAGCTTACATGACAGTGGATTGAAAGATAGGAGTGGAATAAGGAAGCCCTGAGTTGAAACCTGGCCTTAAACACCTACTAGTTATGTGACCCTGGGCAAGTCACTTAACTTCTGCCTCAGTTTCTTTTTTTGTGGTTTTGGTAGAGTTTGGTGTATTTTTAATTATTTCCTGTTAAATTTATTTATTTTTAGTTTTCAACATTTACTTTTATAAGATTTTGAGTTCTAAATTTTCTCCCTCCCTACATTTTCCCCTTCCCAAGATAACATTTAATTTGATATGGACTATATGTGTAAAATCGTATTGAACATATTTCCACATGTTGTAAAGAAGAATTAGAACCAAAGGGAAAACCACGAGAGAGAAGAAACAAAAAAGAGAGAGAAAACAGCATTCTTTGATCTGCATTCAAATTCCATAATTCTTTCTCTGGATGTGGATAGCATTTTCCATCATAAGTCCTGGAATTATCTTATATCCTTGCATTGCTGAGGAGAGCTAAGTCTATCAAAGTTGTTCATCACACAATGCTACTGTTACTATGTACAATGTTCTCCTGGTTCTGCTCCCCTCACTCAGCATCAGTTCATGTAAATCTTTCCAGGTTTTTCTGAAATCTATCTTCTCATCATTTCTTATAGCACAATAGTATTCCATTACATTCATATGCTACAACTTGTTTAGCCATTCTCCAGTTGATGGGTTTCCCCTCTATTTCCAATTCTTGGCCACCAGAAAGAGAGATGCTATCAATATTTTTGTACATGTGGATTGTTTCCCCATTTTTGTGATCTTTTTGGGATATAGACTTAGAAGTGGTATTGCTGGGTCAAAAGGTATGCTCAGTTTTATAGCCCTTTGGGCATAGTTCCAAATTGCTCTCCAGAACAGTTGAATCAGTTCACAACTCCACCAATAATGCATTAGTATTCCAATATTCCCACATCTTCTCCAACATTCATCATTTTCCTGTTTTCTCATATTAGCCAATCTGATAGGTGTGAGGTGGCACCTCAGAGTTGTTTTGATTTGCATTTTTCTAATCAATGGTGATTTAGAGCATTTTTTCATCTGACTATAGAGAACTTTAATTTTTTTCATCTGAAAACTGTCACATCCTTTGACTATTTATCAATGGGAAATGACTTGTATTCTTATATATTTGAATCAGTTCTCTAAATATGTTAGAAATGAGGCCCTTATCAGAGACACTGGTTGTAAAAATTGTTTCCTAGTTTTCTGCTTCCCTTCTAATCTTGGTTTCATTGGCTTTGTGCAAAAACTTTTCAATTTAATGTAATCAAAATCATACATTTTGCAATTCATAATGTTCTCTATCTCTTGTTTGGGCATAAATTCTTCTGTTTTCCATAAATCTGACAGGTAAACTATTCCTTGCTCTCTAAGTTTGCTTATAGTATCAGCCTTTATATGTAAATCATGTACCCATTTTGAAGTCATCTTGATATATGGGGTAAGATGTTGGTCTGTGCCTAGTTTCTGCCATACTATTTTCCAGTTTTCCCAGCAGTTTTTGTCAGACAGGGAGTTCTTATCCCAGAAACTCCAGTCTTTGGGTTTGTGAAGCAGTAGAGTACTATAGAAATTGTCTACCATGTCTTGTGTATCTAATCTATTCCATTGATCCGCCACTCTATTTCTTAGCCAGTACCAAATAGTCTTGATGATTGCTTCTTTATAATACAGTTTTAGATCTGAAACAGCTAGGCCATCTCCCCTTGCATTTCTTTTCCTTAATTCCCTTAATGTTCTGGACCTTTTGTTCTTCCAGATGAATTTTGTTATTATTTCTTCTAGCTTTATAAAATAATTTTTTGGTACTTTGAATGGTAAGGCACTGAATAAGTAAACTTATTTTGGTAGAGTTGTCATTTTTATTATATTAGCTCAGCCTACCCAAGAGCAACTGATATTTTTCCAATTATTTAGATCTGACTTTATTTGTGTGAAAAGTGCTTTGTACTTGTGTTCATATAGTTCCTGGGTTTGTCTTGGCAGGTAGACAAACCCAAGAACTATATCAACACAATTGCCTCAGTTTCTTCAAATGTAAAATTAGAATAATAAAAGGCCTGCCTCTCGGGACGTTTCTGGGGATCAAATGAGATGATATTTGTAAAGCTCCTAGGACATTGCCTGGCTTATGGTAGGCACTTAATAAATGTTTCTTTCCTTCCTTCATTCCTTTTCTCCCGCTAACGTCTTGTACTATTTCACTGACTTACTCCACCATCAATTGACTTTACTAGTATACTTTGCCTTCCAATTTCTTTCACTAAGATTTGCTTACCTTGCCTTGCTACCTTCTCCTTTTCTTTCTCCATCCTTTCTCCTTGAATCTTCCTTTTCAATTTGTTACTCCTTAAACCTTTTGAAACCTCATTGATCTTATTTCTCCTCCTTCAAACTTCTCTCAAAAGGAGCAGAATCTATAGATCTTCCAATGTTCCAAAATTTCTCCAACTTTCTCTCTCCCAAATTAATCACTGGCCTTCTTCACCAGTCTAAATTTTCAATCACCTGCATGATTTCCTTTTCTGCTCCATCCTTTTCTTTTCCCCTACCCACCCTTTCCCCAAAAATCTCCTCCAAAGAAGAGAGAAGTAACATTTTAAACTTGGCTTTACCCCACTTCGCTGATTTTGACACTTCACTGTGGTGGAGAGGTAACCTGGATTCTACAGTACCTTTCACATAGTAGGTACAAAATAAACTTTTGTTGAAATGAATTAATTCAAGAAGCGCAACTCATATTAGTGAAAAGCAAACTCTGACAAATCTCATGAAGCAGGAAAGATCCAGAGATAGGTTATTGACTAAGTACGAGCCTGGCTAAATTCAAAGAGTATTGTCACTGGAAGAATGGTAACAGAAAGTCATAGATCATCTATTAAGGTGTGGAGAGATTTTGATTTGCATCAGAAGAGGGAGTACTAATAGATGGCATCATAGATGAATTAAAGTTAAAAAGTTAGTTCCCTCAGAAAGTTATCATGTTTACTATGTTTAACATTCATTTTTGATAAAATCGTGAGTTCCAAATTTTCTCCCTTTTTACCTTTTCTTTCCCCTTCCTAAGACAGTAAGCAATTTGATATAGATTATATATGTGCAATCATGTAAAACACATTTACTATGTTTAGAGATGTAATATAAAGCTAAAAGAGAAAAATGAAACATGTCCTGTCCATATTTTTCTTTAGCAAAAAGTCTCAGGATTTTTTTTTGTTTTAAGTCAATCTGCTACTCAACTTTCATCTCTCTAGTTCACAGTAGTCACTCACCTTACTAATTTATAGGTACCTCTCAGCACTGTATTTCAAATTCTGTTGGCTCTGGACCTCCTTTTTTATGTCAAATTTCTATGTTCTTTAAATAGGTCTTTCTCTGCACCACACTTCTTCCTGACACAATCCATTACCATCTTATGTGCTTTGTCCACTGCCTTTAATTCACATTTAATTTTCTGTCATTTTGGTTTTATGGGTTGTATCTTCAACTTCATCTTCTTTCTTATCACTCTGTCTGGGCAGTCCTAAAGCATAGTCCCTCTTCCCCCTTCTCCCACCCCCACAAAAATA
This sequence comes from Trichosurus vulpecula, assembly GCF_011100635.1. Lineage (NCBI taxonomy): Eukaryota > Metazoa > Chordata > Mammalia > Diprotodontia > Phalangeridae > Trichosurus > Trichosurus vulpecula. The sequence goes on along the minus strand of NC_050573.1, from coordinate 298,338,860 downwards.
CAAGAAAGAAAAAGATCATTTTCACTAAATCTCTCTCTCTCTCTCTCTCTCTCTCTCTCTCTCTCTCTCTCTCTCTCTCTCTCTCTTTCTCTCTCTCTCTCTCTCTCTCTCTCTCTCTCTCACACACACACACACACACACACACACACACACACACACACACATTTTCTCTCTTTCTCCTTCCCTCTCTCCCTCTCCTTTTCTGTCTTCCTTTGTCCTTCTCTCTCCCCACCCCCTCATCTCCTTCCTCCCAGGAGGGTCATCTCCTTTGCTAAATTGTTAGTTCTTTCTCTTGATTAATGGTTGGGCCTACAACTTCTAGTATCTACTTTATTCTTAATCTTTTCTTAAATCTTGACTCTACTTTTTTGAGATTTCACCAATTTAAAGAAAATAATACCTCCCATTAATTCTCCATAGAACTACCTTCTTCTCTCTGTCCCTTCCTCCTTCTCCCTGTAGACATCTATTTTTCTTGTCTAGGGGGTGGCAAGACTCTCCTATAAGATTCCTTTGACAAGGTTAGCTCCTTGCTAACAAGGTTAAAATGGATGAGCCCTGCATTCTGGCATTGATGATATCTCTATAATAAGGTTTGAACTTGCCTTACACAATGACTTGTTATCTTGATACTTACATAGGAATCTAGAACTGTTAAATTTTTCTAAGAGTAGGATCAGAGGTAGTGGGGGAGAGATGCTGAGTTTGGTTTTAGACATGTAGCATTTTATAAAGTGTTTTGCAGAAGAGTGTCTGTCTGTCCGTGTGTGCACATGCATACATATATGTGAATGTGTGTGTATTAGAATTCTTTGAGATATTCTGTAATAGGCCTTCCTTCCTTCCTGTTGCATTCTATTGATGAGGTTAGGCATATTACACTTTATAAAATGCAGGTAATAATGCTTGCATTACCCTACATGTAGTATTTGAGTTGCTAGCCGAATATTGAGGTAGAAATGTCCAGAAAGCAGAATGAAATGTGGGAGCAGAGGACGGGAGTTAAAGTAGGTCTCGAAAGAGTGATTTGGGAAATATTAATGAAAGGGAGAAAGTTGAAATAATGGAATGCATGAGTTCACTGAGATGGAGGGAAAAGAAGAGAATTTAGGTTGTGGTGGAAGTGATGTCTGTTTTAGTGCTTCCAGTAATAGGCTAAGAATATAACAGTGACGGTTGCTGCTGTTCAGTCATTTCTGACTCTTCATGGCCCCATTTGGGGTTTACTTGGCAGAGATACTGGAGTGCTTTGTCATTTCTTTCTCCAGCTCACTTTACAGATGAGGAAACTGAAGCAAACAGGGTTAAATGACTTGCCCAGGGTCACACAGCTAGGAAATATCTGAAGCCAAATTTGAACTCAGAACAATGAGTCTTCCTGACTTGAAGCCTTAAACTATCCACTGCACTACCTAGCTGCCCAATGACAGTTGGAGTGCCCCAGAACTGTGTACAAAAGGTAGTAAAAGTTCAGTAAAGTAATCACAGAATATCTCCAAATTTAAGGTCCCTTCTGGCTCTATATTCATGATACTATGAACCTTTCTGGCCTTCTGGATATTTCACCTTTCAATTTACCTTTACTATTGTCTTTAAGGGCTTCATATAATAAGAAGGTAATTCTATTTGGATCAGAGTAGAAGCAGAAAGGGGGAAAGAAGGGAGAAGAATGTTTGAACATTTTAGCAAGAAAAGGAAAGGAAGGGGAAAACCAATGCTGATGAGTGGAAATTTATTTTTCATTTATCTGAAAAATGTTCATTATTGCCGTTCAGTCTCTTCAGTAGAAAAAATATAGAACTTTTGTTCTTGTTAATTTCTTTTTCAATGGGTCAACTTGTCAAACTTTTTGCAAAGCTATACTTTTAGCAGTGAGACCAAGTAAGATTCACCTTTGAATGATATTTTTGAAAAACTCTAACTAAATGAAAGTGAAGGATGTAACCTTATTTTTCCCTGTTCATCACTATAAATATTATAACTTCTTTTTCTCTCTAATGCATGGCTGCATCTGTTTCATCTGAAATTTGAATGTGATCATTATAGCCTAAGGGAACAAACCTACCTCAGTAAGTTATCAGAACAAAGAAAGAAAGGAAGAAGAAAAAATGTAGGAAGACAGAATCTTATTAGATCATAAAGCCTGAAAAAATATGAGCTAACTGAAGTAGGCTAACTCTTGGAGCCAATTAGAACAATAATTCACTTTTATTTTTATTGTGCTTGTAAACTTTCCCCCCAGACTCTGCTTTTGTAGTCCTTCCTATTCAAATTTAAATAATACAAATGATCAGACTTTTAAAATGCAAAACAAAGAAGATAATCTGCCTACAAAAATAAAATGTTCTCTCTTAAAATTATTCCAAAAACACATCCTTTATCCTCTTATTTGTCCAATTCATTTCCACCTCTTAGCAATGTAATGTAATGATTTAATTTGGAACTCCAAGGAGTCGGCCATTCTGGGTAGGTCATTTGATTGGGGCACCAGCAATGGAGCTGCTTCTTGCCATAGCCATGAAGCAGATCATCTGTTAGAGTTCTGATTCAGTACTCCCTGTTCCCTTCAGCACCAGCCTTCCTCTCAGATATCTCAGTGGTCAGTAAATTCATGCTGCCTAGGATACTTCATTGTGGTGCTACAGCCTAGTCTTTCCTCCCAGGAATTGACCCCTTTCTGGAACTTTCCTGACTCCTACCACTCTTGTTCAAAATTGACTTGTCCATTGTCCCATGAAGGCCTCAGACTACATGATTGTTATTCATTTGTTTTTTAGTTGTGTCTGACTCTTTATGATCGTATTTGGAGTTTTCTTGGCAAAGATACTGGAGTGGTTTGCCATTTTCTTCTCCAGCTCATTTTGCAGATGAGGAAACTGAGGCAAATAGGTTTAAGTGACTTGTCCAGGGTCACACAACTAGTGTCTGAGGCCAGATTTGAATTCAGGAAGATGAGTCTTCTTGATTCTAGACCTGGCACTCTTTCCACCAAGCCACCCATGACAACAATAGTCATAGTTAACATTTATATAGCACTTTAAGGTTTTCAAAGCACTTTACATGTATTATTTCAGTTGATCCTCACAACAACCTTGTGAAGTAAGGGCTGTTTTATGGATAGGAAAACTATGGCTAAGAGAGGTGAAGTGATCTCCCAGGGGTCACACAGCTAGTATGTATCTGAGATAGGATTTAAACTAAGGTCTTCCTGAATTCAAGTTCACTCTTTCTACTATATCACCTAATGCCTGATTAAATTAACTTGTCCCAAGGAGTTCATGGCTAAATAGATTATCTGAGCCTGATAATATAATTGAGTAGTACCACTTTCATATTCCTTATCTCCTATTGTTTTAAGCCCAGTGTTGGACCTAGAGAAGGTGTAGAAACAAGATGTGACAAATTGCACAGGAGTTGCCATTGTACAATTTGCTGTGCAGGTCAGTGCACAGTCCTGTACCTTGCCAGGGCTTGCTTCTGACTCTGCTCACCCTAGACAAGACCAGAAACAGTCATTGACTCAGATGACCCAGGGAAAAGCATAGATTCATACGAGTTTCGATTCCCACTGGATCCCCAGTTCTATACCATAGATGGAGTCAAGATCCTGATTTGAGAGTTTCTGTGCTGTCTTCAAAGGACTAACCCTATGCAGTGTGACTTTCTGACTAGTAGGGAAGGAAATAGACTTGGTAGATGCTTTTTTGGTGTCTTAATTTTAGGTAGGCTTCCCCACATTTATTATCCTCAACGTGAGTAAGCATGGCAAACAACATCCTAGCAAACCTACCTATCCTACATTGTGTCAAGGTCACATGACAAAACAGGAAATCAGGGAGGAAGAGGAAGTATTTGAGGTGAGGACTTGGGGGATGATTCCTCATTGGGGGAATCCACAGACTCACATGAACCGAATTAACTGATCTGCACTGCTCTCAAGAGAGAGCCATAGCTCAAGGATAAATGGTTGTTCTGTCTTGATGACGGTGAAGAGTTTGGCATTTCCTTAGAATTTGTGCCCAGTTGGGGGCTTGCTCAAACTGCCAAAGTGACTGGTGATCAGGATCATGTGAGTGGTTAGACTAGATAGTTTTTTTTTAAATGGAGGCCTTTATTGTTTTAACCCCTAATATTGATAAGATATGTTTATATGGTGCAATAAGATTTGCAAAGTACTTTCCTTGACTAAGGGGATTTCATGAAAGGGTAGGCTCTCAAAAAATATTTTCTAAGTGAATAAATGATAGCAAGCCAGTGGTAGGTCAATTTTTGTGTGTGGGAGGAAAGAAAGCCTTTTGGCAAAATTTGAATCACAGAACATAAATAGTCCTTCATATGTCTAGCTGGGTGGTACAATGGAATTATAACAGCCCTTACCTCCAGGGTTGTTATAAGGCTCAAATGAACTAATACTTGCAAAGAGTTTAGCACAGTGTTTGGTGCATAGTAGGTGCTATAATAAATATTAATTATTATTATTACTTGGAGTTGTACTTAGTAAATGTTTATTTCCTTGCTCCCTTCTGATTCTTCATAATTTTTGTCTTCTTGTGCATCAAGGCAAGGTGATGTACAATTTTTGCTCTCAGCCTTGGCCTGAGGTCTTTAGCAGCATTTTCTAGTTTCAAATACAAACTTATACAATCCTGTGATTGTCATGATGAAACAGAGAAAGGAAAGCTAGTTCTTTTCATCACTAGCATTTATACAGTGCTTTAAGATTTGCAAACCACTTTACAAGTCTTATTTTATTTTCATAACCCAGGGACATAAGTGCTATTAGTATCCTCATTTTATAGTGGAAGGAAGAGATAAGGAGAAGTTAAGTGAGTCGCAAAGCTAGTGTGTCTAAGGCTGGATTTGAACTCAGGTCTTTCTTACTACAGGTCCATCACTCTATTCATTCTAGCACCTAGCTGTGTCATAGATGATTTTGCACAATTCTGCTTCACTTGAATCCAATTCATGTGCAAGTCAAGACATCACTTCTAATGTCATTGGTCCTCTTTGAAAACAAAAGACAAGCAACAAGGTTATGTCACTTCCTTCAACAGAAGACTTTCAAGTATTCCGTTAATAAAACATTCTTTTCGGGGAATAGAGTGTGTTAACATATGTACTACTTAGATACAGAATACCTTAAGAATGCTCCTAAACTAACTGGCCGTGGCGATGAATGTTTATAATCCCTTGTGGCCAGAATGGCTTTTGTTTTCTTTGGGTGGCTCAGTTTATCTCATTGGGTGCTGGGCCTGGTGCTCCTCTTCCGGGGCAGGAAGCCCAGAGACCATGCCTGGGAACAGAGAACTTCCTGTGTGACCTCTTCTGGGACAGGAAGCCCACAGACCATGCCGGGGATCAGAGAACTTCCTGTGTGATGAGTCATGGGGCTGGCTGAGGGGAGGTGTTGACTCCAGAGCCACACCCTATTGGGTGTTAACCTAGGGGAAGGGGCCAACTCAAGAACCAATTGGCCCTGGTCATTCAGGTGGCGCTTGATGATGTCAAAAACTCTATAAGAGGGGAGAAGATGGCTTGAAGATCTCTCTTTCCTTTTCCAGTTGGCGCGAGAGCAGTGGCAAGCATGACTCTGGGCCAGCCCTTGCTCTCAGGCTGAGCCCAGATGTTGGTGACTATGAATTGTATTGGGTCTGTCTGTTGATATTTGTAATTTGTTTGTATTTAGTTCTAAAGTTCGGGGTGCTGGCTTTTTTCTCCTGAACTAAATGAATGTTCTGAACTTCAGGGTGCTGGTTTTTTCCCCTGAAGTAAGTGAATGAATCTGTATTGGACCTGTCTGTTAATATTTGTAATTTGTTTGTATTTAGTTCTGAAGTTTTGGGTGCTGGTTTTGTTTTGGCCCGACCTAAATGAATGTTCTGAACTTCTGGGTGCTGACTGTTTGTTCCCCTGAACTAGCTGACTGTAATCTGTATTTGGCCTGTCTGTTGATGCCTGTCTGTATGCTCCCCTGAACTAACTGAATGCTAACTGAATGCTGGCGTTTTCCCCCTGAACTAAATGAATGTTGTCTGTATGCTAACTGAATGCTGGATTAAAGTAAGCTGGTCAACCCCTTCACCGTGCTTTCCTTGTTTAAGCAGATAAAAAGAACCTGTGCTTTTCTGGCATGCCCAGCAGCCTCCTGGGTGCTGGCTGTGGGGGGATCTTATGCCCCCACAGAAGCTACTAGCTAGATTATTAAAACATCCCTGTTTCTGGGGAGGATAAAGTTTGTAGATCACTTGAGGTTGGGAATTTTGAGCTGCAGTGTGCTTGGTCCATCGGGTGTCTGCACTAAGTGTGGTACCAATACAAGGACCCAGTTGAAAGCTGGGGGCCAGCAGGCTGCCTGAGCAGGGGTAAACTGACTTATTTAGGAAATAAAGGCCAAAACTTCTGTGCTGATCAGCATTGGGATTGTGCTATTGTATTTGTACTGAGGGCAAAATAAGGAAAGGCTGAAGCAATCAAGCACACAAAACACCTTCCAGACAGGGCTTTACAATTTTAGGGGACTGATCTTGTAAAGCAGTCACTTTATTGTGGTGATGGATTGTGGTGACTAGGATTTTCTTCAAGGATCCCAATTGTTCAGTGATTTCATCAATCTGGTCACCCTCTCCAATAATGCAGATTGTAATCCATCCACATCCAACCATCTCATGTGACTCTTCTCCATGTCCTCCTGTAAATCTACCCCAGGGTTTTCCACCTAACAAAGGATCATAGGTCTTGAGCTGGAAGGGACCTCAAGGTCCATCTAATTCCACCCTTTCATTTTATAACTGAAGAACCTAAGGCCTAGGAAAACTAAATAACTTGCCCAAAGTCCCACAGATAGTATCAGAGGCAGGGTTTGAACTCAAGTCCTCTAACTCAAGAGTTAGTACTCCCTTCACTGTTACACTGAATGTCTTCAATGCTGTCACCGCCTTCTCTTGACATTGCCACCAACTGAGTACCTTGGCTGATCTTTGGTTATCACTTACTCTTGCTACGTGACTGACCTATTTTCTCCCCGCCACCCCCCCCCCACCCCCGCCTTTTGGTAATACATTTACCTGAAAACTGGAATTGAAGGTCCTAGTATCTTTTCCCTAATTAGGTTTACCATGTGACACTCAATAAAACATTTAACCTCACAATGCCCATCTGTTAAACAGAATTAATGAACATCTGAGGAGTGTAGTGAGTTTAAGCTGGAGAATTTAAAATGAAAGAAATAACTAGGAAAAAAGGAACGCTAGAATATACAGCAGAAATCTTTAAAAGGCTAGAAGCATTTATTTCAGGCATTGAATCACTATCAGTTAACACTTTAATCTCTCTGTAATACTGTTGCATGGTAAAAGCCAAATCCTTCATTCCCAAAATAGTTTTATTCATTGGAAAAAAACTATATTAAACACCAATTAAATATTTAAACTCTGAGGCACACCAGGCCATGAATTGTATTAATTCACACCAAATGAAACTATGCACAAATGGGCAAAGCATAATTTTTCTTCTGGAATATTTTATCACAATTATAAAACATCATATTAAAATATCTGAGTAGATTGCTTGAGCGAATTGGAACCATGTCACAAGTTCAATGCATCAAGTATGAAATGTGCAGTATTTACTTTCAAAAACTTCACTTTTAAGTAACAAGGCACATTAATGCTGAGCATGAATTCAGTTCTACTCCTGAATTTAATATGATCTTTTACTTTTCTTCTTCTTTTAAATATTCATGGCATAGGCTTTGCTGTATCTCCATGTTTTTGATAACAGCACATAAAAAATCAGAGTCTTGGGATTGACAGGGAGCTCAAAAGCCGTCCAGTTGAACTAGCACCAGATAAGAACACTATCTGCCGCAGTCCTGAGACGTCATCATCCAATCTTCACTTGAAGACCTCTTGTGCCTTCTAAGGAAGTCATCATGCTAGCTCCTTTTAATATGTGATGTATAAAAAGTTCAAGAGACATAGTTTCTGGGTAGTTAATAATTTTATTAATCATGCTAGCTGATAATTAATAAAAAGAGTCAGTTGCACTTTTAAATGCCAAAGACCCCTCATGGAACCCATTCAATGCTTATATGCCCTTTTGAAGAGTGGGTATTCTTAAGGGTGGCAATTGACTCTGATTGGTTAAGAAGTAATGAGAGGATGAATATTATAATGAGAGGTAGACCTATTTTAATAAATAACTGGGAGATATGACTTTGATTACTGAGATCTGTCTGACAAGAACGTAAAGGGCTGGTTTTCACCCAGATAAGATTAAATTCTTTGTTAGATTTTCTAGTTGGATGGGGTTTTCCCCCCAGGATTGAAAGGCATATACCCCAGGGACTGGGGCAATCTCATCCATCAACGATGTCCTTCAGAGACTGAAAAACCTACAGACCTCTGAAAAAATTCTGGTCCTAATTTAACAATTGATTATTAATATAGGAGAGAAATAATAATTTCAAATAGGAAATTCCCCTTTACATGAAGAGTACATCTGTAACTTCCTCTTACTCCTAGTTCAAGTAGAACAAGTCCGATTTGGGATCCAGAGCTCAACGTGATAGGATCATGAGGTCATAGATGCAGAGCTGCAGAGGTCACTGAGTCCAACTCCCTCATTATACAGATGAGAAACTGAAGCCTAGACAAATAAAGTGACTTGCCCAAGGTTATACAGCTAGTAAGTGTTGGTGGCATTAGACTCACATATTCCTGACTCCAAGTGCTAGTTCCACCAAACCCTCCTAGCTGGCCTTTTCTGATATGCCATGTTGATGCACTCTTACTAGGACAGTGTACAGTAGGATTATCTCCTTATTACAGGACAACATTCCCATCAAGGCAGTCTAAGATTGCAGCAGCTTTATTGGCTGTGATGTCATGTTGTTGACTCATATTGAGTTTGTAGTCCAGTAAAGCTCATATATTTTTAGACAAAGAGAAGTCTAATCATTCTTCTCCCATAGTGTACTGGTGAAGCTTTTATTTTAAATGAAAATGTAAGACTTTGAATTCATTCCCCTTCCATTGCCTTGCATTTTGCCTTGCCTTCCCTTTCCTTCTTTTCCTGTCTGATCCAAGCTAGAAGTACATTAGCCACTTTCAACCCTGATTCTAATATTGATTAGCAGAAGCTTTAGCTTGCTTCATTTTTTCTGACTTGGGCTGGTTTGATCCTCCTTAGGCAGATTGATGGCTCTCCATTCCCAGGGGCTTACAATATTGGTGTCAGACCTAATGTGGCTACCTCACTGGAGTTAACCCTGTTGTATCTTGGAACATCTGAACTCAAGTGACCCACCATTCTCACTTCCTCTAACAGCCCATGCCCATCTTGTATTAAATTTCATGTTAGGATCAATGTCTCAGCCTTTCTAGATTTTTTTAGATCAATTCTTGCTCTGTCATGCAGTGTGCTATCTCTCCGTTTTTCCATCTGTAAATTTGATGAGCATATCATCTATGCCTCTATCTAAGTCATTGTAAAACAAGACAGAGGCAATTGCAGATACCTGGGGCATTAGAGATCATCTATCAAATTAATTTTAATACTTCAAAATTCTAGTGGCTGTAATTTCTTTGATTTGGACACTCTTTTTAATGATCTATATGATGACCCATCCATTCTATCTACCATGTTAACCCTCATCCACATCCTCCCATACTCAGCACAAGGTATCTACCAAATATGCTTGGGACTTTCCTTGCTCTCTTGACAATACGGTAGAACCTCGGTTTACTGTATGCTTTGCTGGTTGAGGAAGAATTTTTCAGAAAATTTGTCTTGCAGGAGGAACAAAAATTCACAGTATGAACATCATGTTTGGACTTGTAAAAAAAATCAGAGATTCGAAACATGAAAGTGATTCTAAAAAATGAAAAATAAATGAAGGCAGTAGTATTAGTCTTACTTTTAGTGAAAGTAGCAGAAGAGAGAACACTCCAGATGTGGAAATCCCCATGTTCTCATGGAAGGAGATTCTCTTTCCAAGCAATAACCCTGGCCTGGTCCAGGGGAAATGGTGCAGAGAGCTCGATGCAGAGGGGAGGGATTTCAGTTGCACTCAGCCACTCTGAATGTATTTATTCCTGATTCAAAATACCAAGTTAGCTTAGGTCCTTGGCCAGAAGGGGACCCGCTAGAACACGTTGCTGACACCCCCCTCCCCTGTTTGCGGGCCCCTCCCTCTTGCTCACAGGCTGTGGCCTGGGCCCTCCTGGCCGTGCAGCTCCCCCACCCCCACACCTCCTCCTTACCTCCTTCCTGCCATCTGAGTTGAAGTGGGAGCCCCGGCCCCTGCTGCTGCCCTGCCCACCTGCATGACCTGGTCTTCCACTCCAGCCCCTACCCGGCTAGGCCTCCTCCATGCTGGACACCCAGACTGTCTTGGCCCTCCTTGGTGTCATGACCGAGTAAAGAGAACAGACATGAGGTGCCGGAGTTTTGGTTTTTTCTTCCTTTTGTCACTTTAAAGACCAAAAATGTGTGCTTGGAGCCAGGCCACTCTCACTGGTTTAAATACACAAAGATCCCAAATAAATCTGTGTGTCAGTCATAGCCTTGAAAAAAAATTGTTTTATTTTTGGTTCATGCTGTGTACTAATCATTACTATTGTATTTCAGGTGCATTAGGGACAAAAAACTCACTTAAAATCATAAATAATTATTTTTATATGAATAATTTTGGAGATGTAGTACCCATCACCTGAAATTGAGTTATTTCCTACAGGAAAATTTGCTTTGCAATATGAACACATTGTATGGACAAACAGAATCTCAGAACAAATTAAATTTGTAAACTGAGGTTCTAATGTATGTAAGAAAATACCAATGGACCATGTAGGCTATCCTTTAGTCGGTTGTTTCTCACTCTTGCTACATAAACAACCAAACTTTTTTTTTCCTCCAGCTATACTTTCCTGCACCCCCGATAACATTACTTCTATGCAATTCCTTATTTGCAATGTGTTGTAGTCTTCTCATACTCACTATTCAATGACCAAATGGACTTCAACTATTAATAACTAATCATTGAGTCTAGTCATCCAATTAATTTTGAATCTAATTGTACTATCATCTAGCCCATATGTCTTCACATTTTCCAAAAGGATAGCATGAGAGACATGCTTTGTTAAAATCTATGTACACTATAGTGATCTCATTCCTCTGTCTACTTACTAGCCTAGTAAACTGGTTGAAAAAGGAAATGATGTTAATCAGGTACAATCCATTCTTGGAAAAAGTCATAACATTATCTAGTGATCAATGTTTCCTTTTCTTGAAGTCCATTAACAATTTTAATTATTTATTATAGGTTATTTTTAGCCAAAAGTAAGAATAAAATTCACTAGCCTATAGTTTTTAGACTCTATCCTCTTTTTTTTTGAAAATTGGGACATTTGACCTTTTTCTTGTGGCACCTCTCCCATCCTTAATGATTTTTCAAAGATCACTGATAGTTTAGTAGTAATATCTGACAGTTCTTTCATTATCTAAGGATATAGTTAATATCCTCCTGGTGACTTGAATTCATCAAAGGAAATTAGGAGCTTTCTCACTATCCCCATACTCATCTTGAGTAAAGTTATCTTTGTTCCAGGCCCAAGATCATTCTCCTTGGAAGAGAAAACAGAAGCAAAATGAGAGTTCAGTTGCTCCACTTTGTCCCTCTTATCAACAATCTTCATCCACCCCAGGGAGCAGTCCTATCACTTCTTAGGTGCTTCTCTTTCCCTGAGAAGAACTAAAACATCCTTTTCATCCTTATTGTTAGCTTTTCTCACCAGCTTTGTCCAACTGTGCTCTAGCATTCATGACAGTGTTCTTAGAGAACTATACCCATGTTCTTGTGTTCATCCTGTGTTACTTGTCTTTGTTTTTAGCCTCTGCATATGTTCTTGTGAAATTTAAATTTTTTTGGTTAATTTCCTATGAATCCCCATCTAGAGAGATTTCCTCTTCAGTGGAATTGTTTACTTTTTTCTTTAGAATTTAATCCTTGGGGATGTGAGTGGGGAGGAACCAAGATGGCAGAGAAAAGCTGGAAATTTGCCTGAGGTCTCCCCAGTTTCCCTGGGAAACAACATTAAATCGAACCTCCAAATCAATTCTGGAGCAACAGAACCTACAAAAAGATGGAGCGAAACAATTTTTCAGCTTAAGATAACTTAGAAGGACTTCAGGAAAAGTCTGCCTCATTTGGGTAAAAGGGGAGCACAGCCCAGCACAGATAATGTCCAGACAAGCCAGTGGAAGGCTCTTAGTCATAAGATCAGCAACTGAGGCCCCTCAGTACTGGCTCAGCAGGATAGTGGCACAGCAGGCCAGTTGTGAGGTTTCCAGCTACAGCACAGAAGGCAAACTGCCAGTCTGGGAACTCCTGTCACATCAGGCATAACTAGGCCAGGCCACCCCAGCACAGTGGGCAAGCCACCAACATCCAAAGCCCTGGTGCAAAAACCAGTAACCAGGCTCCTGGCTCCTAGCACAAGAAGCTTGGGACATTGCCTCCTGTGCTCCCAAAACAGAGCTCAACTTTAAAAGTCACAAAATAACCTAAAAATGAGTAAAAAACAGAAAAGAGCCATGACCATAGAAAACTACTATGGTGACAGGGATGATCAAAGCACAAACTCAGAACAGGAAAACAATGCCAAAGCGCCTACATGCAAAGCCACAAAGGGAAATGTGAATTGGTCTCAAGTCCAAAAAGCCTTTTTAGAAGAGCTCAAAAAGGATTTTAAAAATCAAATAAGGGAGGTAGAAGAAAAATTGGGAGAAGAAATGAGAGTTATGCAAGAGAGAGTCAACAGCTTGGAAGAAGGACAAAAATTATCTGAAGAAAACAGTTCCTTAAAAAATGCAATTGGCCGAGTAGAAAAAAATCCAGTAAAGAAAACAATTCCTTATAAAGTAGAATTGGCCAAATGGAAAAGAAGATATAAAAGCTAACTGAAGAAAATAATTCCATAAACATTAGAATTGGGCCAATTGAAGCAAATGATTCTGAGACATGAAGAGTCAGCCAAACAAAATCAAAAGAATGAAAAAATAGAAGAAAGTGTGAAAATACCTCAGTGGAAAAACAACTGACCTGGAAAATAGATCCAGGAGAGATATTTTAAGAATAGTTGGACTACCTGAAACCATAACAGAAAACAGAGCATGGACAGCACCTTTCATGAAATTATGAAGGAAAACTGCCCTGATATCTTAGAACCAGAGGGTAAAATAGTCATTCAAAGAATCTACCAATCACCCCCTGAAAGAGATCCTCAAATGAAAACTCCAAGGAATATGGTAACCAAATTCCATAATTAATTAGGTCAAGGAGAAAATACTTCAAGCAGCTGAAAGAAACAATTTAAATATCAAGGAACCACAGTCAGGATTACATGGGACTTAGCAACTTCTACATTAAAGGATCTGTGGGCTTGCTATATGATATTCTGGTAGGTAAAAGAGCTTGTATTACAACTAAGAGTCAACTACCCAGCAAAATTAAGTATAATCCTTCAGAGGAAAAGATATATTTTCAACGAAATAGGAAACTTTCAAACTTTCCTGATGAAAAGACCAGAGCTGAAAAGAAAATTTGGCTTTAAAATAAAAGACTCAAGAGAAACATAAAAAGGTAAACAAAAGAAAAAATATTATTCAATAAGGTTAAACTGTTTACACCCCTACATGGGAAGATAATACTTGTAACTCTTGAGAACTGCATCTCTATTAGGGCAGTTAGAAGGAGTATATATAGAGGGCGTGGGTATAAGTTGATTTTGATGTGATAATCTAAAAATTAGGGGGCAAAACAAAGGATTATTCTGGAAATGGCGGGGGCAGAATAGGGTAAATCACATCACATGAAGAAGTGCAAAAGACCTATTATAGTAGAGGGAAAGAAGGGAAGGGGGTGAGCATAGTTTGAACCTTATTCTCATCAGATTTAGCTCAAAGCAAAACACTGGTGAGGAAGGACAGGGTGACAGGAGTGACAGGTTGAAAGGAGAGATAAAAGTATAAATAAGAGGAAAAATAGGATGGAGGGAAATATACAGTTAGTAATCATAACTGTGAATGTGAATGGGAAGAACTTTTTCATAAAATGGAAGTAGGCAGCAGAATGGATTAAAAATCAGAATCCTACAATATATTGTTTACAAGAAACACACTTGAAGCAGAAAGATACACACAGGGTGAAGGTAAAAGGCTGGAGAAGAATCTATTATGCTTCAGTTAAAGTAAAAAAAAGGAGGGGTAGCTATCCCGACATCAGAAAAAGCAAAAGAAAAAAGAGATCTACTTAAAAGAGATAAGGAAACTACGTCTTGCTAAAAGGTACCATAGACAATGAAGTAATATAAATACTAAACATATATGCACCAAATTCTTAGAGGAGAAGTTAAATGAGTTATAGGAAGAAATAGACAACAAAACTATACTCATAGGGGACCTCAACCTCCCCCCTCAGAACTAGATAAATCCAACCACAAAATAAACAAGAAAGAAGTTAAGGAGGTGAATAGAATTTTAGAAAAGTTAGATATGATAGACCTCTAGAGAAAATTGAATAGGGATAGAAAGGAATATACCTTTTTTCAGTGGTATATGGCACCTACACAAAATTGACCATGGTTAAGGCATAAAAACCTCACAATTAAATGCAGAAAGACAGATTAAAAATTAGTTGGAAACTCAACAATCTAATCCTAATGAATGAGTGGGTCAAACAACAAATCAAAGAAACAATCAATATTTTAATCAAAGAGAAGGACAACAATGAGACAGCATACCAAAATTATGGGATGCAGCCAAAGCAGTTCTTAGGGGATATATTATATCTCTAAATGCTTATGTGAATAAAAAAGACAAAGAGGAGGTCAATGAATTGGACATGCAACTAAACATTTAGAAAAAAGAATAAATTAAAAATCTCCAATTAAATGCCAAATTAGAAATTTTGAAAATCAAAGGAGAGATTAATAAAATTGAAATAAAGAAAACTATTGAGCTAATAAATAAAACTAAGAGCTGGTTTTATGAAAAAAAAACCCCAGTAAAGTAGATAAACCTTTGGTTATTTTGATTAAAAAAAAGAAAGAAAAAAAAGAAAGAAGAGAACCAAATTACCAGTATCAAAAGTGAAAAGGGTAAATTCATCATCAATGAAGAGGAAATTAAAGCAATAATTAGAAGTTATTTTGCCCAACTTCATGCTAATAAATCGGACAATATAAGTGAAATGGATGAATATTTGCAAAAATATAAGTTGCCCAGATCAACAGAAGAGGAAATAAAATACTTAAATAATCCCATTTTAGAAAAAGAAATTGAACAAGCCATCAATGAACTTCCTAAGAAAAAATCTGCAGCGCCAGATGGATTTACAAGTGAATTCTACCAAACATTTAAAGAACAACTAATTCCAATACCATATAAACTATTTGGAAAAATAGGTGAAGGGATCCTACCAAATTCCTTTTATGACACAAATAAGGTGCTGATACCCAAACCAGGAAGAGCCAAAACAAAGAAGGAGAATTATAGACCAATTTCCTTAATGAATGTTGATGCGAAAATTTTAAATAAAATATTAGCAAAGAGATTATAGCAATTTATCATGGGATCATATGCTATTACCAGGTCAGATTTATATCAATAATGAAAGGTTGGTTCAATATTAGGAAAACTCTCAGCATAATTGACCATATCAATAACAAAACTAACAGAAATTGTATGATTATCTCAATGGATGAAGAAAAAGTTTTTGACAAAATGTGTTACCTATTCCTATTAATAACACTAGAGAACATAGGAATAAAGGGAGTTTTCCTTAAAATGATAAGTAGTATCCATCTAAAACCATCAGCAAGCATTGTACATAAGGGGGATAAGATAGAAACTTTCTCCGTAAGATCAAGGGTGAAACAAGGATGTCCATTATCGCCACTACTATTATTTATTGTACCAAAAATGTTAGCTTTAGTGATAAGAGAAGAAAAAGAAGTCAAAGGATAGAAGAGGCGATGAGGAAATAAAACTATCACTCTTTGCAGATGATACAATGGTATACTTGAAGAGTCCTAAAGAGTCAACTAAAAACCTAATTGAAATAATTAACAACTTTAGTAAAGTTGCAGGATATAAAATAAACCCACACAAATTACCAGTATTTCTATATATCACCAACAAATCACAGAAGCAAGAGATATAAAGAGAAATGCCATTTAAAATTATGGTGCACAGTATAAAATATTTGGGAGTCTACACCTGCCAAGACAAACCCAAGAACTATTTGTACACAATTACAAAACATTTTTTCACACAAATAAAGTCTGATCTAAATAATTCAAAAAATATCCCTTGCTCATGGGTAGACTGAGCTAATATAATAAAAATGACAATTTTAACTAAATGAGTTTACTTATTCAGTGCCATATTAATCAAACTATCAAAAATTTTTTTTGTAGAGCTAGAAAAAATAATAACAAATTCATCTGGAAGAACATCAAAGGAATTAATGAAAAAAAATTGCAAAGGATGATGGCCTAGCTGTACCACTTCTAAAACTTTTTTTTAGAGTGGCAATCATCAAACCTATTTGGTACTGTCTAAGAAATGGAGTGCTGGATCAGTGGAATTGGTTAGGTACACAAGACACAACAGTCAATGACTATAGTAATTTATTGTTTGATAAACCCAAAGACTCCAACTTCTGGGATAAGACCTCATTATTTGAAAAAAAAATTGCTGGGAAAATTGGAAAATAGTATGGCAGAAACTAGGCATAGACTAACATTTAACACCAAGATAAGGTCAAAATGGATACATGATTTAGACATAAAGGGTTATACCATAAGCAAATTAGGAGAGCAATAGTTTACCTGTCAGATCTATGAAGAAGTGTAGAATTTATGACCAAACAAAAGACAAAGGTCATCATGAAATGCAAAATGGATGATTTTGATTACATTACATTAAAAAGTTTTTGCACAAACAAAGCCAATACAACCAAGATAAGAAGGAAAGCAGAAAGCTGGGAAAGAAGTTTTGTAGCCAGTCTTTTCATAATGGACTCATTTCTAAAATATATAGAGAACAGAGTCAAATTTGTAAGAACAGAAGCCATTACCCAAATGATAAATAGTTAAAGGATATGAACAGGCAGTTTTCAGATGAAGATATTAAAGCTATCTATAGTCGCATGAAAAAAATGCTCTAAGTCATTAACGATCAGAGAAATGCAATCAAAACAACTCTGAGGTACCACCTCATATCTATTGGATTGGCTAACATGACAAATCGGGAAAATGATAAATGTTGGAGAAGATGTGGGAAAACTGGAACACTGATACACTGTTGGTAGAGTTGTGAACTGATCTAGCTATTCCAGAGAGCAATTTGGAACTTTACCCAAAGGGCTATAAAACTGTGCCCTTTGATCCAGAAATACCATTTCTAGGTCTTTATCGCAAAGATATATAAAAAAGGTACCCACATGTACAAAAATATTTATAGCAGTTCTTTTTGTGTTGGCCAAGAATTGGAAATTGATGGAATGCCCATCAATTGGGGAATGGCTGAACAAATTGTGGTATATTAAGGTAATGGAATACTATTATGCTATAAGAAATGATGAGCAGTCAGATTTCAGAAAAACCTAGATTTACATGAATTGATGCTGAGTTAAGTAAGTAGAATCAGGAGAACACTATACACAATAATAGGAACATTGTGCAATGATCAACTGACTTAGGTCTTCATAACAATCAAAGTATCTAGGACAATTCCAAAAGACTCATGAAGGAAAATGCTATCTGCACCCTGAGAAAGAACTATGGAGTCTGAATGCAGATTGAAGCATACCATTTTCACTTTTTTTCCTTTCTCATGATTTTCTCCTTTTGTTCTGATTCTTCTTTCACAATATGACTAATGTGGAAATATGTTCAACACGATTGTACATATATAACTTATATCAGATTGCTTGCTGTCTTGGGGAGGAGGAGGAGGGAAGAGGAAGGGGGAGGAAAACTTGGAACTCAAAATCTTACAAAAATGAATGTTGAAAACTCTCTTTACAAGCATTTAGAAAAAAATAAAATACTATTAAGTATGGAAAAAGAATTTAAGTTTTGGGAAGTTCTCATTTTTTCCTGGGCTGGCTTTTTTTCTTTTTACAGTTTTAGTCCATTGGTTCCTACTGATACTTTTTACCCTTTGAACTCTACTCTTCTTAGATCTAATGCCCATGTTACCCACTATGGCCAACTTTCCTCTTTTCCTATCATAAATTCTAAGTCACATTCCCCAGAGGGTTTTCATCATCTCCACTCAAGGAATCTGTTGTTCTTTGTTGTTGACAATTGTATCTAGAATAGGCAATCTCCCTGTTGATCCCTCTAACTTTTGAAAGGTGAAATTACCATTAAGGCAAATTGGGAAATCACTGGTTGAGCAGAGAGACATCTACCCTTCTTCTGATTTAAAGTCTACATACAGGAGAACAAACAGACATGGAAAAAATCATCCAGGTATAATATTTTAAAGTACAAAAATACATGATCAAAGTTAGGAAATAGCTTTTGTGAGTCTATCTTCTTGCTTAACTATTCTTCCTTCCTCTCTAATTTCTTTTAGTAATGAGGCACTTAGCACTTTATTTCTTTTGCCATTAACATTTGTGAAACTATCTACTATCTTTCAGCTTTCCACATCCCCATAACCATAGCTAGAGTTTGCTACACAGAAATGTAATCTAATATAGTAGAAGGAGTGCCAATTGAAGAGTTGGAAGACCTGAATTGAGGTCAGACACTGATACTTACTAGGTATGTGACTGTGGGTAAATTACCTCATTTAACCTCAAAATTTTCTATTTTATCTTTTATGATTTCTTCTATCATGAATAATTTAAATGGGTAATTTTCTGTTTTAATAATTACATTTACAGTTATATCCTAGGATCGTAGATTTAGAGCTGAAAGGGACTACAGAGGTCATTTAGCCCAACTTCCTCATTTTATAGTTGAGGAAACTGAGGTTTGGAGAGGTTAAATGAATTTTCCCAGTTCACATAGTATCAGAGGTGGGATTTGAATCCAGATCTTCTCACTCCAGAACCTGACCTCTTTCTCCTATACCATAATTTCATGATTTTAGTGAGGTGTAGTTAAAATGTGTGAATGATGTTACCATGAAATGATGTTGGTGAGGGAAACCTTATATGGGTTTTGTCTGTAAAAATGTAAACCATGATTCTTATGATTACTATTTATACCAATTTCAAACAAATAGAAATGGATGCTTGCTAGTTGCATTTTGACTTGGAAAATCACAAATTAGCATTATTTGTGTTTTACTGAATTTTTATTTATTTTGTTAAACATTTTCCTAATTACATTTCCCAATTACATCTGATTCAGGTAGGACTTGGAAATTTTGCAGGTCACGATGCACCAGTGGCTGTGACACCTCTGATTTAGATTATCATCACCCTAGTTCAAATCCTTGTCAAATAACTCATCTGGATTATTGGAGTAACTTCCAAATTATTCTTTCTCTTTCCTTTCCAATCCATCCTGCAATTTATTTCTTTTTAAATCATTTCCAAACCATCACTTTCAATATTTTAAATAATTCCTTGGTAAGAAAATAGAATAGATCAGAGGAATCCTTGCTTAGTAGCATAGGGGACTGATCCCAATTAGGAGTGCACAAGTGTAAACCAAATAACTAGGAAAGGTTAGAACAAGAAATAGTGCAAACTGTTGAAATCCAAGGGGCTGCCAAATAGGAAAATAATTAGCCAAAGCAGAGATTCAGGTTTGGGGGAAGGAGGCAGAAGGAGTTATTTCCTAGACCAAGAGGCAGAATACAGGGAGAACCATGGAAGCGACAGTTTGAATCTTGACTAGTGGTATTCCTTACTTCTCTTCTCCTTTTTAAGTAAGTGTGGCTCGGGAGGTCCCCCATCCCCACTCATCAGGTTATGTTGTTCTACATGGAAAGCCTGGTTTTCTGGATGTGCAGATTTCTTTTTGATTGGGAAACTTTGAGTAAAAATTTAAATTCAGGGAGGTGGTGTTGCAATTAAGTTCAAAGAGGTTCATTAAAGTTAATTTAGTCCAAGAGTAAATTTTGCTTTTGTTTAGGGTGGCATTTTTCTGGCTGGGCTTGTTTTCCCTGAATTGTTAGTCAATGTGTTCTGTGAAGACAGTTCTAAGAACATTCATCTTGTAGCAGATCCTATTGATGGCTCTGGACATCACCAACCATATGCAATGCATGGGTGAATTGTTACTTTAACACTTTGCTCTAATTATAAAGCATTAAGATTGAAATAGCAGTTTACAAAATGCAAATGAATCATGTGCACCACTTTTATCACCTACTTAACATCTCAAGTCAAAAGTTTTATTATGTTGTATCATAATCCAGGGATTTTATAAATTAAGGCTTTATAAAGAAGCCACCATAAAACTAACTGCATAAATCAAATAGGAAAGCTCAAGATACAACTTACGAAAATGATTTTTTTAATGATGAGGCTATGGTTGGATAAGAAGAATTGTAATAAGATTATACTAAGTACATGGACACTAACAGCTATTCAATATCCTTTCATATATTAATAACCCCTTAAGGCAGGGACTATGTCTTTATGCTTCTCCATTCAGTGCTGTTGTTAAATCATCATGCAGGTATAAAGCAGAGTCTAGAGGTGATGTTGGAAGGTCATTTTAACTTCAGTATTTCTTTAGCATGTACAGTAAGTTACTGAACAGTTTAAATTTTGATTGGCATTTTATCTTTAAAGTAGTGTTTGTTCCACACTTAGGTGCATAAGTGCATCTATGTTTGTAGATCATTGATTGGTCAAGTTCTGTATTTTATTGGAAGAGTTAACCATGGCAAAATAAAATCTGCCTTGCATGTCAATATGTCAGTAGCCAAATGAATCCATGATTTCATCCATATGGTTGCTCCCTCCAGAAGTGTGGATTATAGGTCACTAATATCTTTTCATTCTATTCAGCTGTTCTCTATATCCTTCCATTTGTCCTTATAGTGGGCCCTGGAGGCCTTCATCTCTGTTTTAGACTTGGGTGCCAGTATAGCACTAGGACTAACTATTTGCTGTCTCTCATTCTCAATACATGACAAGCCTACCTTACCTCCTTTTTTGATCATCTCCGGGATATCTTTTTTATCACTTTGTGTACACAAGTCATTGTTGGTATTGTGATTATGTCACTTAAACCCACCGTACTTGTCTTCACTAATTTTTGGGGACCCATCATTTTGATTCTTCACCAGAATATTGATGTTAAAATTATGCATTTTTGTTTCAAGGATCATTTTGGGAGTATTGAAAGTCCTAAGCAGTATGCCAAAAGCAAAATGTTCTGTCATGTGCTCTTTTTTCATACAATTTTGGTATCAGCTCACCATGTGCTGTATTGGTTTAATATGTTTGCCCTGATGGACACTTTTAATGGACTGTCTAATTGGATATCATAGTCTGAATGATAGACCTTCTTCATCTACTTAGTCATGTGTGGATTTTTAGGCTTGAAATCTTTTGAAAAATTATGGTGCTCATTTAGGAGACATTATGGTATTTTGGGGCTTGATACAATCAGTACAAAAATGATCCGCAAATAGGATAATCTCCACGACCTTACCAATTCTTTTATTTGTATTCTCTGCAGAACATCCTCCCTGATAATGGCAAACACCTTTGGTGAATGGCATGGTGATGAATGCCTGCCACTAGAGAGGGAGGCTGAGGTTGGTGGATCTCGAGCCCAGGAGTGCTGAGTTGAAGTAGGCCAAGACAATCAGATGTCTGCTCTAAGTCTGGCATCAGTAAGAGCTGGGGACCTACCAGGTTGTCTAAGGAGGGGGAAATTGGGCCTGGTCAGAAATAGAAGAGGTTAAAGCTCTCATGCCAGTCAGTAATGAGTTCAAGCCTATGAGGAGCTCCCACTTATACTTCCAGCCTAGATGAGAGAGGAAATTCCAAGATTAAAAAAAAAGAACATATAGCTCTTTGTTCTATGTCTCATTTGATCTGGATAAATTATCATTAACTTTATGTATGTTCTTCCATATTTCAAAGAATTTATTTGATCTAAGCATTTGCACATCAGACATCTCGATGGAGGAGAGACATTAAGTTTGCATCTTATTTTTGTCTTAAAAAATCAACAACAACCATAAGCACAACAGGATTATTTTTAATATTATACACATTTCAACCAATAGTGTGACTGAGAATATTATTCTATGTAGAATTAAGTTCATGAAAACCTGCCCATGATCATGCCATACTTTTTACAAAGATTATCCTGATAATTATGTGCTAATTTTTAGGAAGATTGTACAGTTATGAGAGAACTGGCATATGGTCAATCATCTTTTTTGGGATAGTGGTATCTTTAAAGAGGGAGTAGCATATAGTGAATAGAAAGTAGGCCTCAGAGTTAGGAAGTTTTGGGTTCAAATTCTGCCACCAACACAAGCATGCGGTGTCACCCTGAGCAAGTTTTAGCTTCTCTGTGATTCTAGCCACCTTGATGTCTATAAATTGGACAACAGTTGCAGATCTGCATTAGTAGAAGAATCTTCTCACTTGGAATTTTCTATGCTAATAAAATAACAATCTGAATACAACCTTCCAAATTTTTTCAAATAATATGTTGTCTTCATAAATGAAAATGAAAATTGGTCCTCTAATGCCCCTAAATTATGTTGTCTCCAGTGTAAATTTCCTTTACTTGTTCTTTGTCATCTTTAGTTCACTTCTCACTTCTCCATTGAGCATATTGGAGGCTGAGACTTGGTATTTTCATTGTCACTGATTAAGGATAATAGTCTGTTATGGAAATGCTGACACATCTATTTAATTTTAACATTAACTTTTGTATTTAACTTTCATTTTTCAGTGTTCTTGGGATGTTCTGGCTTAATTGGACCTTAAGCCAAGATTTTTGCCAACTTATTTTTCTCTAACATGTTCCATTCTTTAATAAAGTGATTCTGTGGAAGTCTTCCTCGATTCTCCATAAGGTCTTTGCAACTGAATATATATTCTAAATCAATCAGGCAAGATTTATTAAGTCCCTGTTATATGAAATGCTCATGTTATATGTGTGGCAAGGAGTTGTACTTTGAAAGGATATTAGATGTTTTCCAGTTGAGGGCTTGGGAGTCTTTTGACCTCAATGAAACATACTTTATTTTGGTATCAGTTAAACATCTGAAGGAAATTCTAATAGTTTCAATGTCTTCTTCTTTACTATTTTTCATTTTTGATATCAATCACTTGTTTGACTAGATTAAGTTAGAGCCTTTAAAATTGTCCACAAGATCACCTCATTTTATAGTTTCTTCTAGTTTAGTGTTAATTTTTGACATTTTGTCTAATTAACCAATGTCTGCTGCATTATAACCAGGCATTTTCAGTCTGTTAGCATAGAATTACTCTGTTAATGTAGAATTAATTTCATCTTTTTGTGATGTTGTTAAAATCCTTTTCTTAAAGTATTCCTGAGCCTTCTGAGTAGTGTATTCTTTTGTTCAAGAATGTTCTTGGTAACCAGTTATTTCCTGTCTGTTAAGCTATGTTGCAATAAATTTCATTTTCTCTTGTGTTATTGCTTGACATAGCTAGTGACTTTTGACTTTCAAAGAAAAGATTATTGATATAGATGTGAGCGTTGTGTGTGGTCTCCCTTTGGCCACTTGTTTCTTGATTTTCAGCCATATTTTACAACATATTTTTACCATTCACTTTTCTTAAAGATCATAAATTCAGAGCTAGAAGGGATATTAGAGGATGTGAGGTAAAACTTCAGGGTTGTTTTGATTTAATTTCTCCTATTATTAGTGTTTAAAGCATCCTTTCATATAATTGTTAGTACTTTGCAATTCTTTTGAGGACTGTTTGTTCATATGACTTATCTATTTTGATGACTTATCTATTGGGGAATGACTTTTGTTTATATAAACATATATATATATATATATGTATGTATGTATGTAACTTTTAAAATATATATCTTAAGTGCCAAACTATTATCAGAGAAACTTAATACAAAGTTTTTTTTTCCATTTGTCCTTCTTTCTTATCCTAGGTACATTAATTTTTTTTGTATAGAAGCTTCTCAATTCATTATGATCAAAGTTATCAATGTCATCTTTTGTAATTGCTTATATCCCTTGATTGGTTAAGAATACATCTTCTACCCAGAGCTATGAAAGATGTATAATCTGCTTCTTTTCTAATTTTTATCCTCTCCATTTACAACGAATGGGTACTCCTTGGATTTGACTCCCAAATCATCCTGTTTCCTCCTCTGCCCTCCCTTCTCTCTGAAAAGCTCGTCACTGGGACACTCAACATCATGGAGATTGCATCAGCTGTGGTACTCACACTGGGTCAGTACTTTCAGTAGCCTCTAGCCCTCTGACTAGTATTTTAGTAAATAGTAACTGTTCCTCTTTTGGGCAGGAACCACTCCTAGTTTGATTTTTTTTTTGAGTTTTTGATTAAAGGGGCTATCCCTTGATTAACTTCTTAAAGAAGCCTATTCACTGAATGGGCATTATCTCACTCAAAGTGAGAACCTGAAAAGACCTTAGCCTGGAAGGGCCAGGGTCTCCCAATGCATCCCAGGCCATCTCCAGTTGTCCTGGTGAATATCAGGCCACTGGACCCAGATGGCCCTGGAGGAGAAAGTGAGGCTGGTGACCTTGCACAGCCCTCCCTCATTCAAATCCAAGTCAAGTGCAAGTCATGTCATCATCTCCCTGATGTCATGGTCCTCTTTGAGAATGAAGGAAAAACACAACAACAATCCCTCTGACTGGATGACTGGAGGGTGGAGCAAAAAACTTTTTCCAAAACCTGTATGTAAAGACCTCTCAGAAGCCCAGGCAGTTCTTTATTTCCCACCAGCTGCCTTCCTTATATTCAGTTTCATCATCTTTATGCCCCAGTGCAAAGTACCTTCTCCTCTCCTCCTCTTTTCAGTCTCCTTCTTTGTGTTTTCTTCTATCATTAGATTATGTGCTCCTTGAGAGCAGAAGCTATCTCTTTCTTATTTATACCTCCAGTGCTCAGCACAGTGCATGACACATGGTAGGCATTTAATAAATGTGTTTTGTATTATATTGCATTCTATTATCTTTAATATTAAGGTCCTGTATCTATTTAGAAGGCAACTACGTGACTAAGTGGATAGAGTGCCGGGTCTGGAAGAACAGAATTCAAATCCAGTCTCATACACTTACTAGCCATGGGACCCTGGGCAAGTCCCTTAAACTCTGCTAGCCTCACTTTCCTCATCTGTAAAATGAGTTGGGAATGGCAAACCATTCCTGGATCTTTGCAAATACTCCAAATGGAGGTCTCAAAGTGTTGGACCTGACTGCAATGACTGAACAACAAAAATCCATTTAGATGTATTGTGAAATATAGTCTGAGGTGTTTATGTAATACTAATTTCTGCTACCTGTTTTCCAGTTTTCTAAGCAGTTTTTATTGAATATAGAGTTCTTTCCCAAGTAATTTGTTTTCTGAATTATAGAATACTGAATTATTGAGTTCCAATATTTTTGATTCTCCCGTTTCTAGTTTGTCCCATTGACCTATCTCTATTTTTTAGTTTGATGACTGTTCTTTTATAATATAGCTTGAAGTCTGGAAGCACTATCCTTCATTTGTCTTTACTTTTTTTAAATTTATTTTTTTATTTTTAATGTACAACACTCAGTTCCACAAGTTTTTGAGTTCCAAATTTCCTTGCCCTCCCTCACCCCCCCCCTTTCACCTTAAGACAGCATGTAATCTGATATAAGTTCTACATATACCTTCACATTAAACTTATTACCAATGGAATGAATCATGGGAAAGAAGAAACAAAACCAAAAAAGAAGGAACAAAAAGAGAGCAAATAGTTTGCCTCAATCTGCACTTAGACTCTGTAATTCTTTCTCTGGATGTAGATAGCTTTTTCCATCATGAGTCTTTTGAACCTTGGTATTGCTGAGAAGAGCCAAGTCTATCAAAGTTAGTCATCACAGATATTGTGTGTCTGCTAATCTTGTATAATATTCTCCTGGTTGTGCTCCCCTCACTCAGCATCAGATCACATAGATCTTTCCAGGTTATTATGCAGTCTGTTTGCTCCTCATTTCTTATAGCACAATAGTATTCCATTACATTCATATACCACAACTTGTTTAGCCATTCCCCAATTGATAGGCAACCCCTTCAGTTCCAATTCTTTGCCACCATGAAAAGAGCTGCTATAAATATTTTTGTACATACGGGTCCCTTTCCAACTTGTGTGATCTCTTTGGGATACAGCCCTAGAAGTGGTATTGCTTTGTCAAAGAGTATGCACCTTTAAATAGCTCCAAATTGCCCTCCAGAATGGCTTGGTCAGTTCACAACTCCACCAACAATTTTACTTCTTTTTTTTTTAAATTTCTGTTGATATTTTAGATTTTTTTATTTTTCCCAATGAATTTTGTTATTATTTTATTAAGTTCTGCAAAGCATCTCTTGGGTAATTTGATTGTTATAGCATTAAATGAATAAATTAAGTTTGGTAGTATTCCTACCAAAGTAAATTTTACTAGGTTGATATAGCCCAGGCTATGACTACTGAAAAATATTTCCAGGTATTTTAGTTCTTAAGGATGACTTTGCAATTAAATCTGTATATGTTTTTGTGTACTTTGATTAATTGATCCCCTCATACTTTATGTGTTTTATAGTTATTTGGAATGGGGTTTCCCTTTCTATTGTTGCCTCTTAGAATTTTTAATTATTATATAGAAATTCTGTTGATTTTTGAGAGTTTATTTTGTACTGTTTACTTTGCTGAAATTACTAAATGTTTCAGCTAATTTTTCCAATTTTCTAGGATTTTCCAAGTAAATCATCATATCATCAGCAAATAGGAATTTTTAATCTCTTCTTTACATACATTTACTTCTTTATTTTCTTTCTCTTGTCTTGCTACTGCAAACATTTCCAGAAATATTTTGAATAATAGTGCAGAGAGTGGTATCCTTGCTTTACTTCCATATTAATTGGGAGAGGTTCTAGTGTATCATCATTGCATGATCCTTGCTTTTGGTTTTAGATAGATGCTTTTAAAAAAGGTCCCTCTATGCCTATCCTTTTTAGGGTTTTCAGCATGAAGGAGTGTTGTCCTTTGTAAAAGGCTTCCTCCCCTGCATCCATTGAGACAATTAAGTAGTTTTTGGATATTATTGTTTTCAATATGATTAATAATTTTAATTGCTTCCTAATGTTGAACCATCCCTGAATCTCACCCACTTTGTGATAGTAAATGATGTTTTGGGATGAATTACTGTCATATCGTTGATAAGATTTTATTTACAATTTTTGAATTGATATTCATTAATCATATTGGTATATTGTTCTCCTTCTGTGCTTTATCCTTTCCTGATTTCTTTATTAGGACTATATTTGTCTCATAAAAGGAATCTGGTGGGATGGTTTTCTTATCAATTTTTGAGAATAATTTGGGTAGTATTAATACTAAGTGTTCTCCAAATACTTGATAATTCTTTTGTGAATTTGGAAGAACCAAAAGTTTTTCCCCCTTTGGTATTTCCTTTATAGTTAATTTAATTTCTTTTTTTTTTTGAGATTGAATTGTTTAAGATCTCTATTTGCTTTTAAGTTAGTCTGAGCAATTCAAATATTTTTGAATGTACTCTTTTTATAATACTGCCTGACATATAGTAGGCACTGTGTTTGTTTATTGATTGATTGACATTTCTTTTGTGTTCTTGTAGCACACAACTACATAATAGATTTAGATTATTCTTTTTCTTCCTCATAGTTGTGTTGTGATTTCACCTTGTTTGTTTGATATACTATTGATTGGATTTTTTCTCATCTCTTCTTAATTAGATTGGCTAAAGGTTTATGAATTTTATTAGTCTTTTCCAAGGACCAGTTTTTAATTTTATTTATCATTTCATTTCTTTGGGTTTCCAGTTTATTTTTCCTTTAGTTTTTAATATCCATTCTCCTGTGCTCTTTAAAAGTAGTTTATTTGTTGACTTTCTAATTTAAAAAATACATATTCAGCTCATTTATCTTCTCTTTTTCAATTTTGTAGGGAAATGATTTTTTCCCATCAGGGCTGCTCAAGCCGCATCCCAGAAATTTTCCTCTGTTGTTTCCTCATTATTTTCTTTTACACAAATTGATTTTTATATAGTTTGTTTTTTAAACCATTCATTATTTAGTATTCATTGTTAAATCTTCATTGTCTTTTGTTTGTTTTCCCAAACTGAGTATTAGTTTTATTGTGTTATGGTCTGTAAAGGATGTCGTTACTATTTCTGCCTTTTTTACATTTGTTTGCAAAATCTCTGTGCCTTAATACACAACCCATATTTGTGAACGATTTATGTGGTAATGAAAAATACATATATTCTTTAGATCCTTTCACTTTTATGCATCCTTTTGCATCAAAGTCACTGAGTATTACAGTATATGGTATCTTAATTTTTAGGGTTTTATCAAGTACCTAAAAGAATTTGTCTATCTCCTAATCTTTCCATGTTAGCATAAACTTGCAATTATGTTCATGTTAGTCTTGTGTGTGTGTGTGTGTGTGTGTGTATTATTTTCATGAAGATTGTAAGATGTGATAACCAATTGTCCTATGAAATGGTATTCCTTGTTTCCTTTGGACACACAATAAAACCTACTCTACCAATCCCTCTATTTACTTTTGAAAGAGTGCAAATCAGCTATCCTTTCCTCTAATTCCAACCACCTTATATTTTCTTGTTTAAAATCTAATAAGAAGTTCATTATTACCATAATTTAGTTCTTCTAGAAGCATATTGACTCACTGGTTATTGGACAAGGATCTCATACTTAGGATACCAACACTCATAATAATGTATAGAGATATAACAGCAATTATTCTGTCCCCCATTGCCTGATGGCCAGGTATTTTACATTTCACTTTTCCCTCAGGGTTCTCCAATACCTTTCAGGGGGTAGGGAGGTGTTTAGTCTCTGCCTTGGACTCAAATCACCCTTGATTGTGTTCCTTCAAATTTAGGGGACCCCCTGCATTTCAGTTCCATTTAATCACACAACTGCCAGAGTAATTTTTACAAAGGAATAGTTATTTTAAGAGCATAGCAAGAAACAAACATCTCCCCCAACACCTGGGGAAGCATAATTATTCACCCCTTACACTATCTTAGACTCCATAGAAGTGAAGAGGATTAGATTCATAACTTAACTCAGTTTCTACATAGCACAGTCCCACCAAGTTCCCAGTCCAAAGCTGCACCCTGGGCTTGAGTACTGGTACCTTGGCTTCATAGGATTTCCATGACTGGTTAGAACACCATCTGACCTGACAACCTGACTCCGAGGACACTTGAGTTCCCAGCTCAGAGACTCTACTGAATGTGTTTGAGAACTAAAAATGACAAATGAAATAGACCAAAACCTTAAGCTCAATTCTCAGGGCCACAGTGCTAAAGTGGGGTGGGGGAGGTAGACCTTGCCACACCCGGTGGGAAACAAATGGTTGCCATGCTGATGAACAAGATTTTCACTTTGGGATGCAATTGGCAAAAGAGAGAATGAATGTCCCAATCTGGTAGTTTTAAAGATGCAGCCTATTTTGGCTATATAACTAATGAAAAGAAGTTCTCCCCACCCATATGATTGGGAAACACAGAATATATTTTCCTAAAAGCAGATCCCTACAATCTCCCATGTTAGTGCCTCCATCTCAGGTGCTCTGAATATGCATGAAGCCCCATTATGGAGCTATTGCAAAAAGCTATGTACAATCCATCAATCAGTTAATACATTTACTAAGCTATTATGTGCCAGGCACTGTGCTAGACGCTAGGGATACAGAGACAAGAAGAATAGTCCCTGACTTCAAGTAGCTTATTGGAGTCGAAATATATATAGACCATGTGGCATTCCGGAAGACTGATTCTGGAGTTGGAGTTCAAATCTTGTCTGTGATGCTTATTGCCTGAGTTACTTTGAAAAAGTCACTTAGCTTTCTTTGGCCTCATTTTCTTTAACTATAAAATGAGGATGTTGAACTGGATGGCCTCAATTATCCCTTCTGTTTCAAGATCTATAATTGCCTAAGCTAAACACACACACACACACACACACACACACACACACACACACAGAGGCACGCACGCACACACACCACCCACACACGGTGAGTAGAAAGCAGAAGGGTAAAGCCTTTATTTTAACTTGTCAAATTTTCATTTCTCAGTGAAAATCATGCAGCAATTCTCTTTCGTCATTGTGGTTGAAGTCTTAATTCCCAGTCCATCCACACTAACCAGACACTACAGCCTCATCAGTTTAGTTTCTTACTCCATCTAGGGCACAGGCACTATTTATAACTCTTCTGTAACAGCCATAAAAATGATGGACATTGTAGTAGCAGTGCAGAAATCCCCCTGGAATTTTCCCAGTATTTTGGGATATTCATATTCAGAATAAGGAGAGAATGTGCCAAAAGGTTCTCCTATAAGTAAGTAGGAGAGAAATTGACAGTTCAGTGGATATTGTTTCAGGTGAAAGAAACTGGCTTCTTGGCTCATGATTTACAAGAAAGCACAAGCACATTGTTATTTTAATTCGGTAGGTAGTTAGTGTGGAATAAATTCTCATCAATAACAATCATTACTAATCCTCTGGGGCTCTCCACTGGCCCAGCTCACAAACAATATAGAATTATGTTCACAACATATGTGGGGGTGAAGGAACATAGCTGAAGCCACACACTGACCACTTGCATGAATACTCTGATCCTTGGATAAATGTAGTTTTTTAACTTTCTATTTAAAAAGTATATCTACTTTTCCTTCATTAAGTACCTGATTTATTTTTCCCTTGGTCCTAATCTAGGAATTTCTTCAGTATAGGGACCTTCTAGTCACTAAACTATTTTCACCAATGAAGATCAGCAACTGTTGTGCAACTCACGGTTAAGTGATTTTGCATGGGATCCCAAAGCCCTTGCTTAAAGTTTTCTCTAAAAAATGGAAAACTGACTTAAATGAGAAAAAAAAAACTTGTTTTTTCTCTTGCTTCCCATCTTATAATTTAATTAAAACTATAATAGTCATCCATGAAATCATCTTTTGCTATCTTGTACTTTAAAGTCAAGAAGAAATGTGTCAGAGATAGGACTTGAATTCCCATCTTCCTGACTCTGAGATTAGCTCTTGAGCAATTCCTCTTTTCCCCTTTCCCGTCCCCACTTTCCCTCTGTTCCTGCCCCACCTTTCCCTCCTCCTCTCCTTCAATCACTCTCTCCTACTCAATTCTCTACTCACATATACCCCATACCTATATATGAACATAAATGCTGGGCTGTCTTTCCAGCTGCCAGGCAGAGACTTTTTGACATTGCTATGGCTTTCATTACAGAGGCTTTTGAGTATGCTGGGTCTCTTCGCAAAGTGAGGCTGACAACTTTGTGCAACTCTGTTTCACTTAGATCCAATTCATGTGCAAGTCAAGACATCACCCCATCATGTCATTGGTTCTGTTTGAAAATAAAGGATCATCATCACCAACAACAACAACAATAAATACTGTAACATATTTCACAAATAACATTTGGGGAATTTGCCACCAACAGTTCATCCTTCCTTTGTTGTGCAGGACATCTATCTGGATATTGTGAACACCTCAGGTGAGCAAAACCAATAGGTTGAAAATTAATGATTTAATTGGGTGCAGCAGCTCCCTCCAGTAAAGCAGGTTGCAACCTTATCTATAACTTAATAGATATGTGTTAAGAGATACTCTTCAACACTCTGCCAGAAGGCAGCTAAGGGGGAGAAAGCTTTTTCTCTTGCATCTTGAAGCTGAGTTTCAGAGGAGTTAAGGGACTTGTCCCTTGTCACACAAATAATGGGTTAGGGATAGAATGGGCAAATTGTAAGCATATGTATATCTTCCTATTTTACACCATCCCACACAGGTGGGTGGATGCACACACATACACACTCAAGCAGTACTATATGGTAAGAAGTGACAGAGAAGCAGATTTCAGCTCAATATAAGGAAACACTTTCTGATAATTAGAGCTGCTAAAAATGGAAAGAACTGTCTCAGGAGCTACTAAATTCCCTCTTGCTTGATGTTTTTAAGCAGATGACTTCATGGTGAAAACTGTTGGATCTGAAATCAGAAAGACTGATTTTTGATTCTATCTCTGTATTTTAATGAAAAAAATCATTTTTAAGACAATAATCATCTATAAAAATGTTTACTTTCCATTTTGCAATGGAAAGTCAACAAGGAACAAGGGTAAGGGCAAGGACCTGACAGGGTTACACAAGATCATGTGACCTTGAGCTGATGACTTATCTTTGTCAGCTCTTGGTTTCCTTTATCTTTATTTCTATGTATAAAAGGAAAGAATTAGACTAAGACTGTGTCATACTGAAAAAGGCATAGCTGCTAAGAATAAGGAAGTGATAGTCCTTTTTGCCCTAGAGCATTGTCTGCAGTCCTGGCCTTCATAGTTTAAGGACAATGGAGAGTATTCATAGAAGGGCAAGCATGATGGTGACAGGCCATGTGTATAAGTGTTGTTGTTGGTCCTTCATTTTTGAAGTGGACCAATGACATTGCAATGATGGAGAAAAATAATGGATGATGGGTGATATGTAATATAAAGAGTATTTGAAGGAACTGAGTATGTTTAAACTGGAGAAGAGAAGACTGTTGGGAGTATTGGGGTAAGAAGGAGGGCATGATAGCTCTGTTCAAGCATTTGAAGGGCTACCATGGGAAGAGGGATTAGACTTGGGCTGTGTGGCACTGGAGAGCAAACCAGAGGCAGTGGGAGTTGGGGGAAAGAATACAAAGAGGCAAACCTAGACTCAATGCCAGGAAAAATTTCTGAACAATTAGAGGTACTCTGAAGTGGGATGGGCTGCCTTGGGAAGTCAAGGGTTCTTCTCCACTGGGGGGTCTTCAGAGGGGAAGGGAAGGAGACAGATGCTTATTAAGTGCTTACTATGTGCCAGGCACTGTGCTAAGCACTTTACAAACATTATCTCATTTAATCCTTACAACCCTGAAAGGTAGGTGCTGTTCTTATCCCTATCTTGCATTTCAAGAAAGAGGTTAAATGACTGGCCCATGGTCACACCAACAATAAGTATCTGAGATCAGATTTGAGCTCAGGTCTTCTTGATTCCAGGCCTAATGCCTTACTCACTATGCCACCTCGCTGCACAGCAGCTTTATGTTGCTATACAATAGAGTTTGTATGTGAAAATGGACATTCTTTGTGGGTTATGGTTTGAATTAGACAGCCTCAGAGATCTCTTTCAACTTTAAAAAATTGCAATTTGATGGGTAGATGATCTTCATCATCCCTTCCAACCTTAAATCCTTTGATCCAGTTGTCAGGAATGGTGTGTATGCTGGAATTTATGTTTTGAGAAAGGGTTGAACTAGATGGTTTCTGAGGTCCCTTTCAAATCTAAAAATTTATGATATTGTGCTTCATATGTCATATGCATTATAAATAGATGATGAATATGCTGTATTAATATTCAGCAGCTTGTAATGATATGTGTTCATAAGCTATAAAAATAACACCAGCTTATTTGCATACTGTCTAACATTCTCCTTCCCCCACCAACTGGATTCTTTTCATTTTGCTTATTTACATCAAATTACAAAATTATGGAATTTGTGAGTTGGAAGGCACTTCTATGAACTATCCAGTCCAAAGCATGCATCAGTCCATAAGTGTTTATTAAACATCTCCTTTGTGTCAGGTACTGTACTAGGCACTGGGAATACAAGTACAAAAAATTAAGCAATTCTGACTCACACAAGGAGCTTACACTCTAAAGTAAAGATACCAGGGGCATATATAAATATGTACAGCACCAATATGAAGTGGGTAGATAAAATTATATACAACGTAGTTAAATGTAAGGGAATTTGGGAGGGAAAGCACTGACGATTAGGGAGATGAAGAAATGATTCATGCGAAGGATGCTTGAACAGGGTTGTAAAGGAAGAATCAGACTTTTTGAGGTGGAAGTAAGGAAGGAGTACCTTCAGTCTTGGGGGGAAGGGTGAGTGCAAAGGCACAGAGACAGGAGGTGGAGTACTGTGTGTGAGAAACAGAGAAAGCCAATCTGACTGGATCACAGACTGTTGGAAGGAGAGTAATGTTCAATAAGGTTGAAAAGGTAGGGTAAGGTAAAATGAACAAAATACAAGGCTTTAAAAGCTAAATGGAGGAGTTTACATTTTATCCCAGTAGCAATAGGGAGTCACTGGAATTTGTTGAGTAGGGGAATCACAAGGTCAGATCAGAACTTAAGGAAAATTACTTTGGCAGTAGTGTGTAGGATGGGTTGGAATGGTGAGACACTTGAGGCAGGGAGACCAGTGAACAGGCTGTTGGAATAATCTGAGTGAGAGGTAATGAGGCTTGAGTTAAAATGGTAGCTGTATGTGTGGAAAGAGACATCAGATTCAATAGATATGAAGGTAGAAACAGAAAGATTTGGCAACTTATTGGATATGTGGGGCAAGGAAGAGTGAGGAGTCAGTCCAGAGTAATTCTAGGATTATCATCCTATGACACTAGAAGGATGATGGTATTTTTAACAGAAATAGGGAAGCTTGCAAGAAGGAAAGCTTTGGGGGAAATATAGTGAGTTCAGTTATAGACATGTTGAGTTCAAGAAATACCTGGGATGGGATATTCTGTTGGCAGTATTCAAAATATATTTGGCGATGTGGACTGATGCTCAATGGAGAGATTGGGGCTTGATATTAAGATTGGGTCAGGAGGGGGAGAAGGAGGAGAAGAGAGAGGGAGAGAGAGAGAGAGAGAGAGAGAGAGAGAGAGAGAGAGAGAGAGAGGAGAAGAGAAGAGGGAGCAGGATAGAATATTGGTGAATAGTCATAGGCCAGGGATGAGCAGAGGAGATTGAGAAAGAGATTAGACAGGTAAGGGATTAACCAGGAGAGAATACTGTCACAAAAATTCATAGAAGAGAGAATATATATCAAATGAGTGTGATCAATATTGTAAAACACAGGTTGAGAAAGAGTAAGCTTGATAAGTAGCATCTACCTAAAACCATCTGCAAGCATTATATGTAATGGGGATAAGCTAGATGCATTTCCAATAAGATCAGGGGTGAAGCAAGAATGTCCATTATCATCCATATTATTCAATTTGGTACCAGAAATATTAGCTTTAGCAATAAGAGAAGAAAAAGAAATTGAAGGAATTAGACTAGGCAAAGAAGAAACTAAGTTATCACTCTTTGCAGACGATATGACGATTTACTTAGATAATCCTAGAGAATCTAGTAAAAACTACTTGAAATAATAAATAACTTTAGCTAAGTTGGAGGATATAAAATAAACCCACATAAATCATCTGCCTTTCTATATATTATTAAGAGAGTCCAACAGCAAGAGATAGAAAGATAAATTCCATTTAAAGTTATTGTAGACATTACAAAATATTTGGGATTCTATCTGACAAAACAAACCCAGGGACTATATGAACACAACTGCAAAATACTTTTCACACAAATAAAGTCAGATCTAAATAATTGGAAAAACATCATTTGCTTGTGGGTAGGCTGAGCTAATATGATAAAAATGACAAGTCTACCTAAATTAATTTACTTATTCAGTGCCATATCATTCAAACTACAAAAAATTATTTTATAGAGCTAGAAAAAATAATATCAAAATTCATCTGGAAGAACAAAAGGTCCAAAATATCAAGGGAATTAATGAAAAGAAATGCTAGGGATGGTGGTCTATCCATACCAGATCTAAAATTGTGTTATAAAGCAGCTATCATCAAAACCACTTGGTACTGGCTACGAAATAGAGGGGTAGATCAGTGGAATACGTTAGGTACACAAGACACAGTAGTCGATGATTATAGCAATCTACTGTTTGATAAACCCAAAGACTCCATCTTCCAGAGTAAGAACTCACTGTTTGACAAAAACTGCTGGGAAAACTGGAAAATGAGATGGCAGAAACTGGGCATAGACCAATGTCTGACACTGTATAACAGAATAAAGTCCAAATGGGTACATGATCTAGGTATAAAGGCAGATACTATAAACAAATTAGGGGAGC
The DNA here is from genome assembly GCF_011100635.1 of Trichosurus vulpecula. NCBI lineage: Eukaryota > Metazoa > Chordata > Mammalia > Diprotodontia > Phalangeridae > Trichosurus > Trichosurus vulpecula. The sequence goes on along the minus strand of NC_050573.1, from coordinate 298,302,625 downwards.
AAGGAATAGTTTATCTGTCAGATTTATGGGGAATGGAGGAAATTATGACCAAACAAGAGATAGAGAACATTATGAAATGCAAAATGGATAATTTTGATTACATTAAATTTAAAAGTTTTTGCACAAACCAAGCCAATGCAACTAAGATTAGGAGGGAAGCAGAAAACTGGGAAAGAATTTTTACAGCTAGTGTTCCTGATAAAGGCTTCATTTCTAAAATATATAGAGAACTGAGTCAACTTTACAAGAATACAAGTCATCCCCAATCAGCAAATGGTTAAAGGATATGAACAGGCAGTTCTCAGAGGAAGGAATTAAAGATATTTATAGTCATATGAAAAAATGCTCTAAATCACTATCGAAGATGCAAATCAAAACAACTCTGAGGCACCACATCACACCTACCAAAGTGGCTAATATGACAAAACAGGAAAGTGATAAATGCTGGAGAAGATGTGGGAAAGTTGGAACACTAATTCATTGTTGGTGGAGCTGTGAGCTGATCCAACTATTCTCTTTTATTTTGTTTTCTTTCTTATGGTTCCTCCCATTAATTATAATTCTTCTATGCAACATGACTAATGTGAAAATGTGTTTAATAGGAAAGTATGTGGAGAGCACATATCAGATTGCAAGCCATCTTGGGGAGGGAGGAGGAGAAAATTTAAAACTTATGGAAATGAATGTTGAAAACTGAAGATAAATAAATTAAATATTTTTAAAAATGAGAAAGAGTAAGATTGAGAAAAGACTATCGGATTTTTATAATTAAGAGATCACAGGTAACTTTGGAGAGAGCAGTTTCATTTGAATGAAGTCAGAAACCATATCATAAAGGGTTGGGGAGTGAGAGGGCAGGAAGTGGAGATGGCAAGTGTAAACAACTTTTTCAAGCAGTTTGGCTGTGAAATGGAGGAGAGATATAAGTCTATAACTTAAGGGGATGACAGGATCTAGAGAAAGACCTTTAAGGATGGAAGAGACTTGGGTATGTTTGAAGACAGCAGGGAAAAGGCAAATTGATAGTGAAAGGTTGAAGATTTGAAAGGTAGGGGATAATTAAGGACATAATCTTCTGGAGGAAATGAGAAGGGACAGGATCAAGTACACATGTAGATGAGGTGGCCTTGATGGGGAGAAGGGCCACCACTTTGTCAGAGGCTGGAGGAAAGGAGGAGAGGGTGGGAAATTATGAGTTTTGAGATTAAGAGAATTGTAGAAAACAGAATTCACATCAAATGGCCTCTGTTTTTTTTTCAGTAAAGTAAGAGGTCCAGATCATCATGCAGGTGTTGGGTATAGAAGAGGCATGAGGGATAAGGAGGAAAGATAAGGTTTAGTATCACTTCCTCAAGTAGTAAGATGGGGAATAAGTGAATGATGGGAATCAATATCTCAAAGGAAATCTACTATACCTGACAAGTGATTGTCTAACATACGTATGAAGATCTCCAAGGAAAGGGACCCCCCTCACCTGGGAATGATGCAGCCCATTACAAATTTTGTAAATTTTGCCCTGTGTTTTAGGAAGCTTAAATTGGCATCTTTGCAACTTCTACTCATTGCTTCTGGTTCTACCCTCTGAGGCCAAAGAGAACAAATCAAGTTCTCCTCCACATGACAGACTTTCAAAAGGCTGAAGACAGTAAACACATCTCTTGTGAATCTTCTCTTTTTCATGCTCTTCATGCACAGTTCTTTCAATCAATCCTCTTATGACAGAGTTGTTAGCCATCTTGGTTGCCTTCCTTTGGTTGTGCTCTAGTTCAGGGCTGTCCAACCTCAGGTTTTTATTGAAACAATAGACAATATATTTTGATTTGCCATTTTAGTGAGAGCTCTGTGGTAGCTTGGCTTTATTTACTAAAGCATTTAAGTAAATTTCTATGCTTGTAGGCAGGCCCACACAAATCAAACTGGTGCCAAATTCGGCCCTCTGGCCCCATTTGTACAGCCCTGCCTAGTTTATTAAACGATGTCTCTGAAAGACTGACTTTTGTATGCTTGTTTTGCTGTTGTTCAGTCATTTTAAGTCATGTTTGACTATTTGTGACCCCATTTGGGATTTTCTTGTCAAAAATACTGGAATAGTTTGCCATTTCCTTCTCCAGTTCATTTTACAGATGAGGAAACTGAGGTAATCAGGGTTAAGTGACTTGCCCTGAGTCACACAGCTAGTAAGTGTCTGAGGTCAGATTTGAACTCAGGAAGATGAGTCTTCTTGATGACAAACCCAACACGCAGTAAAGCTTAATTAATGCTTTTTCATTCAGTCATTTATTTTATTTTTCTTTTACTTCTTTCCCTTCCTTTTTTTTGAGACTAGATCTCAGTATCTCACCTAATAATGACTGGCACAAAAGCTTTAACTGGCTCTGTTTTTCTGATCTGGGCCAGGTCACTCTTCCTTAGGTGATCTGGTGGTCTCTGCTATGGTGAGCTCACAAGCGCTCACCATGTTAGTTCAAAATTTCCTGTGGAGTCTTGATCATCAGAACAGCTTTAACCTTATTGCTGTTCAGAACACTGAAAGTTCAGTGATCCACCAATGTCAGGCTTCCATGGTGCAGGAACTATAGGCTAATAATTGGGGAGGGATGGACTGGATGGAGAAAGAGATCTAAGTCTTGAATTTTTAAGCAAAAACCATAGTAATCAGTAGATTCCAATGGTCCCTTTTCTAAAAAGGCATTTAAAAGTTCTATAGCAGCTTTCAGGGGTTAAACCTTAGATGTTACTTGAATTGTGTTGCTCCATTAGTTATCACTAAATTTTGCCCCAGGTATATTTCTCCTTATGGATCAGTGCTTGAAGACCTTTCCTCAGCTTACAATTCTCACTGTGAGTTTTTCTAATTTCCTTCCACCTCTGCATTTTTTTTCTATGATATTCAGAGAAGTGTTTCCTTGACAGGCCCAAAGACCTTCATAGCAACTGCAAGGCAGGCTTTAAAATAGCTTGGAGTGAGACTCTATACATGAATGAAAAAAAATGGAATTTGATTTTAATTTTTCTTGTTGATGCTCAACAATACTCCCTGCCAGAAGACTGTTAAGGGAGAGAAAGCATTCCATCCTTTTCCTTTTCTTTTGCCCTAGCTTACAGAGCCCTTGGTCCTTAACTGTCTTTATTCTGATCTCAGGGGAGATGTCAAGGAGTTCTGGTGAACACAGAATCTTGTATACCCGGGCTGTCCAAAATACGTCCTGCAGAGGCCCGCAGTGTGGATTTTATGTGGCCTGCCTGTGGGTTTTAATTTTCAAGAGTGTAAAAATAAAATAATAATTTGCACGGAATGCGTATTAGATTTTTTAATTCTATCACTAACATAATCTTGTTGATGTTAATTTTCTTTAGTGTTTTTAAGCAGTATTACTGACGGAACATATTGCATGAAATTTTCAATCAATCTATGGGATGTGCTCTGTCCATATGGTGCAGACTAGTCAGGATGCATCTACCTTCATATTGTTGTTTTGTCACTTTGTTGTTTTGTAGTTGCTTTTGTGCTCCATGCCTTTGCGGGTTGTTGTGGTGACGCACGTTCCCCCACTTTCTATTAGTGTACTGTATTTTTTATTCTAGGTACGGCCCTCGAATAATTATTTTATTTTAATGTGGCCCTAAGATAACCTAAAATTGGACGGTTGGTACCCAATCAAGGCCTGTTCAAGGAATAAATAGATGGATGTGTATGAAAAACATAAATGTGTATGAAAGACATAGTGTTAAGATACACTATGATGGGCTGTTACTGTAGCTGCATTTTCCAAATAAATGCCTTCTCATTATTCTTCTGATATATTTTGTTCTCTCTCTCCACTATCCCTCTCCTGCCTAGTTTTCCCTCTCCTTTTCCTTCCCCTTCTCTTATGTCTCTCCAATTAATCTCTCTCTTTCCCCTCACTCCACATCTGCCTCCCCCAATCTCTGTCATTGTCTGCCTATCCCTGTCTCTCCCCTCTCTGAGTCTCTTTCTCCATCTTTGTCTGTGCTCTCCCTTTATATTTAATTTACTTAATATATTTAGTTTTCAGCATTGATTTTCACAAGAGTTTGAATTACAAATTTTCTCCCCATTTCTACCCTCCCACCCACTCCAAGATGGCATATATTCTGGTTGCCCCAGTCAGCCCTCCCATCTGTCAACCCACTCCCCTCCCATCCCCCTTTCCCTTCTTCTTTTGTAGAGCAAGATAAATTTCTACGCCCCATTGCTTGTGTATCTTATTTCCTAGCTGCATGCAAAAACTTTTTTTTTGTTGTTTTTGAATGTCTATTTTAAAAACTTTGAGTTCCAAATTCTCTCCCCTCTTCCCTCCCCGCCCACCCTCCCTAAGAAGGCAAGCAATTCAACATGGGCTACATGCATATCATTATGTAAAACCCTTCCACAATACTCATGTTGTGAAAGATTACCTATGCTTTGCTCCTTCCTAACCTATCCCCCTTTATTGAATTTTCTCCCTTGACCCTGTCCTTTTTCGAAAGTATTTGTTTTTGATTACCTCTTCCCCCTGTCTTCCCTCCCTTCTATCATCCCTCCTTTTTTGTCTTCTTCCTCCTTCTTTCTTGTGGGGTAAGATACGCAATTGAGTGTGTATGGTATTCCCTCCTCAGGTCAAATCTGATGAGAGCAAGATTCACTCATTCCCCCTCACCTGCCCCCCTCTTCCCTTCCTACAGAACTGCTTTAGCAAGTCATTGACTTGTTTTTCATGGATTTCTTGCATCATTCTCACTTCTCATCCCAATTTTTCCTCTACTTCTCTGACTTGCTTTTCCAAATCCTTTTTGAGCTCTTCCATGGCCTGAGACCAGTTCATGTTTTTCTTGGAGGCTTTTGATGTAGGCTCTTTGACTTTGTTGACTTCTTCTGGCTGTATGTTTTGGTCTCCTTTGTCACCAAAGAAAGATTCCAAAGTCTGAGACTGAATCTGAGTGTGTTTTCGCTGCCTGGCCATGTTCCCAGCCAACTTACTTGACCCTTGAGTTTTTTGTCGGGGTTTGTAGAGCAAAGAGTACTTTGTTCCAAGCTTGAGGGGATGTGCTGTTTTTTTCAGAGCTATTTCTATACAGCCAGCTCTGCCACACCAGCACTCCTCCTTCCCCAAGAATCGCCAACCTGGACCTGACCCAAATCTTAAGCAGGCTCTGCACTCCTGCTCTGATCTGCCACTTAATTCCTCTCACCAGGTGGGCCTGGGGCCGGAAGTAACTGCAGCTGTAGTTCTGTAGCTGCACCACCACCGCTGCCCGTGGGGTGGTGGCTGAACCACGAATTCTGTCCCCTGCAGCTTTTCCCACTAACCTTCTCTGTTGCCTTTGGTGTTTGTGGGTTGAGAAGTCTGGTAACTGCCACAGCTCACTGATTCAGGGTGCTAGGGCCTGTTCTGCCCGGCTCCTGGTCTGATTGGTCCTGCCACTGCCCACGCTGAGCTCTGCTCCCCTCTGCTCCGTGTGTGATAGACCTCATCCAGCAACCATACAGGCAGTCCTGGGCTGGATCCCTGCTTCCCTCTACTATTTTGTGGGTTTTGTAGTTCTAGAATTTGTTCAGAGTGATTTTTTATATGTTTTTGGAGGGACCTGGTGGGGAGCCCATGCAAGTCCCCGCTTTCCAGCTGCCACCTTGGCTCTGCCCCCTCTCCTCTTCCTTTAAAAATAAAACAACTTGACAGACCCATATTTAGTAATTGAACTCTTTTGGGGATTTCTTTGTAAAACAATCCTCAGAAGTATTTTGAAGATGACACCTAAGAGGATGAGGTCACATTTACCCAACCCAGTGATACTTAAAAATGCTTTCCTTTCTCTCTCTCTTTTTTTTTTTACAAAAGAGATGTGTTATGTAGAAATATTATGCTATGTGCTATATAGCATTCATAGCAACAATTCAAATGAAAATCTGTTTGGGGAATCTTGGACCTTGCTTTTGAATAACCAGAAGTACTAGAATCACATTAGGAATAAACAAAGTCCAAAGAAAAACATACAGAACTATCAAAATGTGAAATAAATCATTGAACTTTCTTCTCCCCATGCTGGTGACTGGTTTGGTGTTAAAATGTATGGACAAAGAGTGAGGAACCAGTTAATTTTGTCATATTTGGGGACTTACTTCTGTGTGCTGAGATATCAAGAGCAAAAAGTGTGGATCCCAAAGGGTTGTGAAGATGGGGTACCAGTGCACCTCACTTTACCCCATTCTCTGCAAGGGGTATTTTTGGTTCCTAATATCTTGTATATAATAGCAGTAATGAAAGCTCACATTTATATTATGTATGTTTTAACCATTTGTAAGGTACTTTCTTCAGTGTGAAGTTTAAAGTGAAGTCTTATAACCCCCATTTTATAGCTGAGAAAACTGCCTCTGAGAGGTTGAGTGAATTTCTAAGTTCACCCAGTGAACAGCTGAGCTAGCTTTTAAACCTAAGGCTTCTGATTCCAAGCTCAATATTCAATTTATTTTATTAAACTATATTGAGAAATGGCTATCCAGGAAAAGTCATGGGTTGTTAGGATGGGATGCTGGGTACAAGCAGACTATTATCTTTACTGAGGGTCAAGATGGAAATAGGAAGATAGACCAGAGCTTACCCTTCTGCATTTGGAGAATATATTTCCCTCATACAATGAAAATTTAATAATCACCTCTATTGCATGCAGATTGTTGATCAAGTGATAACCTTAATAAGACTAACAACATGGTCTTGTTAGTTACCTCATTCATTCATTTACTTATTCATATTACAAGTATTTATTAAAACTTTAAGTATTAATTAATCTTTCCTTCCTTCCTTCCTTCCTTCCTTCCTTCCTTCCTTCCTTCCCTCTCTTCCCTCCTCTCCTTCTGTTCACAGAGGTAATATACCCTTACTTGTGGGTGCTCTGCCCAAAGAAATATAAATTTTGATTGCTGAAACCTCTCAAGATATCTTGGGGCTTATGGACTAGATTTCTTTTTTCTCTTCTCCACTTATTTATTGGATCATGTAAGAAAACTGGGACAATTAACTCATTTGCCCCATGTAGTTTCACTTGTAATTTCTTGAATTATAGCATTGGAAAATTAGGCTTTGATGAAACTCATTGCTATTCAAATGGAGCTACTTGACCATTCTTTAAACCCAAATCACTATGGCTTTCACCTATTGGCCAAAAATATGTCCCAGCCCAAGTCTCACTTGGTCATTGTTTGGGTTTTGATGGCTCAGAGTGAGAGGAAATAGAAAATGTTTCTGTTTTGGCCGGAAACCCTGAGGGTCTTCTCCCAGGTAGATTTATTTTTTGGACTAGGTAAAGAGGCTATTTTTTTGCCTCATTTCTTACTTAGCCTTAATCACTGAATGGACATTACCTAAGACAAACTGAGACCTGGCAAAGACATTAGCTTAAAAAAGCCAAGGTCTCCCACTGCATCCTGGGTGATCTCCAGTCTTTTGGTTCTATATCTTGCCACTGGAGCCAGATGGTTCTGGAGGAGAGAGTGAGACTGGTGCCTTTGCACAGCCTTGCCTCACTTAAATCCAATTCACTAAAAATGAGAACATCACTCACCATCCAGATGTTATTGGTCCTCTTTGAGAATGAAGTGCAAACATTGACAACAGTTTATTAAACTCCAAATAAAACATCAACAAACTACTCCAGGGTAACTAGGATTTTGAGAGGACTCAAAACATGACACATGAGAGTCATTAAAAGAACTGGGAATATTTTGTCCAGGCAAGAGAAGGCTTAGTGGGGAAATGATAGCTGTCAAGTATTTCAAGGCTTGTCACACGGAAACAGGTTTAGGGTTGTTTCATTTGGTCCCATAGGGCAGAACTAGGAGCAATGATGGAAGCTATAGAGAGCTTCCTAAAAGTGAAATGGACTGCTCTACAGGCAATGAATTTTCCATTGTTGGTAGTCTTTAAATGGAAGATCATTGTCATGTCAAGTCGGGGTCCTATCAGAGGATAGAGAGTATTCTTGCTTGAGCATGAGTTGGACTAGAACTCTGAAGTGCTTTCTAAAGTCTGTGCTGAATCTGTGCTCTACATAAGGCACTGAGGACATACAAAGATGACTGACATATGTTGTCAATAAGGGAAACTCCTTATGTAGGGAACTGTGATGTATATAAGCAATTATATGTGATGAATGTCACAGGAGTGGAGCAAACAGGGAGTCTGGGGAAGGAAAGAGCACTTCCAGGTGGGAAGATGAAGTAAGAATTCTTGAAGAAAATGGTGACATTTGAGTTGGTTCCTGAAGGATGAGTAGAATTCCAATAAGTAGAGAAGAGGTGGAAGGGTATTCCAGGAAAGGTGGGAATGTTTGAAATAAAGAATGGAAGCAGGAACCCTTATGATGAACAGCAAGCTTAACTTGAACGTGGGGAATATGTCAGGACTAGTGAGGCTATAAAGGAAGGTTGGGGTACCTTGTTATAGCAGGAAGCACCCTAGCATACCCAGGATGGTCTGCTGGCACAAGTTCTTTAATCTGCTTTTCTACGAAAGCAACTTTAAAGGGATCAACAGTCTTCTTTAATTACATTCACTAATTCAGGGGAAAAGTCAGCACCCTGAATGTCAGAGAAAATACAGAGAAAATATAAGCAGAGAAATTAGACCAACAGACACGGCTCTGATGCTCAAATCAAAGCGATATTGCTATTCACTTTACATATACCGCTGGATTGAGAGATCTTTACATCTGAGCAGTCAGGGTGTCTGAACATATGGCTATGTACAGTCTCCATCAGGGAATCACGAGGTCCTTCTCATAAGTGAGCCCCCAAAGCAAAATACCAACTCAGAGTATATATACACTTCTCAGAGCCAGAAGGCATCCCAACCCTCCTGACTCAGTGCCTAATTAGAAATTAGCAAAAGGTGTGAAAGCCTTCTTACAAGCAAGCCTCCTTCCCCCAATGGGCTCTGTGACTCAGGATGCATCCCGAGTCTGTGAGCTGGGCCAGACCTCAAAGCAGGTCACATAGGCCTATTAATGGATGGGGAAGATCTTCATATTCCATTAACATTACACTCATGGAGGAACTTCTATATTGGACTGAAGTGTTGAGTTTCTTTGGTAGCTAATGGAGAGCCACTGAAAATATTCAGATCATAGTCAACTATATTGACTGTGTCAACACAGTCAACATAGTCAGACTTAATTTATACTTTAGGAAGATTAATGTAGCACTGGATGAAAAATGTATGAGGCTAGAACAGGAGCGGGGAACCTGAGACCTCAAGGCTATATGTGGCCATTTAGGTCCTCAAGGATGGCCCTTTGACTGAATCCAAACTTCACAGAACAATCCCCTTAATAAAAGGATTTGTTCTATAAAACTTGGACTCAGTCAAAAGGCTGCACACAAGGACCTAGAAGGCCACATGTAGCCTTGAAGCTACAGGTTCCCAGACCCTGGGCTAGAAGCAAATAAATTCATAGACCCCAGGTCAAGAACCCCTGATGTTATCGCTTAGTCAAAAGACTAACGCCATAGTGTAGGTGTGACATGCAAAAGCCTGAAGTAGAGTGGTGGCGGTGGGAATACAAAAGGAGGAACAAATGTAAACAATACTGTTGGAAGCAGCACACATTTAGGGTTTGGATTTAGAGTTGGAGGCATTTAGGGTTAGAACAACAGGGTTAGGGTTAGAGTTGGAGTCAGTGTAATAATGTCAGTGTTTGATAATTGATTCAGTGATAGGAGCTGAGAAGAGATAGTAGTTAACAGATTTCAAGGCTGGGTAACAGAGAATGACGGTACTATGAGTAGAATTAAGGAAGTCAGGAAGAGAGGGTGTTCATTTGAGGTGGAGGGAAGGTAGGAAAATGACTGCTCATTTAGACATTCTTTATCAAGCAAGTTCATGGCTTCTTTGGTGGGTGTTGAGGGAGAAGTTAATAATAGCAACATTTATATGCTGCCTACTATGTGCCAGGCACTGTGCTAAGCACTTTACAAATATTATCTCATCTGTTCCTCACAACAACCCTGTGTAGTAGGCACAATTTTTGTTTCCCTTTTTACAGATGAGGAAACTAAAACAAACAGAGGTTGAATGACTTGTTCAGGGTCATATAACTAGTAAATGTCAGAGGCGAATATGAACTCAGGTCTATCCTGACCCTATTCCTTGAACCACCTAGCTGCTTCAATTAGCATCAACAGTAAAAACAACCACATGAGATACGATTATCATTTTCATAGCAATGTACACATCTCATAGAATGCCATTTGCTTGGAGTGGAAGAAGTAACAACCACACAATATCCTAGTCCATTGCCTCTCTGACCTCCTTTCCTGCAGAAGAAGATAAATTATGATAAATTCAGTGACTATAATACAACTTCAGCGACAGCAGCAACATATATAACTAACCACAAACCATAGAGTTTCAAAGCTGTCAACAGCTATTAATCTTGACATTTTACATTCTGCCTGTAGAATCATATGCAGATAAAGTAATTAGTCACCCCTAAAAAGAAAATACTTGAACTCTCCTACATTTACTTCCATGCTTTTAGTATCACTGACATTTTCTGTAAACAACACATTTTTTTTTGCTTGAGGAATTATTTGACAAAGGAGATTAATTTCACCTAAAAAATGTCTGCCTTTTGAAGTCTTGCCTCCATTGAAGAATGACACGTGCACACACATACATATATGCCACCCTAAGATAGTTACATACAAATACATAAATATACATTCAATTAATTTCTTCTAGGAAGTCTTTTTCTGATGAATTCCAATACTGTGATTTAATTCTAAATTTTTAATTTCTAAATTAATTTTTAATTTTAAATTCCTTTGGCTTTTATACTGTACTTCATAGCTTATTAAATATAGTATGTAGAAGTGGAAAGAATATTGGTCTGTGAATCTGAGTTCATATTCTAGCATGGCCACTTACTAGCTCTCTCATTGTTGTTCAGTTGTTTCAGTCAAGGCCAACACTTTGTGACCCCATTTGGAGTTTTCTTGTCAGAGATACTGGAGTGATTTGCCATTTCCTTTTCCAGCTCATTTTACAGTTGAGGAAACTGAGGCAAACAGAGTTAAGTGACTTGCCCAGGGTCACACAGCTAGTAAGTACCTGAGGGCAGATTTGAACTCAGGTCTTCCTGACTCGACACCAGGTGCTTTAGCCATTGTGCCACCTAGCTGCCCTTCTAGCTTTAAGGAACTATGTAATTTACTTAATTTCTTTGAGCATCAGTTTCTTTTTCTATAAGATGCGGATCATTCTTGCACTACCTATCTCTCAGGGTGCTTATGGGAAAGGTGTTTTATAAAACTTAAAGGGTCAAGAAAATATGAACATGTATATAACAGGAGCTTAACACATGTTACTGAATAACTGAAATGTTTTTGTATTTCATTTAATTTTATAGGATTATAGATTTATAGCTAGATGGAATCTTAGAGGCCATTTAGTAAACCCTCTTCATTTTACATATGAGAAACATAGAGATTAAGTGACTTGCCCAAGGTTGCCCTGATAGTAAGTGCATGGGGAAGATTTGAACTGAATCCTCTGAATCAAACTCCAATGCACCTTCCCTGTATTTTTTGCTCAATGAAAGGCTTCTCGATTTCTCGCATGTTTCTTCAAATAGATTGCGTATTCTTCAAGGGCAGGTTGACTTTTAGTGATATTCTCCCAATTCCTAATGTAGGACTCTACATACAGTAATCTCCCATGTCAATATTTCAAGGACCTCTGATTTAATTACTGTAGGTGCTCTCTCCCTGGATCATAGGATCACGTCTCTAGAGCTTGAAAAGAACTCAGGATTTTTGATCTAACACTCTTATTTTACAGATGAGGGAAACAGATGTCCAGGGAGATGAAATCGCTCACCCAAGTTCACGCAGGAAGTTAGTGTCAGAGGTTGGATTTAAACTTAGGTACTCCAATGCTGGAGCCAATTCTCTTTCCACTGTAACATATTCCCTACAAATCTGCTATAGTTTAGAAGACTACCTTCTAGAGTTGCTGTGAGCAAAAATCCACTTTTCTGTGGACAATCTGCTAAAGAACTTCAATGAACTTAACTAGGCTGGTCCTTGTAAAACATAGATTTTATCGCTGGTCCCATACTTGGAGTATAGCCTCTAAAGACCCAGGACCACATCCATACATAGTATAGAGGATGACATTGGTGGCATAGAGGAACCTTGTTGTTGTGCAGTCATTTTCAGTTGTGTCCAACTCTTTGTGAATCCATTTAGGGTTTTCTTGACAAAGATACTGGAGTGGTTTGCCATTTCCTTCTCCAGCTCATTTTACAGATGAGGAAACTGAGGCAAACAAGGTTAAATGACTTGCCCAGAGTTACACAGCTAGTGAGTATCTGAGGCCAGATTTGAACTCAGGAAGATGAGTCTTTCTGATTCCAGGCCTAGTGCTCTATCCACTGCAGCACCTTAGGAATATTAAATGAATCAACAGGTGAAACATTTTATAGAGGACTCCTTTTGTTGATTTAAATCATAGTGGCATGGGATACTTACTATCTCCAAAATGTGAAAATTATGCTACTAGAAATCAGAGGACTATCAGTTGTCTGTGCTACTCATTAATATTTTACTTTTGATACACTTTTGAATGACAAAAAGAACACCCAGTATGTTAATCCCTCAGGCCTACATATAATGGCATTAACTTAATAGAACATGATTTCCTAATGAAGCCCCTAATAGGATGAGGTGGACCATGTTTGCCTGAACCATAATTTGCCTGAGTCTGAGTTACAGGCTCAAGCAAATGGTATCTAGCATATTAGTGGTAATTAGCATGCACAGCTTACTCATCATAATCAATTAGCACCTTAATATATTTGGACTATATTAAGTGAGATGATGATATTTTGATATAATTAGGAGGTGAAGTGGGAGAAGAAAAATCCATCTGGGAATTTTACAAAAATTGACACTGCATGACATGGCAGTACCTTAAAGAAGGAGTTCTTCATCCTTTTTTGTGTGTCATGGACCCCTTTGGCAGTCTGATGAGGCCTATGGACCCCTTCTCACAATCCTGTTTTTAAATCACTTAAGGAAATGCTCTATCCTAGTTAGAGATTAGTGAAGTAAAGATGTAGTTTTTCTCATCCAAATTAAAGATCACTCTAAAATCTCTCCATGGACCCCTTGAGGATCTGTGGGTTCCTGGATAACTAACCCTGCCTTAAATGGCTTAGGAAAAAAAACAAACTGAAAGAATATTTAATTGCCTTCTTCCAAATTATTGGATCTAGCTCTAGAGTGGCCATAATGATTGTCTTTTAAAGAATGAGGTTGCTACTGGTATGGGCAAGCTTCTTTACCCAAATTATCTTGACTGTGTTTCTGGCTGCTGGTGTTCCATTTTAGGGCTATGTGGCCCATTGAGTGATTAGCCATATAGACATTCAGAGATCACAGTAATGACACAAAGAGGAAAGGCTATCATCCTCTCTATAAACATGTCTGGCGAGACACACTCCCACAAAACATCCCCACTATCTATGAGTTTCTTACAGCAAAAATTGAATTTTATTGTAGAACTCTCTGTTTTTCTCTCTCTCCTCATATGTGTGTATACATATATATGTATATCATCTATATCTCTAGCTCACCTTCATCTATGTATCTCTATCTTTATCCATATCTATCTATAATCAGGGGTGCTTAATCTAGGATTCATGAACTTTAAAAAATATTTTCATAACTGTATTTAACCTAATTGATTTCCTTTGTAATTCTATGTATTTCATTTTGTGAATTTAAAAAAATATTCTGAGAAGGACTTTTCAGAATAATTCTGGCTTCATCAGACTGCTATAATGGCTCATGAACAAAAAAAAAAACAAAACAGTTAACTCCTGGTGTGAATAAAGACTGAGCCTGTGATGTCATTGTTATAGAGAACTGTTGGAAGAGAAAGCTCCTTCTGCCACAATTTAAGTCAACATCTTTTATGCAGCTCATAGTTTTACATAGCTGCTTAGCCCTGAAGGGCTCAGAGCTTAAGCCCATGGTCACACAACCAACAGGTGTCAGAGATGGGACTAGAACCCAGGTTTTCCTGGCTCTGAGGTCAGCTTTCTACCTACTGGGATACACTGCCCAACTGCACTATCCTCCCCCTCCTCCCTCCCTCTCTCTCTCTCTCTCTCTCTCTCTCTCTTTCTCTCCTTTAGTCTTCCTATATTTGAAAATATTTGAAAACAAGTTTTAGTGATAGAAATTTTTCAGGAGAAAGAAAAAGGTTTGAGTTAAGTGCTATTTTTTCCTTCTGGTGTTTGGAACAAAAAAATATGATCTCCAGACAGATATGTCTGAGAACTCAGAAAAGAAACTGACTATAAACCAAAGTGAGATTGACTAGTCAGTTTCCTTTGTTCTAGAGGAGAAGAGGAAAAAAAATATCAGATGATGAAAAGTTAATGGGATTTTTACAGTTCCTTCAGTTTCAATAAACTGAATTATGATTATAAATGTCTTTGGTACAATAATATGTGATTTATATCTGGACAAGACCCTCTCCCTCTCCTTCTCTCATCTCATTTTTTTTTATGAGTGCAGATTAAAACTGAACTGTGTAACCAAGCCTTCTAAACATTAGCAACCTGGAAAAAACCCAATAAAGGAAATGAAACAAAGGGAAATTCAAAGGAATATGGCTACTGGTGATTGCAAAGAGTTGACCAAATCATTCTGATTTGTTATTTTGTAGTGTCACTGGGTGTAGTTCCCTGTGGTTTTGTAAGACTCTTGAGTGGAAAATAAGACTTTGACTTAAGTGAATATCAGAAACGGAAATCGTAAATTCAGGGCTATCAAAAACCCTGATTTAAGACCTCTGTTGATACTCCATGATTGCTTTACAAAGGAGTCATTTTAATAACTTCTGGGATGTTTCCTCTAGAAAGAGTTATACCTTGTAAAGAGAAAGTTACCTTATTTGTAGAATGAGGGGGTTGGACTTGATTCATCGCACCTCTAAATCTTTGATCTTATGATTATTAAGCCTTGCATTAGTATTTCTGAAATTGTTATTCAATTTGAACTCACTCTTTTTGAATTAATAAAACTGTTTTAAATGAACTTTATTATGTTTATTTTTTTTTAATAGACAAGAATTGCACAGGAATCCTCATTGTTAAAGATAGTGCCCTATCAGTGACATCACAGATCCATCAAACCAGGGAAAAGTAGTCTTTTAAAGCACTGAATTAAGTTTTTTCCTGTTTTCAGTCTTATCCCATAAGCCATTTTTTTTTTTTTTGCAAATGGACCAACTTATTTAAAGACTGGCCAGGTTTTATATATGGACAGATAGGCTAACTTTGATACTGACTTTTGCAAGCGCTCCCTCCCAGAAAATTGCCTACACATTTGCATATGGTCCTTAGATATGGTTGTAGCCATAAAAATTGGTTACTTGGTAGCAACCTACTGGTGAAGGATCTCTCTGATCTGGGCTTGAGCTGCTCCTGATATGACTAACACCATACTCAAAATAGCTTTTTAGCTTAATGGGGCATGAAAAAGTTTGTGTTCTGTTGACATAGCCTTCAAAAGCCCAAGGTAACATCCATACTATGATCAAGCATGACAATATTAAGTAAGTAAACAAGCATTTATTAAGTGCCTACTATGTTCCAAGCACTGTGTTAAGCACTTAACAAATATTATCTAACTCACAACAACCCTGGGAAGGTTTTTTTTTAAATCCTCATTTTACATTTGAATGCCAAACAGAGCATTTTGTATTTGCTCCTGGAGGCAACAGAAAGTCCTGGAGTTTTTTGAATATGGGAGTGACAGGATCAGACCAGTGTTTTAGGAAAATTACTTTAGAGGTTGAATGGAAAATGGATTGGAGTGGGCAGAGACTTGAGGCAGGCAGACCAACAAGCTGGCTATTACAATAATTAAGGCATGGTGTGATGAGGGCTTGCACTGGAATTGTAGTAGTGTCAGAGGAGAGAAGGCGGTATATTCAAGGGATATTACAAAGGTATATATAGAATAAATGCAGGGTAGTTAAATGCCAGGTAGTTAAAGAAAGCATTAGCTGTTCCAGGGGGGTGGAAATGGAAGGGCTTTGTATAAGGTGGTGGTGCTTCAGCTGCGTCTTAAAGGGAGGGATTGTATACGGTGAAAGTAATTGGGGAGTATACTCCCATGAGTGGGGCACAGCTAGTACAAAGTTACTATGATATAAAATTGAGTATTGTGTATGAGGAGTGAGGTCAGTCTGGTTGAACTGAAGAACAATGGAAGAGGAATATTGAATGATTAGCTTTGGGACTACTTTGTGAAGGGCTTTAACAGTCAAACAAGAGAATCTATATTTATCCCAGAGATACTAGGGATCCTTTGAAGTTTATTGAGTAGGATAGTGATAAGGTCAGGCCTGCACTTTAGGAAAATCACTGTGGCAGCTGTGTGGGTGTTGCATTGGAGTGGGGAGATACTTGAGGCAGGGAGACCATTTAGGTCATTGCAATAGTTGAGGTGAGGACTGACCAGGGCTTGAACTAAGATGTCAATTATGTGAGCAGTGAGAAGAGGAATGAATGATTCAAGCAATATTATGGAGGTAAAATGGCAAGATTTGGCAACTGATTAGATATTTGGAGTGAAGGAGATGAATGAATCAAATAAAATTCTGAGGCTATGAACCTGGGAGATTATCAGAAGAGTGGTCCTCTCAACAGAAGTAGAAGGGTTCAATAGTGGAGTGGGTTTTGAAATAAAAATGAGTCCTATTTTAATATATCAAATTTGGGATGTCTGTGGGACATCCATTTTGAAATGCTTAATAGGCAATGGATGATATGGACCCAGAGCTCAGCAAGTAATATGAGTTCAACTTTTTTGGAAAACTAGAAAACCAGTTATTTACTAACGCAGATGCCTGGACAGAAATTGCTGCCATCTCTACCTGTTGCCTCTACTCCTAGATTCCCTGTATTTGCAGTAACCAGCCAGGAAAGCTGATACCACAGACACCTAGACTCTAAACTCAGACTTCATAGGTCTTTAGAAGGCATAGATCAATGTATTCTTGCCTGCGGTATGGTGGGCAGATTCCCTTATACTGACAATTCTGGGTGAATGTCTGTTGAGGGTACAATCTTTCCTCAATCTGTTTCCTTGTACTTTTCCCTCTGTCTACCTCAGATCTCACCCTTCCATACTCCATTTCCTCCTCTGCCCTGATTTCACTGTACCCTCTGGATATACTCCCCATTGAACCTCTGCTCTGTTCTTCATGAATTTCCCTTCTTCCTGGAAATCTTCTCTTTGTACTCTTTCCATCTTCCAGCAGTAGAAGACATTTGCATCTCTCTGAAAGACTTTGCATCCATGGCCACACACTCCAGGACTTTCATTCTCACTGACATATAGGGCCTGGAGAAGGAAGAGGCATACTCCTTGTTCCTCCTCTCCTTCTACACTGACTGCTTATATATCCGACTATTTCCATTCTTAAAAAAACCCCTTCACTAGATGCCGTCAGTTCCTCAAACTACCATCCTCTCTCTAGATCTTCCTTTCACAGCCAGACTTCTAGGAGCTTTTATCTGCACTCACAGTTTCCATTTTGCCACCTACTACTTAGTCCTCAACCCTTTGCTGTCTGGCTTCCAACCTTACCACTCAATCAATCATTCAACAAGTATTTATTAATGCTTACCTACTATGTCACAGTCATAAAAACTTAAATAATCTCTGCCTTCAGTGAACTTACTCTTACTCTATTATGGAAAATGGAAACAAAAATCTATCTCTTTGAAATTTCCACCTATTCATAGACCAAAATTTCATACCATATACCAAGATAAGGTCAAAATGAGTACATGATTTAGACATAAAGGGTGATGTAAGTAAATTTAGGTGAGTGAAGAAAAGATGATTTGTCAGATCCATGAATATGGGAAGAAGTTATGACCAAACAAGAGATAGAGATGCTAATGGGAAATAAAATGGATAATTTTGATTACATGAAATGAAAAAGGTTTTGCACAAAAAAACCCAAAACAAATGAAGCCAAAATTAGAAGGAAAGCAGGAAACTGGAAGGAATTATCACAGCAAGTTTCTCTGATAAAGGCCTCATTTCTCAAATGTATAAGGATCTGAGCCAAATTTGGAAAACTAAGAGTCATTCCTCCATTGATAAATGGTCAAAGGACATGAACAGGTAGTTTGCAGAAGAAATCAAAGCTATCAATAGTCATATGAGAAAAAAATACTCTAAATCACCATTAATTAGAGAAATGCACATTAAAATAGCTGTGAGGCACCATTTCACACCTATCAGATTGGCTAACATGACTGAAAAGAAAAAGGACAAATGCTGGAGGGCTTTGTGGAAAAATAGGCACATTAATGCAGCCTTGGTGGAGTTGTGAATGCCAGCCATTCTGGAGAACAATTTGGAATTATGCCCAAAGGGCTAGAAAACTTTGCATACCCTTTGCCCTGCTAATACCACTACCAGGTCTGTGTCCCAAAAAGATCAAAGAAAAGGGAAAAGGACTTATTTGTACAAAATATTTATAGCAATTCTTTTTATGGTGGCAAAGATTTGGAAATTGAGATGCCCATCAATTGGGGAATGGCTGAACAAGTTGTGGTATATGATTGTGAAAGAATACTATTGTGTTGTAAGACATGACAGATAGGATGCTTTCAGAAAAACCTGGGAAGACTTACATGAACTGATGCAAAATGAAATGGACAGAATAAGAAGAACATGGTACACAGTAACAGGAGTATTTTAATGATGATCATCTGTGAAAGACTTGGCTACTCTGATCGATACAATGATCGAAGACAATTTTAAAGGACTCATGATGGAAAGTGTTATCCACCTCTAGAGTGACAACTGATATATAGATTGCAGCATACACTTTTTTCACTTTTTCTTGCTTTTTTTGATACAGCTAATATGGGAATATATTTTGCATGGTCTAACATGTATAACCAAGGTGTTGCTTGCTTTCTTGATGGACAGAAGAGAGGCTGGATGGAGGTAGAGAATTTGAACTCAAAAAATAAAAAAAAAGTTAAAATAAAACCCTTAAAATTAGATTTCCACCTGCTCCTTTGTCAGTGAATGATAGTATTGTTGATTTTTTTTGTCTTGCATTTCCTAGCAGGGTCCAGGCATAGAATATATTTGAACATAATGACATTTTCTATCAAGTAACAGAGCCTTAGTATGAAAAATCATTATCTTTTCCAATAAAAGTAAGACTAGGTCTCTTATTGATGACTATATTGATTGTTTTTCTTGGTGGAGATGTTAGTCTTTGTTCTTTTTATTTGTATATGTAGCCATAGAATTACAGGGTTTAAAAGCTAGAGGGGAACTTAAAGACCATTTAGTTTACCTTCCCTCCTCCCTCATTTTGGAAATGAGGAAACTAGGGCCCTGAGAAGTTGTCACATGAGTAATTAGTGTCAGAACTAGCAGAAACAGCACTGGTTTTATTGGAATAATCCAGAGATATTTCCACTACTCCATAGAAGAGTCAAGTTTGAGTATCAGTTCTGTCTTTTACCAGCTATATGACCTCAATGGAACCACTTAACCTCTCTCCATTTTTGGTTTTCTCATTTGTAAAATGGGGACAATAATTCTTGCCCCATCTGCCTTACAGAGTTTTTAGGATTATTACATGAGGTAAATTATTTTGTTGTCACAAAGCCTACTATCAATGTAAACAAACTCATATCATATTATATATGAATGTATGTATAAATGTGATCAAAAATGAAGAAACAGAGACAGAAAACTCCCATCAAAGTTTTCCTCTTGGAATGGAAGTGATTCTGGAGTGTCTTGGAGGCTGTGCCAATGGGTGCAAGGTCTTGAACATTATACACAGCCAGAAAGGCTCCAACAAGGGCAAGCCTGTGTGGTGTTAATATGATTAAATATCTCCCCCCCCCCACCCCCATTTAATAGGCCTCAGGTGGAGCTAGTTAAGGGAAGCTTGATTAGGGGAGGCTTGTTTGTAGGCAGGTCCACACCCTTTTGCTGATTAGATGTGAAGCTCTGGGGTCCTAAGAAGAGTTCTATATCCTGAGGGTAGCCATTAAGCTGAGACAGAGAACTGGAAGAAATGGAGAGGCAGAGAGAAAACTGGAAGGGCCGAAAGAGAAACACAGAGACAGAGAGATGGAGAGAGAACTGCAAGGAGAGAGAGAGAGAACTTCAAGGGCTCTCAGAACTGTAAGCTCTCAGAAGTGCAGGAGGAGAGGACACAGGCAAGCAGACAGTTAGGATTCATGAGTGTAAGAGAAGGCCCTAGCAGAGGGGAAGGTTGCAGGATGGCTTGGCTCCTTGATGAGATATTGTGTTTTAATTTCCTTGCTGTTACATTGAAGTGGACTTACTAGTTTTGGGATATAATTGCTGCTATGTCGAATTGGAGTTACTGGTTTTGGGATCTGATCCTCTGGTGTCTGAATAAATGTTTTACTTCTTCTGCCTTCTATATAGAGAGCCTCTTATATTTTGTGATACTGAACTATACAGGCATATTCATGGTCACCATCCATAGCGTGAATCCTTGCCTTACTGATACAGCCTTTTAGGGAATGTATAGCTGTTGTTTGAAGGCCACCTCAGCTACATTCAGAGATTCTATCACCAGATTGGTCATAAGGTGCTAGAGAGGCTGTAATCTGTATGAGTAAAGGGAGTACTTATCGATGAAAGTACATAAATTTGTATCCTTATACTGGTGAAGTGGGCTGAGAGGAAATGTATGTCTGTGTGTGTGTGTGTGTGAGAGAGAGAGAGAGAGAGAGAGAGAGAGAGAAACAGAGAGATAGAGAGAAGCAGAAAGACAAAGAAAAGACAAAGAGAGACAGAAGGAGAAGGGACAGAGACAGAAAGAATAATAGAGAGCATTGTTCGTATTCAAACATAGTCTTACTGGTGATCTCTATGTGCAACTGAAAATATTGATAGGAGTATAGATTGTAGAGGTGGAAGAAACATATAGTACAACTTCTGTCCCTAATCTGGCAAATTATGACATTTGAGATCTGGAGAGGTAAAGTGATTTGTGTTAAATCATACGGGGAGTAAATAGCAGAACTGAATTTCAAAGCCAGGTCTTAGTATCTCCAATTCAGATTTTTCCCAATATAACATATTGATAGGAAACCTGTTTCCCTCTATAGGAAATACACATTCCTTTTTAAAAAATGATCTTCATTGTTACAGAGCCTGTGACTATTTGGAATTTTGTGAGTTAGACTCCCTTAGACTAATGTTGCACATCTGGCTGCTGCTGCTTTTTGCCAGCAGTCCACAACTGTCATGCCTGCTCTGGAATAGCCTTAAAGCTTTTCTTCTAACCTCTTTGTTCATTCCTTCTCTGCTTCTGCTGGATTACTATCCTGCTTCAATTTTTTCTCCAAAAGTGTCCACCCCAGGGGTGGGGAACCCACAGCCTCAAGGCCACATGCTACCTTCTAGGTCCTTGGGTCCAGCCTTTTGACTGAGTCCTAATTTTACAGAACAAATCCTTTTATTAAGGGGCTTTGTTCTGTGAAGTTTGGATTCAGTCAGAAGGCCTCACTTGAGGACCTAGAGGGCCACATGTGGCCTCCAGACCATAGGTTCCCCACCTCTGGTCCAGCCCAACAAATACCATCGATTTATGCTGGCAGACTGGCTGGGCATCCCTCCTACTTTACTGTTGGTTATCTTGCCTTGTAATTTAATGTTCAATTTGGCTCATGAGAGAGTCTGATAAAGGGGTTGGGGTAGCATCGAGCTGTCTATTGCTGCCTGCCACAGACCAGCTTGCAGACGTGGGCAGAGCCAAATGTCAGAAAAAACGATCTCCATATCTTCAACCATCTAGCCCTGAAAGGTATTAACAATAAAAGCAAACAAATGAACAACAATGACAAAAATCCCCCAGAGGCGTTGAAATAGGGTGAAAATTCCATAGATTGAGGAAATAATTTAAAAAAGCTCCTCTCACATTAAATAAAAAGCATATTCTTCTAGTCCTTCATTGTTTTCTCTCATACTGAGCACGTATATTTCTCTTTCTTTCCCCTAAGAAATATTCTAAAGTCCTCTGTGAGTCAGGTGATGCTGATTCACCCTGGGTCAGCATCTCTCTCAGAGGGTGGTGACTAACTGGCTGGATTTTGTTCTTGGCATTGCAGGAAGCTTTCACAGAGGGACAAAAGCACACATTCAGTTCTGTTACGGCCACCACTATCCAGTATAAATTAAGGATTGACTGACAATGTGCCGTGGACATAGAAGGCTTCCTAGAGGCCATAGGGAGCCTGGGTTAAACTGGCTGCCTCTCAGACCCAAATAAATAATAACAAATATTTATTTGTTAAAACATTTATTTGTGAAAAATTTGTTTAAAAAATCATGTTTACATCATGTAGTATTTTACAGTCTACAAAGCATTTTCCTGACAAATCAATGAGGTTGGGAGTACAGCTATTAGTATTCCTATTTTGCAAATTAGGAAACTGAGGCTCAGAAAAGTTAAATTACTTGCCCAGGGTCACACAGCTAAGAAGTGATATGGTCAAGCTCACAGCTGAATCCAGGTCTTTTGGCTCCCTAGATGGTAGTCTTTTGTCATTTCTCTAGAATGTGTAGAAAAGAATAGGAGGATATGGTTGGAGTGGTTTTAATAGAAATAGTCAATGGTCTGTTGATACATAGGACAGAAGTAGAAACTTCTATCATTATCAGGTAAGAACACTGATGGCACTGGGTAATCCTGAAGCTAGAACATTCTGATTTTGTTGGATCTCCTCCAGGCTGGGAACCATGTAATACAGACTCTTGACCTCCTGTTCTATTTCATTTTGTTGTTATTGGTCAGTAGTTTCAGTCATGTCCTATTCTTGCTGACCCCATTTGGGGTTTTCTTGGCAAAAATACTGGAGTGGTTTGCTATCTCCTTCTCTGGCTCATTTTACAGATGGGAAAACTGAGGCAAACAGGGTTAAGTGACTTGCCCGAGGTCACACAGCTAGTAAGTATCTGAGGCCAAATTTGAACTCAGAAAGATGAGTCTTCCTGACTCCAGGCCCAGCACTCTATCTACTGTGCCACCTGGCTACCCTGTCTAATGCATTAAAGCCTCTGTTTTGGTTGTCCGAAGTCAGATTAAGGCAACAGAAACTATTTATTTTGGTTTGTATTTTCCAAGCTACTTTAATTTTTTTCTCTCAGTTTAAGGTTAGCTTGGTAAGAGGCTTTTATGAGGATCATCATATGAACAGCCGAAATAGGCCAGACATTCATTGCCATTTCATTCTGTTCTGTCTGGCTTAGCTTTGGATGACTCATTTGGTTTCCAGCTGGGTACAGCATCTGTTAAATAGTAGCTGCCCTGTGTTTTTTTCAAGACAAAAATCTTTTGATTCCTCCCATTTCTGACCCTAGAAAGAAAAACACAAAACCAAAAACACTTTGGGTTTTGAACTTGGAATGTTTTTGAGTTGACCAGGAACTGCTAATCAACAGCCACAAGGCTTTTGTTAGTGATCTTAATTGGGTTTCTACAAGTAGTAATTTCAAAGGTCATTAATTGGAGTTGTGTGTTACCTTAATGTAGAGGAATTGAAAGCATTCTTCACAATTACTTTCTACTCCATTTTGAGTAGTTGGCAAGATAGGATTCCCTGAAGCTTGTGTAGAGATTGGCAATCAATGATAATTCTTGTTATGTATCAGAGCTGAAATAAACTAGAAGTAGGGAGACCACATAGGAGGTTGTTGCAATATCATAGGTCTGAGGCTGTAAAGGCCTGTACTTGAATGGTAGCAATGAGAACGGAGACAAATGCTCAGATGTGAAAGATCGGGAAGCAGGGATCAAGAGGAATTGTTAACTGACTCGATATGGAGACAAGGGAGAGGAAGCCAAGATGGATTCACCTTTCAAACACTGGGATTCTGGGAGAATTGGAAAGTTGGGAGCTAAGCTAGAGCTCCTTGGCAGCTTTAATAGTTTCAATCCTATACTAGTGGAAATGATTTAGGCCCATCCGAAATGTTCTCTGTTGTGACTAGTACTCTGTCACTGAGTCAGTGGAAGAAACAACATGACATGGATAGAGAGCTAGCTTTGGAGCCAGGAAGACAGGTTCAAGTTTTACTTCTGATACATGCTGGCCATGTGGTTCTGTCCAAGTCACTTAATCTCTCAGGCAACTTTGTAAAATTGTAAGTTGTAGAGAAGGTGCTGCTCTGTATTGGTGGAGTTACATCATGCAGGAGTTCCCTATATCAATGAAATCACAAGTCTAGTCCCTATCCTTCTACAGACATCCATCTATCTATATTTATATTTGTATATTATATTTATCTCACATATATACATGCATATATTTATGTAATACACATATTTTATATAGATTATATAGATTTATATAGATATATGTTTATATAGAGATATGTGTGTAATATATACGTGTATATACATATGTATTGCATAGATATACATATGTATGCATTTTGTGGCATTGTAGAGTTGTAGACAGTAATACTAAGATGGAAAGTCTTTGAGTATAGGATTTGTAATGAATTATATGTGTGATGTCCGTGGACATGTCTAGCTAAGTTCGTAGAGGCTCATTACCAGGTTTACTACTGGGTAGTGGTCTATTCAGCCAAATAAATTCTCAAAGAATTTCTGTCTGACCATAGAAGCATTGTATACTATGTCAATGAAGAGAGCACCCACACTTATGGAATCATGGATGCCTGAAGTGAAATTACCCAAATGTATTCATGTATGTGAATATGTATATGTATATGATTATAGTTATAGAGCTGAAAGAGACCTCAAAGTCCATCTAGTTTAATACCCTCATTGTTAAAAGGAGGAAAGTGAAGCCTAAGGAGGTTAAATCACTTACCCAATGTCACATAGGGAGTAAGTATCAAAGATGAGATATGAACTGAGCTTCTTTAACTCTTCCCACTATGCCACAATACCTCCATGCATGTATCTGCCAAAACATATAGAAATATATAAAAGGTGATATCTCAAACCATATAGGGGAACTCCTTCCATCAAAACAGATTACAGAAATCTATGACTTAACAGAAAATTCCTAGAGTTATCTGAGACAGAGAAGTGGAAAGATTTGACAGGGTCATACAATTAGTAAGTTTCAGAGGAAGGAGTTGAACCAAGACCAGTACTTGATCTATTATAATTATAATACACATACACGCACACATGGCCACACACACACACACACACACACACACACACACACACACTAAGAATTTTATGATATTTTATAGCAAGTGGCAGTTGACTTAATGCTGTGTGTCTGATAAGAGCTTCTTAACCCCAGGTGAATAATCTGAGTTTCATGAGCAAATACTCTTGTAGGTAACCACTTAGAAGCATGGGACCTCTCAGTGGGCATTTAAGGGCTTCTCTGGAGATGAATATTATTTAATCTAGTAATATCAAATAATCTCTTGATAGTCTGATTGATATGAAATTAAATCCAGAAATTAATTTAGTCAATTATCCTTATTTTTACTATTTTGGTGCAGCCC
Organism: Trichosurus vulpecula; assembly: GCF_011100635.1. Lineage (NCBI taxonomy): Eukaryota > Metazoa > Chordata > Mammalia > Diprotodontia > Phalangeridae > Trichosurus > Trichosurus vulpecula. Next base: position 298,277,025 of record NC_050573.1, on the reverse strand, counting down.
AACCATAAATAATGAATATCTTCCCAATGATTTCCTTTTCTTTTATTTCTACAAAGAATGTTTTGTAGTTTTAGGGACATAAGTTCTGAACATGTTTTGGAAGTTTGTATGGATGTGTGATTTCAATGGTACAGGAAACTGCTACTGAAGAAACTACTTCTTCCAGGTCATGTTGGCACTTGCTCTACTATTTAAAGTCTTAGAGAGTTATGTGGGGCATGAAATAGTTAAGTGACTTGCCTAGGGTCACACAACTAATATGTCTCAGAATATTCTCTTGAACCCAGGTCTTCCTGACTCTGAGACTGACTATCCATTGGGCTATGTCTTTTTTTTCTTGGTAGGTTATCTTTCATATGTTTTATGTATTTCATGGTTATTTTAATTGGAATTTACTTTTATTTTCTGCTTTTTTGGTTTGTGACATACACATACACGTAAATACATACATATACAGAAAGGCTGATGATTTATGGAGGCTTACTTTAAAATTTGCTTCTTCACTGAAGTTATTGAATATTTCAATCATTTTTTCATTGAATCTGTTAAGTAAACTATCATATTCTCTGCAAATAGAGTTTTGTTTCCTCTTTGCCTATGCTTATTCCCTCAATTCTTTTTCTTGTCATTGCCGTAGGCAGTGGTTTTTAGAATTCCACCAACAATAGTGGTTATAGCAGGAATATCTGTTTTACGTATTATTTTTCTGGCAAGATTTTTAGTGTTTTTGTCCCAGTATACCTGTTTAAAGATGACCTTGTATTGGTGGTATTGCGCTCTGAACATCTTGGACAAGATCCATAGCCACTCGAAAGAGTTTGACCTGACCATCCACAGAGGAAAGACTAAGGTGATGAAGAATGTGTGTTGCTTAGATCAGAGGTGTCATATCTTAGGCCCATAGATGGCTGGCAACAATCTTCTTGTTGTTCAGTCATTTTTAGTCCTGCCCAACTCTGTGACCCCTTTTTGGAGTCTTCTTGGCAAAGATCCTGGAGTGGTTTGCCATTTCCTTCTTCAACTCATTTTATAGATAAAGAAACTGAGGCAAACAGGATTAAGTGACTTACCTAGGGTCAAACAGGTGGTAAGTGTCCTGGATTTGAACTCATGTCCTCCAGACTCTAGACCTAGTACTCTATCCACTGTGCTAACTAGCTGTTTGCAACACTTCCAAGGGAGGCCCAAGGCATATTAAAATGTAATTGGGAAATATTTAACAAAATAAAGAATTCAATAAAACCCAGATAATGTTACATTTTAAAATAAGTTGATATTCATCCCATAGGGATCCTTATGTATGGATTAGTAGTCCTTTTTTCTATTTGAGTTTGATATCTATCATGGAGAGTGTCTATCTACATGACCTAGGTTGGTGATTTAAATCAGACCTCACAGAGCACGTTGTTTCATAATGCTCTAATACCTTTATTATGCCATATTTTATGTTATAGCTATTTCTGTTGATGTCTTTTCCCCCTTCTAGTCTATAAGTTCCTTGAGAAACATAATAACATGTAGCCATATAGACAAATGTATGATATTTGTCTATCACTGTGAATAGCTGGGATAGATAGTACAAATGGATATGGTGGGCCCATACTTCAACTAAGCAGAGCAGGTTGGGTTGTCCAGAATACTCCCAAACTCCCTTAATAACACCAAACTTCTTGCAGAAATAAAGGCTCATATTTTTAATACAAACATTATATCAGTGTTGTATGGCTGTGAGATACAAAATATAATAGATTCTGAAGAACTGAAAATGCATATCGTACAGAGAACAATGGGAATTGCATGGTGGATACAAGCAGGTTTAGAATAAAATTGATGAGCATCTTTAAAGAGGAACAGGAATAAAAGATATCAGGGAAGAGCATGATAGAATGATAGGAAAGTGGATGGAATGACCATTTAGCAAGTGCAAGGGATGGATGACAGGTGGTTAGCTCATGCTCCACTGGCATCCTCATCATGTCAAAGGAATCTGAGGAAGGCCTGCAGCATTCTGGTCAGACCCCCTGTGGTAGATGTATGGGAAAACATGGGCAGGAGTTGCACAGAATGGGGGAAGGCCTAGATGGGTTACAATCTGAATCACTGGAGGGAGCTTCTGCATTGATGAGATCAAAAATCTATTTATTTAGTCTGTGCAAGGCAAAAAAAAATTTGTGAATTAGTTCCTGTTTTCCCAGAGCTTACATTTAATTGAAGCAATATAGCATGGGTAAAAATAGGTCATTGGAGCAGGGAGAAAGTACTAGGAACTGGGAGGTGGTGGTGGTGTTGATCAGGTGAAAGCTCCTGGAGGATATGACGTCTGAAATGTCTTGATGAAAGAAAAGGATCCTGAGAAGCCAGGAGTACATCACAATGCATCATGGAAGGTGGCCTGTGCAAATTCTCGAAGGCAGGAAATATACAAAGATGAAATTATGAAAGTGTATATATATATATATATATACACATACATATTTATATATATATATATATGTGTATGTGTATATATACGTACATATACACAGTGACACATATGCACATGCAAACTATATTTCTGTTCTTTCTTACAACACACCAAGGATGTTCATGGGTTACCAAAGTATTTCCAACACATTACTTGCTAAACAGTGGACTAAATGAATATTAAAGAGTCAACTGCCTCTTAAATAAAATCCAAACTCCTTCACCTTCACTTAATATTACCATATTACCATAGTTTTATGCTACCACACCTCTCCAAACTCATCTTTAATTTTCCCTGTGCCATTGGGAATACAAATTAAAATCCCAACTTTGTGGGCAGACTTCTTAACATATCTAAGTATCAAATTCTGCAACTGTAAAATTAATGAGTTACAGTAGATAACCACTAAGGTTGCCTCTAGCTTTGAATATATGATTCTATTAAATTTTGTTTTTGTTCAGTTGTGTCTGACTCTTTGTGAGTGCATTTAGCATTTTCTTGGCAAAGACACTGGAGTGGTTTGCCATTTCCTTCTCTAGTTCATTTTACAGATGAGGAAGTGGAAGCAAATAGGGTTAAGTGACTTGCCCAGGGTCACACAGCTAGTAAGTGTCTGAGACCAGATTAGAACTCAGAGAGATGAGTCTTCCTGATTCCAAGCCTGGTGCTCTATCAACTATGCCACCTAACTGCCGATTCTACTTAATACTACTTAAACTTATTGGCTTCTACTCATATCCTAAACTTTCCCACTTCCATGCCTTTGCCCAGACTATACCTCAAGTCACCTTCTCTTGTGTCTTCATGTACTGAAATCATATCCACCTCTGAAGATACAAATCAGAAGCTACTTCTTCCATGAAGCATTCTCTGATTGCCCAGTGCATAAATGATCTTCTCCTCTTCAAACTTGAATAACAATTTATTTGTTCTCTTTGCACTTATCAATTTATTTTCTCTTTTTGTTATTAGTACATATCACCTCCATGATGTCATGGTCCTCTTTGAGAAAGGACAAACAACATATGTCATTATTAATCTACTAAATTGTGAGTTCCACAAAGCCCTCATATTCATTGCATTTGAATTTAAGCTTGAAAGGATTCTGGAAATTGGGGCATTCTGAATAGCCATAAAAAAGAAAGTAGTCCTGATGGGTGAAATTAGCTATTAATGCATGCTACTGAGAGAGCGATGAGTATGGCAATCCTGGCAACATATTTGGAATGTCAGTCCTGCTTCATTAAAAAAAAAAAAACCAGTGTATGTATTTTAACTAATTAGCATTGAGATCCCTCTGAATCCATGAACTGACATGGACATTTCACCACAGAGCTTGGTTATGTGTATCATGAAGGAAAGATGTGTAATTTTCACTGGTACACTCACATTGGCTTTCAGAACATTTTATAACTTTACTAATTACAGACATCTGCACAGTCCTCAGCCTCTGGCAATTAAACTCAAATTGCAGCAATTTGACAAAACCTTGGTGCTAAGAATTAGTTTACCTCTCCATTTCCTCCTTGACTAGAATATATAATATGCTTCATTGATGTGGTAGTGAGACAAAGAAATACTGTGTATATTGGTGAGGGTTTTGGTGTGGATGTCATTTTCTTAATAATTTTCCTTCTTTGCCATTCCCAGGTTTTTTTTTAAACCAAAACATCATCCCTTCACATTCACATTATAATTCTTCTCTCTGTTTCTCTGTCACTGCTTCTCTTTTTCTCTCTTTCTGTCTCTGTCTCTCTTTTGATCAGCAAAACGAATGGGAAAGGAATAATTTTCTGAAGATTCTTTTCCCTCCATTCCCTTCCTCAGTCTCGACTTCTTTCTCTGATTGCATTGGGCCTATATTCAACAACACTTTAATGATACAGTAAGGCAGGGGGAGATGCTCTAGATAATGGAATATTCTAGAAAGTGGAAAGCTCCAAAGCTTTAAAAAAATTCAAGTTGTTGCCAATGGATACGCTTATAAAATAAACGCACATTTCTCTTCCATACTAAAGAAACTGCACTGGGCCTAATTTAACCTTTCCATGATGTAGTGTCATTTTGGGCATTAATTACTGGGCTGGACTATAGTTGTGGATGCTTGTGTAGGCTGAGTAGGTGCTGACCTCAGGAGATACTCAGAACCTGAATTTCTTCAATAAAGGATTGGATGTTAATTTGATCTTTGGTCATCTGTCTCTCTCTCATAAAAGCCAGAGGAAAGACACATGTCTGGATGACCTCCAGGGCAGTGTAACATGGCAGCTTTTCATATAAAATCAATTATTGAATGTAAGGATGAAGCAGCCTTATCCCAGGTGGCTTTTCTCACCTTCCAGAAGATCATCTTCACTTGTTATTAGGTGTGTCCTTTGCCTTGCCGGCACCTTGCTAAATATTATTTATTATTTCTGCATCACAACCAAAATAGGCTCTCTAAATCTCCTTGTCAACTTCAACCCACTCTTTGATCTCTTGGGCAGAATGTTTTTTTTATTATTAGTTATGTAAGAAGAGTATCCTTCACCATTTCAAGAATTTATGCCAGTATATTTACTAGGCTTTCTCACAAGCCTATAAATTTTTCAGTGCTATCAGAAGAGACCTTCAGGAAGCAAAATATCAGGCCATCATTTCCTGCACATTTTCTTTAAAGCATAACTTGCAATAGAATTCGAGGCAGAAATAACACTAAAAACTTCATCTTTAATAATATGATGAGATTGGAAGCCTTGTCTAGCGCAAGCATGGTAGATCAACATGTGCAACTCACAACATTTTATATTCTTGTGCATTGAATCAATGAAGTTAACAGTTGAAGAGAGAAAGTGGTAAAATATTAACATAAACTGACTTTTCCTCAGGTCAGTTAGTCCATCAGGGAGGGTAGTGTAGCTGTTGTAGGGTGGCAGCAGGGTGGTCAGCAGTTATGAGGAGTACAGTGGGCTCTCTCAATGACTGAGACAGCCTGGAGCTGGTACATAGAGAGAAGCAGTCAATCAACAAGCAACAAATAGGTACCTTCAATGTGCCAGGCTGGGTTCTAAGCCCAGGCTTTGCAAAGACAAAAAAAATCTCTGTCTTCAAGGAGCTTGTATTTTATTAAGGAAAATAAAATGTACATATGTAACTAGACACATTTACATCAAAGCAGATACAAGGTAATTTCAGAGAGTAGTCAGTGGTAGCTGGGTGGACCATGAAAAGCCTTGTAAGAAATAGTGTTTAGTTGTTGATCTTTTAAGAAAGCACAGAATTTTAAGAGGTAGAAATGAAAGAGTAAGCATGGAAGACTGCTGTTCAAAATCATTCCATCTATGCAAAGGCATCAAGATAGGAGATAAAATCTTGTGCATGAAGAAAGTATTTCAGTTTTGTTAAATAGGAGAGCACATGAAGGGGAATACTATGTAAGTCTGGAAAGCTAGGTTCTGCCATGTTGTGAATGCAAATGCCAAACAGAAGAGTTTTTATTGGAGCATAGTGAAAATAGGCAGCCACAGAAACTTTAAGAACAGGGAAATGGTGTAGTCAGACCTATGCTGCAGGACAATCATTTTGACAACCTGGTGAGGGAGAGACAAAATACAAGGCTTATCATGATTGGTCTATTACAAGAGGTGATAAGGGCCTGAAGTAAGGTTTTGGTAACAAGGTTAGAGAGAAAAGTGCATTTGTGAGAGATGCTGGGGAGCTAAAATCAACACAACTTGGAGATGTAAAGGAAAGTGAGGGAAAATGAGAAGCAGAGGATGACTCCAGGGTTTCAGATCTGAGTGACTGAAAGGATGGTGCTCTTAACGAGAATTAGGAAAACTAAAAAAAGGTAGCCTATTTGTGGAAACATTTTAAAGATGGTTAGAAATCTGTGGGACATCAAGTTTGAAATGTTCAATAGGCAATTGGTAATGTGGAAATGCATCTCAGGAGAGAAACTAGGGCTGGATGTATAGCGCTGGTTCTTAGCTGTATAGAGATGACTATTGGACCATAAGAGGGCCAGATCAGATCACTAAGAAGCATAGAACCTTGGGGTACATGGATGAGGATTCAGCAAAAGAGTGATCAGACAGTAGGGTAACTAAGACAGAGAGCAATGTTACAAAATCCCAGAGGACTGACTCAATAGGAGATGGAATAAGAAAAGGAGAAGTAAAGCTTTTATTATCACTTCAGATCTTAAACAGCTTTGGTCACTATCTTCAGACAGCAAACACAGCAAGGAAGCATTTACTGACAGAGGCAGAAGGAATAAGGTAGGATTGTTGATGCAATAATGTAACATGACTGTGATGCTCTGGGTCTTCAAGAAGCTTTCTGTGTATGCGTGTGTGCATGCGTGTGTGTGTGTGAGTATGCACACGCAGATATTTGTACTCTATTATAATATATGTATAATCTTTAGCAGTGTCACTTCTGTGTTCTCTGGGGTTATGCCTTTAATAATAGTAACAATTATTATTAAAATAATAAAAATAGCTAACATTTATAGAGCACTTATAACGTGGAGGCATTGTGTTAAGTGTTTTACCATTATTATCGTATTTGATCCTCACAACAACCCTGACAGGTAGGTGCTAATGTTATGTGCTCAGGACTACTCTAGACTGAATTAGTGGTAAGTTGACCGAATACCCAGATGCATAGACTAGTAATATGTCACTGTCTTAGGTTAATCTAGTACCCCAGATTTGTAGTGCCGCTGGGTGGGATGATAGAATGCCAGGCATAAAATCAGGAAGACTCTTCTGGCCTCAGATACTTGTGTGACCTTGGGATAGTCATTTAACCCTGTTTGCTTCAGTTTCCTTATGTGTAAAATAATCTGGAGAAGGAAATGGCAAGTCACTCCAGTATCTGTGCCAAGAAAACTCCAAATGGGGTCATGTAGAAGTTGTATACGAATGAAAAGACTAAACAAAAAGTGTCCCAAATTCACTGTGCTCCATGTTTGAGCTGCTATTCTGAAATCAGAGTCAGAATCACAGAATCAAAGAATTTTAGATGCCGTATATCATGAAAAATAATCCCTTTTCCCACATGTATGATAAGTGTAATGCAGCCTTTACTTAAAGGCTTCAAAGGAGGCTTGAGAACCTAGAAAACCTAGCCTCTCTTGATTAATCCTAAAACCCTGATAGTAAGTAAGTGGTAGTTGTTTCCCTTGGAAAACCAATCTTCTTTTTTTTAAAATATTTTTATTCCATTAAATATTTCCCAATTAGATGTAAAATTTTTTAACAATTTTTTTTTAAAAATTGAGTTCCAAATTCTCTCCCTCCCTCCCACTTCTTCCCTCCATGAGAAGGCAAGCAATTTGATTTTGATTATACATGTAACATCACGCAAAACATTTCCTATTAGTCATGTTGCAAAAGAAATAACAAACAAAATAAAACAATAAAATAAAGTTTAAAAAGTATGCTTTGATCTACAATCAGAGATCATCAGTTCTCTCTCTGGGGGTAGATAGCTTTTTTAATAACAGGTCTTTTGGAATTGTCTTAGATCTTTGTCTTGATCAGCGTAGCTAAGTCTTTCTTTCATAGTTGATCATCCTTACAATATTGCTCTTACCATATGCAATATTCTTATGGTTCTGCTTGCTTCATTTTGCATCAGTTCATATAAGTCTTTTTCTGAAACCATCCTTCTCATCATTTCTTGCAGCACAATAGTATTTCCTCATAATCATATATCACAACTTGTTCAGACATTCTCCATTTGATGGATATCCCCTCAATTTCCAATTCTTTGGTACCACGAAAAGAACTGCTATAAATATTTTTGTACAAATAGGGCCTCTCTCCTTTTCTTTTCTCTTTTTGGGATGCAGGCCTAGTAGTGATATTATGGGTCAGAGGGTATGTACAGTTTTATAGCTCTTTGCACATAATTCCAAATTATTTTCTAGACATGTTAGACTGGTTTATAACCTCGCCAACAATGAATGTGTCCCAATTTGTCCTTAACCTCCCTACCCTCAGCATTTGTTCTTTTCTTTTTCCTTGCTGTTAGCCAATCTGATAGGTATGAAATGCTACCTCAGAGGTCTTTTAATTTTCATTTCTCTAATCAGTAGTGATTTAGAGCATTTTTTCATGTGGCTATTGATAGCTTTGATTTCTTCTTCTGCAAAGTGCCTCTTCATATCCTTTGACCATTTATCAGTTGAGGAATGGCTCTTAGTTTGCTAAATTTGGTTCAGTTCCCTATTGACTCTTAGGACAATGAAAACTTCAAATGCCCTAGAAGAGTGACTTTGTCCTCTCTGTATTCAAATCTATCATGACTCCTACTTATGTAGTGGGAGACTGGCCAATGAGGACCAGTGTTCGGAGCATGCACAGTAGGCTCAGCCTGCTACCAAGCACTGTGGGGAGTTTGATGGACACCTTTTTGGAAGTGCTTGATGACATGTAATGGAAGATCACTGGCCCAACCAGATTCAGAGCATGCACAGGTATTTTGTGACTGTTTCCTGATCATTTATTACATGATAATGAACATTGTTTTAATTGGCTGATGAGCCAGGGTGGAGTGTGCATACAACCTATACCACCTTGCACAACTAGACCAAATCACTTTTTCTTTCCTAGTGGTAATTGAAAGAATAAATGCTGTTAAGTTTTTGGTTAAAGAGAGAAATCCCAGGACCATATCTCTTCACTCAAGTTGCCATATGGTCTTTAAAATGTACAGTTCTGCTGTTTCTTCTCTCTGTTGTAGTCTTTCTGGTTTTTAGGTGAAGCAGTATTGGAGGTAGAACGATGTTGTGAGGTTTTCAATGTCATAAGTGAGCTTGGTGAGAAATAGGCACCACCCCAAAGGCAGACTGAATGACGTAGCCTAGCACGTCTGTGGAAATGCTTCCACTGATAATGTTCCTTCCATTGGCTATGCCTCACCTGGAAGTTAACTAATGGGGGTAGGAACGTAGTGGCCAAGTTCAGTCTGAGCTGACTTTCCCGAGGGACTGAAGTGAAGAAAGGAGAGAATGTGCTCCTGCCTCAAGGTAGGGGGAAGGGTAAGGTTAGTCTGGCATGTCCTATTCTTGAGGAAGTCAGATTGACCTTTTGTGATCACTGCTTCCTCTTTTAGGCATTTACCGTGCCATAAGAAATGGCGGATATGAAAAATTCAGGGAAAAATGGAAATATTTACACAGCACCCTCCATAGTCCCTCAACTTAGTCTTACATGTGAAGATTTGGTTTCTAGATGAGACAACTACTGTTTTCTTACTATCAGGGTTCTAGGATTAACTCATAGAGGCTAGGTTTTCTAGAATTGTTATTCACCATTTCCCACCAATATGCTTCCCATTGATTATTAGCCCTTAATTAGGTTTTCAAAGGTATTTACTAGGTACAAAATATCACCTCCCCAAACTCTTCTCTCCTTGTCTGTGCCTCCTCCTTCTTCCTCTCCTATCCCTCTCCCATTTCTGCTCCTTCTCTTCTTTCCTTCTTTTTTTCCTTTTTCCTTTCTGCTTTTTTCAGTGCCTCTAGCTTTGTTTATTTCAGTCTCTTTTCATCCATGTCAGGTTGCTGGATGATTGAAAGGTGAAATCTCAGAGCTGTCTTTGTTCGCAATTCTCCTAATAATTTAGAATAATAGTTTTTAATATGGTTATTAGTAGTTCTTATGATTGTTAATAGTTTGTAATTCTTTTCAGATTTATTTATTTATATCCTTTGACCACTATCCACTGCAGACTGGCTTTTGTTTTCATGTAATTTGGCTATTTCCCTACATGTCTTGGATAGCAGATTATTATAAGAGATAGTTGGTGCAAAGATTTTCTTAAACCAATCAACAGCTTCCTAGCTACATGGTTTTATTCATGCAAAAAATTTCCCCAATACAACATACTTGCAATGAGCTATATTTTATAGTTTCCTCTGTCCTTCGTTTGGCTAATACTTCTTTCCCAGTCATAGTTACGAAAACACCTTGTAGCCAGAATGGCCTTTGTTTTCTTTGAATGACTCAGCTTACCTCATTGAGCTTCCCTGGACGCTGGGGCTTGCTCTTCCGGGGCAGGACCAGACAACTTCCTGTGTGATGAGTCATGGGGCTGGCTGAGGGGAGGTGTTAATGTCTATGCTAGGGGGAGGGGCCAACTCAGGAACCAATCGGCCCTGGTCATTCGGGCGGAGCTTGATGATGTCAAAAACCCTATAAGAGGGGAGAGGACAGCTTGAAGATTCTCTCTTTCCTTTTCCGGTTGGAGCCAGCGACAGTTACGACAGTTACATCGTCAGTTACAGCGACCGTTACATCGTCAGTTACAGTTGCAGCTCCAGTTGCGGACACAGACACAGCTGAGGCAGGAGCTGCTAGTAGCAGAGCTGATCTACGGGAGGAAGCTGAACAAAGACTTCAGGCCAGTGGGTAATCTTATTACCATCGAGGGGGAAACATGATTTTGCTTTACGCAATCATGTTTCTCTGTAGCCTCCTGGTTACTCTTTCAAAGCGTACTTATTGGGCCTGGAAGATTTGGATCAACATATCAAAATGGGGCTTCTGGTTCATGGGTTGGTTACTGTGGAGCCTAAATAAATGTTTTGATTCTTCTGCCTTCTACTTTGAGAGTTTCTTATATCCGGCGGTTCCGAACCTTTCAGACATGTTTATGATCCTCTTTGAGATTATAAACTCTGTCCTCCTGATACATTTGGCGTCACGAACAGGATCGCTAGGTATAAGATCTCTATTTAGAAGCAGAACAATTTCAGAGGAAGAGATGAATATCCCAGGATGGGAGGATCCATTTTATTCCTCCCTAGCAAAAGAATTGGCTAAAAAAGCTGGACCCTGTGAAAACTGGGAACCAAGGCTACGGAGAGGAGATCCTAGGGATTTGGAAAAGTGTTTACGAGAAGTTGGGACAGATTTTAAAACCCTTGTATAAAGTCACCAGAAAGAAATATGAATTTGACTGGGGACTTGAACAAAGTAGAGCTTTTGAGGAAGCAAAGGCTGCTATTCAATTAGCTCTAGACTTATGGCCTATGCAAAATGGGCCAGTGGAGTTACAAGTGACTGTACAAGATGACTATGCAAATTGGAGTCTGTGGCAAAAACAACAAAGCCGAAGTGTACCTTTAGGCTTTTGGTCAAGGAAACTGCCCTCATCTGGAGTGCAATATACACCTTTTGAGAAGCAGCTGTTAGCTGCATATTGGGCTTTAGTAGAAACTGAGCAACTAACTCTGGGTCATGAAGTGGTATTAAGGCCTGGAATTCCAATTATGACTTGGGTAATGAGTACCCCAGCTTCTCACAGAATTGGACATGCACAAGAGGCAAGCATAATCAAATGGAAGTGGTATATTCAGAATAGGTCCAGAGCAGGCAAAAATGGAGTTTCTGCTCTACATGAATCTGTGGCGAACATTGATACTGAGAGCAATGAAAAGCCCCTTGAATCTAAGCAACAGATGGTACCATCCTTAGTGAAATGGAATAATGGATATGACGGACTAAATGAAGAACAGAAGAAACATGCTTGGTTTACTGATGGGACAGCAAAATATTTAGGACAGAAGAGACATTGGAAAGCAGTAGCCTATAACCCCTGTACAAGGAGAACTCTGGAAAGTTCTGGGATAGGTGGAAGTAGCCAATATGCTGAACTGATGGCAGTGCATCAGGCCATCAGAGCAGAGAAAGGAGGACAGTGTCATATATTTACTGACTCGTGGGCGGTAGCTAATGGATTAGCTACGTGGATGCCTATATGGAGGAATCAGAATTGGGAGATTCATGGCAAACAAGTTTGGGGTAAAGAGTTATGGGAAAATATATGGGACATGTCTTTGGTTACAGATCTGTCAGTTTTTCATGTTGATGCTCATGCAACCCTGACCACACCAGAACGTGAGTACAATGCACATGCGGATCGACTAGCAAAGATTGCTACTGAATGTATTGTCCCTACTCCGACTCCAACTGATGACCCAGCCTTAGCAAGATGGGTCCACCAGACTGCTGGCCATTTAGGGGTCCAGGCCACCCATCGATGGGCACAGGATCGAGGTATCAGTATTTCTCATGCGTTGTTAAAACAAATAACAGAGGAGTGTTGTATATGCCAATTAGAAAAAGAACGAACTCTTCCTAGGATAGTTACTGGAGAAATAGCAAGGGGAAAAGTTCCAGCCCAAATTTGGCAGATAGATTATATTGGCCCACTACCCCAGGATAAAGGATGTAAATATGTATGTACGTGTGTTGACACCTATTCAGGTGTACTAGTGGCTTGTCCTTATAAAGACGCAACTCAGAAAAACACCTGTAAAACTCTAGATATTGTAAGTTTATATTATGGAACCCCAATGCAGATTCAAAGTGACAATGGGTCACATTTCAAGGGCAAAGAAGTGAAAAGATATTGTGTGTTGAATAATATAGAATGGATATATCATATTCCATATTACCCACAAGCATCTGGGCTAATTGAAAGAATGAATGGATTGTTGAAAGAACAGCTGAGAAAATTAAGCTCAAATAATTCATATCGACATTGGAAGGATAATTTGTCTATTGCCTTACGTAATTTGAATAATAGACCCTTAGGGGGGAGTACACCTCTAGCCAGAATGATGACCCCAAATCTGCAGATCAGAGAACAGCAAACATGTGAGATCCAAAACATTGAATTTTGGACTGTGAGGGAAGATGTCCCACTACCAAGTCCAGGAACACCTGGTTCAGCAGGATATGATTTACATTGTATAGAGAATTTTAGGTTAAATAGGAAAGAGATAAGAAAAACCCCTACTGGAGTATGTATGAGAATCCCCAAGAATCATCTTGGATGGATATTACCTAAACCAGGATTAGCGGCTCAAGGAATACATGTATTGGCTGGAGTGATAGATTCTAATTATCAAAAAGAAATTGTTGTGACACTCCAGAATATGGGTAAAAAACCTGTACAATTTTGTAGAAATGATAGGATGGTTCAAGTCATTATTATCCCCTGTGAAAAAATACCCTTTGTGAAAACTGACCCTCCTCCCAAAATAACTACTAGAGGGGCAAAAGGGTCTTGCTCCATTGATAGAATAAAGTCAGGAGCTAAGGTATGGGTAAAACGGAAGCCAGATGATATTCCAAAGGCTGCAGAAGTTATAGCCCATGGGAAGGACAACACTGTAACAGTTGTCTATTCAGGGGAAAATAATTACCAAATTGTACCCCTGAACCATATATTTTACCGTGAATAGGTTATAATAATAGATTCACAGACTATTCTTTTTGTCCTTTGTTTTGGCTAACCTTGTTGCTAGTTTTGTTTCCTTCAGGCTTAAGCACCCTACACTTTCCGGTGACTGCCTAAGCATGTAGCATTCTTGGAATTCCTGCCAGCTCGTTAAAGAAATGACCTCTGGAATGGGACTTTTTGGGGGCAGGGCCATCTCTACATCCAATTTCAGAATGAAGAAGCTATGGAAAATGAGACCTTCACCCCTCACCCCAAGATTTTGAGCCCCAATCGTTCAAGGGGGGTGGAAATGATGATAGTGTTCTGTTTACTTATTTTGTGTTATCCTTGCTGTGTTGTTTTATTGTTATGATATTATTGATCCTATGTAATGGATACAAGGATTTAGAGGTGGACATTTGAATTATTAATAATTATTTTGGGGATGATTGATTGAAGAGATTATTTTGCTGGGATCTAGGGGTGGATCGCATTTGAATCGTTAACCAATGTTTGGGAATGTCACTGAATGATATGTTTTGCTTTATAATGAATGATATGTTTTAGTTTCCTTTGTAATTGGATCACAATGTATGTTCTAGGATACATGGCTGATTAGATTATGTATCCTATAACAAGGGGTGGAGTGTAGCCAGAATGGCCTTTGTTTTCTTTGAATGACTCAGCTTACCTCATTGAGCTTCCCTGGACGCTGGGGCTTGCTCTTCCGGGGCAGGACCAGACAACTTCCTGTGTGATGAGTCATGGGGCTGGCTGAGGGGAGGTGTTAATGTCTATGCTAGGGGGAGGGGCCAACTCAGGAACCAATCGGCCCTGGTCATTCGGGCGGAGCTTGATGATGTCAAAAACCCTATAAGAGGGGAGAGGACAGCTTGAAGATTCTCTCTTTCCTTTTCCGGTTGGAGCCAGCGACAGTTACGACAGTTACATCGTCAGTTACAGCGACCGTTACATCGTCAGTTACAGTTGCAGCTCCAGTTGCGGACACAGACACAGCTGAGGCAGGAGCTGCTAGTAGCAGAGCTGATCTACGGGAGGAAGCTGAACAAAGACTTCAGGCCAGTGGGTAATCTTATTACCATCGAGGGGGAAACATGATTTTGCTTTACGCAATCATGTTTCTCTGTAGCCTCCTGGTTACTCTTTCAAGGCGTACTTATTGGGCCTGGAAGATTTGGATCAACATATCAAAATGGGGCTTCTGGTTCATGGGTTGGTTACTGTGGAGCCTAAATAAATGTTTTGATTCTTCTGCCTTCTACTTTGAGAGTTTCTTATATCCGGCGGTTCCGAACCTTTCAGACATGTTTATGATCCTCTTTGAGATTATAAACTCTGTCCTCCTGATACACACCTCTATCCATCTTCCTCTCATTTTTAATGAAGTGACCTTTTATATTTAAATCAAGCATCCATTTGGAAATTATTATAGTGCTTTAATGAAAATTCCTTCTTTCAAGAGGTGGATGAAACAATGAAGAGAGATTCTTTTCTGGATCTATATTTCATTATAGAGGAAATGAAGGAACATTTGGGAGAAAGTGATAGCTTCACTTGAGAAGTTGTGATAGGGGAGAAGAAAGCCAGAAAGGATCACAATTAAACCCGTTATTTCAAAGGGTTTAGAGAAAGCCTAGAGAGGCTCATAAGTACAAAAACTCTAGAGGAAAAGTCAGCCCAGGGGGGAATGCAATCTCTTTACAAGGAAATTTTAATGCTATGAAGAGATACAATTCTAATGAAGAAAATAAAGGGGTGCTGTCTAAAACACTGATACATAAAGAGCCTACCAACTAACTTAAAGAAAGAGACATAAAATACAGAAATGAAGAGAGATAACTATATGAATACAAAAATGTGGAGCAGTCCTATGAGAATAGTGTCAGAAGAGCTAAAGCATACAATAAGCTGAACCTGGTGAGAAAAGATAAGGATAACAAAGAGATTTTTAAAGCTCCATTTGGGAAAAATTAGGATCAAAGAAGGATAGTACTATGCTTGACTTGAATAAGATGACAACTTAAGACAGAAAGAAGGCAGAGCAGCTGAATTCTAACTTTGCTTGTCTTCTCTTCCTAAGAAGAATGATATTTGGAATGGATAGGATGAAACAAAGATGGTTAATAAGGTAAGGTAAGGAAAGAGCTAATAAGGTAGTACTTAGCTGCCCTTTGTGGGTTTGAGTCACTTTTATCATATGAACCATATCATAAGGTATTAAAAGCATTGGCAGAGGTGACTGCCAAGTCATTGTCAGTAATTTTTGGAAAACTGTAGAACATTCATTATGATGATGATAATGAATGCCAGAGAGAAGGCTTCAGATTCTTTAAAAATGAAGGGGTTTGATAGATGAACGCTAAGGTTACTTCTGATTCTAAATTTGAGTCTATGGTCTTAGGACAATAGAAGAGATATTAAGGTATAGGAGAAGGGAAAATATTTTCATGAATTTTTTTAAAGTGAAGGAGATAGTTTCTGCTAATTATAGGTCAATGAGCTGGAAAAATTTGTTTCTGGAAAAATTCTAGGATATATTTCTAAAGAGATAATTAGTAAACATCTAGAAAAGAAAGCAGTGACCAATCTGACTTCATCAAGAATGGGACAGGCTAACCTTATTTGCTTTTCCCCCACCGAAGCCCAAGACTTCTTAACCTTGGGGTTTGTGGACATATTTTTAAACACATTTTTAATAATTCTATTTAAAAACCATTGATTTCTTTTATAATCTTATATACCTTTTTATGCATTTAAAAATTATTCTGAGGAGGGATCCATAGACTTCACCAGACAGACAAAGGTGCTCACGATACAGAAAAGGCAGCTGAATGATGCCGTTGATCTGCTGGATCTGGGGTTCAGGAGACCTGAGTTCAAATCTGGCTCAGACACGTACTCCCTGTATGATACTGGGCAATTCACTTCACCACTGTCTGCCTCAGTTTCCTCCACTGTGATCCTCCAGTGTGGATCAAATGAGATATTTTTTTGTAAAGCAGTTGGCATGGTGTCTGGCATACAATAGACACTAAATAAGTGCTTGTTGCTTTGCTTCCCCCCAAGGATCTTGGGAACAGAAATAACTGATCAGTTAAATGATATAAAGTTTACATAGATTTTGCAAAATATTTGACAAATTCATACTATTCCCATGTAATAGAGAACTTTGCAAACTAGTACAATTGGGTTGATTCAGAAATGGGACTTTGGCAAAGGGATTGATGATATTTATTTAAAAATTCCTTTATTTATAGTACACCCAGAAACCTTTTCCAGATTTTTTTTTGTTTGAAAGTGAGTTAGGTAGATGGCAAAATGGATAAATGGATTAAGGATGGATTTCCAAAAATGTTAACAAAGAATACTTCTCATATTTCAATTACTGCCTTCCTCACTCCCTGAAGTGATTGGGCTATTGACCCATCTAAGGGAAGTTTTACTTTGCCTTTCCTCAGAAGAGATTGTTGCTATGACCCACCTTTTTTCTTGATAAAGGATTAAGATTTTTTTTTGAGGTCCTTTTGTTTATCCCAGGAAAACACTTGAGAGGAGTGGTTAGTGAAGGACCTAAGTAATGACTGTTATTTTGTAATATTAACCTCAAAACTGTATTTTAACTTATTATAGTCTTTTCCTAGTTCAAATATCCTTATAAATGTTACCTTACATCATCTTGTGGTAGAGAGTCATGTCTGAGGGCTTAATGAGACTATTTTAATTTGGATTTTCTCTACACAAAAATACTTCTATATTTGAATAATGATATATTAAATAATGGAGAAGGTAATAGCAAACCACCCCAGTATCTTTGTCAAAAAAACAAAAATGGAGTCGTGAAGAGTCAGACATGACTGAAATGACTAAACAACAACTACAAATAAAATTGTTTCTAGCAGAGTAGTGCCAAAATGCATAGTGTGATATTAATTTTTTTCTTTGACAATGTGCTTGACAAATATTCTATGCAGATGACACAGAGCTTATCAAATAGCTTATAAACTATCAAATGATACAGAATGATAATTAGCATATTGAATCAGGCTTCAAAAATATCACAAGCTAGAGGTTGAATATAGTAATTCTAGTAAGCAAGTAAGTTAGTAGTGACAAGTATCCTTATTTTTTTTAGTAAATATGTTACCATAAAAAGGAGGAGAGAAGAGTTCAGAAAGTGTGCTAGCTAGAAAATTCTTCACTTGATTGTCAAGCAGAGGAACACAGTGACCAAGGCTAATGCCTTGGAATATAATGGGATTTACTAAATATGAGAGTGACAAATTTATGAACACTACTGATTAAGCAAACCCCCTACTATGCTTTTTGGTGAAATAAGAAGCCTACAGAAGGTTTGGCATGAGGTCTAATTAAGTCAGATCATGCCAAAAATAAAATGGAAAGACAACAAACAAATGAAAAAAGTGGCATTTGAGTCCATTTTCATGGTATAAATGTTGAGAGACCAAGGCCGCAAGCCCCAGGAGTAGATATCTCATGGCCAGAGGTACTGTGCTGCTGCCTCTCGTGGCTTCAAAAGACTCCTGTCCTGTGTTGGGAGGCCAAGGGATCTCCGCTGGCTTTGGGCACCCAGCTTTCTCCCAGCCTGTCTCACTCTTTGGTTCAAAAGTCAAATTTTCTATTCATCTCTGGTCTTTTCATTGAGAAAGCTTGAAAGTCCTCTACTTTATTGAAAATCCAATTTTTGCCTTGGAGCATTATACTCAGTTTTGCTGGGTAAGTGATTCTTGGTTTTAATCCTAGCTCCTTTGAGATCTGGAATATCATATTCCAAACCCTTCGATCCCTTAATGTAGAAGCTGCTAGATCTTGTATTCTTCTGATTGTGTTTCCATAATATTCAAATTGTTTCTTTCTGGCCACTTGCATTATTTTCTCCTTGACCTGGAAACTCTGGAATTTGGCAACAATATTCCTGGGAGTTTTCTTTTTGGGATCTTTTTCAAGAGGTGATCAGTGGATTCTTTCAATTTCTATTTTACCATCTGGCTGTAGAATATCAGGACTGTTTTCCTTGATAATTTCTTGAAAGATGATGTCTAGGCTCTTTTTTGATCGTGGCTTTGAGGTAGTCCAATAGTTTCTAGATTATCTCTCCTGGATCTATTTTCCAGGTCAGTGGTTTTTCCAATGAAATATTTCACATTCTCTTCCATTTTTCATTCCTTTGGTTCTGTTTTATAATATCTTGATTTCTCATAAAGTTACTACTTCCACTTGCTCCAATCTAATTTTTAAGGTGGTATTTTCTTCAGTGGTTTTATAGACCTCCTTTTCCATTTGGCTAATTCTGCCTTTCAAGGCATTCTTCTCCTCATGGGCTTTTTGGAGCTCTTTTGACATTTGGGTTAGTCTGTTCTTTAAAGTGTTATTTTCTTCAGTATTTTTGGGTCTCCTTTAGCAAGTCATTGACTTGTTTTTCATGGTATTCTTGCATCACTCTCATTTCTCTTCCCAATTTTTCCTCTACTTCTCTTACTTGCTTTTCCAAATCCTTTTTGAACTCTTTCATAATTTTCTTGGAGGTTTTTGAGGTAGGCTCTTTGACTTTGTGGACTTCTTCTGGCTGTATGTTTAGATCTTCTTTGTCACCAAAAAAGGAATCTAGAGTTTGAGTTTGAGTCTGTGTTTGAGTCTGAGTTCATTTTTGCTTCCTCTTCATGTTCCCAACCAACTACTTGACCCTTGAGCTTTTTGTCAGGATATGACTGCTTGTAGAGTAGAGTACTTTGTCCCAAGCTTTAGGGTCCAAGCACTGCTGTTTTCAGAGCTACTTCTACTCCACTGTCACCCCAGGCTCTGTCATCGTAGTGCTCCTCCTCCCCCAAGAACTCCCAACCAGGACTGCAATACAGATCCACAGAAGGCACAGCAAGAGAATCTGCCTTTGTACCACAAAGCACTCCTTGCACTCCTGCTCTGATCTGCTGCTAGATTCCTCCCATGGTGTGAGCCAGGGATTTGGGAAGCGGCTGACACTGTGACACCTCCTCCACCCCCAGTGCTGGCAGCCGGACTACTCTGAACTCAGTCCTGCAGTTTCCCTCTAACCTGCTCTTTGGTGTTTGTGGGTTGAGAAGTCTGGTAACTGCCATAGCTCACTGATTCATGGCCCCAAGGCCTGTTCTGGCTGGCTGACTCTGGGTCTGGTATGTCCTGGCATGGCCCATGCTGGGCCATGCTCTGTTCCCAGCACTGTGTGATAGACCCTTCCCGGTGACCATCCAGTCTCTCCTGGGCTGGAGACCTGTTTCCCTCTGCTATTTCATGGCTTCCGCAGCTCTAGAATTTATTCAGAGCCATTTTTTACAGGTGTTTGGAGGGATTTGGGGGAGAGCTTAAGCAAGTCCCTGCTTTCCAGCCCCCATCTTGGCTCCACCCCTAACTGTAGCTTTTTTTTTTTAAATATGTTTATTTAAAATTTTGGGTTCCAAATTCTATCCTTTCTTCCCTTCCCCTCCTCCCCTCTCCCCGAGATGGTGTGCAACTATGTATAACATTTCCATATTAGTAATTTCGTACAAGAAGACTCAAATAAAAGAAAAAAGACAAAGAAAGAAAGAAAATGAAAAATAGCATGCTTCAGTCTGTATTCAAACAATATCAGTTCTTTCTCTAGAGGTGGATAGTATACTTCATCATTAGTCCTATGGGTTTATCTTTGGTCATTGTATTGCTGAAAATTGCCAAATCATTCACAGTTCTTCACGAAACAGTATTGCTGTTATTTTGTACAATGTTCTCCTGGTTCTGTTTACTCCACTATGCATTGGTTCATATAAGTCTTTCCAGATTTTTCTGAAATCATCCTGCTTGTCATTTCTTTTTGGTACAATAATATTCCATTACAATCATATACCATAGCTAGTTTAGCCATTCCCCAATGGATGAACATTCCTTTGATTTCCAATTCTTAGCCACCATAAAAAGAACTGCTATAAATATTTTTGTGCATGTGAGTCCTTTTCATTTTTTAATGATCTCTTTGGGATATAGAACTATTAATGGTATTGCTGGATCAAAATCAGTTTTATAGTCCTTTGGGCATAATTCCAAATTTCTCTCCAGAAGGATTGGGTCAGTTCACAACTCTACCAACAATGTATTAGTGTCCCAGTTTTCCCACATGCCCTCCAGTATCCAACATTTTCCTTTTCTGTCATATTAACCAATCTGATAGGTGTGAGGTGGTACCTCAGAGTTGTTTTGATTTGCATTTCTCTAATCAATAGTGATTTAAAGCATTTTTTCATGTGAATATAAATAGCTTCGATTTCTTTGTAAACTGCCTGTTTGTATCATTTGGCCATTTATCAATTGGGGAATGATTTGTATATTTGTATAAATGTGAGCTAGCTCTCTATACATTTGAGAAAGGAAACCTTTACCAGACATACTTGTTACAAATTCCACCCCCCCCCCGCCAAGTTTTCTGCGTTCTTTCTAAGTTTGGTTGCATTGGTTTTGTTTGTGCAAAATTTTTTAAATTTTATATAATGAAAATGACCCATTTTAGATTTTGTAATGCTCTCCCTATTTTCTTTGGTCCTAAATTCTTCCCTTTTAAATAAATATGATAAATAAACTATTCCATTCCCTCTTAATTTGCTTATGGTATAACCCTTTATTTGTAAATCATGTACCCATTTTGAACTTATCTTGGCATACAGTGTGAGATGTTGTTCAAGTTTCTACATACTGTTTTCTAGTTTTCCAGCAGTTTTTGTCAAATAATGGGTTTTTGTTCCAAGAGCTTGGATTTTTTGGGTTTATCATATACTAGATTGCCATGGTCATTTACTATAATGTAATTTATGCCTAGTCTATTCCACTGATCTACCACTCTGCTTCTTAGCCAGTACCAGATTGTTTTGATAATTACTGCTTCCTAATACAGTTTGAAATCTGGCACAGCTAGATCACCTTCTTTTGCACTTTTATCATTGATTCCCTTGATATCCTTGAGCTTTTGTTCTTCCAGATGAATTTAGTTGTTATTTTTTCTAGCTCTATAAAATGATTTTTTGATACTTTGATTAGTATGGCATTGAATAAATAGACTTTTTAAGGTAGAATTGTAATTTTTTACTACATTGCCTTGGCCTACCCATGGGAAATTAATACTTTTCAATTGTTTAGATCTGACTTTATTTGAGTGAAAAGTATTTTATCGGTGTGTTCATATAGTTCTGGAGTTTGTCTTGGCAGATAGACTCCCAGGTATTTAATATTGTCTTGTTATTTTAAATTGAATTTCTCTTTCTGTCTCTTGCGGCAGGACTTTCTTGGTGATTTATATGGGTTTATTTTGTATGCTGCAACTTTACTAAAGTTTTTTTTTAATAATTTCAAGTAGTTTTTAAGTTGATTCTCTAAGATTTTTCTAAGTATAATATTATATCATCTGCAAAGAGTGATAGTTTGTTTTCTCATTAACTATTCTAATTTCTTTAATTTCTTTTTCCTCTCATTGCTATAGCTAATATTTCTAGTACAATATTAAATAATAGAGGTGATAATGGGCATCTTTGCTTCACTTATGATTGTATTGGAAAGGTTTCTAGCTTATCCCCATTACAGATAATGCTTGCTGATGCTTTTAGATTAATATTACTTAGCATTTTAAGATAAGTTCCATTGATTCCTACATTCTCTAGTGTTTTTAATAAGAATGGGTGCTATATTTTGTCTGAGGCTTCTTCTGCATGTATTGAGATAATCACATAATTTCTGTTGGTTTTGTTATTGATATGATCAATTATGTTGCTAGCTTTCCTAATATTGAACCCACCTGGTCATAGTGTATGATCCTTGTGATATGTTGTTGTAATCTCCTTGTTAGTATTTTATTTAAAATTTTTTCATCAATATTCATCAGGGAAATTGGTCTATAATTTTCTTCATCTGTTTTGGCTTTTCCTGGTTTAGGTATCAGCCCCATATTTGTGTTGTAAAAGGAACTTGGTAGGACTCCACCTATGTTTCCTAAAATTTTATATAGTATTGAGATTAATTGTTCTTTAAATGTTTGGTAGAATTCACTTGTGAATCCATTTGGCCCTGGGGATTTTTTTTCTTAGGAAGTCCATTGATGGCTAGTTCAATTTCTTTGTCTAAGATTCAGTTATTTGTGTATTTTATTTCTTCTGTTAATCTGGTAATTTATATTTCTGTAGATATTAATCCATTTCATTTAGATTGCCAGATTTATTGGAATATAATTGGGCAAAGTAGCTCCTAACTGCTTAAATTTCCTCTTCGTTGGTGGTGAATTCACCCCTTTCATTTTTGATACTAGTAATTTAGCTTTCTTTTTCCTTTTTTTAAAAAAAATCAAATTAACTAATGGTTAATCAATTTTATTGATTTTTTCATAAAACCAGCTCCTAGTTTTATTTTTTAGTTCAATGGTTTTCTTACTTTCAATTTTACTTAATCTCTCTTTCTGATTTTCAGGATTTCCAATTTGGTGTTTATTTGGGGATTTTCAATTTTTCTTTTTTTAGTTATATGCCAAATTCATTGATCTGCTTTTCCCCTATTTTACTGATGTAGGCAATTAGAGATATAAATTGTTCCTTAAGTACTACATTGGCTGCATCCCATAAATTTTGATATGTTGTCTCAATATTGTCATTTTCTTTAATGAAATTATCAATTATTTATGGGATTTATTGTTTGAACACTTATTTTTATTTTTTAGGAAGCAATTATTTAATTTCCAGTTAATTTTTAATATCTCTATTGTCTATTACTGAATGTAGTTTTTATTGCATTATAATCTGAAAAAGATGCATTTACTATTTCTGCTTTTTAAATACCTGTGTATTGCTGAGAAAAAGGTATGTTCCTTTCTATTTCCACTCAATTTTCTCCAGATAGCTATCATATCTAACTTTTCCAGAATTTTATTTTCCTCTTTAACTTCTTTCTTTCTTTGTCTCTCTCTCCCTTTATTTCTTCCTTCCTTCCTTCCTTCCTTCCTTCCTTCCTTCCTTCCTTCCTTCCTTCCTTCCTTCCTTTTCTTTCTTTTTTTCTTTCTTTCGGTTAGATTTATCTAGTTCTGAGATGGGAAAATTGAGATCACCTACTAGTATAGTTTTATTGTCTATTTTCTCCTGTAACTCATTCACCTCCTTCAAAAATTTGGATACTATAACATTTGCTGCATATATGTTTAGTATCTATATGACTTCACTGTCTATGGCACCTTTCAGCAAGATAGAGTCTCTTTCCTTATCTCTTTTAATTAGATCTATTTTTGCTTTTGGTTTGTCTGAGATCACGATTGCTATCTCTGCTTTCTTTGCTTCATTTGAAACAATAAATTTTACTCCACCCCCTTACATTTACCCTGTGTGTATCTCTCTGCTTCAGATTTGTTTCTTTCAAATTTGTGTTTTGCAAGATTTGGTTTTTTAATCCATTTGCTATCCACTTCTGTTTTATGGGTGAATTCATCCCATTCACCTTTATAGTTATGATAACTGTGTATTTCCCACCATGTTATTTTCCCCGTTTTTATTCCCCTCTTGCTTTTACTCCTGCCCCCACCTTTTCCCTGCTCACATATGTTTTACTTCTGATCACCACCTTCCTCAACCTACCCTCCCTTTTATCAATCCCACTTCCCCTTCTATTATCTTCATCCCCTTTTATTTCCTTATCAAGTAAGAGAGATTTCTATATCCACCTGAGTGTGTCTGTTATGCCCTCATTGAACCAATTTTGATGAGAGTAAGATTTAAGCTTTGCTGGCCCTTCTGGCCCCCCATTTCTCCCTCAAATATAATAGAACTTTTATACCTCTTTTATGTAGGATAATCTACCCCATTTAGTCTGCCCTTCTTTTTTCTGTTGCATTTTCTTTCTCACCTCTTTTTTGGGAGGGTAATATCCCATCAAAGCTACCTAATATTCATACCCTCTGTTTTTATATACTCCTAGTTGTTCTTATAGTAATAAAGTTCTTAAGAGTTACAAATATTATCTTACCATACAGAAATATAAACAGTTTGACCTTATTTAATTTCTTATGCTTTCTCTTTCTTTTTTCTTTTTTACCTCATTATGTTTCCCTCAGGTCATGTATTTGGAGATCAAATTGTTGGAGGTGGGTCCTTGCTGTGCCCCACAGACATCTTACTTGCCTAGGGGGGCTGCTGGTTTGTAGGAAGGCAGGACTTAGCTGGTAGATTGCCCCAGTCTCAGAGCCTTACTTCTGGCTTCCTTCTGTGAGGCTGGCTGGCTGGCTGGCTGTTGCCGCTCCTACTTCTCTTGGACTTCTATCCTCTCTCAGCTCAGTGAGACTGACCTTTCCTGCCATGCTGGTAAGGTGCCTCCCTGATCCTAGATCAATTCTAATACAGTTTTCTAGTTGTTTGGGGCAGAATTTTGGAGGGCTTCAGAGAGTTCCTTCCTCACTCCTCCATCTTGGCACTGGAAGTCCCATAGCTTTGACTATATGGACCTTTGTTAGTAAGGTGTTATCTCTATATTTTGGTATGCTGTCCAGATTTGACATAGCTTTCTTTCTAAGGAGCAAGTGTCCTTTAATTTCATGGCTCCAGTTGCTGTCTGCAGTGATCTTTGAGCCCAAGAATATAAAATCTGACACTGCTCCTTCTATTTGGTAAGAAGTGAAGGACCAGTTACTAATATCACCTAATTCACAGTGTTGTTCTGAGGATCAAACGAGCTCACAGATATAAAGTTCTCTGGAAATCTTAAAGTGTTGTATAGATGCTATTACACTGTATGCTAAGATAACCTCTAAACAGGTATATGATTTAGACATAGAGGGTGACATTGTAAACAAGCTAGAGGAACAAAGAAGAAATTACCTTTCTGACCTATTAATAGAAAAAATGTTCATGATCAAACAAGGAATAGAGGGGAGCACAGAAAATAAAATGGACAATATTGGCTACATAAAATTAAGAAATGTTTGCAAGACCAAAGCTAATACAGTTAACATTAGGAGGCAAGGGGGCAGTTAGGTGGTGCAGTGAGTAGAGCACCAGCCCTGGAGTCAGGAGGACCTGAGTTCAAATCTGGCCTCAGACACTTGACACATGTACTAGCTGTGTGACCTTGGGCAAATGGCTTAATCCCAACTGCCGTGCCAAACAAACAAACAAAAAGAAAAGAAAAACATTAGAAAGGAAGCTTGTAACTGGAAAAAAAAATCCTTGCAACATGTTTATCTTGTAAATTAAGTCTAGTTTGAAAGATCTGTAAGAAACCGATTCTGGTTTTTAAGAATGAACAATTTCCCAACTGTACATGGGTCAAATGATATGAAAGAGTAGTTTCAGAGGAAATAATCCATGTGATCACAGTCATATTAAAAGTGATTGAAATCACTTATAATTAGAGAAATACACGTCAAAGTAACCCTGAAATTTTGCCTTACTTCTAACAGATTGTCTAAATTGGCAAAAAACAAAAAGAAAATTACAAATGTTGGTGGTGCAATGGGAAAAAAGGTTGTTGAGGGTTGAAGGAGCTGAGGTCCAGGAACCCCAAGACTCAAGTTCCTAGATGGGGTCGTTGAGGGGGAATGCCCCTCAAGGACCTGAGTACTGGAGAAGGTGGGGGCTGTCCCGAATGAATTCATGATCTCAGGCATTCTTTAAGTCAAGGTGGCAAATATTTATTACACTTTACAGTTGGTAGGAGTTCTTAGGGAACCTGCAACCTTACATGAGTGTGGGAAAGTTTAAATGTGAGATTTGGGAGTGAAACCTGTCAATTAGGTGTTTTGGGGTGGGATTAGGGAGTGGTTAAGGGCCAGTCAGTTCTTAAAGGAATGTGCACTTTTTGTATCTACTGCACAGGTATCTTACACAGAGTTCCCTGGGAAATACCCTAAGGTGGGGGCTACCTGGAGGTGGGGTTTTGATTGTGAAACATCACTAAATCAACCAATGGTCAGGGCTGACTGGAAATATCCAGGTGGCTTCCATCAAATGTCTTGTTAGACAAGATGAATGTAAGGGAAGGTGCATATCAGTAAGGTCAGTAATTAGTAAATATTGTTATGTCCCAGTGCATGGTCAATTAGCAATACACAGGGAGTCAGACCAACAAATTCTATATGTGCAGTTGGCCACAGTATCAGGAGGAGAGGTAAGTGTTTTGCTAAGGTATGCTGCCCTTGAACTGGAGAGGAACTGCTAGGGTCAATGTTTTGAAGCTAGGGAGAAATGTGATTTTAGAACTGGATATGATTTTGGAATTGGGGTCCAGACACAGGCACCCAAGCAGAGGCTAAGGAGAAATGTTAGAATTAGGGTCCAAGCACCCAAGCACCCCATCAAGATCACATTGATGTGTAGTTGGTGGAGCTATGAATTGGTCTAGCCATTTGGGAAAACAATTTTGAATTGTGCCCATAAAGTCATCAAATAGTACATATTCAGAAATACCACTACTAAGCCTATACCCAAACAATATCAAAGAAGAGGAAAAGGTCCCACATGTATAAAAATATTTATATCAACTAGCATTAGAAATGAAATAAATGGTTTCAGTGAAACCTAGGAAGACATATATATAAATTGATGCTAAGTGAAGTGAGCAGGAGAATAATTTGTACAATAACAACAGCACAATAAAAACAAACAACTTCAAAAACTTTAAGAATGCTGATCAATGTGGTAGATAGCTATGATTCTAGAGGATTAATTCTCCTACTGAAAGTGGGACAATGGCCTAAGTGTGCAAACTGGGATATTTTTTTTAATATTGCCAATTCAGGAATTTGTTTTATCTGACTATGCATAATTGTTATAAGGCTTGTATTTTTCACCTTTTTATTTTCAAGGGGGAGTGGAACAAATTCAATTTTTGTGAATTGAAAAAATAAAAAAATTAAAATAGTAATGAAGTGCCAATTCCATTATGCTGAGTTTATATGACTAGGTCTCACTAAACTCTAGGAAGTTCAAAGAGAATAATGGGGTTTAGTCAGATGACAGGGATCAGAGATTATATGTTATATCTACATTCACATTATTTCTATATCCACATGGCTTTTGGCAGTGCTGCCTCGTAGAAATAGACCAATTTGAGGGCTAACTCTGAGAACTGAGGTAAATATAGAACTTAGAGTTTCTTCTACTCCTTGGATCATATTCAGATTACTAAAGTGAGTGTGAGATACTCCAAGACCCAGCTCCTCAGAGATAAATAGGACCAGATGGATTGCTATCAATGGTAGCTGATGGTTAAACTTATGTAGGATTGTACATAGAAGGGTGAAATGGAATAGTTAAGGCAAGTTGCGAAAGAATACAGAAACAGATCTAAGAATCTAAGAAAAATCTAAGAATTATTGGTCAACTTGAAAGCTATCATGAGAAAAAGAGCCTTGACATCATCTTCCATGAAATCCTTAAGGAAAATTACCTGGAGGTCCTACAACCAGAGGGTGAAATTATCATTGAAAGAATCCATCAATCAACCCCTGAAAAAGATCCCAAATTGAAAACACCAAGAAATATTATAGCCAAATTCCAGAACTACCAGGTCAAGGAGAAAATACTGCAAGCAGCCAAAAAGGAGCAATTCAAATATGACAGAACTACAGTCAGGATCATGCAGGATCTTTCAGCTTCTACATTAAATGACAGGAGAAATTGGAATATGATATTACAAAAGGCAAAGAGCTTGGACTACAACCAAGGATCACCTACCCAGCAAAACTGAGCATAATTCTCCAGGCAAGGAAATGGACGTTCAATGAAATAAGGGAATTCCAGACCTTCCTGATGAATAGGCCAGAGCTCAATGGAAAATTTGATCTCCAAATACAAAACTCAAGAGAGACATAAAAAGGTAAATGGGGGAAAATCCCCAAGTTAATCAATAAGGCTAATTAGGTACATCCTGATATAAGATTATTTTGCTTTATATATGTTTTATATATATGTAAGTCTTGAGAACTGTAAACTTATTATGACAATTGAAAGGGATATTTATAGACAGTGGGTATCAGTATAAAACAACCAATATAATGATAAAAATATAATTAAGAGATATAAAGGGATGGTTCTGGGAGAAGAGGTAAGGAGGTAGTAGAAAAGGGTAAATTATACCACATAAAGAGGCCAAAACACATTGTAGTAGAGGGAAAGAAGGGAGAGAGAAGAGCAGTATTTGAGCTTTACTCTCATCAGATTTGGTTCAAAAAGGGAATAACATACCCTGATAAGTATAGAAATCTAACTTGTCTTACAGGCAGTAGGAGGGAAAAGGGGAAAAAAGGGAGGGGGGTGGTCAGAAGGGAGGGAAGAAGTAGCAAGGGGAAAGCAAGGAAAGATAAGGGAGGGGAATGAAGAGGGAGGGTAAATTGAGCAAGGTGGCAGGCAAAAGCAAAACTGTTGAGGAGGGGAAAGGGAAAGGAAAGGGAGAAATAAAAACATAAACAGGAAGGAAATAGGATGGAGAAAAAGACACTGATAGTAATCATAACTTTGAATGTGAATGGGACGAACTCTCCCATAAAACAAAAGTGGATAGCAGAATGGATTAAAAACCATAATCCTACAATATGCTTTTTACAAGAAACACATTTGAAACAGGGGGATACACATAGCATAGTGTAATGGTAAAAGGCTGGAGTAAAGTATACTGAGCTTCAGCTAAAGTAAAAAAAGCCAGGTTAGCAATCCTAATCTCAGACAAAGCAAAAATAAAGATAGATCTAATTAAAAGAGATAAGGAAGGACACTATATCCTGCTAAAAGGCACCATAAACAATGAAGCAATATCATTATTTAATATATATGCACCAAGTGGTATAGCATCCAATTTCTTAGAGGAGAAGTTAAGGGAGTTACAGGAAGAAATAGACAGCAAAACCATACTAGTGGGGGACCTCAACCTCCCCTTCTTTGAACTTGATAAATCTAACCTCAAAATAAACAGGAAAGAAGTTAAAGAGATGAATAGAATTTTAGAAAAGGCAGATATGGTAGACCCCTGGAGAAAACTGAATGGAGATAAAAAAGAATATACATTTTTCTCAGTGGTACATGGCATATACTCAAAAACTGACCATGTACTAGGGCATAAAAACCTCACAATCCAGTGCGGAAAGGCAGAAGTAGTCAATGCATCCTTCTCAGATCATGACGCAATAAAAATTATTTGTAATAAAGGACAATGTAAAGATAAACTAAAAATTAATTGGAAACTAAATGATCTAATCCTAAAAAATGAGTGGGCCAAACAACAAATCACAGAAACAATTAATAACTTAATTCAAGAGAATGATAATAATGAGACAACATACCAAAACTTATGGGATGCAGCAAAAGCAGTTCTTAGGGGAACTTTCACATCTCTAAATGCTTACATGAATAAAATAGAGAAAAAGGAGATCAATGAATTGGGCATGCAACTGAAAAAGCTAGAAAAAGAACAAATTGAAAATCCCCAATTAAATGCAAAATTAGAAATACTGCAAATCAAAAGAGAGGTGAAGAAAATTGAAATCAAGAAAACTATTGAATTAATAAATAAAAACAAGAGCTGGTTTTATGAAACAACCAATAAAATTGATAAACCTTTGGTCAATTTGATTAAAAAAAAGAAAGAAGAAAATCAAATTACCAGTATCAAAAATGAAAAGGGTGAACTCACCTCCAATGAAGAGGAAATTAAAACAATAATTAGGAATTATTTTGCCCAATATATGTCCATAAATTTGACAACCTCAGGGATATGGATGAATATGTACAAAAATATAAATTGCCCAAGTTAACAGAAGAGGAAGTAAAATACCTTAATAACCCCATCTCAGAAAATGAAATTGAGCAAGCCATCAATGAACTCCTGAGGAAAAAATCTCCAGGGCCAGATGGTTTTACATGTGAATTTTATCAAACATTCAAAGAACAACTAATTCCTATACTTTATAGACTATTTGGGAAAATAGATGAAGAAAGAGTCCTACCAATTTTTTTATGATACAAATACGGTACCAATACCTAAACCAGGAACAGTCAAAACAGAGAAAGAAAATTATAGATGAATTTCCCTAATTAATATTGATGCAAAAATTTTAAATAAAATACTAGCGAAAAGATTGCAGCAACTTATCACAAGAATAATACACTATGACCAGGTAGGATTTATTCCAGGAATGCAAGGCTGGTGCAATATTAGAAAAACTATCAGTATAATTGACCATATCAACAACAAAACTAGCAGAAATCATATGATAATCTCAATAGGTGCAAAAAAAGTGTTTGACAAAATACAACACCCATTCCTATTAAAAACACTAGAAAGCATAGGAATAAAAGCAGCCTTCCTTAAAATTATAAATAGCATCTACCTAAAACCATCAACAAGCATTATTTGTAATGGGGATAAGCTAGATGCATTCCCAATAAGATCAGGGGTAAAACAAGGATGTCTATTATCACCCCTATTATTCAATTTGGTGCTAGAAATGTTAGCTGTAGCAATAAGAGAAGAAAGGGAAATTGAAGGAATTGGAGTAGGCAAAGAAGAAATTAAATTATCACTTTTCACAGATGATATGATGATTTACTTAGAAAATAATAGAGAATTAAGTAAAAAACTAAACGAAATAATAAACAACTTTAGCAAAGTTGCAGGATATAAAAGAAACTCACATAAATCCTTGGCATTCCTATACATTACTACAAAGCCCAACAGCAAGAGATAAAAGGAGAAATTCCATTCAAAGTTACTGTAGACACTATAAAATATTTGGGAGTCTATCTGCCAAGACAAACCCAGGGCCTATGTGAACAAAATTATGAAACACTTCTCACACAAATAAAGTCAGATATAAATAAATGGAAAAATATCAGTTGCTCATGGCTAGGCCAAGCTAGTATAATAAAAATGACAATTTTACCTAAATTAATTTACTTATTCAGTGCCATACCAATCGAACTACCAAAATTATTTTACAGAGCTGGATAAAATAATAACAAAATTCATCTGGAAGAACAAGAGGTCTAGGATATCTAGGGAATTAATGAAAAGAACTGCTAGGGAAGGTGGCCTAGCCATACCAGATATTAAACTGTACTATAAAGCAGCAGTCATTAAAACTTCCTGGTACTGGCTAAGAAACAGAGTGGTGGATCAGTGGAATAGGTCAGGTACACAAGACACAGTAGTCAATGACTATAGCAACCTACTCTTTCATAAACCCAAAGAATCCAGCTTCTGGGCTAAGAATTCACTATTTCACAAAAACTGCTGGGAAAATTGGAAAATGGTATGGCAGAAACTGGGCATAGACCAATATGATACACCATATACCAAAATAAAGTCAAAATGCGTTCATGATTTAGGAATAAAGGCTGATACTATAAGCAATTTGGGAGAGCAAGGAATAGTTTACCTATCAGATTTATGGAAAAGAAAAGAATTCATGACATAACAAGAGATAGAGAGCATTACAAAATGCAAAATGGATAATTTTGATTGCGTTAAATTGAAAAGTTTTTGTATAAAAAATGCCAATACAACAAAGATTAGGAGGGAAGCAGAAAATTGGGAGAAAATCTTTACAACTAGTGTCTCTGATAAAGGCCTCAATAGGAATACAAGTCACTCCCCAATTGAGAAATGGTCAAAGGATATGAACAGGCAGTTTTCAGAGGAAGAAATTAAGGATATCTATAGGCATATGAAAAAACGCTCGAAATCACTACTGATTAGAGAAATATAAATCAAAACAACTCTTAGGTACCACATCTCTCCTGTCAGATTGGCTAAAATAACAAAACAGGAAAATGGTAAATGCTGGAGAGGATGTGGGACACTGTTACACTGCTGGTGGAGTTGTGAACTGATCCAGCCCAAAGGGCTATAAAAATGTTCATACCCTTTGACCCAGCAATACCACTTCTAGGGTGGTATCCGAAAGAGATCACACAAGTGGGAAAAGGACCCATATGTACAAAAATATTTTTAGTGGCTCTTTTTGTTGAAGCAAAGAATTGGAAATCAAGGGGATGCCCATCAATTGGGGAATGGCTAAACAAATTGTGGTATATGAATGTAATGGAATACTATCATGCTATAAGAAATGGGGAAGATACTGACTTCATAATAACCTGGAAAAACCTATACAATATAATGCTGAGTGAGCAGAGCAGAACTCATAGAACATTATACACAACCACAGATATATGGATTCTCTGATGAATAACCTTGATAGACTTAGCTCTTCTCAGCAATACGAGGTTGAAAGACAACTCCAAAGGACTCATGTGGGAGAGAGATATCTACATCCAGAGAAAGAACTATGGAGACAATGCAGATTGAGGCAAACTGCTTGCTCTCCTTTTTTTTCTTTTGCTTTTTTCTCTCTCTCTCTTTTTTTTTGTTTCTTCTTTCACATGATTCATTGCATTGGTAATAATTATTCTTTCCAACCTTACTATTTTGTAAATAACTTCAATGTGAAGTTATATGTAGAAGATATATCAGATTCCATGCTGTCTTGGGGAGGGAGCGGTAAGAAAATCTGGAACTCAGGATCATGTGGAACTGAGTGTTGTAAACTAAAAAAAATCTTAAAAAAAGAATAAAGAAACAGATTCAACATTTGAACTCATAACTCCAAACATTTAATTCCACATTTGTGGGTTATCATGAAGCTAAAGGATTCAGGGTCACAGAGTATGTATTTATCCAGAGATGTGTTGGTTAGCAATCAAAAGTCAGGACATATTTATAAGTTCAATATGCATTGATAACATTTTCTCCATCCGTTCATTGTCTAGAAATCAGCAAAACAATAAATCAAGCCCTGAATGAATGTGTTTTTGCTAATTTCTGATGTGTAAATGCTCACACTGAAAATTTCACATTAACTCTGACAAATAAGTTTCTCTATATAAGCTCTGTCTCAGCTGGTTCTAGTATTCGTGGATCTATCTCAGCAGAAATATAACAAAATTTTATTCAGGGACAAAAAGAAGAAAGTAAGGGTAGTTATTGAGAAAAGAGTCATGTGTCTCAGATATTTCAGGTTATCCTACACAGAATATTGTAGTAGGTCAAATATAATTATGCTCTTAAGATATGTCTCTACATCACTGAGTGGGATTGCATCTTATCCTTTGAATTTACATATGCTATTTACAGTTAGAGACACATGTAAGTCAAAACTGATCCTAACTTAATATCATTAGGCCATAGATTTAGAGGTGTGAGCAATCACCACATAATTGCATTCCCCACATTTTTCACATGAGAAAACTGAGATCCAGAAAGTTTATGATTTTTCTGAGGTAACCCAGTTTGTAAATGGCAGAGGCAGGATTTAAACCCATGTCCTTTGACTCCAAATCCTTCACTCTTTTCACTACATCATACGGCCTATTTATAGAAAGGAATGAGACATGAGCTAGATTTTTTATTCACAACATCCTTCCTTCTTTTCATCTACATCATCTACATCTTTTCATCTACATCTAACCAAAGGCAATGATAGAATTCAGTCAGCAGGCACAAAGTACTTGTAGCAGGCAAGGTACCATAGCAAAAGGAAATGAACACTAGGCTGAGAGTCATAAAATCTTGTTTCAAGACTTGGCAATTGGTCTTAATAGCTATGTGACCTTGAGTAAATAATTTAATTCTTTCCGAATTTGTTTATTTGAAATAAATAAAAATAACAGTGCTACCTTCCTTCATATTATGGTTTTTGTGAGGAATGTCCCTGGCAAGCTTTCAGTGACCATTTGCATATGAATCACCAATGATGACTTACTAAAGTCTTTCCTTGTTGCCTTATCACAGTGTGGAGATGGCTTTAGGTTCTCACTATTATACCAGTGAAGCATAGCCTCTGGCAGGTCCTGCCTACCTGGTAGGATTTCAAATATAGGCGTAGTGAAGGACAGTTGCTTGAGGATGAGTCTAAGTTTAGAAGGGTGTGTCACAAGGTTGACTGCAGGGTGATGAAATTTTTGCTCATAGCAACTCTCAATGACATCTTCTAAGACATACAGTTGTTATTTTCAGCTGCTCAGATGAAATTGCAGATCTTTGAAGTTTTGATGTGGTTAAATTACCTCCCTCCTCAGTTACAAAGAGCAACGATCTATGGGGCCGCTGCGGATACAATATGGAAAGGTGTAGGGAGAACCCAGAGTAAGGGAAACAATCAACCAACAAGCATTAACGAATACCTCCTGTGTGTTAGGCACTGTGCTAAGAATTGGAGAAATACAGACCAAAAGGAAAGTGGTTGCCCTCAAGAAGCTTACTTTCTTTTGGAGGGAGACTACATGTAGGTAGTAAGGCATTAAAGGAAAACACTTCCTTTGTAGTCTGAAGCCCTTTGTTAGAATTCTGGCCCAACCCTTGCTACAGGCCTGATCTTAGGAAAATTGTCTTATCTCTTTGAGCTTTAGTTTCTTCACCTTCATTTTACTCTGTATGAACCTTGTAGGCATTAATCTACATACATAATGTCTCCTCCATTAGAATATGAGCTCCATGAAGGTAGGAACTCATTTTGCCTTTACATTCAGAGCACTTAGCACAGTGTCTGCCACATAGTATAAACTTAATGAGTGCTTATTAATGGATTAATCAGTAAAATGAGGGCCAGATAACTTCTAAGATTCCTTTTAGTTCTAAATCCCTGTGGTCTTTTATTTTAAGTATGTGCGATTATGATTCTGAATAGCAGCCAAGAATTATTGCTTCAAATGACACAACACTAATGAACTAGAGATTCTTTAATAATCTGGGACATGACTTTTCTCATATTTTCTGATCTTCCTCCTTTTTCTCCCTGAATACAAATTCAACATAGTCATGATATAAGAATTTTCTTTCTATGAATTCAGGCTTTACATCCTTGTGGTACATGAATAAATATAATTTAGCCTTTTTATGGAGACTTGGGTTAATGCTAGCAGAAGCGATTAATATGGCATATGACTCAGTGATTAAAAAAGGCACGGTATGGTGGGAGAGGATGACTAATACTTCCACTTTCTAGTGTGAGTACTGCAGCTTTGTTGATGAGAAGCAGTGTGACATAGTAGACAGAGTATAGTACCTGGAGTCAGAAAGAGCTGGGTTTAACTCCCATCTCTGACAGTTACGAGTTATATTACAGCCTCTATGAGCCTTGGTTTCCTCATTTGAAGACAAGGTAGTATTACCTGTAATTGCTTCCTCACCATGTGGTAGTAAGTCTCAAATGGGATAGTCTGCAAGGGACTTTGTAAACTATAAAGTGCTATATAAATATCAGTTATTATGATTACAGTACAGGATGTGACCCAGTAGCATGCTGGGAAATGTTTCATGTACAGCTCTTTAAAAAAAGTACACACAACAACCTTTTGCATTTAATCTGCATCATTAACATTTTCTCCATCACTTTCCTAAGTCGAGTCAATCAACAAAACAATAAATTGAGCCCTGATTTGTAACATTTGCTGATTTCCAAGGTTTAAAGGATTACTCTGAAAATTTAGCAATGGCTCTTGGGAGTTGGCTTAAGTAGGGTCCAGTACACTCCTGATTATCACAGTAATTTCACCATAAAAGATTTTATGAAGATAGAATTCCTGTGGGTTCCTCATCTCTTGATCTAGATGCTCTTACTTATTACCTTCTTCTGTTGCCATTCTTTAACAGAGACATGGTATATTCATGAAAATGCATTATTTGGAGGACATAATGGTGGAAGCTCAGACAAACAATGCTTGAAAGAGTGAATACCAAAAAAAGAGACAGTATCCTTTGCCAAGTGTCAGCTCTACACAAAGTTCCATTCTTCCCAGCAATGGTGCCTGACTTTAATGGGAAGGATTATTCAATGCCACGTGTCTTTCTTTTGGATTCAAATCAAAGGGAAAGACATGAGGAAATTTGTACCAAATATGCAAATGAGCACTTCCAAGATGAAGTGATAATGGAAGATGTCAGAATACTTTTGCAAATGAGAAATTAGCTCATTACTAGAGTAATCTATAAAACAGTATGGAAACATCTCCCTTCCCATTTGCCTTAACCATGTAAGGCTAGCATCGGTTTCATTTCCTCTTTGCTTTTCATCAGATTCTTTTTCATCTTCTAATTTCACATGTGAATAACAAAAATTTGCATGAGGGAACTAAGAAAATTCAAAGCACTTGCCTAGGCTCCACGTCCATAAAAGATTTAAAAAATAAAGTGTTAAGATTCTGATCCTTTTTCTTTTCCCCTCCAGAAATGGATTTTCTTGATGACAAATACAGGTTTTCATGCTCTCATGGGAAAATTTAGAGCCTGATATTATTATATGAATTAGGAATTCTGGAAATCTACAGTTTCTATAATATCCTTATCAAACTAACTGAAGATGTTTGGAATCTCCAGAGATTTGTAGTAATCCAAAAAATTATAGAATTGGGCAAATGTTTTCCTTTACACAGAGTTTCCTTGAAGAGTGCTTTGAAAATGAAGCTTGGGGAAATTATTTTTAGATATAGTTACTATTTTTTTCCTGACAACCATAAAAAAAGATACTGGAAAACTAAAAATGATGCAAAACTCATAAAGCATTTCACAATTTACTCAGTCTGATTACAGAGCTGAAAAATCATAGATCTCCCTATGCCAATTTTCCTGGGGAATGTTAATGGGATTTCTCCTTTTATGTTATCACATTTTACCTTGTATCATGTGTTTTTTGTGTATATAATATTCCCTTAACCTCTAGTTTGTTTCTGAGTTTTAAAAAATAATAACTGACATTTAGAAAACATTTTAAAGTTAGAGAAGCCTTTTATACGTTATCTCATTTGAGCTTTACAAATACTGAAGAATGGAGGCTGTCTCCAGTCAGAAGACTTAGCTTCAAGTCCTACCTCTGAAACTTAGAGCTAAGTGGCTCAATGTCTAGAACTCTAGACCTGGAATTTGGATCTAGATCAGGAAGATCTCAGTGCAAAATTTGACATTAGATACTTCATAGCTACGCGAGCATAGGCAAGTCACTTCACCACTTTTTACCTTCATTTCCTCATCTGCAAAATGAAGTTAATAATAGCACCTCATTTGGAGAGAACAAATGAGATAACATTTATAAAACCTTTGCAGACATGAAAACATTATATAAATATGGGTTATTATTATTATTATCACTAATATTATAACCTGTGCAACCTTGGGCAAGTTGTTTAACTCCTGAAGCCTCAGTTCCTCATCTGTAAAATGAAGAGGTTAAATTACATGGCTCCTTGGTTTCCTTCCAATTCTAGATCTATTATTCTCTAATTTTACTAAGGGTGTTGTTACCCGCATTTTAAAGATGTAAAAAACCACAATAAATGCAAGGAGGTTAAACCTGTCCATTGTTGTAACTTTCAGAATTCCAGAGGCAGGATTTGAATTTAGGCATTTCTGACTTCAGGTCTAACACTCCATCCTGTGCATCCTATAGCCTCTTGCTTTCCTGAAGGCATGAATCTTTTTACTCTTTACCTTTCTATCTCTTAAGCTGGCACAATTGCTAGCATGCAATAAGTACATATTACTTATTTTTAAAATTGAATTAGCTTGTTTATAAAGTTCTAGGGTTAATATTTATCTTTTTGCATCTAGCTTCCCCCCCAGTCATAGATCATAAATCATTTCTGGAGGGGGACATTTTAGGCACATCTGTCTGAAACAATTTTTTTCACTAATTTAAAATTATTCTAAATCCTAGAATTTCAGGCTCAGAGAGAGCTTGTTTGCTATATGGGAATAATTCTGTTGAGGGTAGGCTGAGTTAGTGAATAGGGATGGATACAAGAGGAAGATCAATACAATATTTTTAAATATCAATTATTTCTTAATGGCTTCTTAGTCTTTATCATTCTTGATGTCATTATAGGGTTTAACACTAGTGACAGTTCCTCCTCCTGGCCACTCTCTAATCCCTGTGATTTTATGATAGTAATTTTCCTCCTACTTGTTTAGTTCTTCCTTCTTAGTCTCCTTTGCTAGATCATCATCTAAGATGACTTTGTTATGTGTAGATGGATGCCCAGGCTTTGTCTTGGGCCCTCCTTTCTTGTTTCTGTACACTCTCTCACTTGGTGATCCTATAATCTCAGATAGGTTCAGCTGTTATTTGCAGATCTACATATATATAATCTCTCTCTCTCTCTCTCTCTCTCTCTCTCTCTCTCTCTCTCTCTCTCTCTCTTTCTCTCTCTCTCTCTCTCTCTCACATCTTCCCTAAACTTAAATCCTAAATAATCAATGGTCTATTGAACATATCCAACTGAATGTCTGGCAAGCATCTTAATTTTAATATATCCAAAATAGAATTCCTTATCTTTCCCCCAAACTCTCTCCTCCCAATTTTCCTATTTTTGTCCAGATTCAAAATCTGGAGCCAATCCCAACTCTTTCCTGTTCTTTCCTTCTCTCCTCACCTCCAATCAGTTGCCAACATCTCTCAAGTCTATTCCCTTCTATTTATACAGCCACTAATGTTAGTTCAGGCCCTCATTACATCTCACTTGGTGTATTGTTATAACCTCAAATCCATCCATCACAGAGGTGCCACATTGTTCCTAATGTATAATTCTGACCATGTTACTTCCTTCTCCAATGACTCCTAATCATTTCTAGGGAAGAATATGAGCCCCTCTGTTTGGAGTTTTAAAGGTCTTCATAATCTGGTTCCAGACTATCCATTCAGGAATGCTGAATCCTTTTCCTCTTTGAGGCCTCTACATTCCAATCACATTGGACTTAATTGTTGTACCTCACATGATGTTCCATCTCTACACCCTCTCAAGGCTGTCCCTCATACCTGGATTGTTCTCATTCCTTAGTTTCATTCCCTGGAACCCCTAACTTCCTTCAGAGTTTAACTCAGATACCACGTCCTGTATGAAGCCACCTCCTATAGCATACCCATCCTGATCTCCCTAGATACTAGAGTATGTTATTCTACATCCCTAACTTATTGCTTTCCATATTAGAATGTAACATCTTTGAGGGCAAGAGCTATTAAAAAAACTTTCTTTGTATTCTCTGACTTTATATTCTTAGTGTTAAGCACAATGATTGGCACATATTACATGCCAAAATAAATACAAGTTAATCAATTATTTAACTGTTTTCATTTCTTACCAATAGAATATAAGCTCTTTGAAGGTCAGGGAGTGCTACATTTTTGTCCCTGCCTTACTAGTACCTAGCACAGTGCCTGGCACACAGTAGTTTTTTGGCTGCTCTTCTCTAGATACTCTATGTTCTAGCTGAACTGGACTAGGAGTTGTTCCCTAAACATGCCTCCCTCCTTCCCTCCTTCCATTTTCTCATGATTTCTCCTATATCTGGAATGGCCTCCTTTCTCTTTCTTTGTCCATTTGTCCATTCAAACATTTATTGCTGAAATATTGAATTCCTAACCATCCTTTTAAGCACAATTCAATTTCATTCCCCTTCATGAAGACTTGCCTGATGCCCCCAGCTAGAAACAGCTTTCTTCATAAGATCTTACCTTTCTACATCTCTAATATGTCTAGAGAGTATCTGGTATTATAAGTATCCATATATATGTGCCTGGATCCCTTATGAAATAGAATATACCACAAGGGCAGGGATGATATCTTATGTATATACTTTTATCCTCTCAGGGCCTGACAACAATACTGCTTATGTTTTAAGTGCTTAAATATGCTTGTTGAATTGAATTCAGTCGAGGAAGAGAGCCTGCTATGTCTGTAGGGAAATGCATGGGGAGGTGGACCTAGAATGCAAGATGCCACATTACATGTAGATTGTGATTTAGAAGAGAATGGACGCTGTCATAACTGGTTACCATGACTATGATGATGTGCCACCTATGTAGTGAGGCAAGCGTATATGTGGTTATCACTCTTTTGTTCCTCATAAGTTAATTGATATAATAAGAGAAAACAAAGGGAAGTTAAGATTAGGAGTTATTAATATGCTAGAGGATTGTACTCCAAGGGCCACACTTGAGGACCTAGAGGGCCACATGTGGCCTTGAGGTCACAGGTTCCCTACCCCTGTGCTCATGAATTGCAAATGCATAACTGTACATTGTCATCCCTTTAAGAAATTTAAAGATTTCTCTGACTGAATTTGAAGGAGAATCTGGTTTCTCACATGCTAAGGCAGTAATTGCACCTTCTTGGGTGTCCCATAAAAGACAAACATGCCAGTCCTGAGCAGCAATTTGGAGAGCAGAACAGTTTGAAAGCTTGAGGTATTCAAGGCAGCTTTGTAGAGTGGGATGCCTGCATCTCTACAAGATGGCAGCAAACAGGGTAGGAAACATCTCTCTTCTTTTCTCTGTATTTGCTATGACATCTTACAGTAGTGCCACTTCCCCCTAGGAGATACTGCATCCAGCAGGGAACAATTTGAAGAGCAGATAGCTAGTTTCAGAGACCAATAATTTGTGAGCGTTTGAGGCACAGTTTAGAGTCAGCAGGGAGCAGAGATACACCCTCTTTATGGAGAAACAGGCACAGTAAGGCAGAATTCAAAGTGAGAAGCAACTTCAAGGAATGAAACCTTTGGCAACAGAGAAGAGAATTGAATATGGACTTAAGATAATTAACCATGGCTGTTGAGAGTTGAGATATATAGAGAAGAAATCTTCAAGCCTAGATAAATAGCCCTACCTCCCTTCACCCAGAAGAGAAACTGTGCTTAGCGAGAAGCAGTGTAAGAACTCCTTATGAAAACAAAGGACATTGGAGTCCCACAGTACCAGAGGTGTTGGCTGCTTTGGCCACAAGTATTGCCTACATGTATTCCTCAGTATCTGTATATTCTAGATTTATGCCCATTCTTCCCATAAACAGTATGCATATTTCCTCACACAAAACTTCAGAATGCTCCCCAAGTTTACAGGGGGAACACTTTATACCTATTGTTCGTACTATTTCATCTTGCCATCTTAGTAAATGCCTTTACTTTGATCTAATTGTATATATTGATGAACTGTTAAAGGTAAATTTACTAGTTGGGGCATGCAAACTACTTAGTTTTGGGAGTATGGATAATACTCCTGAATAACCCATTAGAACCTAGGGTGGTAGTTGCCCCCAGGGATAATCACACTGTAAACTGATGAGTGCTGAGATAGTAAGGTAGTGCTAGAGGAGAAGTTACATCTACTTAGCATGTGACAATAGGAAACCATCCAGACTCAATGGCAGCTGTTTATTAAGAGAAACAAAAGCCAAAATTATTCTTGGTTGGTCTTTGAGATCCCTCTTAAGAGGCTGAGTAGGTTTGGATTTGTGATCAGGCAAGACCTGGAATTGAATCTTTCCTATAGTACTTATTAGGTGAAACCTTGGGTAGGACACTTGACCTCTCTAACCACCAGTTTCTTCATTGCAAAATGAGGATAATTAGACCTTTAGCACCTGTCTCATGGTTTTGTGGGTGATGACTGAATTGAACAACATGTGTAAAATGCCTAGTAAACTTTATAGCTCTATATACATGTCACCCATTCTTATTGACCCTCTATGCAGCGTAGTTAGAGGAACAGTAGGGAGAGTAGATAGAGAGTGTGCCTCTTAGTCAGGAAGATCTATGTTCCAATCCCACCTCTGACATGTATAGGCAGTATGAATCACTAAGCAAATCTTATAACATCTCAGGGCCTTTCTCAGTGCAAGACACACAACAATTGTTGATCTTCACTGTTAAAGGGAGTTTTATTTCTAGAAATTCCCTCTATCGATGAAATCATAAGACTACACAAAAACAAAACAAAAGAAGACAAAACAAACACACAAACCATAAATACGTGCAGTAATTTTGTCCAATAGACATGTGGGGATATTAAAACAGTGATGGATGGCAAATCTGCCAGACTACAGGATACAATTTTATTTAAAAGCCATACAAACAATAGAAAAGGTCACGGATATAAGTATACTAAGGCTTGGTATTTAAGCCTCCTTCAAAATACCAAGATACAGATTAAGCAAAACTTTGTGGAATATAATCTAATTGCTACTTAACCATTTTTAAATACAGAATTTCCCAACAAGTGAGAACAAATCCCTAGAACCTACTATATAATAGGATTTGACAACAGTTAGGAATACTAATGAAGCTCTGAGTTAAGATAGACAGTAGATTTGGCCTTCTACCATTATATATTATGTATTGATGCTTTAGATTTCAGAACAGCCTTGGTAGTCATATATTATAATTGCTACAAAACCCACAAACTGAACTTTGGAGTAGAATAGAGGGTGAAACAGAATGCTTTCAAATTTCTTGCTTTAGAAAGTTTAAATTGAGCTTGAACTAATTTTATTGTAGTTTTGGTATTGATTCTCTATCCTCATGCACACATCATAGAGTTTTATAAGGCTTTGCTTGATGGCCCTTGAAATTATAGCCGTGTATCCTGTTTTTAATTAGAAGGGAAATGTCCCTTTGTTCTGTACTGCACTCTAGTGTTTGCTTGTTAATTCCTGGCTGGAGCAGCCCAAGTTGACTTGTACATCAAGTACACGTACTAGATTCTGGAACATAATTGCTGCTTGTGTTAGAAAATCATCCCATGATGGGGGCTTTTTAAGGAGCTTTACAAGATATTCTTCAAGCACCTAAAAGTTTT
The DNA here is from genome assembly GCF_011100635.1 of Trichosurus vulpecula. Lineage (NCBI taxonomy): Eukaryota > Metazoa > Chordata > Mammalia > Diprotodontia > Phalangeridae > Trichosurus > Trichosurus vulpecula. Next base: position 298,233,667 of record NC_050573.1, on the reverse strand, counting down.
ATTCTATAGTTTCCCACTGAGCTATTCCAGGAACAATAGAAAATGGATGACCACGTTGTTGAAACAATGCTGATTGAATTGCTGTTGTTGATCCCCAGGGACTTGAGAGGAAAAGTTCTCAGGCACAGCAGGAATTCTGTGTGAGTTCAAAGCTGGCATGTGATACACACTTAGGGAGAGAAGCTCATTACTTATGGTCTCATCTCGGAAATGTGTCTTCTCCTCCTCCTAGAGACTTCAGGAAATCTCTGAACTTCACTGGTTCTTGAGAGGACTCAAGCCCCTTAATATTTGCAATTTCCTGATTCTTCCTACCCATGTTAAAACAAAGCATCATAGGTCTAGAGCATGAAGGGACCTCAGATGCCTTTTGGTCCACACTCCTCATTTTACACACAAAGAAAGTGAAGCTCAGGGAATTTATGCTTCTTGCACAAGATCACCCAGACCTTGATAGGTTGATGTGAGATGTGAGATTTGAACACAGATCCTCTGACTCCAGAGATTGCATTTTTCCCACTGTGCCATGTTTCCAGAGAGCCAGGACTGTGTAGTTTCTCCTTATATTCCCAGTGCTTGCCACAGCAATTGATACATAGATGTTAAAGAAAGGTGGGCTTTTGGGGGCATTTTTGGGGGTATTTTTAAAGGAATTTCTTTATCATCTTGATGGTTTGATACCTTCTTCTGGAACAAAGTCTTTGTGAACTTCATCTCCTCATTGAAGGGTTTCCTCACTTTTCTCAATCTACTGAGCTTTTTTTTTTTAAAGGAAACTCAGACCTATGTCAAAATTCTCTATCTCACTGTCACTTAGTATCTGCATACCTTCCAAATCTGGAGCACTGCACTAGGTGACATTTTAGTTACATGGTTTTTGGAAGACAAATTGGATTAGTGATTTGCTCTCTCATAGATACAGATATGTAAAAGTCTTGCTTAGAAGACTGGGGAGATCTGCTAGATATTCTGTGACATAATTGAAGTCCAGGTTGACTGATAGACTCGGAGCTGATTTTTTGGCTGATTTCTCACCTAATATAGCTTGTCATTTACTAACAAGTCATCCAACTGACTCTACAATTCTTCCTTCTCAATGACAGATTCAAGACCTTGCTGAAGTTCTAAGGTATAAGAAATAACAAAATGCTAATCACATACCTGTACTTGATAACTCTATTCAATCTATAGGTTAGTAAACTTGACTTTGGTTTTGGGGAAATTTTTAGATAGTGTCATTAAAGATTTCTTTAGTGAAAATCTAGAAAGGGAAACAGTAATTGCAAAAAACCAGAATAACTGGCTTGATCCAGGACAGGTCATGCCAGAATAACCTTATTTCCTTTTTTTTCTGATGGCACTATTAAACTGAGGGGAATGACATGCATGTAGTTTATTCCAGTTTTAATAAAGTACTTGATGAAATACCTTATGGCATTTTGTGGAAAAGATTGAGAAATGTGAGGTAGAATATAATAACACTAGAACTGGGTGGATAACCAGACTTAAAGAATAGCTATGAATCATTCAATACCTGCTTGGCAGACACTGTCTAGTGGAGTGCCCTATGCTATTTCACAATTATATCAAAGATTCAGATTGAAACATAGATGGCAAGAGTATTGGATTTGCAAATGACACAAAACTAGAAGGGATAGCTAACACAATAGATGAGAGTCAGAACGTACAAATCTTGATAGGATAGAGAATAGGATTAAATCCAATGAAATGAAAATCAATAATATGTGTAAAGTCTCAAACTTTGTTTCAGAAATTAACTTCACAAGTTTTATTGGGAGAGAGATGGCTAGGCATGTCACCATAATAATTTTCTATGGTTAGATTCTTTTTTTGGTTGTTTTTTTTTGCTCATCTTTTTTGGGGAGGGGTTTTTTCCTTTCTTTCAAATTTGAGCTTTGATCCCAGGGTGGATGGGGCACTGTCTCTGAGAGTTTGCTGTGTCAGTGGCTGCAGGCCCTGGCTGTTTACCTGGTGCTGCACTGATGTTGCCCTGAAGCTCATGGGGGATACTTGTGTCTGGTGTCATGTTAAAGGGGATTGGGTGGGGAGTGGTTGGTGCTGCTGGAGGCCATAGGAGTCTAACAACTTACCTAATGCTGAACTGGAGTCCTAGTGGTGGTGTCTGGAGTGTACTGAGTCCCAGTGGAGTGTTTCTGAATTTCCCCCAGGGCTACATTGAAGCATGTGGTGGTGCTTGGAGCTGGAGTCTACCAGTTCTCCTCATTATGCTAAGGCATGTGGGGAGTCCTGGTGCTGGTGCTTGCCTGCTCCATCACACTAGGGCCCAGGATCTCCTGTTGGTCCCCTGAGGTGGGGCTTGATGATGGTTTGTTGGGATGCTTCCTGTTCTGGACTGCATTTCCCTTTTACCCAGGTGAGACAGACCTTTCTTGCCAATCTTCCAAGTCTCTTGGGCTAAAAGATTGTTTCACCCCATCTTTTTGCTGTTTGTGCCATTCCAGGATTTGTTTTGGGACACTAATGGATGGTTGCTTGGAGGTGAATATGGAAAAGTCACAGTGATTCATGCTTACTTCACCATCTTGGCTCCCAAAAGTAGTGACCTAAAATCCTGTCATTCTCTGAATTCAGCAAACACTCAATTTATTTCAACAGAGTTATTAAACGCTTTCTATATACAAGGAATAGTATTAGTCACTGAGGCACTGTATTAAGCTATCAAATATCTTGATTTCCTGAACTTATAGATGATGTATTAATATGCATTCAATAAACATTTATTAGTAGAATTTACTATGTGAAGGTCACAGTGATAAAAGTTGGAGGATGTGTGATTTGGATTAAATATGGTCCCTGTCTACATGTCAAATCAAGTCAACAAGCATTTATTAAGCACTTATTATGTGCTAAGAACTAGGGAGGCAAAGAAAGGCAAAAACAGTCCCTGATCTAATGGAGCTCATATTCTAACAGGGGAGACAATATGCAAACACTAATGTTTATAGAATATGGATATACAGAATAAATTAGAAGCAATCACAGAGGGAAGGTATTAGCATTGAAGATTGCCAGGAAATAATTCTTGCAGAAGGTGAGATTTTTAGTTGAGACTTGAAGGAAGCCAAAGAAGCCAAGCCAAACAGAATTGATCCTGGAGGGAACCACTGGAATTTATTGAGAAGGGATGTGATATGGTTAGGAATGGGACTTTAGCATCTGAGTGGAGCATGGCTTGGAGTGGAGGATAATGAAAGAAGGGAGATCAACCATCAGGCCATTGCAATAGTCCAGTTGTGAAGTAATGAAGGTCTGCACCAGGATGGTGGTACTGTTAGAAGACAGAATAGTTTCGTAGCCTTTTCATTTTTAATATGGGCATATAGTTTTATCAATCTAAGGAACTCCTTCCCTTTAATTAGGAAGATGGTAAATTTTGCTTTATCTTATAGCCTTAGAGAGTTGCCTGGGGTTATTGATAGGTACATTTTGTTGTCCTTGGTCCCAGAGCTCCTGGGGGTAGTACTAGAACCCAGGTATGTCTGGCTCCAAGGTTAATTATCTATCCACTATGCAATGCTGCTTCCCCTCACTTCCTTCATCTGTGAAATGACTACAAAAATGCCTACAATACCATCCTCATGAGATTGTTGTGAAGCTCAAATGAGATAATGCATGTAAAGACTTATTCACCCTTACAACATTTGAAAAATAATTCTCTGCTTATATTTCTCAGGACATGTCCAGGGGCTTGTAGCTTACCTGCACTATTTGTCTCTCTATTTCACTTTCCTTTCAGAATGGAGGATGAAGTAAGGTCAGCTGCCTCAGGAACAATAATTTGGCAATTTTAGAATTTGCCTATCTTGTTGGTGAAGGAGTTTATCCAATTCTGTCTTTGTTTCTTATCCTCACCATATGTTCTTTCTAAAAAATTGAATTGTAAAATTTATTATTTATTTATTTTTAAGCACTCTTTTCTTTTTAACTTTTGAGTTCTAGATCCTCTCCTGCTCCTTTCCCTGTCCACAGTGAAGGCAAACAATATGATATCATTTATATATATCAAATCATGGAAATTATATTTCCATATTAGCCATATAGCAAAAAGCAAGAAAATCATACTTTAATTTACACTTTGACTTCATCAGTTTTCTTTCTGGAGGTGGATAGCATTTCCTCATCATAAGTCCTTTTGAATTGTCTTGGAGCATTGCATTGATCAGAGTACCAAATCTTTTGCAGCTGATCATCATTACAACACTGCTAATTACTGTGCATAATGATCTCCCAGTTCTCACTTTGCATCAGTCCATATGAGTCTTGCCACGTTTTTCTGAAACCATCTCCCTCACCATTTCTTATATTATAATAGTACTCCATTACAACTATATGCCACAATTTGTTCGGTCATTCTCCAATTAATGAGTATCCCCTCAATTTCCATTTCTTCGCAACCACAAAAGGAGCTGCTATGAATATTTTTGTACATTTATGTCCTTATCCTTATTTATTGATTTTTTTGAGATACAGACCTAGTAGTAGCATTACTGCAAAAAGATTATGCATAGTTTTGGGCATAGTTGCAGATTATTCTCTAGAATAGTCGGGCCAGTTCCCTACTTCACCAACAGTTCATTACTCTACCTATATCCTCTCATCCCTTTAAACACTTATCATTTCTGGTAGGTATGAACTGGTACCTCAGAAATGCTTTAATTCTCTAATCAGTAATGATTTAGAGCATTTTTCCATATGTCTATAGATAGTTTTATTTCTTCTTCTGAAATCCACCTGTTTGTACCCTTTGACCATTTGTCAATTGGGGAATGGCTCTTATTTTTATGAATTTGATTTATTTCCTTATATACTTGAGAAATGAGGTCTCTATCAGAGAAGCTCACTATAAAATTTTTGATATTACTTCATTGTCTATTATAATTGTCATTTGATATTCCTTCGTTGGCCTTTTAGCAAAAGGTAATTTCCCTGAATGTATGTTTTATATTAGGTCTATTTTAGCTTTTGCTTTTTCTAACATCATGATTGCTACCCTTGCTTTTTTTTTGACTTCAGCTGAAACATAACAGATTCTACTCCAGCTCTTTATTTCAACTCTCTGTGTTTTTCTGTTCCAAGTGTGTCTCTTATACACAACATACTGTTGGATTCTGCTTTCTAATCTATTCTGCTGTCCACTTCCATTTAGTGTGTTACCTCATCCCATTCAAACTCACAGTCATGATTACTGTGCATTTCCCTCCATCCTGTTTTGTTTATCCTCCTCTCTTTTAATTCTATGCCTCCTCAAAAGCCTGTTTTTCTCCTGACCATTTCCTCCCAATTTGGCCTTCCTTTTGTCACCACCCCCATATCTTTTATCCCCTTTCCCTTCTATTTCCCTATTGGGTAAGATAGATTTGTGTATGCAACTGAGTATGTGTGTATATATTCTTCCTTCTTTGAACCAATTCTGATAAGAGTGACATTTAAGCATTGCCTACTATACCTTCATTTCCCCTTCCACTATAAAAGCTCTTCTTTTCATGCCTCTTTTATGTAAGAAATTTGTTTCCACATTCTACCTCTCCTTTCCCTCTTCTCTCAAGATATTCCTCTTTCTTATCCTTTCATTTTTCTCTTGGAGATCATCCCAAGATAATTGACTCACACCTGTGCCCTGCGTATATGTATACCCCTTCTAACTGTCCTAATAATGGTAAAGTTCTTAGGAATTACATGTATCATCTTCCCATATAGGAATATAAACAGTTTATCTTTATTGAATTCCTTATGATTACTCTTTTAAGTTTACCTTTTTATGCTTCTCTTGAGTCTTCTCATTGAATGTCAGTTTTTCTATTCAGTTCTGGTCTTTTCATCAGGAATGTTTGGAAGTCCTCTATTTCATTAAATATCCATTTTTCTCCCCACAGAAGGATTATACTCAGTTTTGCTGGGTACTTTATGCTTCATTGTAATCCTAGTTCCTTTGCCTTCTGGAATATCATATTTTAAGTCCTCTGCTCCTTTAAAGTGGAAGCTGCTAGATCTGGTGTTATCCTGACTGTGGCCTCATGATATCTGAATTGTTTCTTTCAGGCTGCTTGAAGTATTTTTTTCCTTGATGTGGAGGCTTTGTAATTTGTCTACAATATTCCTGGGAGGTTTAATTTTGAGATCTCTTTTAGGAAGTTATTTTTGGATTCTTTCAATTTCTATTTTGCCCTCTGGACCTATGAGAGTGGGACAGTTTTCATTGATCATTTCTTGAAATGTGATGTCTAGGCTCTTTTTTTATCATAGTTTTCAGATAGTCTAATAATTCTTAAATTGTCTCTCCTCAATATGTTTTCCAGGTCAGTTGTTTTCCAATGAGATATTTCATATTTTCTTATTTTTTTATTCTTTTGAACTCATTGTATTGTTGTTTGAAGTCTTATGGATTTATTCACTTCCAGCTGATCAATTACAATTTTTAAGGACTTATTTTCTTCATTGAGCTTTTGTACCTCTTTTTCATTTGGTCTATTTGACTTTTACAGGAATTTTTTCTTCAGTGAATTACTTACCATAGAGTCTTGAAGGAATGTACTGTCATTATTTTGAAAATTCACCTTGGGGAAATGAGGTGGGAATATAATTTACTTTTGACTCATTGAGTAAACACGATGACAGGATTTGGCTAAGTGGATGGAGCACTGGGCTTAGAGACTTCGTGAGGATCTGAGTGTAAATTCTACCTTTGAAACTATTTGTTTCACTCTGAGAAATTCACCTAATTTCTCTGTCTCTCAGTTTCCTCATCTGCAAAATTGGGGGAAAGGTTGAACTTGTTGGCATCTGAGATCCTTCCTAGTTCTCAAGCTAGTGTCCTATGATCCATGCTTCTTTCCTGGTTTACTAGTTAATTTAGGTCAATTCTTTGGATTATTTATCTAGCTTCGAGAGGGTCTCATAGCCTCTGCAAACTCCTCAAGAATAATTATTATCTTAAAATGCCCCAAACTGGGAGACCAGATTTGAGAAGAGTTGTCCACTAAGTTCTTTGAGTCATTCTAGCTACAGGTTCTTGTAAGCTCATGAATAAGAACCAAGAGTAAGGATGTATTCACTAGGAAGCAGACACATTGACAGGACTGGATTAAGGCTTTTACTGATTATTTGCAGAGGTTTTACTTTGTTGTCAGTTCCAAGGATCCACTGACAATTCTTAAAATAGGAATCTGAATAAAGGAAAATAATAATTACAATGTATGGAGTGTCTAGAAGCCTGACAGAGCTATAGAGAGACTTTTGCTTAGGAACTATTTGAACAAAATATTGCATTTTCAAATGGATCATTACTGTCATAGTTGAGCTTGCTTAAAAAATCTATTGTGTTAATTGTCTGATATAATCATTTTTGTGACAGGTGGGAGGAGATATGCTAGCAGGATTTAGGAAAGAAAAAAAGAAATGCAACCCTGTGACTGGAATACTGGGTGGGAAAGTAGCACATTCTCTGTTCATCTGGAATTAGATGCTGAAACACAGAAGGGCTATAAAAGTGTTGGCATTTTACCAAAAATTTTGTTATAATAAGGTGAATAAAAAATCTTGATGATATGCTTTTTCTCTTTTTAATAAGCTTCAACAACTTCAGGATATCTAGGCTAGACTGCACTAACCATAGCCATTGTAAACAGGTTGCACTCTTTTACTGAGAATCCCTTTTCATCAGAGCTTTCCTCTGCATTCCAACAGCAGTAGGTGGAACATTCTCTTCCACTGAATGTTGAGCTAGGTCCCAGTTTCCTTAAACAAAAGCCAAGCAGGGTGGAAGAAGTGAGGAAACCCCTCAGTGGGGAGATGAGGTTTATGAAGGCCACACCGTTCTTGAATTTGTTCCAGAAGAAGGAAACTATCAAGATGATAAAGACATTTCCTTTTCAATAAAAAATACAGAAACATCTTTCTTGAATGTCTGTCAGGCACTGTGGCAAGCACTGGGAATACAAGGAGATACCACACAGTCCTGATTCTCTAGATACATGGTATACTGAGGAAAATGCAATCTCTGGAGTTAATGACAGTGATTGGATCTTTCACATTCTTTTTTTTTAATGGACCTAATAGTTTATTAAAACAAAATGAAACAACACAGTCCCTAGGGAAGAGCCAAGATGGTGGCTGGAAAGCAGGGACTTGCTTAAGCTCTCCCCCAAATCCCTCCAAACATCTGTAAAAATGGCTCTGAACAAATTCTAGAGCTGCAGAACCCACAAAATAGCAGAGAGAAACAGGTCTTCAGCCCAGGACAGCCTGGATGGTCTCTGGGAAGAGTCTATTGTATGGTGCTGGGAGTGGAGCACAGCACAGTGGTGTGCCTCACCAGGACAGACCATACTGGGAGTCAGCCAGCTGGAAAAGGGTGAGCTGTGGCAGGTACCAGGCTTCTTAACCCACAAAAACCAAAAAGAAGGTTAGTGGGAAACTGTGGGATTGAGGTGAGAGTGGTCCGACACCATCCCTGGGAGTGGCAGAGGTGGTGCAGCGCTGGCAGTGGCAGCAGCAGGAAGCTCCTGAGGCTTCTTCCAGAGCTCCAGCATCAGCTGCTTCCCAAGGCACTGGCTCACATGGTAGGATGAATATAGCAGTGGATCAGAGCGGGAGAGCAAGGAACGCTTTGTTGGCACAGAGGCAGGTTCTTTTGCTGTGCCCTGCTTGGATCTGGATTGCTGTCCTGGTTGGCAGGTCTTGGAGGAGGCAGAGCACTGCTGTGACAGAGGCTATGGTGATGGTGGAGTAGAAGTAGCTCTGAAAACAGCAGTGCTTGGACCATAAAGCTTGGGACAAAGTACTCTACTCTACAAGCAGCCATACCCTGACAAAAAGCTCAAAGAGCAAGTAGTCAGCTGGGAACATGAACAGGCAGTGAAAATGAACTCAGACTCAAATGCAGACTCAAACTCAAACTCTATATTCCTTTTTTGGTGACAAAGAAGATCAAAACATACAGCCAGAAGAAGTCAACAAAGTCAAAGAGCCTACATCAAAAACCTCCAAGAAAATTATGAAAGAGTTCAAAAAGGATTTGGAAAAGCAAGTAAGAGAAGTAGAGGAAAAATTGGGAAGAGAAATGTGAGTGATGCAAGAATACCATGAAAAACAAGTCAATGACTTGCTAAAGGAGACCCAAAAATACTGAAGAAAATAACACCTTAAAGAACAGACTAACCCAAATGTCAAAAGAGCTCCAAAAAGCCCATGAGGAGAAGAATGCCTTGAAAGGCAGAATTAGCCAAATGGAAAAGGAGGTCTATAAAACCACTGAAGAAAATACCACCTTAAAAATTAGATTGGAGCAAGTGGAAGTAGTAACTTTATGAGAAATCAAGATATTATAAAACAGAACCAAAGGAATGAAAAATGGAAGAGAATGTGAAATATTTCATTGGAAAAACCACTGACCTGGAAAATAGATCCAGGAGAGATAATTTAAAAACTATTGGACTACCTCAAAGCCACGATCAAAAAAGAGCCTAGACATCATCTTTCAAGAAATCATCAAGGAAAATTGCCCTGATATACTAGAGCCAGAGGGTAAAATAGAAATTGAAAGAATCCACCAATTGCCTCTTGAAAAAGATCCCAAAAAGAAAACTCCTAGGAACATTGTCACCAAATTGCAGAGTTTCCAGGTCAAGGGGAAAATATTGCAAGCAGCCAGAAAGAAACAATTTGAATATTTTGGAAACACAATCAGGATAACACAAGATCTAGCAGCTTCTACATTAAGGGACCCAAGGGCTTGGAATATGATATTCCAGAGGTCAAAGGAGCTAGGATTAAAACCAAGAATCACCTACCCAGCAAAACTGAGTATAATGCTCCAAGACAAAATATAGATTTTCAATGAAATAGAGGACTTTCAAGCTTTCTCAATGAAAAGACCAGAGCTGAATAGAAAATTTGACTTTCAAACACAAGAATCAAGAGAAGCGTGAAAAGGTAAACAAGAAAGAGAATTCATAAGAGACTTACTAAAGTTGAACTGTTTTGTTCATATTCCTACATGGAAAGATGATGTGTATAATTCATGAGACCTTTCTCAGTAATAGGTTGTTGAAGGGAATATGCATACATACATATATATATATAGACAGAGGGAACAGGATGAGCTGAATATGAAGGGATGATGTCTAAAAAAACAAAATTAAATTAAGGGAGGAGAGAGGAATATATGGGGAGAGGGAGAAAGGGAGATTATGTCACATAAAAGGGGCAAGAAAAAGCAGTTCTGTTGGAATGGAAGAGGGAGCAGGTGAGGGGGAATGAGTTAATCTTGCTCTCATTGGATTTGACCCGAGGAGGGAATAACATACACACTGAATTGGGTATCTTATTCCACAGGAAAGTAAGGGGAAGGGGATAAAAAAGGGGGAATGATAGAAGGGAGGGCAGATGGGGGAGGAGGTAATCAAAAGCAAACACTTTTGAAAAGGGACAGGGTCAAGGGAGAAAATTGAATAAAGTGAGACAGGATAGGATGGAAGGCAATATAGTTAGCCTTTCACAACATGAGTATTGTGGAAGTGTTTTACATAATGATACATGTGTCACCTATGTTGAATTGCTTGCCTTCCTAGTGAGAGTGGAGGGGGGAAGGGAAGAGGGGAGAGAATTTGGAACTCAAAGTTTTAAAAAGCAGATGCTTAGAAAATTTTTTAAAAAGTTGTTTTTTGCATGCAGCTGGGAAACAAGGTATATAGGAAATGGGGCATAGAAATCTATCCTGCCATACAATAAAGTAAGGGGAAAGGAGATTGGGGGGGAGTGGGGTGACAGAAGGGAGGGCTGACTGGGGAATGAGGCAATCAGAATATATGCCATCTTGAAATGTGGGGGAGGGTAGAAATGGAGAGAAAATTTGAAACTCAAAATCTTGTGGAAATCAATGTTGAAAACTAAAATATTAAAAAAATGAAAAAACCCCAAAATGAAACAAATACAACAAAGAAATGTGGACTCCTTGCTGCCAAAGTATTTACATGGCCTTTTAAATGTCTAAGCAGTCTATGTCTAGTATTCTTACATTTATCCACATAGCAAAGATGACGTAGTTATGGTCAGTAGGCTGGAACAGACAATCTCATTACTATTTCTTCCACAGATATTTAAGGTGAGATTCTTCCATGTGGTAGCAATGAACGAGATCTTGGGATACTTTAGCTTCTTTTTGAAGGAGAATTACATCGGGGATGCTGCTTTTGACTAGAATAGAAAGTTGAGAAATTTTACTTTCAAGAGGAAAAGAAATTGAAAAAATGCTAATTGAGTCTTCTTAAGCATGCCTGCTAGCGATAGCTAAGGAGGAAAGAGGGTTTTAATTAGATATGCTGCATCATGAACCTGATGAATCTATAAGACTGTAACGGAATATAAAGAAACTTTAAAAGTCCAATAATGGTTTAGAAGGAGTAAAAGCTTTGCCTTAACAGGTTCGGCTCCTTCTAAATGATTCATTAAGACAACCCTCTACCTAGCATCATACAAAGTTAAGGATTTTTCTTTACTAACTAATTTACCTGGTTTATCCATTAAATTTATTTTATCTGGCACTGTGGGACTAGGTGGCTAGTCTTACTTTCTGTACTCTTCTTACCAATGAGGCAGTTATCTATGTGGCACAGTGGATGGAGTGCTGGACCTGGAACCAGGAAGACTGGAATTCCATCATAGCTTTGGTGAGCTTTTGTACCTCTTTTTCATTTGGCCTAGTAAATTCCTCACCACAGAGTCTGGAGGGAATGTACTGTTATTATTTTTGAAAATACACCTTGGGGAAATGGGGTGCAAATACAATCTACTTTTGCCTCATTGAGTAAAGGTGGTGACGGAATTTGGCAAAGCAGATAGAGCATTGGGCTTAGAGACTTCACAAGGACCTATTAATTGTTTGACTCGGTGCAAGTTACTTAATTTCTCCTGCCTTAGTTTCCTCATCTGTTAAATGGGGACGGTAAAAGCACTTACCTTTCAGGGTCATTGTGCAGGCAAAACAAGATAATATTTGTAAAGTGCTTTATAAACCTTAAAACACCATATAAATGCTAGCCAGCTAATTGGCTCTAACATCAGGGAGCTGTGGGCACTTTTGTCCAAATTATTCTAAGTATCTAGAACAAAAGCTGGTGACTTGCCTCAGTTTTCTGATTTGGCTATGAAAATTGGACTTGATGTCAATTGCCTAGAATCAATGATTCTAGAGTCTCTGAGTCCTTCAGCCTGAGATGGCTTTTAATTCCTCCACTTTCTAATAATATTTGGAACCTCTGTAATGCTCTTTGTATATCTCTTCTTTTTTAGATTTTATAAAATTATTGCACATTTATGTTTGTTTTATATTCCTTGCTTAATTGAGCTCCTCTTATTAGAGCTGTGACCATATCTCAATAATATTTGTACTTACTTCTTTCTTTGAATACTGTAAGTGCTTAAAATTGATTAACAAGTGAAGTATTGACTAGGGAATTCAGGAAGGCCAGCATATTACCAGCGATGATTTGAACTTGAGAAATGACATAAAAGCATCAAAGACATGTATGACCAGAAATGGAGATAATTGGGTCAGTCATGTAGCGAGAATGAAGCATAGCAGATGACTCTCTGCTGACTATACTGGCATCCATGAAACTTTTAAAAAATAATTTTTACTGGTAGCTTTATTTAAAAATTCAATCCTATTTTAAGTTCCAAATTCTGTCACTTCCCTTCCCCTCCCCTACACATTGAGAAGACCAGAAAAACAAAGCCCATTACAAATATGTTGTTTTTGTGTTGTCATTTAGTTGTTTTAGTCATGTCTGACTCTTTGTGATCCCTTTTGGGGGGTTTTATTGGCAAAGATACTGGAGTAGATTGCCACTTCTTTCTCTAGCTCATTTTTACAGATGAGGAAAGTGAGGCAAATGGGCTTAAGTAACTTGTCCAGGGACACACAGCTAGTTATTATCTGGGGGCTGATTTGAACTCAGGTCTTCTTGACTCCAGGCCCAGTGCTCTATCCACTGTGCTGTCTAGCTGCCTTTACAAACATGTAGAGTCATGCAAAATAAATTCCCAAATGGGTCTTGTCCAAAAAGAAAGAAAAAAAGAGAGGAAGGAAGGAAAGAATACAGGAAGAAAGAAAAGGAGGAAAGAAGGAAGGAAGAAGGAAAATAAAATGCTTTGATTTTCACTTTGAGTCCATTCCTTTTTTATCTGGAGGTGGATAGTATGTTTCATCATAAGTCCTTAGGAATTGTGGGTGGTCATTGCATTGATCAGAGTTCCTAAGTTTTGCAGAGTTGATTGTCTTTACAATATAGTGATTATTGTATAAATTGTTCTCTAGATTCTGCTCACTTCACTCTTAATCAGTTCGTATAAGTTTTAACATATTTTTTATAATCGTCCTCTTCATTATTTCTTATGGCACAGTAGTATTCTATCATATTTCTATACCATGACTTGTTTAGCCATTACCCAATTGATGGACACCCCTTCAGTTTTCAGTTCTTTTCTACCACAAAAACACTACTATAAATATTTTTGTGCATGAGTCCTTTTCCTCTTTCTTTAATCTTTTTTGTGTTGTAGAAGATAGTAGTAACACTGGGTCAAAGTGCTGGGTAATAGCTTTTTGGGCGTAGTTCCAAATTATTTTTCACGATGGTAGAAGCACTTCATACCTCCACCAAGAATGCATTAAATACTTGTTTCCCCATATCTCCTTAAGCATTTTTCATTTTCCCTTTTTAGGTTGACCACCAATATGATGGGTTTGATGTGATACCTTAGAGTTATTTTAATTTGCATTTCTCTAATGCTAATAGAGCATTTTTATATGGCTTTTGATAGCTTGGATTTCTTCCTCTGAAAACTGCTTGTTCATATTCTTTGGCTATTTATCAACTGGGGAATGACTCTTATTCTTATAAATTTGGCTCAGTTCCCTATCTATTTTGCATATGAGACCCTTATTAGAGGAACTCACTGCAAAGATCTTTCCATAGCTTTTCTTTTTATTTGCCTAAATTTCCCAGAGAACCATCCTTGTAATAAAGATATTTTTAAAGAAGAAAAAGAAGAGAAAAAAGGAAAAATCTGATTAGTATGTCAAAAATATAGATAATATTGGCGATGTTCTACACTTATGGATCCTTCTACTTTGGATAACATGTGCTTGGGGGAGTGTTTTCTCATATCTCTTCTTTGGGGCCAACCTGTTCCATATAATTTTGTAATATTTATTTTAAAAATTATTTATTTATATCTTTTGTTTTGACATGCCTAAATTTACTCCTGTATCCTTCCTTTCACCCCCTTCAGAGAGCCAGCCCACATAACAAAGATTAAAAAAGAAAAAAAATCAGCAAAAACCAATCAATCCATTATTTAAATCAGATAACATATGTAATATTCCACCCCTTTGGACCTCTTTCACCACTTCAAAGCAGTGTGTGTGTGGGGAAAGGTGTCTTCTAATTTCTTCTTTGGGTCTTTTGTTTTCTTTAATACTGCAACATTAACTTTTATTATCTTATGGTTGCTCTTTGCTCTTTAAATTTTTGTAATTATTGCATATATTATTGTCTTGCATCTACTTACTTGACTTTATGTTAGTCTTTCCATGCTTCTCTGTATTAATTGAATTTATTGTTTTGTAAAGCACAATAAAAATCCATTGCATTCATGTACTGCAATTCATTTAGTCATTCTCCAATCAAGGGACATCTACTTATTTCAAGTTCTTTGGCACCACAAAATAATGCTGCTACATAGTAATGTTTATGGAGCTTTCATTTTATTAGGGACTTTTGGTATATTGCTAGAAGTGAAAATTTTTGGTCAAAGAATAAGGACATTTTTGCCATTTATTTCAACAATTCTAAATTGCTTTCTAGAATGGTTGTACTAATTCACAGGTCCACCAAGACTGGTGAGTTTTTCCTGCAACCTCCATTTTGGGAAAGGAATTAGCTATCACTCATTCTCAATATTTAGCCACCATGCTGTCATGTTGATACCTCTTTCCCTCCTCCTCTACACTTATCATATTTTCATCTCTCCTTTTATGTGTTGCCTTCCTGCCTTGTAATGTAAGTTTTTTGAGAGCAAGGACTGTCTTTGTGGTTGTATTTGTGTCCATGACACATAACATGGTACCTGGCACATGGTAAGTACTTAATATATGCTTGTTGATTGATTCATTATATTAGTGATTTGGAGCATTCTTTCACAAGATTGTTAATAATTTGCAATTTTGCTTCTGAAAACTGTTTATATCCTTTGACCACCTATCTATTGGAGAATGACATACAGACTTTTGTATTTCTATTAGTTGTATCAAATAGAAAATTCTTTCCCCTGATATCCATGAAATGTAAAAAAAAAGAATGAGAGGAAGAATTCAATTTATTCATAGATCTTTTAAGGAAATAGATGATAGATTTAATGCTGGAGGGGACAGAAGAAACCTAGTCCAACACCTTCCTCTTAGAGATGAGGAAACTGAGGCCAAGGAAGGTTAAATGATTTGTCCAAGGTCACAAAAGCGGCAAACACCAGAGGTGGGATTTGAAACCTGCTCTTTCTGGAATTTTGCAGGATGAGATTATGTGGATGGTTTGTGGTGTGTATTGGTAGAAGGAATACTTTAATTGGTAAGATCATGGATATATCAAAAACAAATGCATTGGTGCTGATCCAGTTACAGATGCCAAGACTATAAGTCCGTAAGTCAACCTTTGGGAAAATAGAACATCATAAACAACTATTTCTAAAGATAAAATTTGAGGAAAACTAAAGCTTTCAAAAAAGTTAATACCTTTTGAATTTATATCACAGTCATTTCTGGATTTACTATGCCCACCACCAGATAATAGTTTTTATTCATTTTGTAGGAATCTCCTAGTTGAGTGTGAAAAACCCTGGAGAATTTAATTGAACCTGACACATTTTCAAGAAGAGGATGAATAATTCAAATATTCTGGATGAAAAAAGCTTCATTTGCTTGACCTCTTTGACCTTTTATTAGTTTGTGTTGTAGTGATGTTATATCTTGCATATAATTAAAGTAAATGCTTCTTAAATTTCTATTTCAGAACATTATGTTTATACACCAAAAAAATTCAAAGCTGATATAATAGAAACAACCATAATCTATAAAGCACTTAGTGCCTTCTTCCCACCCCTATTGGTGCTTTTCCAACCAAAATACATCCATCTTTTTCACACACAGAAGCCCATTTAGTTCCTTTACTACTTTATTTTATTCTACTGTTGGCATATTTCAGTAGTTGAGAAGTTAAAAATAAATAATAATAGTTCAGTCAGCATTGTAAAAGATCAGTTGACAGCAAATCCTCCATACCTTAGCAAACCATTTCCATGAGTTGCTCTAGCCACAAAAATTAATGCAATCAACCTTCTGGTAATGACTTTCAGAATTTAGCTAATCCTTTCCTACTTGGTAAGACTTGCCAGAACTTACATTCTGCTGAAAGCCTCTTAGAACCCAAATAAGTCATTTAATCAGAATTTGAGTGGAGAAAGTAATACCAATAATTAATAATAGTTTCAATTTCTGTACTGAATTTTCATATTTCCAAGTTCTTTCACATGTTATCTCATTTGGTTCTTTCAACCCTACATTATGGTGGTGTAAACAATTATCTCCATTTTACAGGTGAGGAAACTGAGGTTCATAGAGGAAAAGGGACTTGCTTGAAATAATAAAACCAGAAAGTGATAGAACTAACACATGAACCTGGGTCTATCAGACTTATTTTGTTATTTATACCACAATCTACATTTGACTTTTCTTAAAAATAAACTTGAACCACTCATTAGATTTTACTTAGACATATTTTTTAATCAAAGATCATTAGATGAATTTCCCACACCATCTGATATGGGAATTTCCCTCCCTCTTTAATCTCTTGGCAAGAAAAGCACAATTGCTTAATTGGATTATTTTCAAATTCGGAACTAGCTTTCTGTAGCCTGATGCTTTCCAATTTTTGTTGGCTCTTTTTTCATATTCTTTGATGTTACAAAGAACATGGACAGGTTTTAGCTAAGGTATTTTGAGAAGAGAAATCTTCATTTTATGCGTTGCAAAGGGACATGGTAGACATTTACTTCCCAATATTTGATATGTATTTGAAGAAGTCCCTCTGAAAACATAGGGATTATTTTATGGTGACTAAAAGATGTTACTATTGTCAGTCAACTTGTATTTATTATGGAATCACTATATTCTAGGCACTGTGCTAAGCAGAGGTGATAAAAAGAAAGAAAAAAAGCAAGATGTATACATGGTAAATTAAAAGATTAAAGGAGACTGAGAGGCTTCTCGTAGAAGGTGAAACTTTAGCTGGAACTTAAAGGAATCTGGAAAAGTTAGGAGGCAGAGATGAGGAGGGAGAGCATTACAGAGATGGGAGATGGAATGAGAAAAAGCAAGTAGGTCAGCGTCATTGGATTGTAAAACATGTCGTGGGGTGAGGGAGAGCTGCAAGGTATAAGAAGACTGGAAAAGTAGGAAGGGATCAGATTATGAAGATCTTTGAAAACCAAAGAATTTTAGATTTGATCCTGGAGGTAATAGCAAAGCACTGGAATTTATTGAGTAGGATAGTGATACAGTCAGACCTTTGTTTTAGTATGATCAGTTTGACGACTATGTAGAGCATGGTTTGGAGCGGGGAGATACATGTGGCAGGGAGACCAACTAGCTGGCTCTTTACAATAGTACATATAATCCTAGTAGTAGTTTTGTGAGAGTTAGAAAATTCACTTGTTCTGATGCTTTATTTGTGAACTGCCAACTATATGGGTATTTAGAAGAATTTGTAGCTTATATCATGAAGTTAAGACATTTTCATAACTGATTAAGTTACTGAAGGCAACTTGAAATCCATATAATTTAGCTTCACGTGGATGAGATTTAACCTATGTTGCCAAATATTTCCATCATCTTTCTTTGGAAATGTTTGACACATTACTCTCAAAAAGTTCATATTTGAAGAGTAAAAATTGTGTTTAGGAAAGCACAAAGGATATCCTTTAAATAAATTCTCTTCAAAATTTTTTGTTATATCTAGATATATTTTAAATCTATATCATGTGTCCTTTTGGTGTTTATTGTAGTATATGCTATTTATTGTATGTGGTATAAAATTTTGAATTTGCGACAGACATTTGCATTTGTACCATCAGTTTTTTGTTACTTTCATTATCCAGATGTCCCAAAATCCTTATGCAGTTGTAAGTTTTGAAAGCTTAAAAATGCACTAAGAATTTTAAGATACCTTGTATTTACACAGTCCAAATAAATATGAGTAATTACTATGTCTTCAGTTAGTTGGATTTGTATTTATGCAAAGAGTGTTTTGTAGTTACATTAACATAATTCCTGGGTATGTCTTGGTAGCTAGATTTCTTTTTTTTAAAAAATTATGAATTTTATTCTGAAATTAAGAAATAAAACAAGCATTCCAATGACATAGTAGAATAGAAAAAAGATGATTGTACATGAAACCACAAATATATTATGTCCAACTTTTTATTTCTTTTAAATATATAATAACATTCTCATGTTTCTTTTTTTCCTTGATTTCTTCCTTACCCCACACTGCTTTAAAATTAGCTACTATTAGACACAAATATGTATATATAGACCTCTAAATTTTTATAATTCTATAGTTATTTTGAATAGAATTTCTGTCTCTTCTTGCCAAGTTTTGCAAGCAATTTATATGGGGTGTTCCAAAAATCTTACTGTAGCTTTACTATTAGAGTTTAAAATTGTACTGCTGTTTTGAGAGTATAAACTGTTTTGAAAGTATAAACAGTTTAAATTGCTATTAAGGCTTGAAACTGCACTAGTATTTTGGGGACACAATATAAAATATGATTTGTTTTTGTTTATTTCTTATCCTAAACTTTGCTTAAGTTATTAAATTTTAATTAATTTTAGTTAACTCTTTGGGGTTCTCTATGAAGACTGTTGTATCATCTGCCAAAAAACCCTATAATTTTCTTTCCTCTTTGACTGCTTTTATTTGCTCAATTTCTTTTTCTCTCCACACTGCTATAGTTTACATTTTTAGCACTATGTAAATAATATTATTGATTATGGATATCATTGCCTTCTGAATGACAACTGGAAAACCCTCTAGTTTTATCTCAGTTATATACAGTACTTGCTATTGGTATTAGGTAGATATTACTTAGCAAATTTAGGAATGGTCCATTCATTTCTACATTAAATTTTTTTTAAAACAGAAATGGTTATTTTGTCAACAGCTTGTCCTGCATCTATTGACATAATCATTTGATATTCACTGTTTTGGTTTTAATACTGCCTATTACACTTATAATTCTCCCTAATATTGAACCAATGATCTGTTCCTAGAATAAATCCTACTTGGTCATAATGAATAATATATTGAACATATTGTTGTAGCCTCTTTGCTAATATATGTATTAATTTTTTCATCAATACTCATACTCTCTATAGATTCTTCCTGCCTACCTTAAGTATTAAGATCACATTGTATGACAGAAGTAAATTGGCAGGATCTTTTCTTTTCTCATTTTTTCAAAATCTATGCAATTTTGGAATTAATTTCTCTTTGAGTGCTTGATAGAATATATTTATCAGTCTATAGGGGTTGGTTGTATTTTTTCTCTTGTAGGTTCATTTCTTGCTCATTCAATTTCTTTTGATGAGATTGTATTATTTAAATTATCTATTTCTCTTTATGTTAACCTGGGCATTTTATGTTTTTGTTGATATTCATCTATTTCATTGAACATTTTCAGTTTCATCAACGTAATTTAGCCAATACTTTCTAATAACTTCTTTATACATTGTGAATTCTCATTTTAATTTTTAATACTGGTGATGTGATTTTCTCTGTCTAATATTAATCAAATAGCTGATCTATTTTATTATCTTGATACTTTAATTTTTATTCATTCAAATGTTTTTTGTTCAAATTTTAATTAATCTCATTTGATTTTAAGAGTTTCTAGCTTGGCATTCGGTGTTTTTTAAAAATATATTTATTGTTTTTCTAGTATTTTTAGTAGCATACCTACTTCACTGACCATTTTTTTATTGATACAAGTGTTTAGAGATATAAATTTCCCCTTCAGGATGACTTTGGCTACATCCCAGAAGTTTTATTGTATTGTTCAGTGTTGTTTTCTTTAAGGAAAATTTCTACTATGTGTTCTCAAACCATGATTTTTTTGTTATTTGGTCTATTATTAATTTCAATTCTTTCTTCCATGTTCTTTAATTGGTTTTCATTTTTATTGCATCGAGGCAAGGTAAGGATGAGTTTAATATTTCTGCTTTTTTGAATTAGTTTTTGAGGGTTTAATGTCCAAATACAAGGTCAATTTTTGCAAAAGTGCCAAATGCAGATGAGAATTATGTATACTTCCTTTTGTTTCTATTCAGCAATCAGGAAAGATCTATCATGCCTTACTCAAAAAAATTCTATTAAGTTCCTTACCTTCTTTCTTATTTACCTTTTGATTAGATTTATCTTGTTCTGAGAAGGGTGTATTGAGACTTCAAATTGTTATAGTTTTACTATTTCTCCCTAAAATTCAATTGCCTTTTTAAGTATTTAGATGCTATGGCATTTGTTGCATATATATTAAATAGCATTATCGATTTGATTGTTCATTGTACTTTTAAGCATAATGTATCTTCATTTTTATCTCTTTTAATAAAGTTCTCATTGCCTGCTTTTAAAAAAAATCACCTGAAGTATAAAAGATTTTGTTTTATTCCCTTATTGAAATTCTTTGTGGTTCTTTGTGTCTGAAGTATCATTCTTAACAACACGGTTTAGGATTGTTCTTTCTAATTCATTCTATTAGGATCATTTTATGGATGAGTTCATACTTCTTATAGTTATGATTCTTAATTGTGTGGTTCTCTCTATTATATTCTTTTATACTTTACCCTGTCTTCTCTCCAACTTCTTACCCTCATTGCAGGAAAAGTGCTTTTGAGAAAGTAGTGTACTACTAACCTATATTTAATACAAACTGTTTCTGTCCCCATAATCTTTTTCTTTTTCCCTTACCTAGTCCTTTATTGCCCACCCCCATTTATTCCCTGATTATGGCTGACTCTTTCCCACATCTACCTTCCCTCTTAATCCTCTTTTGCTCCCTCTGTGTATTCACCTGATTCTCTATTGTTTAATGTATATTGAAACCAAATTCTTTCTGTGCATGTGCATGTGCATGTGCTTGTGTAACTGTTGGAGAAAGAGAGAGGGGGTTCATAACTGTGTGCATTTTGTTTGATCTACCTTTGTACAATTTTTATTAAAATGGGGTTTTGGGGGAAAGTGTTTCTCTTTTCTTTTCTTCTATTAAGATAAATAAAAGTATAATAAAGTTACTCCTATGTCCTTTTTCTTATTTACTCCCTCTGTGACCCTTGAAGACATTAGGATTCTAAGAGGATATTTTTCCTTCCCATACTTTTTGTGATTATATAGTCAGAGATTCTTAACCTGCATTCTATGATCTATTATAAAAGTGTTTTGGGGGGCAGAGCCAAGATGGTGGGATAAAAGAAGGGACTTGCTTGAGGTCTCCACTGAACACCTCCAAATACCTGTAAAAATGAATCTAAAGAAATTCTAGAGCTGCAGAACCCATAAAATGACAGAGTGAAACAAATTTACAACCCAAGACAACTTGGAAGGCCAACAGACAAAGTAGGTCAGTGGGGAAATTTTGTCTGACCTGGGTGAGAGAAGAGAATGGTTTGGCCCTAGCCCCAGGGTGGTGGAGGTGGTAGGGTGGCAGTGGCAGCAGCAGCATCCACCACTGCTCTGGAAGCTCCAGACCCACAGACAGTGGGGAGATAGAGTAGCTGATCAGAGGGGGAATACAAGGATCTCTTTTCTGGCACTGAGGCAGGATTCTCTGGCTTTGCCCTGCTTAGATGTGGGTCACAGTCCTGGGTGGTGGCTGTGGGTTATATGGAGGAGTGCTGGCATGGCAGAGCTTGTGGTAGCTGGGGAGAGGGAATCCTCCCTATGGTTCCAAGGCAGAAAAGAGTGCTTGTGGTCACTCACAGACCAGAGGAGTAAACACTTGTCCTTTGATCATACCACCTTAGAAGAACTGAAAATTCACAGATGCCTAGAAATATCTCTGACAACAGCTATGCAAAAGCCCTGCAACTTGGGAAAGAGAACCCTCCACTCTGAAAGTAGAGTCCGACCTTGATAAAGACCCCAAAAATCAAGTAATTGACTGGGAAAATGAGCAAACAGCATAAAAATCAGACTGTAGAATCTTACTTTGGTGACAAAGAAGATCAAAACATGCAATCAGAAGAAGACAACAAAGTCAAAGTTCCTACATCCAAAGCCTCCAAGAAAAATATGAATTGGTTGCAGGATATGGAAAAGCTCAAAAAGGAGTTTGAAAATTAAGGAAAAATTGGGAAGAGAAATGAGAGTGATGTAAGAAAATCATGAAAAAGCCAGAGGAGACCCTCCCCAAAATACTGAAGAAAATAACAGCTTAAAAGTAGACTAACCCAAATGACAAAAGAGCTCCAAAAACCAATCAGGAGAAGAATGCCTTAAAAAGCATAATTGGCCAAATGGAAAAGGGGACCCAAAAGCTCACTGAAGAAAATAATTCCTTAAAAATTAGAATGGAGCAAATGGAATCTAATGACCTTATGAGAAATCAAGAAATTATAAAACAGAACAAAAAGAATGAAAAAAAACCAGAAGACAATGTGAAATATCTCATTGAAAAAACCACTGACCTGGAAAATAGATCATGGAGAGATAATTTAAAAATCATTGGACTGCCTGAAAGCCATGATCCAAAAAAGAGCCTAGACATCATTTTTCAAGAAATTATCAAGGGAAATCGCCCTGATATTCTAGAACCAAAGGGTAAAATAGAAAGTGAAATAATCCACCAATCATCCCCTGAAAGAGATCCCAAAAGGAACACTCTCAGGAATATTGTAGCCAAATTGCAGAGTTTCCAGGTCAAGGAGAAAATATTGCAAACAACCAGAAAGAAATAATTTAAGTATTGTGGAAACACAATAAAGATAACACAAGATCTAGCTGCTATTACCTTAAGGGATCAAAAAGCTTGGAATATGATGTTCTGGAGGTCAAAGGAGCTAGGATTAAAACCAAGAATCACCTACCCAGAAAAACTGAGTATAATACTTCAGGGGAAAAAAGACATTCAATGCAATAGAGGTCTTTCAAGCATTCTTGATGAAAAGACCAGAGCTGAACAGAAACTTTGACTTTCAAATACAAGAATCAAGAGAAGCATGAAAAGGTAAACAGGAAAGAGAAATAATAAGGGAATTATTAAAGTTGAACTGCTTACATTCCTACATGGAAAGATGATATTTGTAACTCAAAAGATCTTTCTCAGTGTTAGGGTATTTGGGGGAAATACATATATATAGACAGAGGGCACAGGGTAAGTTGAATATGAAGGGATGTTATTTTAACAATAAAATTAAGGGGCAAGAGGGGAATATATTGGGAGAAGGAGAAAGGAAGAGATAGAATAGGGTAAATTACCTCACATAAAAGAAGTAAGAAAAAGCTGTTACAATGGAGGGAAAGAGGGAGAGAGATGAAAGGGAATGAGTTAACCTTACTCTCATCAGATTTGGCTTAAGGCGGTAATAATATACACACTCAGTTGGGTATTTTACCCTACAGGAAAGTAGAGGGAAGGGGATAAGGGGGCGGTATGGTAGAAGGGAGGGCAGAGTTGAGGTGGGGGTGCTTAGAAGCAAGCATTTTTGTAAAGGGACATGGTCAAAGGAGAAAACAGAATAAATGGGGGGATAGGATAGGATGGAGGGAAATATAGTTAGTCTTTCAAAATACGACTATTATGGAAATGTTTTGCATAACTACACATGTATAGTCTATATTGAAATTGGTTTGCCTTCTCAATTAGGGTGAATGGGGAGTGAAGAAGGGAGAGAAACTGGAACTCAAAATTTTGAAAACAAATGTTAAAAATTGTTTTTACGTGCAACTGGGAAATAAGATATACAGGTAATGGGGTATATAAATCTATCTTGCCCTACAAGAAAGTAAGGGTGAAAGGGATGGGGGGAGTGATAAAATGGAGGGCAGACTGGGGGAAGAGGTAATCAGAATGCACGCCATCCTGGTGTGGGGGATAAGGGAGAGATAGGGAGAAAATTTGGAACTTAAAATCTTGTGGAAGTGAATGTTAAAAACTAAAAATAAATTAATTTAAAAATATTTTGCTAGTTATATTTCAATTTGGTAGGTTTCCTTTGTAATTATATGTATTTTATTTTATTCATTTAAAAATATTATTCTGAGAAGGGGTCCATAGATTTCAGCAGACTTCCAAAAAGGATAAGAAACCTAGTATAATACCTTCTGATTTTCCAAATGTATTTACATTTCTGTTCTTCTCTTGACTCATGTAGTTGCATTTCAGAGTATCTACTCAACTCAGGATACTTCAACAGGATTACTTGGAATTCTTCTATTTCATTAATAATCCACTTTTTTCTCCTGTAAGATTACATTCATATTTTCTGGGTAATTTATTCTTAGTTGTAAATATTCATCTTTTATTTCCTGTTTTATCATATTCCCAGCTCTCCTGTTCATCAGTAGGTAATTTTTATGTGTGATCTTAGCTGTGACTGCTTAGTGCCTGAACTTTTTTACCCCAGTTGCTTGCAGTATTTTTTCTTTGACCTGGAATCTTTGGAATTGAGATATGGTATTCCTGGGAGTTTTCATTTTGGAGTTTCTTTCAGGATATGACCAATGGATTATCTTTATTTTCACTTTACCCTATGGTTCAATTAGGTCTGGACAATTTTCAACATGATTTCTTTAAGTAAATATGACATCAAGTCTTTGATCAAGTTTTTCTATGATTCTTATGTTGTCTCTGTTTTCCTGGTCTGTTGTTTGATAGGAGAAATCTTATATTTTCTGATGTTTTAAGTCTTTTAATCTGGAGCAGCTAGGTGGTACAGTCAATAGAACACCAGCCCTGGAGTCAGGAGGACTGCAGGTCCTTACAAGTTATATGACCCTGAGCAAGTCACTTAACCCTGATTGTCTCCAAAAAATCATTTAATTTTTTTCCAATATTTGTTAATGTTTTGTGGAATTGGTGATCTCTATCCATCTAATCTAGTCTTCAGGGATTCTGTAGTTTTAATAAGACTTTGTACTTTCTAATCTAAGTGGTTTAATCTCATTCCCACTCTTTCCTTGGGACTGCTCATTTCCATTTTCCATTTCTTTCTTTTGAACTTTCGTTTCATTTATATGATCATTTAAAAACTCTTACTTCATTTCTTTCATGAATTCCAGTAGCATTTTTGACAAATGTGTGACTGTCATTGTGGCCATGATTGTAGATAATGTGGGGTTATTTTTCTGGCTTTGCATCTTGAGTGTTCTTGGTTCCATAATAGTTCTTCATCATCAGTGTTTTCTTGAGTTTATTAATTTTTCCAGGCTTATTTCCAGAATTGGGATTTTTGTTAGAGACAAGCTCTATGTACTTTTTGTGAGGAATATTAGTGTATTCTCTGTTGTTGATATGTATTTTCTGGAATCTGGGTAATGACTACTATGTTCTTCAGGCTCATCTTTTACTTCTCCTTAATCATTGAATGGGTATTGACTCAGTCAAACTGAGACCTGTCAAAGATCTTAGCTTAAAAAGGCCAAGGTCTCCCACTGCATCCACGGCCATGTCCAGCGATCCTGATCTATATCTTGCCACTGGACCCAGATGACTCGAGGAGAAAATGAGGCTGGTGACTTTGCACAGCCCTGCCTCACTTGAATCTAACTCACTTGCATGTCATTGCATCATCTCCCTGATGTCATGGTCCTCTTTAAGAATGAAGGACAAACAATGGCAGCAGAAGCAGCAGCAACAACAATAACATCAGCAGTTGGACAGCTCTCTTTGTTTGGACTGTGCATATGCCATCAGCTGCTCTCATGTTGGTGTATACATAGAGGCCTTTACTCAGGGCTTCTGATCCAGAATGTACCTTGTCCTTTGCCTTCCTTTTGTAATTTCTGCAGGATTCTGAGTTTCAGCACATGGTCAGAGAGACATAGTTGTTAGGACCATGGTCCTTGACTAGACTCAAGCTTTTCTGCCTTTTCTACCCAGGACACAGCTTCAGGTTCTAGGGTTCCCTGATCTCTGGTCCATGTTGGAAATTTTACTTATGCAGCATTCCCATTTTAGTTATTTCTGGCTAATCACAGACCTGATATCTGTAGACTTAGCATGATTAATTTAATATACTTTCTCCTTGGATTTCTCTATCATGTCTTGGTCACATGTTCCCTCTCCCTACCCCCTATTTATCTTTGTTGGAATAGGTATGAGAGAGCTAGGATGTTTTGCTTCTATACTGTTCCATTTTTAGGAAAGTTCAAATCAATTCTTTAAAGTGGTTTCCTTCCTATCATATGACATTCTGGACTACTGAATGCTGAATGAACTTCATCTTGAGACCAGTCTTTCTACCCATTTTCTCTCCCCAATTTGAATAATTACATATATGTATGTGTGTGTGTGTGTGTGTGTGTATACATGCACACGTATATCTACCATTTCACTAACAAACAGCTTTTGTTAAGGTAATTGTCAGAATTCTATAAGTGTGGGTTTCTGACTATTTTGACCATAAGGCAACTGCTCAAACACTAAGATAATGGAACCGTGATTTCATTTATATGGATATTCTTTCCCAAGTGGCAGATTGCTACCCATTCATGTCTGTCCATACTATATGATGCCAATCCATGCCTAAGTTTGCTATAAGAGGTTTGCACAGTGTTCTGGGGGCCTTCCTTGCTTTCTTTTGACAATACAAGAAAACCAATGGAGCAAATGTGCTATCCTTCTGTGAAACCTCACTCTTATCTCATGACCAGCTGACTTTTTCTAATTCTTACAGGTAATTGTAATAAAGAGAAGAATAAAGCTCTCTGGTTATTTTTGCTCATTCACTACAGATGTGAGCAAAAGAAAAATGATACAATTTGGGAGGAAAGTTTGCAATTGCTTTTCTATCCACTGTAAGCGCCTTCATGTTACACATTTCTTTGTAACATTTAGCTGTATTGCTTTTCCCTTAAAAATGGATTATAAATTCCCTAAACCAGGCCTAGTTTGGCATCCTATACCTGATGTGAACTAAAATGCTTGAAGTAATGACTAGATAATTGGGAAAAGAGGTTTGCCTTCAGCTCTTGAAAGATAATAAAGCAACATAGCATATTAGTAATACTTAATCGCTTTCCAAGCATTATATCCTATTTCCAGGCTCATTTTAGTAGTAGCTGCTTTTAGTAGGAAAAAGCCCCACCACTACTTCCTTTTCAAAAAGTAGCAACAACATTAAATTGCATGAAGCAAAGCTTGTAGAGAAGAAAATGGGACTTTATGCTTCAGGGTCAGATGACAAGCTATAAAATCACCTTTCATGCATATAAATAAATCCTTTCCTTTTTTCATTGCTAGCTTGTCCATTAGCTTACTGCTGCAACCATTCCCGAGAGGTCATAGGATTGGTGGTGTGCAATGACTGCTAATGAAGGAAGCATATTATTACTTAGATGCAGTTCTCCTGATGATTATATGATATTTAGAGCATGAAACACACACATATGTATTGGGCAATTTCTCAAATCCTTACAATTTCTATCTCTTAGTGGACAAAAAGTCAACCTTTGGAATGTGTAAGTAAGGAGAAGGGTGATTGTGAATGCATATCTACAGGGAAATCAATGGAAGTTATTGATGGCTTCCAAATTAGCAGAACCAGAGAAGGCATCCAATATAATTATGCTAATGGAAAATTGAGTGAGGTAAACCATTGTGGTCTAATGGAAAGAAGCAGTAGTCAGAAGAGCAGGATTATAGGCCCAAATCTATGACTAATTGTGTGCTCTGATAAAATTGTTAACCTGTCGGGTTTTAGTTTCTTCGTCTGTAAAATGACGAGACTGAACTAGATGAAGGGCAAAGTACCTTCCAGCTTTTACATTCTGGGACTTTATTACTGCCTGAAGCTTCCCACAGAGATGAATGAGGGTTGAAATAAACTCATCATCCACATCCTAGGGCTCAAAACACACACACACATCACAATGCAATATTTGAAGAAACTTTTATCAGCTGGATATTTTTTTCTTAACTCATTCACGATGGGACCTTTCCTGTCAGAGAGCATGCGGCCTGAATCTTTTACTTGAGACTGACAATTGCTTAGCTAGATTCTTCCAATTATTCTCTTTTGAAACAAAGCCTTTTTAATATACTATTTGGATAGATATTTGTGGAATCTTCATCTCATTAGATATGTTTAAAGGGGGCAGTTATTTTTTATGTATTTTTCCACAATCACATGTTAGAACAATTTAAAAAACATATTTTAAGTTGTGAGTTTCAAATTCTATCCTTCTCTCCCTTTCTCCCCTCTACTTCCCTGAGATGATAGGCAATCTGATATAGATTATACATGTGCAGTCATATAAAACAATTCCGTATTAGTCATTTTGTATAAGAAGACATGAATAAAAAAGAGAAAGAAAGAAAGTGAAAAAATAGCATGCTTCAGTCTATATTCAGATAGTATCAATTTTTTATTCTCTGGAGGTAGATATCATGCTTCATCATGAGTCCTTTGGACTGTCTTGGATTGCTGAGAATAGTTAAATCATTCACAGTTGTTCATTGTGCAGTATTGCTGTATAACGTTCTCCTGGTTCTGCTCACTTCACTTTGCATCAGTTCATGTAAGTCTTTCCAGGTTTTTCTGAAATCATCCTGCTTGTAATTTCTTATAGCGCAATAATACTGCATTACAATCATATACCACAGCTTGTTTAGCCATTCCCCAATTGATGGGCATCCTCTTGATTTCCATTTCTTAGCCACCTCAAAAAAAACTGCTGTAAATATTTTTGCACAAATAAGTACTCTTCCCTTTTTTTGGGACATCTTTGGGCTATAGACCTAGCAACGATATTCCTGGAACAGAAGGCATACACAGTTTTATGGCCTAAAGGGCTAATTATTAAGAATCAAAACAATAGATTTTCAAATATTTAGTGAGGGAACACGTGATTGGCACTTAAAAATCAAATCTACTCTCTTTGAAAAAAAATCAAATATCTCAATAAGATACATTTGGGAAACATTCATTTTGCAGAAGCATGCAGAGCACTGCCAGCTAGGTGGTATAGTAGATAGACTGTGGGACCTGGAGTCACAAAGATCTGAATTTGAATTCTACTTCAGACACTTACTAGCTGTGTGACTCTGAGCGAGTGAGTTAGTCAACTAGCATTCATTTAGTAAATACTATGTACCAGGGGCTAGCAATTAATTTAATTAATTCACTAAACCTCTACCTTCCTCAGTTTTTTCATTTGTAAATCAGATATAATAATAGTTTCTACTTCCCAGCATTGTTGTGTGAATCAAATGGGATGATTTGTGTAAAGCATTTTGCACTTTTAAAGTGCTGTATAAACAGTAATGATTATAATTATTGGACTTAGATTCAGAAGAAACGGGGTTTGAATACTATCTGCGCTGCTTATTTCCTGTCTTGTTGTTCAGTTGTTCAGCCTTGTCCAACTCTTCATGACCCCATGGGCCATGACATGCCAGACCCTTCTAGCCTTTAGTATCTCTTGAAGTCTGTCCAAGTTCATGTTCGTTGTTCTATGATACCATCTATCCATCTCATCCTCTGCTATCCCCTTCTCCTTTTGCCTTCAATCTTTCCCAGGATCAGAGCCTTTTCCAATGAGTCCTGTCTTCTCATTATGTGGCCAAAGCATTTGAGCTCCAGCTTCAATATTTGACCTTCCAGTGAATAGTCTGAATTAACTTCTTTAAGTATTGACTGATTTGATCTCCTCGTTGTCCAAGGGACTCTCAAAAGTCTTCTCTAGCACCACAATTCAAATGTGTTGATTATGTAGCACTTAGCTTTCCTTATAGTCCAATTCTCAAAGCCATACATTGCTACTGGAGAAACCATAGCTTTGACTATACCAGGGGTGGGAAACCTGTGGCCTTGAGGCCATGTGTGGCCCTTTAGGTCCTTGGGTGTGGCTTTTTGACTGAGTCCAAGTTTTACATGACAAATCCTTTTATTAAGGGGATTTGTTCTATGATGTTTGGATTCAGTCAAAGAGCCTCACCTGAGGACCTAGAGGGCCACATGTGGCTTTGAGGCTGCAGGTTCTTCACCCCTGGATTATACAGATCTTTGTCAGGAAGGCAACGTCTCTGCAGCTTAGTATGCTATTCAGATTTGCCATATCTTTCCTTCCAAGGAACAAGCATCTTTTAATTTCATAGTTGTAGTTGCTGTCTGCAGTGATCTTTGAGCCTAAGAATATAAAATCTGACACTGCTTACATTTCTTCTCGTTCTATTTGCCAGGAAGTGATGGGACCAGTTGCCAAGATCTTAGGGTTTTTTTTTTTTGCTGTTAAGCTTCAAACCAGCTTTTGTATGTTCCTTTTTCACCCTCATCGGGAGGCTTCTTAATTCTTCTTCACTTTCTGCCAACAGAGTGGTACTCCCTGTGACTTTGCACAAATCATCTAACCTTTTGTGGACTCAATTTCCTCCTCTATAAGAGTAGTGGGGTGGTCTAGGGGATTTCTGAAACTTTTCAATCTGTACCCTGACTTCCAGTTTTAAAATTCTATAGTCATGTAAAAGTGATTAGTTTTATAGGGCAAAGAATAAATAGCATTGTCATCAGTAATGACTTTGAGTCAGACTTGTCGAGAGAAATCTAATGACCACAACATTTTTTTCTTTTAGTGATTTAACATGAAATATTTGTTTTGATTTTGACTTTCTCATGAGGCAGATGAGGTTAGAGTATCTGGGAGTGTCCTGAAATAACATTGTGCTTTTGTTATGTTTTTGTTATATCTTTTTTTCTTCTATACAGATTCCTTGGAGAGGCAAATAAAGGACCTGGTGGACTTGGTTTTATTATATGCCCAAAGACAACAGGGAACATAATTTCATTGGACATTTTGTCATCTTACATTGCAGTGCTATGAGAAGCACAAAAGACCACAATAAAAAATAATTGTAGCTTGGGGTAGTGGAATAATGTGAGATTCGGAGTCAGAGGAACTTGGTCCAAATATTAGCTCTGCCACTTACTAGTTATAAGTAATTTTGCCTTTATAGCAGTTTCTTCATTTTTAAAATTATGGCATGGGACTAAACTATGGTTAAGTTCTCTTCTGGTTATGTGTATATGGTCCTATTTTAATCTTATAAATAAAAATAAATAAATCTACAAGTCAAATAAATGCAAAATTTTATTGATGATCTTTAAAAATTTTTTTACATCGATGTTACTTCAAATAGACTGCTTCTCCTCTAATGGAACATTTCCTTGTAACAAGTATGGCCAACCAAAACAAGCCAACACATTGTTCATATGGGTAAATGTATGCCTCATTTTATATCCTTAGTTCACCACTTCTTTTCAAAGAAAAGTTCACTAGTCTTCTGAAGTAGTAACTGGTCATTTCATTGATCAGAGTTTGAAGTCTTTGAAAACATAAAGATAGATGATGGATAGAATGATTAAGATAGCTGAAAGAGAGGAAGATACAGAAAGTGTGGGAAAATATCAGTTCCTATTTTTAACAGAAAAGTGAAACAAAGGATATTAATAACTACTGATCTATATGCCTACTTTCACACCTATTAGCAATTATGAGAACAATCTACATATGAATGGAGGACGTTATTGATGAAGGTTTGAGAAGGGAACAGATGGACTTTCAAAAATTATAATCTGCATGAGATCATGTCTTTATAGTCAGAAATTACCCAAAGGTATAGACAATTCCTGAACTTATCCATTCTTTGTTGTCATATGAGTGGTCATTGCACTGTCCTTCAAGTGTCCTCTTTAGCTACATACAGCCCCATAGCAGCTGCCATGCATGGAAGGCTTCCTAGCAGCTTCTCTGAACTCTTACTGCTCCATATCTATTGCTTTTCTATTATCTATGGACTTTCTTGCACTCCCTCCCATCTTCCAGATACAGACAACTGCTTGATATCCTGGACCAACTACTACCCTGAGGATGAATTCCTATGATCAATAATAATCTATCTGAACTCACTTCCTCAATGATTAACAGACTCCCACTCTGTCTTTCCCTCCCTATCTCAGGGATTTCAAACCCCACACCTGTCATTTTTCAAACCATGTTTGAGCAGTTCATTAGGCTGCTCCATTACTCCTATCCCTTTCAACTTAATCCACTAACACCTTGCTCTAATGCTTCCAACTCCTCTAATGTGCACTCTGAAATGCCTGATCTATAAGTAACAAACTAGTTTTCATCTGAAAGTTTTTCCTTTCTTTCTTCCATCATTTTCTTGTCCTTCCTGAGTATGGTCTTCTCCTGATGTCAAACTCTCTCTAACCAGTCTTTCCATCACTTTTTATACTTTTACTCACACTCCAAGTCATGATCAGGAAGTTGGAATGCTTCTTGTTCCTA
Organism: Trichosurus vulpecula; assembly: GCF_011100635.1. Classification (NCBI taxonomy): domain Eukaryota; kingdom Metazoa; phylum Chordata; class Mammalia; order Diprotodontia; family Phalangeridae; genus Trichosurus; species Trichosurus vulpecula. The sequence goes on along the minus strand of NC_050573.1, from coordinate 298,201,010 downwards.
ATTTCTGCTTCTAGGTTCTCCCTCTACCATCACCACTCAATAACTTCTCATCATTGGAGGTTCACTCAATTCATATTGACCAGCCTAACAAAATTCTGGTAACTATTGTCTACTAATCACCAGAACATTCCCTTTCTTGCTTAATGACTTTAGCACCTGGCTCACCATCTTTCTTCTCTCTTCAACTACTGTTCTCATACTAGGGGACCTTGACATGTATATTTATATTCCCTCAGGCACTTTAACCTCCCAATTCCTCAACTTGCTGGTTTCCCAGGACCAACTTCTTACCACTTTTGTTACACAGAGAGTTGGTAAGACCCTTGATCTGGCTATTACCCACCATTATTCCACTTTCCTCCATTTTCATGGACTCTGAAATTCCTTTATCTGATCACAGTCTGTTGTTATTTTACCTCTCCCTCTGACTTGCCATCACAAAACTTGTCCTTTATTCTCACTACAACCTCCCACATCCCTCCACTACTGATATTTCCCAGACCATCACCACTGCACTGGCTACATTCTCATGCCTTTCTCATATTGACCTTGGTAAACTAGTTTAATTCTATGCTGTCCCTATTACTCAAGTATCTTAACTTCTTATCATAGTGAAGATCTTGTCCTAACAAATCTCAGCCACCATCTTCTGCCTTTATTTCTACTCACTTGCTGCTCAAAAGCTGGAGAAAATCATAAAATCATGCTGACTGCATCCTTTATAATTTAATTTTCAACTGGACCCTCACTGTGGTAAGGCAAACTCTTTATACCCACACTGATTGACTCCTTATGTCACTCACCATAGTGACCCTTCCAAACCTTTTTCTCCCTCTTCAAACCTTCCATGGCTGCCCTTTCTCCAGCCTCTTAGCTGAGAACTGTCTCATATTTTACTATAAAATTGAGGTCATTCACCAAGAGCTTTTTCTCTCCTTAACTAACATTTTTGAGATGCTTTGTGCCACTATCTCCTCCTTCACCCTTGTTTCTTATAAAGAGATGGCCCTTTTCCTTGCTAAAGCTAACTTCACTACATGCATAGGTGATCCCATTCCACTTCATCTTTTCTATCAGATTGTCCCCTCCATTATACCTAAATTTTCACCAATCTTCTGTCTCCTCCTACCTATTGCCTGCCTCCCCACCTCCTACAAATATGTCTATGCATGAGATCATGTCTTTATAGTCACATCTTAGAAAACATTCTTTTTAGCTGTTGTCCCATATCTCTCTTCCTTTCATGGCTGAAACTGATAATTGATACCTCCACTGTTTTTTTCCTTCAATTTTCTTTTTAATTCTCAGTAGCCTGGCTTTTGACTTCATAATTCACCAAAAACTAAAGTTTCTTCAGTTTTTCCCAAAGTTACCAGTGATCTCTTAATTGTCCTATCTAACATCCTCTTCTTGATCCCCAGTCCTTAATGATCTCTCTTCAGTCTTTGATGCTGTTGATCACCTTTTCCCCCTTGATATTCTTTTCTCCTTATGCTTGAATGACAGTGCTTTCTCCTGTTTCTCCTCTATAACAATGATGTTGCCAGCAGCTGCTGTGGAGGTGAAAGACCAACCACAACAGCATACAGCAGGGCTGCTAGCGCAGGTTCTTTGATCTTCTTTTCTAAGGAAAGCAACTTTAAGGGGTTAACAATCTCAGTTTAATTAAACACCCATATATCATTCACTTAGGTCAGGGGAAAAAGTCAGCACCCTGAACTTCAGAGCAAATACAAACAGAAACTACAAACAGATCAACAGACACGCTTTGTCTGATCAAGACATCACATACACAGTTACCAAAAAGAGAAGCACCAACATCTGGGTTTTCAAAGCCAGAGGTGGGGGGTGCTGCTTCAATGGCTTACCCCGAGTCTCATCATCAACACTCTTTCAATGAGTGTGCCCCCAAAGGCAAAACATTAACCTTTGAGTTTATATACACTTCTTCAGGATCAAAGGGCATTACAACCACATGACTCAAACCCATGTGACTTAGGCCTTCTTGTGACATAAATGCTTACTTAGGGTCAGAGGGCTGAACTAGGCTTTCGCTTAATGTAAGCAGGTCATCAAAGATCCCTGATTCAGTCAAAGATTTCTTAGTGCTGAGAAGCACTCCAAAACAGACAACAAAAAGTTCACTTTGCTTGCCATTACATTTGAAAGGCGAGACTCATCAAAGGTATTTGATTACCTCAGCATTCCAAAAGAGAAAATAGTAAAAAAAGTCTCACCATTCTTAACATTACATCCTCCTACCTGCATGACCACTTCATCTCATCTATTCACCATGAGTGTCCCTCAAGGCTTTGTTCTGGTTTCTCTTCTCCTTCTATACCATTTTTCTTGGTGATCTTCTCAGTTCTCATAGATTAAATTATCATCTGTATGCTGATGAATCTCAGGTTTGTTTTTCCAGTTATGACTTCTCTTCTGATCTCCAGTCTTGCATCTCCAATTGCTTATTGGACATCTTGGATTGGATGTCTTTAAACATCTTAAACCCAACAAGTTCAAAACTAAATTAATTATCATTACCTTCATACCTTCCTCCTTTCCTAACTATTTGATTACTGTAAAGAACTGTTAAGAAATAATATTTTTCTTCTCTACAAATACCTTTACAAAATCCTTAAAAAATCTCCTGGAAAAGGTGGGTGACAGGTCAAAGACAAAAAGGTTTTCCTAAAGAAATGGATCAAAGATGATAATGAAAATGAAACTTTACTCTTGTCTTGTTTACAGCATTACCTTCACATTCACTTGAAGTAATTGGCAGTAGAATCTGCATGTCCCCAGTGAGAAAGGAATAAGATATCAATGGAATGGAGGACATCCCTTTGCTTATTCTAGGAGTGGGAGAATGACAACTTGATTACTCAGCTATTTTTTAATGTTAACTCAGAATCCATTTTAAGATATCATTTACTTGTTCAAGAATCCTATAAATGTTACTTGAAATTATCTTGGGAGTCATCTCGAAAGACATGGGGAACTATGCTCTTCAGGATGTCTCTTTGTCTCTCAGTCTCTCAATCTGTCTATGTCTGTCTGTCTCTGTCTCTCTAAGTTAGACATGGCTTGGAATTAGATTAATGATAAATTAAATAAAATAGTTTCTGGCAGACAATAATAATAGCTAACATTTATATAGTACCTGCTACGTGGTGGCACCATATTAAGCACTTTAGAATTATTATCTCATTTGAACCTCATAACCACTTTGTCAGGTAGGTGCTATTATTAAACCTATTTTACAGATAAGGAAACTGAGGCAAACAGATTTAAGCCTAAAACTGCAAAATATCTTACTAGTAATAATATTTTTCTTCCAAAAGTATCAAATGAGATAATACTTAAAGCACTTTGTTAAACATAAAATGCTATATAAATGTGAGCTATTTTATTATATTTCCAACTTACATATAACAATGTGGTTTGGCAGATTTTTGTTTAAACTGAGCAAGAAATTTTATTATAAATCCATGTGATTTTTAGTGAATAGTAAATTTCTCTATCCTTTTCTCTCAGGCAAAATTGTTTATTTATTCAGTGGGGTTCAGCCTTCCAAGAGTTTTTTTTTTTATTGCCCAAGTGATTTCAAGATAAAGAGAACCCTAGCTTATGACAATTTTTGGTTGATGAAATGCAGCCATTAACTTAAAGGGAACAATGTATACTTCACTTATCTTTGAAAAACATGGACCACACCTCCCTAAAAGTCTGTGTTCTAATATTTGTAACGTTAAAAACTCAAGTGACTTTCCAAAGGTTACATAAATCATAAAAAGCAGATGAATTTGAACTCATGCTCTGACTCCAGAGATAATACTTGCTCTATTATAACATACTTCTCTGGCTAAAGACTCTGTTCCAGAACCCCTGTGTCTAGGCATATGGTCCCCAAAGGAGTGATACTGGGGGACACTGGAATGATCCAGGGGGGTGGTAGTAGCCCCAGGTGCAATTGAAGGGCATTAAATAAAAATAAGGGGTGGGGCAAGCAAAGAAAGGAAAGAAGAGAAGGAAAGATGAGAAGATAAGAAAAATTTGAAAAACTATTCATCCATGTTTCATCTGTTGTATAACAGAGTTAAAGTCATGGTGAATACATTATTTTCCAAATAAGCACACAAAATGAAAGTTATGACCCATCAGTGGTAAAGTCTGCCAACATGTCTTAACAAGTGAGTGTTGGCAGGCAAGCATGTCTCGAGTTGTTGGGAAGTCCAGCATGCTTTGACAGGGATATATGCATGTAATGACTTGTTTACAATATGATACTATCCAGTTACATGATGAAATATTACATCATAAAAATTTCAATGCAGGAAAAAATTCACAAAATTACAACAAATTATTAAATTTAAGATGCATCCTTTAAAAATATTTTGTATATTTTTGTTTTTTTAAATTTTTTTATGATTTTTTTATTTAGTTTCAGCATTGATTTTCACAAGAGTTTGAATTACAAATTTTCTCCCCAATTCTACCCTCCCCCCCCACTCCAAAATGGCATATATTCTGGTTGCCCTGTTCCCCAGTCAGCCCTCCCTTCTGTCACCCCACTCCCCTCCCATCCCCTTTTTCCTTCCTTTCTTGTAGGGCAAGATAAATTTCTATGCCCCATTGCCTGTGTATCTTATTTCCTAGTTGCATGCAAAAACTTTTTTTTTTTGTTTTTGAACATCTGTTTTTAAAACTTTGAGTTCCAAATTCTCTCCCCTCTTCCCTTCCCACCCACCCCCCCTAAGAAGTCAAGCTATTCAACAAAAGCCACATGTGTATCATTATGTATAACCCTTCCACAATACTCATGTTGTGAAAGACTAACTATATTTTGCTTCTTCCTAACCTATGCCCCTTTATTGAATTTTCTCCCTTGACCGTGTCCCCTTTCGAAAGTGTTTGTTTTTGATTACCTCCACCCCCATCTGCCCTCCCCTCCATCATCCCCCCCTTTTTTTTAATCTTCTTCCTTCTTCTTTACTGTGGGGTAAGATACCCAATTGAGTATGTATGGTATTCCCTCCTCAGGTCAAATCTGATGAGAGCAAGATTCACTCATTCCCCCCTCACCTGTCTTCTCTTCTCTTCCTACAGAACTGCTTTTTCTTGCCACTTTTATGTGAGATAATTTACCCCATTCTATCTCTCCCTATCTCCCTCTCTCAATATATTCCTCTCTTATCCCTTAATTTGATTTTATTTCTTTTAGATATCTTCCCTTCATCTTCAACTTACCCTGTGCCTGCTCTCTCTCTCTCTCTCTCTCTATATATATATATATGTATATATATATATATATATATATATATATACACATACATATAAACATACATACGCACTCACATATACATATACATATATATATATATATATATATATATATATATATATATAATATATATATGCATATTCCCTTCAGCTACCCTAATACTGAGGTCTCATGAATCATACACATCATCTTTCCATGTAGGAATGTAAACAAAACAGTACAACTTTAGTAAGTCCCTTGCAATTTCTTTTTCTTGTTCTTTTTCTTGATTACCTTTTCATGCTTCTCTTGATTCTTGTGTTTGAAAGTCAAATTTTCTATTCAGCTCTGGTCTTTTCACTGAGAAAACTTGAAAGTCCTCTATTTTATTAAAAATCCATATTTTGCCTTGGAGCATGATACTCAGTTTTGCTGGGTAGGTGATTCTTGGTTTTAATCCTAGAAATGTAAAACAAAACAACCAGGGCATGCTAAGTAATATTCTTTTGAAAAGGGGACAGTAGGCCAAATAAATTTGGGAACCTCTGACTTAGAGCTTGAATATGTCACTCCCCTTGCTGACCTGAAAAGGGCCTTGCTATCAGCTCTAGCACTTGGACTCCCAGATTGCCATAAGTCCTTCTCCTTTTTGTTCATGAGCACAAAGGGGCAGCATCTGGGGTCCTCACCTAGGCCCTCAGATCCTCTTCTTGCCCTGTGGCATATTACTCTGCCCCACCAGATCCAGTGGCTGCAGGTACTCCATCTTATTTGTGGGTGGTGGCTGCTACTGTTATGCTAGTGGGTGATTTAGTTTTAGGAGCCTTGCTTATAGTACAGTACTCCCGTGAAGTTGAAGCTCTGTTACTGAGATATTGCACTCAGCCTTTTCTGTTAAGACTTGCAAGATATGAGGTGAATTTGCTGGGCAGAGAGAATGTGACTTTGAAGCAGTATTCCATCCAGAATCCTGTCGCACTGCTCCCTGATCTATCTACTACAGGCAAGTCCCTCCATGATTGTTCTTCTGTGGTAGAAATGTCTGAGAAACCCCTCAATGACCTTTCAGATAATCCTGTAAAAGACCCTATTTAACAGTATGTACTGATGGTTTCTCTTATGGAAGATGGTGTCAGATACACAGGTGCTGCCATAGTCTCTGAGAGTAAAACTGTCTGCACTGCCCCATTGCCACCTCACCTCAGTGCCCAAGCTGCTGAGTTAATAGGGCTTACACAAGCATGCTATCATTCCAAGGGACAAAGTGTAAACATCTGCACTGACTCTTGATATGCCTTTGGAGTCTGTCATGCCATTGAGATGCCATAGTTAGAGAGATTTCCTGAATCATTCTGGTAAGGCCATTACTAATGCAGATTACATCAAGGACCTTGTATCTGCAAACAATTTCCCAGTGCTCTGGCTATTCACTGCTTTGCCCACACTTACGGAACTGACCCAATCTCAAAAGGACTCAATCATAATGATGGTATGGAAAAACTAGCTTTCTTAGAAGGACCAAGCCACATGTTACACCTCTCTTCTAACATCTAGGATATGCAAGAACCCTCATCTTCTAATCATGATGCCAATAAGTGGCCTCTACTTCATAATGATGACTCTGAGATTGAAAAATGGAAACAACCATGTAAGGAAAACTAGGTTTCAGGAGTCTAGGTGACTGAGAATGGTGTCACTCCTCTCCTAGAATTTCTATCCCTAGGCATGTCAGTTTGTTTACAACGGGGGTTATTTTGGCACCCAAGAAATAGTTGATATGGGGCATCGCCACTACTGCCACTGGGGTTTGTTCCACTTTTACAGCATTTCATGCATTTAATCAGCATGCCTTCTAAGCAATGACCTTTGGCGGTTGCCCCTTAGCATATACTACATTTGAACATCTGCAAACTAATTTTATATGTCTGCCTAAAGCTGGCTGTTACAAAATTTGCCTTGTTAATGTGCGTTAGCTCACTCAATGAGTTGAAGCTTTCTCCCCTTCTAGAGCTCCTGCTCAATTTGTTGCTAAGGTCCTTCTCAAGGAGATTGTTCTTAGGTTTGGGCCTCCTGCTTATATTTGCTCTGATAGTTGTCTCATTTGACCAATACTGTGCTCTCTCAGGTCTACTTTTGTATAAGGATAACCCTTAAGTTTCATGCTCCTTATCACCCTCAGAGCTCAGGGCAGGTAGAGAGCATGTACAAAGAGCTTAAGATTCTTATTGACAAAATATACTCTGAGATTCACCCAAAGTGGCCTGATGTCCTTCTCCTTCCTTTATTTCATCTGTGGAGCAGACCAAGGGGGGAATTGCATATTTCTCCATATGAAATGTTGTTTGGTCACTCTCCCATTAAGGCAATGCCACTTTCTAAAGTGTATGTTTCAGTATTAGGAGGAGAAACATTTGTTGCTTCTTAAATCTGAGAATTGCAGAATAGATTGAGAGAAATCTACAGTGTAGGAGCCGCAGTACAGACTGGACCTTTGGACTTTTCACTGCACAACTTTCATCACAGCAACAAGGTCTACATTAAGAATTTTGAATGAACAGGTGGAACTCACCCTGCTTGGAAAGGTTCATTCCAAGGGCTACTGATCATCCTGACTGTGATCAAAATAGAAGAAAGGGACTCATTCACTGCTCAGATGCAAAGCCTGTTTCTTGTGCTGATGTATAATGCTTACTTTGTGTTGTTTAATCCTGATGTTCTCGTGTTCTATTATTCCCACTTTAGTTAATACCTCCCAAGACAATGGAAAGACATAGGCACACACAGGTGAATGGATACTTTTTTCTTTGCCATTTGTGTTTGGTTATGTTATCTTTAGTATTATAATGTATAGGACAATTAGGACAAAACCAGGACTCTGACCTACCTCTTGCATTTATTTTTAGTTCTGAGTTTACATCTTACTTCATTTTCCCAATTTGTATGTTGTAAAAGAAATTTGGTAGGACTCCCACTTTGTCTGCTTTCTCGAATACTTTATATAGTATTAGAATTAATTGTTCTTTAAATGTTTTGTAGAATTAGCTTGTGAATCCATCTCAATCCTGGGGATTTTTTCTTAGAGCACCCATTGATGGCTTGCTTAATTTCTTTTTCTAAGACAAGATTATTTAAGTATTCTATTTCCTCCTCTGTTAATCTGGGCAATTTATATTTTTGTAAATATTCATCCATTTCACTTAGATTGTCAGATTTATTGACATATAATTGGGTAAAAAAGCTCTGAATAATTACTTTAGTTTCATCTTCATTGGTGGTGAATTCATCCTTTTTATTTTTGGTATTGGTAATTTAGTTTTCCTCTTTTTTTAAAATCAAATTAACCAATGGATTGTCTATTTTATTTTATTTTTCATAAAACTAGCTCCTAGTTTTATTTATTCGTTCAATTTTTTAACTTTCAATTTTATTAATCTCTTTTTTGATTTTCATTTTGGTGTTTAATTAGGAACTTTTAAATTGTTTTCTAGTTTTTTTATTTGCATGCTCAATTCATCGATCTGCGCTTTCTCTATTTTATTGATGTAAATGTTTAGAGATATAAATTTCCCCCAAAGTACTGCTTTGACTACATCCCAAAAATTTTGGCAAGTTGTCTCATCATTGTCATTATCTTTAATGAAATTATTGATTGTTTCTATAATTTGTCCTTTGACCTATTCATTTTTTAGGATTAGATTATTTGGTTTTGAATTAATTTTTAAGCTGTTTCATGGCCTTCACTGAATTAATTTTATTTATGATCTGAAAAGAATGCATTTAATATTTCTGCTTTTATGCATTTGGTTGTGAAGTTTTTATGCCCTAATACATGGTCAATTTTTGTGAAGGTGTCATGTTTAAGGTATACTTCTTTTTATTCCTATTCAGTTTTCTCCAGCAGTCTATCATATCTAACTTTTCTAAAATTCTGTTGATATCCTTAACTTTTATCTCATTTATTTTTGTTAGATTTATCTAATTTTAGAGGGGAAAATTGAGGTGCCCCAGTAGTATAGTTTTACTCTCTATTTCCTCTTACAACTCACTTATTCTTTTCTTTAAGAATGTTGATGCTATACAATTTGGTGCATATATGTTTACTATTGATATTACTTCATTGTCTATGGTAACTTTTAGCAAAATGTAGTTTCCTTATCTCCTTTACTTAGATCTATTTTTACTTTTGCTTTGCCTGACATCTTGCTTTTTTTAACATCAACTGAAGCATAATAAATTCTGCTCTTGTTCCTAACATTTACTCTGTGTGTGTCACTCTGCTTCAAGTGTGTTTCTTGAAAACAACGTTTTGTTGGATTTTTAAAAAAAAAACTACTCTCATATCCACTTCCATTTTATGGGTGAGTTCATCCCATTCACATTCACAGGTATGATTACTAACTATGTATTTCTCTCCATTCTCTTTTCCCCTATTTATCCTTCTCTTCCTCCTCTTTTACCTCCTCAAAAATCTGTCTTGCTTTTCACCAATGCCTCCTCCAATTGGCTCTTTTTTATCATACCCTCTCCCCTTCTCTTGTCTCCCTCCCTTTCTACTTCCCTGTAAAGCGAGATAGATTTTTATACCCAAGTGAGAGTGTGTATTATTCCCTTTTTGAGACAATTCTGATGAGAGTAAGGTTCAAGCGCTACCTGCCACCTCCTCATCTTCTCCTCCGCTGTAAAAAGCTCTTCCTTTCACATCTATTTTAGGTGAATTAATTTACCATTCCAGATCTCCTTTCCTTCTTCTCTCAGTGCATCCCTCTTTCTCACCCTTTAATTTTATTTTTTTGAAATCATCCCATCATAGTCAATTCACACTTATACCCTCTGTCTATATATACTCCTTCTAACTGTCCTAATAATGATAAAATTCTTAGGAGTTACAAGTATCATTTTCCTATGTAGAAATGTAAAAAAACTTAACCTTATTGAATCCTGTATGATTTCTCTTTTCTGTTTACCTTTTTATGCTTCTCTTGAATCTTGTATTGAAAGTTAAATCTTCTATTCAGATTTGGTATTTTCATCAGGAATCCTTGGAAGTCCTCTATTTCAATGAGTGTCACTGCCCCCCCCCCCCCATTTTGTACCTTCTTTTCCGTTTGTCCAGTTCTACTTTTTAAGGAATTCTTTTCTTCATTGAATTTTGTACCTCTTTCTCTTTGGCTACTTCTGTATACCCCCTGCCTTCAGTGGATTTTTGTGCCTCTTTTACCTTTTGACAAATTCTGTTTTTCATGGCATTTTCTTCATATTTTTTTTGGCATCTTCTTTATCAAGCTGTTGACTCTCTTTTCACAATTGAGTTCTGCTCACCTGGGGGTGGGGAGGCTTTCTTGCTGCTATCTTCAGAGCTATCTTTGGGTGTCATAAGTTTTTGGTTCTTTCAAGGTGATATGATATAAAGAGAAATGTGGTCACTGCTCTTCTGGTCTGTGCTCTAGTTTGTGAGTAACCACTAGCACTCTTCTCCACCCTGGAACTGTGACCAAGGCCTCTGTGTTCCTGTTCCACAAGTACTAGTTAGCTAAAGCTCCTCTTACCTCTGGAACTATGTATGGACAATGAGACAGGTCCTCTACCCAGTGGCCTATGGGAATACTTTCACAGGAAAAATACCCTATCAACCCATAAGCCTAACAATTTTTTGACTTTTGTAACCACCGTGATATCATAAAGCCTCCATTCTTTTAGGAATGTCTGGCCAAAATTAGGAAGTTGGTTGCCATACTGCATTAGTCCTTACATTCTTGCTTATCACACTACTAATAAGATCCCCTCCCTATTGTCTATTCATTATCGTAGTGTTGTGATTCATAGCCTTCTCTGCTCCAGTTTACTCTCTTTGAAAAGATTAGGCAACAAATAATGCTGTGATAGGTATTCATAATCAAGTAAGCCATAATCTATACTACACTAGAGTTAGTGGACCTTGTGCGTGTTGAGTCTGTCATCATATTCATTAAAACACTCCTGACCCATGGGTAGTTGTTCCTGTTTAGGCCAATAAGGACAGCTAGTAATTGAAGGAATCAGCAACATACTATTCTCTTTGTAGGGCCATTTGTGCCTCTCGTTTTTGCTAACTGTAACATCTACAATGCCAACTGCAATCTATCTGCATGGTAAACCCCAGTAGTTATAACAATTAAACCTCTTAAGCATCCCCAGATCCCTGTAACTATCTATACAGAATCTGAAGGAAATATTTTTTCCATTATCAAGACTGGGATCCCCTCACTCCTCCTTGAACCTTTGTCAGCCTCCTCTTTTTGTATTACCAAAAATAAAGCTCAAACAACTATTACAAATGTGGGAAAATGTAAAATGTAACCTTACTCTTTTATCTTTGAGTATAACAAATCCCATCAATTTCTATGTGCTAAGACCTGTCTCTTTAAGAACAAAGATGACCCCTAACCCTGAAACCTCTCATTTATAATCCTCACTTATAAGACAGTTTTTGAAAGGTAAATCAGAGATGATTCAAGAGTTGCCATGGGGACTAGTAACCCCAGGACAATTTTTCATTTGTGCTGGTTTAGCTTTTTCTTCTCCTCCCCCAGGTTGGTAAGGGACATGCAGAATAACCTATGTAACCCTTCTTGTATCAGTTTTTGTTCGTTCTAAAGGCCTGGTAGATGAATAAATCACTAGGAATTTAGGAGCATGGTGGCATAAATTCAACAGAAGAGATTATTTGGGGGAGGGGACAGAAGCCCCACAGCAATTACGCTACTAAATCTACTCACGGACAAAAGTTTCTTTTGGCACTACTTCCCTTTTATGGAAAAGCAGATACAATTCATTCAATTACAAACCTTTCCACAGAGGTTGAGAAATTAGTCCAAGTAACCATGCTTTGGATGGTTAATGAAACCTTCAATGCCATCTCCTCCCTACAGGTGGAATTTAATTCATTAGCTAAAATGGCCTTGCAGAACTGTATGATCTTATAAATTCTCACTGCTGCCTTTGATGTCCTGTCATCAATCATTTGTGTTGTTCATATATTAATAAGTCAGGAGAAATTGTTACAAACATCCATACTCCAAAAAATTATATATGAAACCCAGAAAATTATTATAGAGACTCATATAAATGATATTGGCAATACATTGTGGCAATACATCTTCTTGGTTTTCCGAACTGTTTGCCTGGTTGAAAGGGGGTGGCATACTAGCTATTATAGTCAAATATGCTTTTATTGCTTTAGGTCTGTAATTGTGTTTTGGCTTTGTGTTAATCACTATGTTAATTGTTGTACTAAAGCTAATGCTCAAGGAACTCATGATAGATTCCATTGTTAATCATGATTATTTTGATCCTGATTATACTTACCTCAACTGATCAATTTAGCTAATTACAGATATGCAATCCACAAAAAGACATGTTTTTCAAGGATCAAAGAGGGGAACTGAAATAATCAAACCAGGATTAGGTTATATCTTGTTACTGTAATCATTATCCAACCTTATTTGTGATTATTTCCTCTTGTGTGAGCCTGAGATTTGCTTTTATAAAGATGTGTTAAGAAGATTGTACATGACTCCTGTCAGGGTGTGGTGTGTTAATGTATTCCTTTCACAGGAGCTCAGATAAATTTATAGCCGTTACTGTTATTGTTCAGTCATGTCTGAATCTTTGTGACCCCATGGATCCCTTCTATCCCCCACTACGTCATGAAGTCTAAGTTTCTGTTTATTGTTTCCATAATACCATCTATCCATCTTATCATCTGCCGTACCCTTTTCCTTTTGCTTTCAATCTTTCCCAACATTAGGGTCTTTTCCAATAAGTCCCATCTTCTAATCATATGGCCAAAGTATTTAAGCTTTAGTTTTAGTATTTGACTTTTCAGTTAATAGCCTGAATTAATTTCTTTAAGTATTGACTGATTTGATCTTGCTGTCCAAAGAACTCTCAAGGCCAAACTTTCCTGTTATTCCAATTATCTTTTGATTTTCTACTTTAGTATTCCAATCCCCTATGACAAATGTGACATAATGTTTTTGGTTATTTCTAGATCTTGTAGGTCTTTATAGAACTGATCATATCACTTTTGGCCTCTTTGGCTCCAACAGACATACTACTGTGATGTTTGCCCTGTATCCAAACAGATGTTATTCTCACTCTTTTATTGACTAGGAGGGCTTCTCCATTTCTTCTGAGGGATTTTTGCCCACAGTACTATTTGTAGTGATCACCTGAATTAACTTTATCCATTCCCTTCTATTGAAGTTCACTGACACCTAAGATGTTGATGTTTAATATTTTCATCTCCTGTTTGAAACAGCATCTAGCTTAACTTGGTTCATAGGTCTTACATTCCAAGTTGCTATACAATATTGATATTTACAGCATTAGACTTTCCTTTCCTCACCAGATGCATCCACACCTGAACCTTCTTTCAACTTTGGCCCAGATGCATCATTAGTACTAGAGTTACCTGTAGTTGTCCTCTATTTTCCACCAGTAGCATATTGGCTACCTTCCAAACTGAAGGCTCATTTGCTGATGTTATTTTTTAAAAAATCATTTTAGTACTGTCCATGGGATTTTATTGGTAAAGGTACTGGACTGGTTTGTCATTTCCATCTCCAGTGGATCACCTACGATCTGTCTGTCTTAGGGTAACTCTGCATGGTATAGCTAACAGGTTCATTGAGTTATGTGGCCCACTCCACCACGATAAGGCAGTGATCCAGGTTGGTTGGGGGTGCTAAATTTGCAGAAGCTCAGTTATACTTCTCTATTCTTGCAATTGTTCTGTTGAGCTCAGCTAAAGATAATTCTTCATTTGAGTTTATGAAAAACGTAGTTCATCCACACAATGCTAAACTAAGATATGATGATGCAAACAACTTATTAATCAACAATTTTTCATAAGGGCTTTACAATTCTTTTTCCACTTCCCCATTTCTATGGACTGGAAATTGTAAAACTCTTATTGCATATTGTTATAGCATCCAATTACCTTGCTTTAATATAATCATGTGGGGTCAGGAATACCCCCAAGACAAATCTTACAAATCGCCCTACTTCCATGTTCTCATAAAACTTCCCTATTCCTGTAAATTCCATGAATATGCATTAGATTCTATGAATATGTTTTAATCTCATGAATACATATTGTGATTAGTTCCTCTTTTTGAGTATAAAAGAAGTCTGTCAGTCTCACTCAGGATCTTTGATTCTTGAGAGGCCATTGACCCATTTATTGGCAATTGCTAGTTTGCTAATAAATTGATTTTGCTTGGAACTCAGTTTCTCAGATTTTGGTTGTGACAAAACACCACTGAACACACTTGTGGTTACAAATGGATAAGGTCTTCATGTAGAGGAGTAAACTGGATTTTCTGAAGATAAAACAACTGCTTTTCCTCCTAGTAATGATATGGAATCATATGTCCTGTCATTTCAAAGTTAATCCAGTATTGGGCAGAAGAAGTAGAGGCAAATATTTGTAGTTGCTGACTTCCTGATGAGGAGCATACAGTTGGCTATTTGGCAGTCTTATGACAACACAACCACCCCCTAAGGCAGCACATCCCATTTTTGGACAGCTATGATTCTTATGAAGTTTTTTCATCAATGTGACCCTAAATTCACCACTATGTAACTTTCATCTCCTAGTTCGCACTCCTAGTTCTGACTTCTAAGTTTCAACAGAACATACTTCATTACACTTTCATATAAGAACCCTTCAAAAACTGAATTCAGAAGCCAAATATTCACTCAAGGTTGTCACCTCCATCTTTTTTCCTCCCTTTTCTTCAAACTAGAACCTTGGGCTTTATTCTTGGAATAATTTTCAATGATAGTAGATATTTTCCCTTATTTTGCTTTCTTCTAGGCCTCCACACCATATCATGGATATCTGCATGCCATGTCACTCCCTTCTCTCTTTTCCAGACCTTCTTTATACAATGTCTTTCACTATTAGCGTGTGAGATCTTTTAGGCCAGAGACTGTCTTGCCTACTTGAATATCAATAGCAAGTAGGGCAGTACCATGAACATAGTAAGCATTTAACATGTGTTCTCTCTCTCTCTCTCTCTCTCTCTCTCTCTCTCTCTCTCTCACACACACACACACACACACACACACACACACACATACATCCACTCTATCTAGTATCTGTCTAGTTGTCAAGGCTCTTGACCATAATAGTTGTTCTTTTGTGGATATTCTCTATTTACCAATGACATTCCTAAAATACGGTCCCAAGAACGGAACACAATACTTTTGAACTGATCTGCGCAAGGCAGAGTATAGTTAGACTATTGCCTCCTTAGTCCTGACAGCTAAGGCCTCCATGGTGAACTTATTTTGGTTGTCATATGACACTTTTGACTCATATTAAGATCAAAATAAAAAGAAATCTGTGAATCTTTTTGGGCTAAATTTCTGTTGAGCCATGCCTGCCCCATCTTTTACTTGTGAAGTTAATCTTTGGAACCCAAGTATAAGATATAACATTTTCCTCCATTCATTTGAGTCTTATTTGGTTCATCCTGATGTTGTAGACTGGCAGCACATTTTTGGCTTCTAGCTATATTAGCTAATGTTATAATTTCCCAGATTTGTGTCATTTATAAATTTGATGATAATAAGAAACATTTATAAAGCACTTGCTAATGTGCTAGGCACTGTGTTAAGCAGTTTACAATTATTATCTCATTTCATCCTCACAACAATCCTAGGAAGCAGGTGCTATTATTATGTCCATTTTACACTTGAGGAAACTGAGGCAAACAGAGGTTAAATGACTTGTCTATGGTCACACAGCTAGGAAGAGTCTGAGACTGGGTGTGAACTCAGGTCTTCCTGACTGCAGGACCAGGGCTCTGTCCACTCTCTTACCTAATTGACCTTACCATCTACGCTTTTATTTAAGCTTTTAATGAAAAAAATTAAATCTCAGAATCTGTCAAAGATCCCTTAAGTTCACTACTGGAGATCTCTTTCTAACTTGACATGACATTGTCAGTTACAATTCATTGAGTCTAGTCAAACAAATAATAAACATTTATTAAGCATCTACTCTGTGCCAACCCCATAAAAAACAGTAAGAGTAGTCTGCCCTGGCCTGTTCTTGATGAACCATATTAGCTCTTTGCGATCACCACTTCTTTTTCTAGGTGATCATTAATAATCTCTTTAATAATCAAGTGTTCTATAATTTTTCTAGTAATTGAAGACATGTTCACTGACCTGTAGTTTTCAATTTATATTCTCTTCCCTCTTGTTAAAATTGGGTCATTTGCTCTTCTCAAATCGTGTGGTAACTCTTCTGTGCTCTATTATCTTTCAAATATCGTTGAAAGTGACTCAACAATCATCTCTGTCAATTCTTTCATCACTCAAAGATATATTTCAAGCTTTCAAGGTGATGGATTCCTCAAAGGTAACTGGGTGCTCTCTCCCTGTCTCTTTATTTACTTTAGGTATCAATTCCTTAGTAGCCACTTTTATTCTATAACAAGATTTGATAAGAATGTGTTCTTCTAGAGTTTGCTCCTAGAACCATGAGTGGAAATTTCAGAGGCAACACTGGATGTTAGAGAAATCCTCTGAAGAATTAGTGGTATCTAAAAATAGAATGCATTGCCTCATGTAGTGGAGAGTTCTTCATTGGAAGTTGTCAAGCAAAGGATTGTCAGTTGTGATAGTGGTGGTGGGTGATTCTTGATCAGGTATAAGTTGGACTAGATGGCCTCAGAAGTCTACTGCAACTCTGATAGTCTTGATTCTGTGAAATTGTAGTGAAGCAAGTTTTGTCTTGACTTTAATAAGGTATTCCTAGCAATTAGAACTCTCCCAAAAGAGAGTGGATTGCCTGAGGTGGTAGTGGGTGTTCTGTCCCAAAGACTTTAACTTAAGGCAGAAAGTCCAATTAAGGATGTTTATTTTTAAACCCAAGGTTGAGTTCAGATACAAATTTGCTGTTGCTACATAAATAACACCCATTAGGAAATATCCCAGCAGCAATGAGGTAAGTGAGAAAGCCTGTTCTTATTTTTCAAAGGTAAAGAAATGGCAGCAATCTTTGTGAAAGGTCCTAATGCTCAGATTTAAAATCAGTAACTCTGACAGCCAATGATATTTGGACTTCTTGGTCATACCTTCTCTCAGCTTTTATTGTTCCTACCCCTGACTTCTTCATCTTTTTTTTCATTCTCACCAATGCTGATGCGCCTGCTTGTTCAGCTGGATTTTCAGTAGGTAATGATATTTTCCTTCAGGGCAACGCAAAATATTTTGCATGTATTTCTTCTAATATTTCATAGAATCATGGATTTAATGTTGGAAGGGACCTGAGAACTGATCTTCTTATTTAGAAGATTAAGAAACAGAGACCCAGAGAGTTTAAGTGAATTGCCTAGAGTCACACAAATAGTAAGTCATGGAATTTGAACCAAGGTACACTGACTCCAAAGCTAAATAGCTGATAAAATATTTTTTTTTGAATTGGACTGTGTTGTCAATTAGTAGTTCACTACTCTTGCTTGTGTGTAGGAAGTCAGTAGACTGAATCAAAATCATCTCTTTTTGGTTGATAGTTTTTTTTTTTCAATCCTTTTTGACTGGTCAATTGAACAACTATTTATTAAACCCCTTCTGTGTGTATAGCACTGTTCTAGGTGTTGGGAAAGGTAGAGTTTAATAAGCCATCATAACCACCATTAATTCAGAGCTTTGAAGCTTCCAAAACACTTTATATACTTTATCTCATTTGATCTTCATGGAAACCCGCAAAGTAAGTACAAGGTACTATGATTTTCATCTTTACAGTTAAGGAAACTGAGGATCAGAGAGGTGAAAATGATTGCCCTGGTCACTGGACATTTACTAAGCATCTGAGAATGGGATTCAAACCCAGATATCCCTGCCTGCAAGTCTAGCCTTCTGTCCATCACATTATATTGCATGGTTCCTACCTTTGTGAGCTTAAAGTTTACTTAAAGAGTAAGGTGCAAGCATAGGTAACAATATACAATATTAAATGATAAGTTCATTAAAGTTGCAGAAAAAAGTACTATATGAGTTCTGAATTGAAGTTCATTCTGAATTAGTGTAAACAAGAAAGATGTCACAGGAGTATAATTTTGAGGGTAATGGATGGAAAGTTAACAGGTGAAGAGGGATAGCTATAGAAACACAGTCTAGCACAGAGATTAGAATAGATCTGTGAAAGCACAGGGAATATTTCAGGGGCAAAGAAGACCTCTTAGATAGGAGTAAAGAGTACATAGAGGAAAGGAACATGAGAGAGACCTTGAAATATCAGGTGACAGTAAATTGTGATATTTGTTGATTTCCAGGTCAAGCAGTTCGAACTTTGTTTTTTTCCATCTTTTAAATTAATTAACTTTTAGTTTTTAACATTCACTTCCATAAGATTTTGAGTTTTAAATTTTCTCCCCCCCCCACTCCCCAAGACAGCATGCAATCTGATTATAGGCTCTACATATACATTTATATTAAGCATATTTTCACATTAGTCATGTTGTAAAGAAGAATTAGAACCAATGGGAAGAACCATGATAAAGAATAAACAAACAAAAAAGTGAGCAAATAGTATACTTTATCTGTATTCAGATCCCATAGTTCTTTTTCTGGAAGTGGATAGCATTTTCTATCATGAGTCTTTTGGAGTTGTCTTAGATGCTTGCATTGCTGAGAAGAGCTAAACCCATCAGAGTTACCCATTGCCCAATGTTGCTGTCACTGTGGTACAATGTTCTCCTGGTTCTGGTCATTGCACTCAGCATCAGTTCATGTAAGTCTCTCTAGGTTTTTCTGAAGTCTGCCTGCTCATTGTTTCTTATAGAACAATGGTATTCCACTTACATTCATATATCACAACTTGTTCAGCCATTTCCCAATTGATGGGTATCCCCTCAATTTCCAATTCTTGGCCACCACACAAAGAGCTGCTATGAATATTTTTTGTACATGTAGGTCCTTTTCCCATTTTTATGATCTCTTGGGATACGTACCTGAAAGTGGTATGGCTGGGTCAAAGGGTATGCACAGTTTTATAGCCTCTTGGGCATAGTTTCAAATCGCTCTCTAGAGTGGTTGGATCATTTCACAGCTCCACCAACAATGTATTAGTGTTGAATCCTATTTTGAAGGCAGTGGGGAACCACTGTAGGTGTTTTTTATAGAGAAGAGACAAGATCAGATTAGTGCATAAGGGAGAGATTTCTGGCAATGGTATGAATGAAGGATTAGAAGGTGAGAATAATGCTAAGGGCATCTCTTCAAGCACTTTTACAATGTTCCAGGCAGGTAGTATTAATAACTTCTACTAGGATGGAGGTATTGGGAATAAAGAGGAAAAGACAAATTTATAGCACCTACTATGTGCTAGGCACTGTGCTAAGCACTATGCACATATCATATCATTTGATTTCCACAATCTTGGAAGACAGTGATATTATTATATCCTTTTTAGAGGTGAGGAAATTGAGCAGATAGAAGTTGAGTAGCTTTCCTAGGGTCACACATAAATATATGAGGCCAGATTTGAACTCAGTTCTTCCTGATTCCAGGCTCAGCACTCTACTGAGCAACTTAACTGTCAAATGAGTTATAATCCATAAGAATTAGTAATGGATTGGGTTATATGTTTTGATGGAAAGGAAATAATTAAAAATAAAATGCACATGACACAAATGGAAGACAGGGCAAGTGGTTGTATCACAGATAGAATAGTGAAATCAGAATAAGAGCAAGTAAGGATAATAAGTTTGATTTGGGACATATTGAATTTGGATAACTGTGCTACATCCAGTTGAAATATGTCCTCTATGTAGCCAGAAATGTTGACTCAGGAGACCAATATATAAAGCTGGTCACTAAAGTCACGGTAATGGGAAGATTGATAAGGGAGACTGCAGAAAAGAAAGAAGATAAGTGGACAACGCAGTGTCTCTTATGGTTTGGAAGAGGATTACGAGCTTAGATAGCAGATAGAGGAAGAGGATCAAATCATTGTGATTTCTATGTTCAAGGGAGAATAATAAACAAGTGGAGGTGGCTGAGTGTTCTACTGTGTCAAAAGTTTCAGGCAAGTGAAGAAGGATGAGGCAAAAAAGATAATTTTGTTATTAAGAGATAATCGATGTCCTTTGAGTTTTGGAAGACTGATTGGGGAAGAAACCCCATAGCATGGTGCTAGGAAAGATATAGAGGCATAAGGAGTATGTGTATAGAATGTTTTCAGAAGTTTATCTGTGAATAGAAGGGGGAGTGATGGCACTTTCAGTGGGGGAGAAGGGCAGAGAGAAACTTTGTAGAATTGGGGAGACCAGTGAATCTTTGAAGACAAATTGAAAGGAGAGATCACAGGATCACTGATGGAGCTAAGTCATTGAGGAGGTGGGAGAAAATGTGATCATATGCACAGATAAATACTTCTTTTGTAGGCTGTTACATAGAGTGGATGCTACTTAGGAGAAACTTCAAGAAGAGGAGTGACCTGATAGAAGTCATACTGATTGATTTCAGTCTTTTCAGGATAGAGATCAAGAGGCCTTCTGCTCAGTGAAAAGTCAGATGATAAGAGTTACCTGTGGATAAGGAGTCATTCACCAGGAATTCAGGTCAAGGAGGCATGAATCCTGCCAAACCGGTCTACTTGCAATTATTAACTAGGGTACTCCATCTCCATTCACCATGTATTTATATAGGCTGTTGCCCATGTGCAGAATACTCTCCCTCCTCACCTCAACCCCTTAGAAAACCTGACTTCCTTTAAGACTTAGCTCAAATCTCACTTAGAGGCAGCTATGTGGCACTGTGGAGAGAGGGATAGACATGGAGTTAGAAAGACTTGAGTTCAAATTATACCTCAGAATCTTAATTAGTTGTGTGACCCTGGGTAAGTCACAGCCTCTATTTGCCTCAGATTCCTCATTTGTAAAATGAAGATAATAATAGCACCTTCTTACCAGGGTTGTTGTGAGGAATGAAATGGGATAATATTTATAAAGCATTTTGAAAACCGTAAATACTCATCATTGTTATTATCTTCTGCAGGAGGCTTTTTCTGTTTCCCCTAGCTGCTAATATTTCCTCCTATAAGATTACCTTCTCCTCTAAGACTACTTACTCTGCATGTATCTTGGATGGACCAATTTGTGTACATGTTGCCTCCTTGTTAGTATGTAAACTGCTTGAGGTCGGGGACTGTTTTTTGCTTTTTCTTTGTATCCATATTGATTGACATAGATCCTAGTATATAGTAAGCACTATATAAATGCTTGTGATAGTTGATTTATTGTTTTATAATTAGCAAAATACTGGTTATTCACCATATGATCAAGGCTGGCTATGGAAGCATATGAATCTAGGGGGAGGGTGGGAGAGGACTGAGAGAATATGGAGAGGTCAAGAGGATAGAGGTCATGATAAGAGACAAGGGTTAGTGTAAATGATGGAGTGGGAGATGCAGACTCTTAGGTTTGTGTTTGGGGAATGTAGTTTCCAAGTTCTGGATCTTGGAAGTGGTACCATTTCAAGACAATAAGGGGGACAGTTAAAATACATCAATGCTGTTATATGACTGAAGTGGAGTGGTGAAGGTTAGAGTTGATGAGAATGAAGAATTGAATGTTCTGATCGATAAAGTGGTTGTCAACTTAAATGTCAAAGACCTTCAGGATGATAGAAGAGAATAGAGATGAGAGAAAAATGTGAGTCAGGTCATTGAGAAAGTTCAGAGCATGACCTGAAAGTCAGTAGATGACAGAAGCAGGGATAGGGACAGGACCATATTATAAAGTTCGTGGACCTTAAAACAATTTTATGATGTATTACTTAAGCTTCATAACTTTAGTAGGTCAGGCCATTCCAGAGAAATTTAATTTATTTCTGGTCTTTTCTGTGAGTTTGGAAAAGAGGTATATCTTGTTCTGTTACCTGTTCTAATTGAGCCATGTTTTTTTTTTTCCTCTCTCAGTTTACTGAATTTGAGGCAAGCTAATGTCTAAGGACAATATCTTAACAGGACTTTTCCAACCCTCTCCCTTCATCTCTCCCACATCTTCACCAGGGTAGGATGCAGTGGCTGTTTAATAGTGCACAGCAGCAATACTTAGCTGCTTAAATCAGGAAATGGAGGAAATACTGTACATGTTTAAAACTGCAGGGGATGTGGAAAGAGTAAGAGTGTAATTTCCCTAGTTGCAATTTGGACAGCTAGCTAATATGCCCTAATCTTGTGAAAAATGCCAGGGGATCCTTAATGGACACTGATAGTTTGCAATTTTGAATTTTACATGCCTCATGAGAGTGTGCCACTATCATCAGCATTTGCCCATCTTGAACACCAAGTCCAGACTAGAGTTACTTAAATTGGTTTCCTGTTGTTTTTTATTGACAGCATATGCTCAACTGTCTTGAAGAAGAAATAGCTCCTGATACTGGAAGTAGGGCTGCAGACACTTGCTGTTCATGATTGGGAAGGACAAGGCACCAAGGCAACGTCTGGCTGCTTCACATAGCATATCAAGGTATGGGTGCTTGCAAGCAATTTCTAATGACACACTTTTCCATAGTTAGAGATGATCCCATGCAAGCAGTGATGTCGATACCTGGCCCTTGGTCAACTTGTGTGATTTGGTGAGATCATAGACTTGAGATATATGGTTATGAGCAAGCCTGGGTTACACCTTTGTTTGATTAAAAGAGCCAATCACAATGAATATTTAATAAGAGCTTGGAAGGTCTTATGAGTCAATGGCTACAATATTTCAAAATGCTACTCCCTCTCCTTAAAGTCAGATCCTTTGAATTCTTGTAAAAGACTTTTCACAGCAGTGACTTTAGATCTTTTATTTTTAAATATCTCTGGTTTTCAAAATGCCTGTAATGTGATCTGTCAGCAATACTTGGCAGGATTCTAGCCATGCAAACTTCATTTTGAAGCTCCTTTGTCCACTGGCTCTGTATTCCGCACTTTCAAAATCCAATACAATCTCAAAGTTGCAAAGAGCTCAGTGGCCTTCTAGTCCAGTAGAATATTAGCTCCTTGAAGGCAGGCACTACTTTTTGCACCCCCCTCCCTTATCCCTTTAGCATAATGTCACGTATGGAGTGAGCACTTGATCAAAACTTTATTGGACTGGAATTAGTCCAACCTATATTTTCTCCAACATACCTGACAAGTGGTCACACCCAACCTTTGCTTGGAGATCTCTAGAAAGAGGGAAGTCACTATCTCTTGAGGCAGACTATTCCACTTTGGAAAGGACTATATCTCAGAGTTTTTCCTTATGTTGAACCTAAATTTACCTCTCAGGAACTTCTTCCTTTCACTCCTCCTGATGATCTCTGAGGTGAAGTAGAACCAGTTTAATTCTTCTTCCATAGGAAAGCCCTCCAAATACTTGACCATATTTTTTTTCATATTTTTCTTTATTTCAGTCCAATGTGACTAATTCCTTAAAGTGATGCTAGTATGGAATAATCTCAGGACCCTTTACCTTCCTCTGAAAGTGCTTTAGATTATTATTGTCCTTCTCAGTTATGGCACCTACAATAAAATACAACATTTATTCTACAAGTGGTCAGACAAGGTAAGAATACAGTTAGGCTATCATCTCCTTATTCCAAGACATTGTCTCTTTTAAGGCAAATTAAGACAGAATTCTTTTTTTGCCTATTTATTACACTGTTACCTCATCTTGAACCTTCCTTCACAGAAAAAGAAAATCTCAGATTTGGAAGAGAACTTACAATAAAGATTATATAGTTCAGGATATACCCAAATGAAAATCCTCTCTACCACATACACAGCAAATGGTCATATGGCTTTAGCTTGAAGTGAGTTACAATGGAAAATAATGTTCAGTTTGGAATCAGAGGACTCAGGTTTGAATCATGTGTGTCACTTAATAGATATAAAACAATGAGTAAGTCAATAAACTTTTCTGGATATCAGTTTCTCATCTATAAAATGAAAGGATTGAACAAGATGACATCTAAGGCTACATCCAGCTCTAAAATTGTATTTTCTATGGTCCAGTAGCTAAAGAAGCAGTTTACTCCATTTTTCAGATTGCCCTAATGGTTACAAAGTTTTTTCTTTGTCTTCTCTTTAAATCTGCCTCTTTGAGTTTCTACCTTTGAGGCTAAGAAGAGCAAGTATATTCACTCAGCATTTTAGAAATCCTTTTTAAAAAAATTGTGAACTTAATAGTCATTTCCAAACCTCAATAGTTCACTGAACAAAGAAGAAAAGAGAAAGACTTCAGAAGACTAACGATGAGGTAAGTATACTCACTCTTGTGCATGGTGGCCCTTCAAATAGTTGAACAGAGCTATCATATTAAGTATTCTCCTTTCCAGTCAAAAAATACCCAATTCCTTCAGTAAGACCTCATATGAAATGATCTCAAAGCCCTTCATGCTCCTGGTTGCTTTCTTCTGGAAGCTTTCCAGGTTAACAATATTTTTTTCTAAATATAGTGCCTTAGACTGAGCACAGTATTCGAGATATATTCAGATAAGGGCTGGATATGGTGGATAGATCAGTTCTCAAGTCCTGGTCCCTATGCCTTTATTAATATAGCAGAATAATGCATTATCTCTCTCTCTCTCTCTCTCTCTCTCTCTCTCTCTCTCTCTCTCTCTCTCTGTGTCTGTTATCACATTCTCGATCCACATTACACTACTAACATTCTTAGATCTTTTTCAGATGAACTATTCTCTAGCCATGCCTCACTCATCTTGTATGAGTGAAGTTGATTTTATGAACCAAAAAGTAAGATTTTCTTCTATTAAGCTTCCTCTTTATGGATTTGGTCCAATGTTCTCATTTGTCAAGATCTTTTTGGATCATGGATCTATCATGTAATGTGTTAGCTATGATTGTATGTAAATTTCACAGCCATGACATGAATGCCATGAATAATCTTTATTGAAGTTATTGATTGAAAAGGCTAAATACTATAGGGCCAACAGAGATCCCTAGGACACTTTACTGGAGCCTTTAAAGCTGACACCAAGCCATTAAGGACTATTCAATGATGAAAGATCCAGCTCTTTAATTAGTTCAATTTTTGCTGCAGTCTTAACCGACATCTCACCATTTCACTACAAGAATAGCACAAGATACTGTCAAATGCTTTGATCAAATTTTGGTTATTGATAGTATGGTATTCTCCTTACTCACTGATTTAATGATTTTTAGTAAAGAGAAATGAGGCTAATTTGGCATGATGTATTCTTGATGAAGGCATGCTGCCTCTTTGTGATACCCATGCCTCCGATTATGCACAGACTATCCCTTTAATAATAACTCTAGATTTAAAAAAAAGAAATCAGAGTCAGATTCATAGGTGTAATTGTTTGTAGAGTATAATTAATCCCTTCTATTTTCTGAAAATCACAGTAAGATTTGCTCTTCTCCAGTTCTGTGACACCTTTCCAATTTTCTACAATCTTTCAAAGATTATCTAAAGTGACTCTGTAACCACATCTGTTAGTTCTTTCATTACTCTAGGATGTAGTTCATATAGGCCAGGTTACATAAAGTTTTTGGGAAGGACCTTGGACCCCAGAATACTCATCATTTGGAGGGAACAGCAGAATACAGTTTCCTGGAGAAGCTTGACTCTGGTTCTGGGAAAGGCCAGGTCCCCAAAATGCCACATCTTCTTAAGCAGAGCATGTTCTAGGTATCTCATGCCCATGTGCTCCTTTGAATGGGAGTCACTTAGGATCTGGATTGTTCCAATTCCATGGTGAAATACAGTCCATTATGAAGGGCAGCTGCTTCTCCCCTCATGATGGATATCACCTTCTTCTTAGCCACTTCATTCAGCTTTTGTGCATTTAAATATCATTCTATTTGGCATAGAAAACAAACAAAAAGGGTAGAGGACATTTCTTTTCTCTCCATTGTTTATTATTGTTGTCCATCATCATTGTCTCATGCATTCTAGAATAGTGGTTCTAGTCTGTCTTTGAGCCGTCTCTTCTCCAATAGAGATAAGAAAATCCTCTTTTGTTGTCCTTAGATGGCCTTCTCAGCTAAAGCACAGCCTGAATTTTAGCACTCTTGGAACTATTCTTATAAGATCCTGCCAAGTCTTTGTATTTGTCCCCAAAGTTCACCATCATTCTCATTCCAGCAATCAGTTATTTTATGGGAAGATTCAGATTTAGTATAGAAATATACTTTGTTACTTCCTTCACCTTTTAAAGGGTGAAATTATCATTGAAATAACTCAATGCATTATTAAATGCTTGGCTTCTGGCAACAAGAGTGCACCAACAGACATCTAAAAAGCTGAATTGCCATATTATTCATCTATCATGTCTCAGTGCCAGACTGATAATCTCTTTCAAATCTTCAACTTTTTCTTCCTTCTCTCAAGGTGGTCTGTATTGTCTATTAATGTTTATGCTGCTTTTATTTCTGTCTTTGCACATTGTTATCTGAATTCTCTCTACTATCCTTCCTTCCTCTGGTTCCTGGATTTCCTTACATGAGTGTATTTTCTTTATGTAAAATGCTACCATCTACCTATCCTGTTCCTTTTGAGTTTGCTATGCCCTTTCAGAGCTGTCTAGTCTAGTTGTAGATATGATCCCATCCATCTGAGAGATACCTAAGAGATCCAGTTTGTACTTGTGAATGAGGATTCATAGTAACCTTGTTTGTTGCTCATGTTTGGTGTATATGTAGACATTCAAAAGCATGTTTTTTTTTTTCCTAAAACTAAAATGATCAGATATTTTTCAGAAGAACTAGACTCTGCTAGCCACAACTTCTTATATTTGTGAAATTGATTTTTTGATTCAATAAGTTATATTTATCCCTCTTAATCTTCTTTCCTTAGATTGAAGCCAACCTTCTAGTCTGCTGAGATCACTTTGGATACTGACTCTGTTATCCATACTGTTAGCTATTCCTTGCAGCTTTACTTGCAAGCACTACTTGCAAATTTGACCATGCCCATTGTCAAACTGAGCATACCAATAGCCTCCTGCCCATTGAAACGCAAGGGCGGAAAAATAAAAAGCCATAAAAATGCAATTGCCTTTGCTCTTTCTCCTATCTTATGTAAGAACGTACATATTGATGCGCAAAGTATATTTTCTAAGAGTAGGCTGATAGTTGTGCCTACTTGGCATAATTTTGCATGGCTTTATTAGATATCTTTTGCAATACTAAATTGTTACAGTCCTTAGAACTGGAAATAGTAAATATGACTAAGACCTGAAATGACCAGACCTTCAGTATGATCCCAGATATGCACATGACCTTGTGTAAGTTACAACCATTCTGAGTCACAAATATTTTTATCTCTAAAATAAGGCAGCTGGACAAGATGACTTCTAAGATAGCTTCCTGCACCCAATTTTGATATGTTTGCTTAAATTAGTCGCATCATCAAATTTTACTGATTATGATCACCCATCTCACAATACAACCCTATAAATTTAAGAGCAAGCATTACCAAATTGAGACTGGTAGTTCAATACAGAGCAAATATAGAAATAACTTTCTTGAAACCACAGCAGGTTAAAAAAATCCATAGTCAAATAGTATAGGAATCAAGACCTCAACTGCTGCAGTAGTTATAAAGCTAATTTTTAATTTTGATGTAAATAATATTCAATTATATCTTCTAACAGCCCTTTGGGTATAGAAAGTAGAAATAAAAACAAGACAAATATGGTTCAGAGATTTCATATTGAAGCTGAGAAAAATGCCTATGCAAGCACTCTGAAAATGACATTTTGCGATTTTAATCCTCTTCCATTAAATTATAATGACTAGTTAGTGAAAGCTGCTATGAATTATATGTGTGGACTCATGTGTGTATGTGTGTTTGTGCACATGTATGTATGCATGTGTGTGTGTGTGTGCGTGTGTGTATAGGATTTAGTTTTGAGAGCTGTAGCTTAGAAGCATGTAGGAAATGTGCTTTCTTAGAACTAATTGCATTTCTGATGGAGCATTTCAGTACGGTATCCCTGGAGAGGCAAAGTGGGTTCCAATGGGCTATGATACCTACCTTGCCACAACAAAATAATTTAGAGGAGAAGTATATACAATGTAATAAGCTGGTGGCCATAAAAATCTTACCCTTAAAAAAACAGCCCACAGAAATAATTCTAATTACTATTGGTGAAGGGTTGATGTGTTACAATGAATAGGGAGGCTACTGCATATGTCTACAAAGAGATGATGTTTGCTAACTATTCAGAAAATTGAAGGACTCATTTTCCTTCAAATATTTAATTCTATTTGCTAAATTATATTAGAAGGGTGGGTTGGAGATAGCATTTGCATATTGACAGCCCTGATAATGGCTGTTACATTGAGTTGCTTTGCATAATCATATATATGAATGTCTGCTTTGAATAGATCTATTTGTGAAATTATAATTATAAGTATATTGTATTTATGGTAATTACCACATTCTTGGGGGTGCTTCCTACATGGTGTGCCTCTCAGCTTTGTTCAGTTTTAAGAAATAGATTTGCATTCTCATTTAGGTTGTGCTGAGAGCAGAGCAGCTTAGTACATGTATAATAAAGAGCAGCCAGTTGATGCAAGCCCAGATTGAACTCTATGCTATATTAAGGTATGTAAAGCAGCACCTGCACCTTGCTGTCTTTTCCTTTTGCATTTTCCCCCTTTCTTTATTTTTTAAACTATTTAAATTGTGTTGGCTCCTTCTGCATTACCAGGTCTCTATGGCAATATATTACCATATATCCTGGATAACAAGTTTCTGGGAGAAAGGCTTGTCATTGTTTTCTTTCCAGAATCTATAACATTAATTATGGAATTTTAGAATGTCAGATTTGAAAGGAACATTAGAAATCATTTAGCTTAAGTCCCTCATTTTACACATGAGGAAATTGAAGCCTAGAGAAATGAAATGGCTTGCTTAAGGCCACACAGGGAATCAGAGGTCAACAGCTAAGTGGCACAGTTGATAGAGTGCCGGGCCTAGAATCAGCAACACCTGAGTTCAAATCTGGCCTCAGACACTTACTAGCTGTGTGACCTTGGTAAAATGAGCTGGAGAAGGAAATAGCAAACCACTCCAGTATCTTTGCCCAGAAAACCCCAAATAGGGCCATAAAGAGTCAGACATAACTGAAATGACTGAACAACAACAGCAAAAACAACAAAAGGATTTAGGATGTAAGACTTTGGTTTGCAGCTCAACATTTTTTTGACTACATCATATTTTGTCTATTCAGTCCTTGATTTTTGAAAAAAAGGTGAACATGCATACATGTATGCCCTGCTACCCCCACCATGACCCTAAGTTTTTGTTTAAAATGATTTGGTAGAGGTATAGAAAGAAAAAAAAAACCTCAGATGATTTGCATATGAGGAGCCTTCCCTCCAAGATCCCACTGCAATTATTGTGACCCCTCACCCTCCCTGACCCAAGTAGAGAAGTAAATTGGGTAAAACTAATGTTACAGGATGTTTCTAAGCCACTAAAAAGCAAGGAGATAGATTGAGGTTCTCCAAAGTCACAATATGGTATCCCACCTTTTCTCTATGTTTTCAAACCAAGCACTACTTTTAAAAGTCATCTTAAGCTCAATGCAATTAAAATGAATTCTTCATTGTCATTGCCTTCCTCCCCCATGCAGTATTTCAGTTAATTTGGATCATTTCACACTATCACTCTGATGCATCAATACAGAAAACTTGTTACAACATGGAGAATAGATCAAGTCCTGGTCTTCAAATAAGGAAGACCTAAGTTCAGATCCTGCTTTTGACATGTATGAACTATGTGACCTTGGGCAAATCACTCAGTTTCTTTAGCTATAAAATGACTAAGCTGGTCTAGATAGCCCTTGAGTGGTCTATGTTCCTTAATAATACTAATATTACAAATAATAAACAATAAAACAACAATTGTAATACTCCTCTAACACTTCAAGATTTACAAAGCACTTCACATTTGTCAACTCATTTGGTTCTCACATGCGAGGTAGGAACTCTTATTATCATCATTTTAGAGATGAGAAAATTGAAGCACAGAGAAATTATACGACTTTCCTAGAATTTCACAGCTAGAATGTCAACTTAGGTCTTCCTGACCCTGAACCTTATGCTCTATCCATTGAGCCACTTAGCTCCTTAAACTGGCAATAATACCTGTAACAACTACCTCACAGGATGCTTGTGAATCTCAAGTAAGATATTAGATGAAAAGTATTATGTACATTTGAAAGCAATATATAAATTTCAGTTATTATTATTATGCTCATATTATTAGATAAAGTTATAATGTATAATTACTAGGTATAGTCATTATTATTTACATTATTATTATTGCTATCAATAATTATATAAAAGCAATAGGGATTGGATGCATGATTTCAATGGTATAGGGAGCTCCCAGTAGTTTCTTTGGAACCTATAGTTTTAGAGAATTGCCCATATCTAAAGAAGTAGGAAATATATTTTCACTGGACTCAGTGGTTGTTAGTCTTACCAGTTTTTCAAACATTTAGGAACTAAAGGCTGCTAAAACAACTCAAAGCTAGAACTTAACATGAGGTGATAGAGGGGAATTCAGTTCTAATACTGGAAAAGGCAGGGAATCAGAATCCCAGAAGCATAGAACTTTTAGAGTTGGGTGTCCTTTCAGTGGTAATCTTCTTTATCCTGTCCTGAAGGATTTCCCATGGCCAGCAAAGTACCTGACAATGATTAACCAGAGTTCGCTTGAAGTCCTTTAAGGAAGGAGAACCTACCACTTCTCTAGGTAACCTGTTTCTGTTTCGGTTGGTTCTGATCATGCACTAACATCTGGCCTAAATTTGTATCTTTGTAACTTCCCTCCAGCCATTGTTCCTGGTTCCATCCTCTGGAGCCCAAAAAGAACAAGTCTAATCCTTCCTTTTCCATGTGAGAGTTTGACTTTCTAAAAATTTAAACACTCAAAGACATATATGCAGCCTGCCTCCTTTTCTTTGCCCCCTAGTCCCTTCTGAAGCCTGGAGAGAATACCAGCAAATGACTGTTCCTAGAGTTTTCTGATGATAATGGAGCTGAGCCTTACTTAAGAGAAGGATCCAGCCTTATCTATATCTTAGGTCATATGTCATACTGCTGGCCTAGATATAGACACTGGTCCCTGGTAAGAACAGGCTTAAAGAGACAGAGTCAGACTGGATTAAGGAGAAGACCATCTTTTTACTGTCATAACCGAGCTTTTTACTGCTCTATTTAACACATTACTTTGTTTTATTTTGCTTTTCCCCTTGATTCTTTATTATAATCTGCTCTCTGTCAAGCTAAGGGCAGGAGGGTTCACCTACACATGCTACAAGAGCTACAGACCTCGAGGGTCTGGCTAGCTAAAATGGGAGAGAAACACTGAGACAACCCTCTGTGACAGAGACTTGGAGAGCAGTCCTGGAAGTTATTCCCAGCCTCTCAGGGGCAACACTTTCCAGGCAGAGAGAATAAAAGAGAGGAACGTGTAATCGTGAGTCACTTTTGAATGGGGGTGAGGGATAGGGGAATGGGCTGAACTTTGAGGGAAAGGAATGAGAATAAAGCTATAAATTAAAAGAATGAAAACATTTGGGCAACTGAATGGGTGGTGGCAGGGGAAAGGATAAAGAGGTGAAGATGATGACATTGAAGATGAAGGAGAGGATTATCATCATCATTATTTTGGTACATGTGATTTCATCGCCTTAGGGAACTTTTGGTGTGGAAACTCTTACCATAGATGCAGAGTGGCAGTTCTTACCATTTTACAGTTTCAGAAAATTGTGGTGGGGCTGTAAAATGTTAAGTGACTTATCAATGGTCATCTAGCTAGTATGTGTCAGAGATAAAACTGAAATGAGATAAGGCCTTCTGATTTCAAATTAGGTCCTTTAGTCTCTGCACTGTGCTGTCGTTAATATTATGTTAGTATGACATATCAGTATATTAAATGAATATTGTCTCTCTTCATTAAGCACAACTAGGAAAACAATACGTGTACATATATGCATGTAGGTATGTATGAATGTATCTATTTCTCTGAGTTTGTAGGTGTATAATACTGCATCCATACTTAAGAATAGAGAGAATGGCCCTCTTCGTTTTATACTTTTCTCATTATTGCAATTATTTATATACTTGTCTCATTTTCCTCACTTGTGCTTTGATTTATCTTTTCATTTCAATACTTCTACACATCTGTGATCTCATTGATCTAGGACTTTTTCATCAGTGCATAAGCCAGTCAAGCCAGTCATGTACAGAAAATGTAAACAATGAACTGAATTACAGGTTAAGTATAATGACCACATGTAGCCATGGAGAAGAAATAAGAAAATGTACCTCTTTCTATATTTTGCAGAGGTGGGGGATTATGGGTGTGGAACACCATCTATACTATTAGAATCGCTTGATATATTGGTTACTTTTGTTGATCTGCTTTCTTATTCTATATTAAAAGTGATGCCTCATGGAGTAGAGGATGGAGGAAAAGTATTCAGAAATGGTAGTGATACAAAAATCAAAAGACGTTATCAACAATAATATTTTCAAAAGGAAAAATAAAATGAGGGCATAAGCTTTACATAAATTTTCTAAAGATCTTTGCTTTTAGCAATACCTGAGGAACATAAAAGGGTTTAAAATAACAAATGAAAGAGGAAAGATGTAAAACATCTAAAAAGTTGATGTACCAAAAAATCAGTGGAATAGATCATCAGATAAGCAAAACAAAAGCAAAAATAAAACAAACTTCAGTAGAAAGTAATGGCATTGTGTTTTATGTATACAAGAAAATAAATTACTTGGGGGAGGACTTGCTTTTTGATGAGAATTATTTAAGAAAAACGACTACTGGAAAAAGTGGAAAACAGTTGGCAGAAATAAAGTTTAAACCAACAACTTGCAACATATACCACAATAAATGCAAAGTGGAAATATTCATATCATAAGAAGAAGAGAACAGAAGGAGACACCTTTCATAACTATGTGTAGGTGGAAAGGAAAAACAAGATTATCATAAAAGCAAAACAGACAATTTTGATTTCATAAAATTTAAAAACATTTTGTATGAACAAAATCAGTGAAGAGAGAATAAGAAGAGAAATTAAATAAGAAAAATATGTGTATCAACTATCACTAGAAAAAAATGTGATATTTAAGATACATAGGGAAATGACACAGAGGATAACAAAATTCATTTTCCAGTAGAAAAATGGTCAAAACAAATGAACAGTTTTCAAAAGAACAAAGCAAGCTATTAATGACTGTTTGAAAATCTCCTCCAAATCTACTAGTGGGAGGAGAATAGAAATAAAAAATAAATTTGAGGTTTCAATTCACAACCTGTAAATTGGCAAGAATGACAAAAAATGGGAATCGTCAATGCTGGATTGTGAATTGTGAATACACTATTGATAATGTTCTGATGAGCCCAACCATTCTGGATATCAATTTGGAATAATGTGAGAAAAATGACTAAACATATAACAAGTTAGTGATAGACCAGTAATGGAGCCTAGGCTTCCTGAATCCAGGTCTGGTAATCTTTCCACTGTTCCAAGATGACACTGTAAGTTTTAACAGGGGCTTCATCATTTTCTTGGCCACTGGATTTAATGGTTCTATTAGTACCCAGAGGGTAATCTGGTATGATTATTGGTATCTTCTGTCAGAAATAGGTTGGATTTACTGTTGTTATAGAAGGGATAAATAAAGAGCAAACAGCAGTAAGAGATCTTCTTTGCTTCTTTAGAAATTAAATATGTATGGTAGGAAATAATATATCTACTGTGTCAAGCAAGAGTTAGGAACCTCAAACAAAATTGTAGTTAAAAATTTAGTAAAAGAAATTAAAATTCGAAACAAGAAGGAAATCATATTGAAAGCTTAAAATTCACAAAGATAGTTGCCCTTCAATGCTACTACTAGGAATATATCCCAAGAATATAAAAACAAATGAAGGTTTAATATATACAAAATATTAACAGTACAACTTTGTGTTAAAGAACTGGAAACAAAGAAGGTACCTTTTCTATTGTGGAAAGACTGAGAAAACATGCATAAGAACGCAGTACAATATTGTTATGTGGTACATGATGGATATAAGGAATTCAGTGACACACAAGGATACTTCTATGAACTGATGCAGAGTGAAATTTCAGTCAAAAATACATGACTGCAACAATGTATGCAAAAATAATAGCTCACTTTTGTATAGTGGTTTGGTAAGTGCTTTACAAATGCTTCATTTTATCTTCATGACACCTTGGAGGGGAGGTACTATTATTATCTACATTTTACAGAGGAGGAAACTGAGGCAGGCAGACAGAGACTGAATGACTTACCCAGGGTCACAACTAGTAAATGACTGAGGCAGGATTTGAACCCCAGACTTCTGATTCCAGACACAATTCTCTATTAACTGTACCACCTAGATGACTTTGAGTAACTGAAAAATCAATGATTGCCCTGGACAAGGAAAAGTATCTCCCTTCCACTGGCAGAGAAATAAGGGGATACTGCATCAGAATAGTGTATACATGCATTCACTGGATTGGGAGTTTTTGCTCAATTGTTTTTCTTTGTTACAAAAAAAGGAGAGATTCCCACAAATGACAGATGTAATAACAAAAGGAATCAGTGAAACATCTTTTCTTTTTTCTCAAGCTAACATCTTAGCAGTAAAGTCCTGTTTCAACACATCGTTTTGGAGATTCTGGAGGGAGAAATGATTCTGGGCTCTCAAAAGGCTATAACAACAGAGCCCAAGAACAGATTGGCTCCAGAAAGCTGGAAAGACTTTGAAAATGGGCTCATGCATGAACTATATGCCTATTATTAGAGGACTGATTGACTAGAAATCCCAAGTGTATGTCTCTTTCAGGAGAGTCTGAAACACAGAAGACATTAGGAGTTTGGAGCGCATTATAGGGCTCTGTGGGTGGAAGATAGGACTCATTAAAAGGAGGGTTTGTATTGTTTGTTTATGCATTCTTTTGAATCCTTTGGGTTTTTTATTGCCTGTGGGGTGAAATAAAGGCTGTCCTGATTCTAAAATGTATAGTTAGCTTGAGTGCTTTCATGGGAGCTTTGGGTCCTTTTACTCACATCTATAAAGAATTAGTCAAGAGCTCCAGATTCTGAGATTCTGAAGGGAAGCTCTGTGTGGGGACTTGCACCAAAGAGTAAGTCATGGAGCATCTCCCAAATTGATGTGGTCCATTTGAACCCAAAGCTTGAGGTTTCTGGGATACAAGTTACACATACATTATCTGAATCACTCGTAATTAGAATCTCTGTAATGCCTCAAAGCTAGTGTGAATCAATTTCCAAACCATTTGTGTACTTTATCATGGCTGGTGAGAGCTTATGTATTTGAAGTAGCTAATCAAAAACATGCATAATATACTGTTAAGTAATTGGATATGGAATATAGACCATCACTTCCTCCAACTAACACATTTGCTGATATGTGCCAGCCCATGATATTATGACTTATCCATGGGGCTGGGCAATTCTTTTTAATTTATTACGAGAAAAGTGGAAATAAAGTCATCAGCTTTCCTAAAATAAGTTTACAGAAGTGGGAAAATCATGTGCTTTGAAAATATAATGCAAGGATATGTTATTATATGAAACAAGGGCTCTGTACCTCTTTGATGCTGATGTGTGCAGTTTTTGTAAGTAGGAATAGTCAACTATATATATGTTGTGAGGGCAATTTGGCCATGACTCTGTCTATATTATATGCCCTGAAACCCTGATAGGGGAGAGAGATTGTTGCAGCAAGAGACTCATAACTCTAAACTTGGTGATGCGTGCAGTTCATCTCAAGTTTATGTTTGCATGGGATTTTTTTTTTTGCATAGAGTATGCACCAACATTAATTTTTCAACATATGTTTGATGCATTTTTATTAAAGTGTACTTTTCCTCTGACATTTTAAAGACTCTATTGGTATTGTAGTAACTAATGCATGTATTCATCTGTTTGATTCATGTTAGGCTCTCTGTTTACTGTTTGTGTTTATCATCAGCAAGAGCACACTGGAAAGTCCTGTTTATCCTTTGGTCTTCATTCATTATTAATCTAGGGTTTTGCATACTCCATGAGTTTGTTATTCTTTACGTTTGAATGCCACAGAGTTATAGGAGCTGAAAAATTCATTAATTTAGGCGAAAATAATTAGTAGGCTGTTGGTTGGAAAGGAATATTTGAGGGTACCAAACTTCCTCCCCACCCCATATTGTGCTGGTATGCAATTAGTGACAAGCTTTCCTTTCGATGGTTTGGCTAGCCAATTTTTAAAATCAAAGGAAACACAGATGGGAAGGCCCTGGATACACATCTGCCTAAACTTCCTGATGTACTCATTCTATCACATGGCAATCTTCAGGATTAGATATTGATGTATCTGAAATTTCAGTTTATTGATAAAAAAAAAACTCTGAAAGATTTTTTTGTCTGTCTAATTTACATGATCTATAATACATCAGAATAAGCAGCATAAATTGGGAATTATTTTTGCACATGCAGATTTTCTTTCCGTTTCTTACTCCCCCCTTTAAAAATTTTGTCATGGGTTTGTTTGTACATCGCAATCATTATCCTTTCCTTGCCCCAGAATGAACCCTCCTTTATAGCAAATAGACATTTAAGCTAAGTCCGTAGAAACAATAATCACACCTCACAGTATATGCTATTATCCAGATAGTTCCCAGTGTCTTTATTAAGAGGAAGGAGGGAAGTTTCATCATTAGTTCTCTAGTACCAAGATAGATCATTGCAATTTGTCACAGTTTACTATGAAGCACAGATTTTTCAGGGTGGGTGTTTCAGAGTTACAATGTGTCGGTTGTCAAACTTTGCCTATAACTCACTTCAAGGCTTCAGAAGACCTTTGATTTCACCAGTTTGGAGACTCCCTCCACAGATATGGTTGCAATAACTCTGGACCTTAATAAATCATTTTCATGAGTTGTGGTTAAAAAAATCATCAGTAAGCATCCAAATTTCTTGTGAGGAACTTTCCTGAGGTTGGTCCTAAAGACAGCAGATATTCAGTCCATTGTTCAGCCTGTGCTCAAATCCTTTCCAGTTTGATTGAAACTATCTGGACTTATACTCCACTGGCAAAACATTTGGGAATGCAGGGTCTTTCCCAAACTGGAAATGGGGGTGACATTATACCAGGGGTGGGGAACCTGCAGCCTCGAGGCCACCTGTGGCCCTCTAGGTCCTCAGGTATGACCCTTTAACTGAATCCAAGCTTCACCTTTGTTCTGTTCCCCACCCCTGCATTATATTCATTCAGTAATGTATACTGATATGGTTTCTCCTGTTTCTTTAAGGCAGGGTCTGTTTTCATACCATCAGTATCATACACTTTGCTCAGCGCACAGTACCTCCTTAATAAATGCTTATCGACTTGACTTGAATTACTTTTTTTTACTATTTTATTTGCTAATTTACTATAAAATGTTAATCTATCATTCGTCTAATCTTCTCTATATCTATCTACTTGTCTGTCTCTCTTTTTCTGTCTCTTATTCTGTCTGTCTCTGTCTCTTTAATGTCTTGCTATTAGATACTGATTTATGTCTTGCTATTGGTTAGCATGTGTAGCTACTAAATATTTAGGCTTGAATTAACTTCAGATGCTTCCAGTTTTTTTTTCACACTGAGTGCAGGCACGTGAGTGAAGTCTTCACATTTTGAACTTGAGTCCATTAGAGATACAGCTTAAGTGGGATTTTTTGGTCTGCATGTATAATGCACAAAAGGTTTTGTGGGCTCATACAGACCTTCAGTCCCCTCTTCTCATAAGTGTTAGCTAAGATTGATTGTAATTGAGGTTTGAGCTTTGACAATCAATCTCTTTCCTGATTGGAGTTCTGATATGGTTGCCCATTACAGCATTCTATCTGGCCTGAATTTTCTTGTGCAGTGTTTAATTTCTAAGGTGTTTAAAAAAAACCTCTCTTCTTTCCTGTCATTAAACCTGTCACAGTGAAAATGACATGATATTTGAAATTAGAGGACATGCATTCAAATCATAGTACCATTGCCTCTACGTTGCTTTGGGCAATTTATCCAACCTCCATACGTCTCAGCTTTTATCTCTAAAATGAAGGAATTGGATTCTAAACTCCTTTTCAGCTCCTACAATTCTGTATTGTTTAATCATTCAGGGCTTTGAATTTATCAATTGAATCTAACAAACTAATTAATTCTGCTGACATGAAAATGGGCCAATAAGCTTTGTTAGGTATTAGAATTTTACAGGAATTTTCTGGAAATAGTGCCCTGATCCATAACAATAACTGTATTGATGAAAATTACCAATCATGCAAGTTCTTTGTTGCTATATATATTTTTCTAGACAGCCTTATTAAGGCCCATCAAGTCAGACTACAAGGGAGAACTTTCTACTCTCCTTAAATGTAGTGCTGATTTCTATTACTGAAATGTTGGGACTGACAATTTTTTCAGTCAGCCATGAGACAAGTCAAGGGCAATACTGGTTTATTATATAAACTAATTAGGAGGATGTTATGAAGGAGGATGTGGAAGATTGAGTAGTATGTCAAAAAGCAGTGAAAACTATTAGAAGGGAAAATTGGTGTGCTGAAATTTTGGCATGAGGCCCAACCAATCCAGAACATTTCAAGAAGTTATCTAAAAAAACGGATGTAGAACAATGAGTAGTCTCTCTTATCCACCATGTCTGATCAATTGCCAAATCCTGCCATTTTTACTTCTGCAACATCTTTCATATGCTCTCCTTTTTCTCCAGAGGCTACATTACCCTCATTACCTCATGCCTAGACTATTGTCAGGACAACAGGCAATAGGTCTCCCTGCCTCAAGTCTCTCCCCGTTCCAGTACTATTCAGCTGTCAAATTGATCTTCCTGTAGTGAAGTATGATCATGTCACTCTCTTATTTAATAAATTCCAGTGATTCCCTATTGCCTCCAAAATAAAATATCAAATTCTCTGCTTGACTTCTAAAATTCTCTATTACCTGGACTTTCCCTACCATTCTAGTCTTCTTACAGCTTACCCATTCTTCCACATACTCTGTGATCCAATGATATTGGCCTTCCTAGTGTTCCTTGGACAAGGAACTCTTCATATCCAAACTCTGGGCATTTTCACTTGCTGTCTCCTATGCTTGGAACTCTCTCTGCCTCCTGGCTTCTTTAGCTTCCTTCCAGTCTCAGCTAAAGAAGTTTTTCACAGTCCTCCTTAATTTTAGTCTCTTCCTTCTCAAACTATCTTCGATTTATCCTGTAATATCTTGTTTGCACATAATTGCTTGCATATTGTCTCTCTCATTAATTGTGAGCTGCTTGTGAATAGGGACTGACTCTTACCTTTCTTTATATCACCACAGATTAGCACAGTGCCTGGTATACAGTAGCTGCTTAATAAATTCTTATTGATGGACTAGTTGGAAAATGAAACATAAGAAATTATAAGCAGGTTGATTTTAGAAAAAACATAGAAAGACTTTCATGAAATAATAAATAATGAAATAAGCAGAACCAAGAGAATGTTGTATATAGTAACAGCAATGTTGTTTGAAGAATAACAATGAACCATTATGTTATTCTGAGCATTATAAATACTCAAATCAACTCAAAGGAACTATGAGGGACAATGTTATCCCCCTCCAGAGGGAAAAATCCCCTGATATATGGAAGCATGCATAGTATGGCTTTACACACACACACACACACACATACACACACGTGTATATGTATGTGTGTGTATGTATATACATATATATATATATAGTTGCTCATGTAGTATGAATAAGATTTATTTTTATTATTTCCATTAATAATAATAGCAATGAGCACTTACGTAGTATTTTAAGGTTTGCAAAGCACTTTAATGCATTATCTAATTTGATCTTCATAATAGCCCTGTTGGTGCTACAAGTATTCCCATTTTACAGATGAAGACCCTGAGGCTGAGAGAGGGAAAATAACTTGTTCAGTGGTCACACAGATGTATTCAAGGGATGTGAAGATCAACATGAGAAAGTTTGTCAACTTGTTGGCTATTTAGGATGAAGGAGAGTGAGGTGTCAGGAAAAACACTGAGGTTGTGAATCTAGATGACTGGAAGGAAGGAGATGCTTTTGACAGAAGTAGCAGAGTTTGGAAGACGTGTATGTTTTGGAGAAAGACAATGGATTCTGCTTTGAATGTGTTGAGTTCGTGATGTCTATTAGACATCCATTTTGTAATGTCCAATAAATGACTTATGGTGCAGAACTGGAGATCTGGAAGGGGATTAGGGCTGGATAAAAAAAATGTCTTAGATTGGCTGGCTGGCCCCCTGTTGATATGGAGCTACATATAGATCTGGGGATTTTTTAAAATAAAAATTATAATTGAATCCATAGGTACTGATGAAGTTGCCAAGTGACAGAAAGTAAAGAGTAAACAGAAAAAGGACTAATAAGAAATTTTAAATTTAACTTTAAGGCCTTAATTTTTTCTTTTACAGAAACTTTTCCTCTCACTGTTCAACAAGAGTCTAGAACTTCCATAGTGGAAGACATGAATAAGCTGGAGCCTCCCACTGGCTTATTTTGGGTGGGTGCATTAATTTGGGGGGACCACTAGGATCCATTTCTAGTAAAAAAAATTTCTTATAGTAAAACTTACTTCTCTCTTGGCCTCATTTTACTTTGGATTAAGTAATGGCTAATGTTTGTTCCAATTTTGATGTTTTATGATCTCTGAATATTCATGAACATGATTATACAGATTTTAGCAGTTACCCCATATCTTACTTCAGGGGTTTAATGGAAACATGATCTCAGTGATATAGGTACTCTCTCCCAAGGGATGGGCAGCTAGGTGGTGAGTGCTGAAGCTATAGTCAGGAAGACCTGAGTTCAAACCCTGTCTCATATCTTACTAGATGAGTGACCCTGGATAAGTCACAAAAACTCTATTTGCCTCAGTTTTCTCAACTTTAAATTGAAGATGATAATAGCAGAATTTACCTCACAGGGTTGTGGTAAGGACCAAGTGAGATACTTGAGCACTTAGTACAATGCCTAGGACATAGTAGGTACTATATAAATGTTTATTCCCTTGGCCCTTCCACAAAGGTGCAGATTACAACCAGCCACACCTTTCCTCTACAGTAAGTCTTGACCATGTTCTCCCATAAATCTTCCATAGACAATCTAACCTATACATTGGAAGCTGGAAGTCTTTCTCTAGGGTTTTTTAGCATTTTATAATATCACTCTAGGCCCAATCCTCAGATGCTGTTGCCTTCCTCCACAAGATTACCTTGCATCTGCTTCGCATGTGTTTTTATATACCTGTATACATGTATTTTGTCTCCCTTTTTAGAATGCAAACTCCCTGAGGGCAGGACATATTTCACATTTGTTTTTGTAACCTTAGTACTTAGCATAGTCCTTGGCACATGGTAGGCACTTAATAAATGCCTTTTGATTTATTAATTAATAGGTAACTGATAATTTAAGTGTCTATCTATTTCATATCATTAAGGAAAATCCATGATATTCTAGAGTCTAGATTATAATAGCATGCATCTTTATGGTTTGTTATAAACATGTTAAATCTCCAATCACCTAAGACTACACTAAAACTTTTGGGACATCCTAAACACTATCTTTTGATTTCTACAATAGCCCTGGCAGGTAAATAGTTTAAAAAAATCACAATTTCCATTTGACTGATGAGGAAACTGAGGTCCAGAGAGATTAAGTGTTTACCCAAGGCCACGGAGCTGGTTAAGCCAGCAATAAATCAACAAATATTGATTTAGTGTTTAGTGTGTACAGATGCCCAGATATGGAGCTGTTTCTTCTACTCTTTCTACTAGATTACTCCTTTCCTATGTCAGATAATGCTCTTTTTCCTTTGTTTGCAGGTGTGCTTTTCTGACCTCTAGGAAACTATACAGGTTTTATGATTTATTCTTCTTTATTTTGATTTTGACTTGTTCCTCTTTAGTTTATTCTATTAATTTGGCTTCAATCTCCACTTGCTGAAAAGGAACAGAAGTGCATTAAGAAAAAGAAAACAAATTGACAGCATTCAAATTACTCTTGCATTTGCAAAATGAACTCAGCATATGGAGCTTGATCTCGGCTCCTGCCTACGTTCATAAGCTTCCTCTTGCTCACTATCAATTTCACACTAGCAGATGATGTGGGACAAATATCTAGAGCCATGAGATCAGAGACAACTAAAGCAAATTATTAAAATATCTTTGGAAATTTTTGCATAAAAATAACAAACATCATGCCTCAAACTGGGGCCATGGTTAAAAGCATCCATATCCTTAGCCCAGGAGAGTGCCTACCCTTTGTGAATACTGACGGACTATCAAGGATTTGAAAGTCACATTGACTAGTAATGGGAATAACACACCTTGTAGCTCTGGGTTGATTTTTTTAGGTAAAAAATGAGAATGAAAATGTTTTCAAGAACCTATTGATCAAATGGGTGATTTCTTTATAACTTTTTATATTGCCAAACTCCACTTTTGTTTTGCCACAGACTTCTAAGCTAGACTTCCTAAGGCCAACCCTCTCAAAGTCTGCAAATGTAATTATTGCACTGATATGATAGAGAACAGGTGAAATGCCACAAGATTGAACATGGGCAAACATTATTCTAAATTTCAGAAACTGGATGAAGATAGACCTTTGCAAACTCTAGGTCCTCAGAGCTTGGCACAATGCCTGGCGTATAGTAGGTGCTTAAGAAATACTTGTTGAACAACTGAGAGTATATATGGGATTCATGAAGATGGTTGATAAAGCCATACTATCCCTTTGATCCCTGTCCTGCTTAAGGAAGAAGCTGATGCATATGTATCAGTAAGGCAAGTGTCACAATATTGATGGTGACCACGAATATGCCTGTATAGTTCTGCATCACAGAATATAAGAGACTCTGCATATAGAAGGCAGAAGAAGTAAAACATTTATTCAGACACCAGAGGGTCAAATCCCAAAAGCAATAACTCCAATTCAACATAGCAGCAATTATATCCCCAAACTAGTAAGCCCACTTTATCATAACAGCAAGGAACTTAAAACACAATATCACAGCAGGGAGCCAAGCCATCCCATAACCTTCCCTTCTGCTAAGGCCTTCCTGTAAACAATCAGTCACAAATTCTAGCTGCCTTCAGCCTCTCCTCCTGCAGTTCTGAGAGAGAGCTTAACTGCTATCCTCAGAGAATATATACCCTTTGTACAGCCCGAGGGCTTCACAATCCTCATGACCTAATTAGCAAAAGGGTATGGGTCTTCCTACAAACAAGCCTCTCCTAATCAAGCTTCCCTTCACTAGCTCCACCTGAGACCAGTTAATGGGATTAATGGTTGGGGAAGATACAGCATACAGATGTGATACTGGGCAATTAATAGTGCTAGAGAGGAGATTGTATTTGGAGTAAAAAGTTTGTGGACCAAGCATGCCAATACTTGCCCTTCCCCAGCAGTTCATTTCAAAAAGATGATAAATTCATAGTTCCAGAGGTAAAAGGGTCCTCAGATACCATGGAAATCCAACCCTTTCATTTTATAGATGAGGCCATGAGGGTTTTTATAGGATAACATATTTAGAAGTGGAAGGGATCTTAGAGACCATCTAGTTCAACTGTCTCATTTTCTGAATGAGGAACTGAGTTAGAGCAAGGTAGAGTGAATTGTCTAAGATCACAAGTAGCAAATAGCAGAAGCAGGATTTAAATATAGGTCCCCCCCCCCACTATTTAACACATTGTCAATACTTTTAATTGAAGGTTAGTAAAGCCAATTTAATTTTAGACTGAATTAGAAGGTCTAAATAACTAGGACAAGAAAGGAGATTGTTCCATTTTACTCTCTCCTAGTCAGACTTCATCTAGAGTTTTATGTTCAGTTCTAGGCACCTGATTTTAGTAAAAACACTGATAAATGGCAATTCTCCAGAAGAAGGTGAATATAATAGTTGAATGGTTGAAT
This sequence comes from Trichosurus vulpecula, assembly GCF_011100635.1. Classification (NCBI taxonomy): domain Eukaryota; kingdom Metazoa; phylum Chordata; class Mammalia; order Diprotodontia; family Phalangeridae; genus Trichosurus; species Trichosurus vulpecula. The sequence goes on along the minus strand of NC_050573.1, from coordinate 298,156,713 downwards.
CATTCCATATTTGGGTTTATTGAAGGAATTATTCATGTTTAACCTGGAGATAAAGAGACTTGGTGGGGATAGGGAAACAATGGCTGGGTTTAAGTACCAAAAAGTCTCAGTGCAGTTTTAAACTTAAATAAAGTTCACAAAGTATTTGAAGGACTGTTATGTAGAAGAGCTAATATCTTTATTCTTCTTGGTCCTAGAAGGCAAAACAAGGAGCAAAATATAGAAATGACACAGAAGCAGATTTAGGCTTGATGAATAATTAGAACTATCTCCAAATGAAACAGGCTGCTTCATGAGAAGTTTTAAAGAAAGGCTAGATGATGACTTGTTGGGTATGGTATAGTGGGCATTCCTATACAGAATTGGCTTGGACTAAAGATCTGATAGGATCTATCCCAATTCTGATTGTAATCCATGTTCTGAAAGAGAAGATACAATGTCAAACTGGGGTTAAGCCAAAGAGTTTATAAGAAAATCTAGTGGAGTAGACTGGAGTCATGAGACAATGAATCATTTAATCAAAGAGAACTTAATAAATTCCTACTTTGTGTTAGGCACTGAAGATTAAAAATTCAAAAGTAAGACAGTCTTTACCTTCAAGGAGCTAACATTCTATTGAAATATAGAAGCTAAGGAAGGAATCCCAAGCTTAGGAAAGGTCATCATAAAATTAGTTATGAAACACTGCAGAGGATGTAGCACAAGACATCACAAAATGATAGTCCCTGTCATGCAAAGTCTCTGCTTGAGATGTCTTGCAATGGAGATAGCATGACATTCATGCTTCCTCCTTGTCCAACTCTAACTGTGCTGCTGTGGGCCTTGAATATATGCATGTGGACAAGATAGTGAGATGATTATGTAGTTAGGTGGCTATAAAATGGGCAAATAACCAGATACACAGACAATTGATAAATTGTTCTATTTTACCCTAAAGGGAGATCTCTAGTGTGGTGCTATAGGCATTTGTCATTGTTTAATATCTTTAGATGACTTGAAAATAGGCATGGATAGCATGTTGTGACACTTAGAAAATTTGAGATGCGTATTTCTGGGTAATTTAATAATTTTATTAATAAGGCTAGCATGTTTATTAATAAAGAGGTCAGTGACACTATTGAATGTCAAAAACACTTATTGTGGTGGGCTCACAGTTCATATACAATTGGAAAAGTGGGTGTACCTAAGAGTGCCAATCAACTACTTGGTTAACAATTAATGAGAGAATGACTATTATAATGGAAAGTAGGATATATTACAATGAAGGTCTTGGGTATATGACTTGGATTACCCAAGCCTTGGTAAAAGAGACTTAGCAATTTCCATGTCACCCATCTGACAAAAAGGAGAATCCACATTTTCCCAGATCTGTCTGAGTAAACACAATGAGAAGAAATCCTCTCATTAACTCAAACTTAAAATATCTTTTACTATTTTTGATTCGATCTTCAGTCTGCCTAATCTCCCTAAGTTTCCCATACTGGTTGACTTCTGGGTAAGGAAGTTGAAAAGGGGAAAATCCTTGGTCCTGATTTAATAATTAGTTATCAGTATAAGAGAAAAATAATCATTTCTCTCAATGTTTATCAAATTTTCAAATGCTCTAAAGGTAGAAGAAAGACCTATACCTTGGATGACAGATTTGGGATCCAAAAACATTGATAAGCTGGAATGATTGTAATTTATATTCATACAAATATCATAGGAATAAATGTAAAGTCTTGTACTTGGAGTAACAAAATAATAATACACACCAAAGGATAAGAGATCTGGGGAAATAAAGGTGACCTGAAGGCCTTAGTGAATTGTAAAGCTCAAAGTGGATCAACAACACAATGTGAAAGCCCCAGCCCTAAAATCCAAAAGTGATATTCGATAGATTGCGTCAATGGAGGTAGTTTCGGTATTGAGGGAAACAAAAAGCCTTCGTGCACTTTGTTGGGCTCTGACCATTTTTTGGAATTGCATGTGGGTCTGGGTGCTACATTTGGAACAGTCATTGACAAACTGGGCCCTATCCACATGGTGGGTGAAGAGAATGGTTAGGGGACTGCAAACCTTTCCATAGAAAGACAGATTGAAGAGTGAAGGGTGTTGCTATTTTTTTCTCTGCTTGCGCACATATGTAGGACGTGATCTATTTGTAGATATGATATGCATATCTGAAGTGCTATATATATATACATACGTATATATATATACATACATATATATACATACGTATATATGTGTGTGTGTGTGTATACACACACACACATATATATATATATATATATATATATATATATATATATATAAGGATCTGAAAACTGACCTCCCTAAAATTTGAAGAAATGGTTATAGCCAAGGCCTATACTTTTTGACCCAGCAATACCACTACTAGGTCTATTTCCAATGACAATTAGGGAAAAAAGAAAAGAACCTATAAATTCTAAAATACTTATAGCAGCTCCCTTTGAGGTGGCAAAGAACTGGAAATTACAGGGATGCCCATCAATTGGGGAATGACTGAACAATTTGTGGTATATGATTATGATTGACTACCACTGTGCTATAAGAAATGATGAGCTCGATGATTTTAGAAAAAACATGGAAAGACTTGTATGAAATGATGAAGAGCGAAATGAGCAGAACCAAGAGAACATTGGATACAGTAACAACTATATTATTTTTAAAACGACTTTGATGGAATAAGTCATTTTGATTATTATAAATACCCAAATTAATTGTAAAGGACATACGAATAAAGAAGCTATCTGCATCCAGAGAAAGAACTGATAAATAGAAGTATGTATAGAACAATTTTACATATTATATATCTATTTGTGTCTAATGGTAGTCATCTCTAGGGTGGGGGGAGGGAAGAAAAAAACAAGAAAAAAGAAATTTATATGATAATTTTGTTTTATATTTGAAAGGAATAACAAGTTATACATAATAGATTTGCAGTTACATGTGCAGCCATCTTTTAAAATATATTATGTTTTGAAAATGCTTGTTTTATTCCATAAATTAAAAGTAAAATAAATAAATGTGAAAAAAAGAAATGGTTATAGTCATCTAGAAAATAAAACAAAGAAAATCAAGAACAAGTGGATGCTAGGTTTTATTTGCATAGCAAATTTATTTTATTTTCAATTCACAAACAGTATCATAAAAAGATGATTGCACATGAAACAGCAAATCTACCATGCACAACTTACTCTTCCCTCCAAATATACAACAAAGTTATCATGCAAATTTCTTTTTTTCCTTTTTTTCCAGAAACTTCTGGACTCTTCAATTTTTTTCCACAAACAGAAAATCACCATGAAATGAACATAGAAGAGTAAAAATAAATGGATGAAGCAGTTGTCTTCCTAAGATAACTTAAAATAACAGGTTTAGCCTGAGTGAAGTATAGATACCCATAGAATCAAGACATTCCACTGAATCAACAAACGGTAGACCCTGAGGGCAGTTCCATTGGAAACTACTTTTAACTTTTTTTTTCTGGTCTTTGAAACTAATCACAGTCAAATAGTCACTCCATTATTGGACAAAAAGACATTATCAGCTTCCTACACCAAAAGCACCTCTTCTCACTATGTTATGTTCTATAGGAAGAACTCTAGATTTCAGCAGATGCTTCTCAGAGGTGTGTCTTGTTTTGGATATGTTCAGCACTAACAAACTAAGCTTATACAAATTACTTCACCCCTCTGAGGCTCAGTTTTCTTATCTACAAAAGGAGCAGGTTGAACTAGATAATTTCTAAGGTTTCATTCAGATCTTAACTATCTCAGATTTTAAGTTTTCCAATTCTGAATACCTCAGCAAGTACCTACTAATGGGTTTCATTTAGTGAAGGACATAGAATTAAACCTGTAAATAATTTCATGATCATCATCATCATCTTCATCATAGCTTATGTGTGTAGAAAATGCAATGTTTTATAGGGTGCTTAGCCACGCAGAACCTGGTGATCAGAACATTTCGTATGTGGAAAGTGCCCAAGAACTCATCTCATTCCAATCTTATCTCCTTTGTAATATTTCATATTTCAAATGGCCATCTAGTCTCTGCTGGAAAACATGTATCAAGGAGAAACCTATTACCTCCCAAGGCAGCCAATTCCACTATCGAATAGCTCTACTGGTTAGAATTATTTTTCCTTAGAGATAAAATAGATCTCTGTTCAGTTTCCACCCAATGTTCCTAGATTGGCCACCTTCCTTTCCTATGTTGTTGTACTCTACTTTCCCCTCTCAATTGAGCTAATTCCCACTCTAACTGAGCTCAATTGAACTATCTAACTCACAACATCTAACTGAGTCCCAGACCACCTTCCCTCCTTCCCCTCCCAAATTCTGGCCATCTACTGTCCATGCTGTTGCACCCAACCTTCTGCCTCTAACAAAATCCTCCAACTTCTGGAAACACCCTCCTGAGTGCTGAGAGTTCCCCATATCTAGCTGGCTCCAGAAATCGTTGTGGTCACCATGATCATCTTATCATTAAGCCATGCCTCCTGCCATGTAGCCTCCCAGCCATATCTCCAGCTCTTATCCTAGTCTGTGCTAATTGGTGAAAACTCATTACATCTAATATCTTCTTGCCATGGTAATGAGCCCTACTCTCACCTCTTTCTACTTCCTGCTCTGGGAATAATAGTCAAATCAATACTACCATTGCTTCTGGGAAAGATAACATTAACATAACTGCTCTATGGATCCATTCAGGCAGCAAGGTGGTGCAATGGTTAGAATGCTGGGCCTAGAGCCAGTAAGACTCATCTTGAATTCAAATCTGGCTTCAGAACTTTACTAGTTGTGTGACCCTGGGCAAGTCATTTACCCCTGTTTGCCTCAATTTCCTCATCTGTAAAATGAACTGGAGAAGGAAATGGTAAAACACTCTAGCATCTTTGTCAAGAGAACACCAGATGGGGAAACAACAAATTGGACATGACTGAAAAACCACTGGACAAATGGATCCATTCACTATCCCTATGACTTCAGTTTTCCCCGGCCATTAGTATTTGTGTTGCATCCTTATATTTGCATGGAAGCAATTTGAAATCAGGGAATCTTTCCTTTGTATTCATATCCATATCATTTATCATAGTTTCTAGTACATAGTGAATACTTCATAAGTGAATTTTAATTCATTCATTTATTCCATTAACCTCTACCTCCTCCAACCATTTTTTCACTCAGACTATTGTTTAGCCACATCTCCTCCATCCCGCACTTGCAGAATTATTTGAACTTTGCAAGGATACACCGTAACATTTATCTCACTTCCATTTTGTGTTATTAGAATTGACTTAATGTTCTAGCTTGTTGAGATCTTTTGGAGGCTAATTTTATCATTTGACAGGATATTTCTTTTCCAGCTTTGTTTTATTTGAAAATTTGATAAACATGCCACATAATACCTTCATAAAATGACTTAAAATTGTATAAACTTTGTAAAAACGTGGAACCTGGATCCTTGGGGCATTCTGTCAAAAACTTCTCTGCAGATTAGCATTGATCTCTTAATGCTACTTTTTGGGTCCAGTTCTCCAAACAGTCTTTAATATACCTTACAGTACTATTATCTAGCTCATCTCTGTCTTTTTTGTGTGTATGGTCAAGATGAGATATTTTGTAAAGTATTTTACTGAAATTCACCTGTGATGTCTGCAATATTTCCCGAATCTACTCATCCAGTAACATTGTCAAAATAGGAAATTGGGCTGGTTTGGAATGAACTGCATCAGAAACCATAGCTCTAAGTAATCATCCTGTAACTTAAAAAATCATTTTAAGCTTAAATACAAAAAAGACAAAAAAAGAGAACTTTTCATGTACACAGCTTAACATAAAGAGGATTCAATATAAAACTATGAATTTCCATTTTCCATAGTTTACTTTTTTGAAAACCTATGTAATTAATGAATACAAATATCATTTTAAAGTTACCCTGATTTTCTTTGCTTCCTTGAAAGTTTTCTTTTGTTCTCTGCTGTGCATTTTTAATTTTTTTTCTCTTTCTCTCCCCACCCCACACTAGAGAAGGCGACCATTTAACACAGATTTACAAAATGTAAAACTATACTATGCATATTTCTAGTTATTAGTTCTTTCTTTGAAGATGAATAACATCTTCCTTCATGGGTCCTGTATAGTTGATTTGAATATTTATAGAACACAGAGTAATTTGGTTGTTCACAATTATTCTTTAAACAATATTTGTCATTACTCTATATGATATTCTTGGTTCTCCTCACTTTACTTTTAATTATGTTATGCAAGTCTTTCCATGTTTTTCTGAAATCTACTATCTCATCATTTCTTATAGCATAGTAGTATTCCATCACGATCATATACCACAACATGTTTCACCATTTCCCAATTGGTGGGCACCCCCTCAATTTCCAGTTCTTTACCACTACAAAGAAAGCTGCTATAGATATTTTGGAACATATAAGTTAGTTTTCTTTTTCCCTGATCACTTTGGGAAACAGACCTAGTAGTGGTATTGCTGGATCAAAGGTTATCCACAGTTTTATAATTCTTTGAGCGTGATTTCAGATTACTTTCCAAAATGGTTGGATCAATTTACAGTTTCACCAATAGTGAATTAGTGTCCCTTTATAACTTTTTAACTGTTCATAAACCAGTCCTTTAAGAGTAGATTCTGGAATTTTTCTAGAGACAGAAGTCAAATTCACTAGCTTGTTCCTATCTCTGGTTTTGTGGCCTCCTGGTCATTTCCCATAGTCATTTGAAAATTATCTACAGTGGCTCAAAAGCAGAAAATAGATACTGAGAAATCATATTACTTGCTTGAGACAGAGTCAGAATTTAAAAACCCGAATCTCTTGACTCCAACCCCAGGCTTGGTCCATTTTGCCTTGTTGGACTGCCTCACTGAAAGAACCTTTCAAAATACATTCTCATTTCAGTTTGTTTTGAATAGCTTTTAATGTTTTCCCCAGTTTTATGCAGGTTTGATTGACCCATTAACTCAATACAAGCTTATCTGTCAATCGGCCAGTTTTCACATTGGTGTCCTTAACACAGTTTGTTTGACTTTCCTTTGTATATTTGGGGTTATACTTTGGGAACCCTCACACCTATGTGTGGAAGGTGAAAGGAGCAAAGAACTAGCATTGGTAATTTCTCCTCAAGCTATAACACTGCAAAAAGACTAAACTTTGGATGCTGGTGACTGTTTGACATAGAAATATGAAATTTAGATGCTGGGTGTTTTTTTATAGTCTGTGGGGCAGTAATTGTGTAAATAGGGAGACTGGAGTAGGATGTTAGTGGAGAGAGGAAAATCTTTGATGCAATGTAGATGTGATTTATGTAAGCCAAGATAGAATTAGTGTTGTGTTAGGGATGATTTCTTTCGCAGGAAATGCCGAAGCCAGTGGGTTTGTTGTAAAGGAGACCATAGGTTATGGGAACATGACGACAGAACAGTAGGCTAGGTATAGGGTTGCAAATTCTGCTATTACTTTGAACCCTGTGAGACTGTGTATAACACTGGGTCTTAATGCCCTCTCATGCATTTGGCAATGATGATGCTACAGTTTTAGTAGTGCTATATCTGATGTGCATAGTCCTAGATTCAAAATACTCTGGGGATGGGGAAAGAGAGCACCTTCATCAGGAGTGGATGTTCAAGATAAGTAGGAGCTTGATTGTTGTGTAAGTGGGTCCACAGTTCTAAGGCTGGAATAACTCTTGTCTATGTTCTTAAAAACAACAATAAACCCTGGCATATTGGTTGATGTTCACTTGGAGGATGAACTATGACAATTGAAACAGAAGCATTAAGAATCACTGAATTATAGATTCAGAAGGAAATTCAGTGAACATATAGTCCAATGGCTCTTAACTATTCATCGTTATGGACCTGTTTGGCAGTTTGGTGAAGTCCATAGATCTCTTTGCAAACTAGTGTTTTTAAATGCATAAAGTAAAAGACATAGTTACAAAGGAAACAAAACATACTGAAATACAGTTATATAAAACTTCATAGCCCCCAGGTTAAGAACCTCTGCTATAATCTCATCCTTTATCAATTAGATCATACAAACCCGATGTGGCCTGAAACAGAAATCCCCATTACAACCTACCTGACAAATGATCATCTAGACAATCTCTTCTAGCTTAGTGTCTCTTGCAAATTTGGTGAACATACAAACTTTTCTTTTGTTCATGTCATTGACAAAAGTATTAAATAGCACAATGCCAAAAATAAATCCATGGGGCACTCCATTGGAGACTTCTTGACAAATTAACATTGAACTTAATACCTACTCTTTGTGGAAGGCACTATCCTTTTAAGGTACTTCTTTCAACTCTACACAGTGCTGAAAAGGGCAGAAAAAGTATCTTTAAATTAAGAAAAATAATTTTAAAAAGTGGTAAAGGATGTAAAATATTGCCTCTGTCATAGACAAACAATTTGATGCCTGAAAGGACTAGGAAAAGAACTTTGGTTTAATAAAAACTGTTAAATCATGTTTGTAAAGAAATATAGCTATTAGAGGGAATTAGGACAGTCTGGGACAATAAAGGAATTGTGACATAAACATAAAGGCTGAAATCCTCTTTCAAAGTATGTAAACTATTGTTTTGTTTGTGTATACACAGTCTGATGATTTAAAGGGCAGAAAAATAACTTCTATTTATTAAAAGCTGGGAAAATACTCTGTATCCAAAACTCTCTTCTCTAGATTTTCTGGGCACTGCTCTCCTCTTATTCTTTCTACATGTCTGTCTATTCCTTCTCAGTCTCCTTTGCTGGATATTTATCCATGTCATGGCCATTAACTCCAAGTCTCTCTCAAGTCTCTGTTTCAAATCCTTTTCTCTTCTTCCTCTATATTATCTTGCTTGGTATTCTCATTAGCTCCCATGCAACCAATTACCATCATAATTACCAATTACCCAAATCTAGATATTCAACATCCTCATTCTCCTGATCTCTTCTCTCACAATGCCAGCTGGCTTTTGGGCATCTTGAACTGAATTTCCCTTGGGCATCTGAAACTCAACATGTCCAAAGCAGAATGCATTCTCTTTTCCCCCAAACCCTCAATTTTCCCCAACTTTTCTATTGTTGTCTAGAGTACCAGCCAGTCATCCAGGCTTATAACCTGGGTTTCATCCTAGATACTTTGCTGTAATTCAGGCTTTAACCATATCTTTCCTCAAATATTGTAGTACCTTCTTAATTGGTTTCCCTGCCTCATCTCTCCCCATTATAATCCATTATCTACTCAGTTGCCAAAGTGATCTTCTTAAAAAACAAGTTGAAACATGTTGCCCCTTCCCTACTCAATAAACTCTAGTAGTCCCCTCCCTATTATTCTAATGATCAAATATAAAGTCCTCTGTTCTGCATTTAAAGTATGTCATCGCCTGGTCCTTCCTACCTTTCCAGTCTTCTTATACTTTACTACCTTTTACACACCCTACAATCTAGCTGCACTAGCCTATGTGCTCTTCCTTGTACATGACACTTCATTTCTTTTTTCCCTGCCTTTACACAATTTTTCTCCCATACCTGCAATGCTCTCCTTCTTTGCCTCTGCCTCTGCTTCCCTAGCTTCCTTTAGGACCCAATTCAAATCCCACTTTATTTAGGAGTGCTTTTCTGGTGCTTCTCAACTCTCAACATTTCTTACTTATGGGAGACCCATTTACTATCCATGTATCTTTGTATATTTTACATATTTCCTATTAGAATGTGAAACCATGTTTTTTGCCTTTCTTTGTGTCCCCAGTGCTAAGCATGGGGACCAAAACATAGTAAGCACTAAATAAATGCTTCTCAATTGGCTTGTTAATATATTGAATTAAAGCCATGTGAATTTGCCCACTTTCTATACATCTGTAAATCCTGTAGCAATATTATAGATTTTTAAAGATACTAGATTATAAATTCCCTGAGGGTTTGAGTCTTATTTTTCTTTGTAATTCATTCAGAAAACATTTCAACATATCAACATATGTGAAATACCTACAACTAGTAAGGAATTGTGCTAGGTACTATGGATACATGGATGAAAAATGGCATAGTCCCTACCCTTAAACAGTTTTCAACCTCAAAGAAAATGAATGAATGCAGATTACTCTAGTGTTAAGATCATTTTGACTCAATGAAATTGATGGGAAAAAATACCAAATTGTCCTCAGCCATGTAAAGCCCCTTCCTACTGTTTCAGCAATGAAAGCAGAATGGTGGGAAATGAAATAGAACATTCTAAGAATCATACAATTTTGTTACTCTAATTATAATTTCCTTAAACCACCACCAAATAAGTGGGCATCTAGCTAGAGGAGTGGAATGACATGAATCTTTTCATTCTTTATATAAACAAACTCAAAAGAAAGAAAGATATTATAGTTTAATGGAAAGATGACTCACAAGTATTCTTTGGACAGAATAAAAAAGGAATTGGTAGAATAGATTTTTTCCCTATTTCCCAATAAAAATATTTTGTGGGACATTTGGATATTATATATTTCAGTACAAATGATAAGTATTTGCAAAAAGATCACCATGAAAATTATTGGAACTTATGCACTGACATTAGTTGCTGAGATTGATAAATTCTATGAAGAACTTCAGAAGATCCTCCAGATTAAATCAATAAGCACTTCGATACTTGGTAACATCAACATGATGGTGGAAAGAGGATATAAAGAAATATGGGAAAGAGAGGATTCTGGGAAGATGTCAAGTAGGTCAGAAAATTCCAAGCTCTCTAGAATTCCTCCACAAATAAGATAAAATAGTGCCTCAGAGCTCAGGTAGAGTGGTGAAAATAAACAAAAGTTGGAGAAAAATAGTGGCCCTCCTGGGAAAACTGTAGAAGATCTGAGATTTGGTCCATGTGAAGTATAAACACCTCTAGGCTAATTCTGCTGAAACAGCAAGCAGTGAGCCCTGGGTCTAATAGGGTGGAGAGGTAGCGTTGGCCCCAGGCACAGGAATTTTCAACTCAGACAGTATGGGGAGTTGGGCATCTGAGTAGGGAAAGATTGAGGGAACCTCTGCTGACAAGGTGTAGCAGTAAGGCATGATTCATGACCTCGAGGATGACCATGAACATGCCTGAATGGTTCGGAATCATGAAGTATAAGAAATTCTCTAAGTAGAAGGCAGAGGAAGTATAACATTTTATTTGGACATGAGAGAATCCAATCCCAGGACACAATAATTGCAATTCCATATAGTAGCAATTATATTCCAAAACCAGTAAGCCCACCTCAATGTAGCAACAAGGAAATTATAACAAAGTATTATAGAAAGGAGCCAAGCCATCCTGCAACCTCTACCCCTGCTAGGGCCTTCCTGTAAACAATCACTCACAAATCCTAACTCTCCCCTCAGCACTCTCTCCTGCAGCTCTGCCCACTCCGAGTTTCTTGATCTCCACAAGTCTCTCTTGTTTTGTGCTTTCTGCTCTCCAGTATCTCTTGATGCTGGCTCCCCCTCAATGTCTACTCCCTCAACGTCTTCTTGATGTCTGCCTCTGAATCCTGCTGCTCTCAATTCTGCTGCTTTCAGTTTCAGGCTCTCTTTTTTTCATACAGTCCTAGATAGCATCTGATTGACTAGAACTCAGTGCACACACCATTGGCTCTGATCTTAGCAACCCCCCTTAGGGCTCTGAGGGTTTCATGCCCACATCAGCTTAACTAGCAAAAGGGTGAGGTCCTGGGGCCTCACACATAGTTAGTGAAAGGGTGTGGGCCTGCCTCTAATCAGGCCTCCCTTTGTTGGCCCCATCTGAGGCCTATTCAATGGGTTGGAAAGATCTTTCACTTATTGATTGGTCTTACATAAGGGACATCAGGTCCCAGCTGTGCTGCTGAGATGTGGTCCTGGGTAAGAAGAAACCAGCATAGGCCTGGTGAGTGCACAGGAGAAAACAAAAGAAAACTTACAAGGAAGCAAAGAAAAGATGGGCAGTTTGGAATGCAATGTATAGTATTTATTATATAGGCTTTCTTGAATTGGAAATTTATTGCTGTATATTTTGAATCCTCTCATATTTTGCTGTGCACATGGCAATGGTTTTTTCTTTTCTTAGTTTGTATTTAAATTTTAGTACTTAAATTTATATATTTTTTCTTATTTTGTTTACATTTAAAATAAATTAATAAAATAAAATTGGAAAGCAAAAATAACAAAAAAAGGAAATGTGGGAAAGTACAATTCAAGAAAGAGAAATGAATGGCCAAAAGTGTTGAGGATTTTGCTAAAGTTAAATACCTCTTAATAATAATAAAACTCTTTGTTCCAAGAATGGGAAGGTACTTTATATGTAAAGTACTAAATATCTGAAAAAAGTAAATATATTATATCCTAACATTAGAAAATAATTGTTATTAAGATCAAGTTAGTAAAAATGAACAAAGAAAGAATGATAATGAGAGGAAGATATGGCACAAACTGGAGACAACTCAATCCTGAATGGATTAAACAAGTAAGTGAAAATAAAAAATAGGAAATAGACAAAAGAAATGATATCAGCAATGACTGTGATACTTTTAAAAAGACATTTAACCAATGTAAATTAATCACCACAATAAGGGAGCAAAAGAACCCAGAAAGGGCCATAGTCACCAAATCTCTGGCTTATTTGATGGAGAGAAAGGTAATATATAAACTCATTTTTAAAATTTTGCAAGGAAAGATAATGGACAATTTTAAGTAGCATTGCTTTATAAAGCAAAGATCTTATTGGAGGGTAAAACCATGTCAAAGAAAACATAGAAAGACCACCAACTAAACAAAGTCAACATAAGGACATTTAATGATAAGAATACAAGACAACAGAAGAAAAAAAGAGAAAAAATTTGTTAGAAACTATTATTGCAAACTGCTCCACCAGGTGCAATTGACCAACCATACCTGGATCCTTGACTCACACTACTTGATGTGCTTATAGGGTAGGTAGAAATGTCACTAAAGTGAACAAAGACGGGAAAGGAAGCCAAATTGGATCCAATGCATATATATGAGATCCAAGCTAGATGCAATACAATTGCGAAGTTGTTGAGCAATCACTCCAATAAGGTAGGTGAAAGAAGGGAAGGTGTCAAAGATATAAGAAAAAATCTCAGCCTTACTTAGAATAGAAAAAAAGAAACCGTGACAACACCAATAATTACTGAGCTATGCAATCTACTCTTCCCTCTATACAAGATCTTTATAACAGTTATCTATAGGCAAATTGAAGGCACATAACAGGCAGACTTTTTAAAGTGATGATCTACAATACGCAACATTTTTCTTGATTAGACGAAAAAATACAGAAAATATGAAACCCAATTCTGCCTATTGTTCATTGAGTATTAAAAGCATTTGATTCAGTAAAGCAAAAAAGCCCTTTGTGTATTGTTTTTCAACATGATGTCTTCCATGAAAAGATTCATCATTCCCTGAAGGATATAACAACAGAAATACCTTTGCTGAATCACTCTCTGATCACATAGAAAAGGCAAGACACAAAATAAGTATATGTTGCTTCCCAAAGGTGTTTGTCGCTATGGTGAAGGAGAGTCCAAGTTCAAATTCCACAGGATTCTCTGAGGATGGTGAGGTCCTCCAGATGCTTCTGTTTGTTATATGTAGCTCTAGAAAACTGAAGATACCTGTGATTACTCAAAAGAGTATCCACATAAGAAAGACCAGACAGAAGAAAAATGTCTACTGCCCAGATTAAAACATGCATTTGGATGGATGACCTACAGAACTTGTTTCCTGTTGTGTATATCTGAGACAGATTGTTCAGATGGACAATGTGTTTGGCTGAGAATTGAATGACTGAATTGCCTTTGGGAAGTTGCAAACTCCTTTAATATCTCTGTGCTTCCCATAAAAGTAAAACCCATATTTTTAAATACCAATATTAGAATGATTTTTATGGTGGTGTGAAATGGAATATAACAGTCTCCAAGGAATTCAAAATGAATATTACACAGAGGTATTGGAAAGACACACGGTGATTTTGAACATGCTGTAACATATAGCTATTGAAAAAATCTGAAGACCAGGAATAAAAGATGTCATCAAAATGATGAATGATATCAGAAAAAATAGGCTGGTCATGTAGCAAGGCAAAGGGAAGACAAATGGATAGCCTGAATGCCCCATTGGTGTACTTGTGGTTTCAGAAGAAAACAAAGAAACAATGAAGCACATTAGGTGGACACCCTGTGGTGAGCTTATGGGAGGACATGGACCAGAATTCCCACAGGATAGATAAGTCAAATGTTCAGAGACCCTGTTCTTCAGCACAGCCATCTTATACCCTGATATTGTACGTTTATAGTTCATGCCTCTTTTATCTCTTTCTCTGAGAATACTATGGAATGGCATTGGAAGTCATGGAGTCAAATGTTCTCATTTTACAAATGAGAAAACTGGGACCCAGTGAGGTTAAATGACTTACTGGGTCACACTACTGTGTCTGATGTGGGATTTGAACCCAGATCTTCCTGAATCCAGATTCAGTCCTTTTTTTACTACAATATTACCATTGCTTATGGAAAGAACTTGTCAGCAGACTAAGTATTCCTGTGACTTCTTGGATCAAAACACTCTTCCCTGGCTACTACTGCCTTACATTTATTGTCTCACTCTATTAGGATGTAAGCTCTTGAGGTCTAGGTCTATCTCTCTTTTGTACATTTGCATCCTCAAGGCTCATCACAGTGCCAAGTACATAGTAAACACTGAATAAATTCTTTTTCATTTGTTTGGTGTTAATAACTATAGGTCACATTTATATAGTGCTTTACATTGTTATTTATGTTTTTATAGGGATGGAAGGGATGTTCCAGGAGGACTAGCATCTCTGGTGTGAGCACTGGCCAAGCCCTTTTCAGGGCTGCTCATCCACTGTTGGGGTCCAACCAGTCATCCAACTCTTACCAGTGGATCCAAAAATCTGTGGCAGCCACACCTGGTAAAACCCTCTTGGCACATGGGCTAAACCAGTTTGAGGGTGACTGACAGGCCTCAAACCTATCAGTGAGTTAGGGGAATGTCTACCCTAAGCATGTGAAACAGAATGGGCAGATGAGAAAAATGTGTTTGCCATAAAGGCTGCTGAAGCAGGTATTGTGGAGGGATTAGAGTTGGTCAGACATCAAAGATGCCAAGGTCATCCACTTCACCCTGGGCCATTACCAGTTGTCCTGACTTTGTCTTGTCCCTGGATTTCAATGAAACAGGAAGAGAGAGGAAGACTGACAACTTCGTGCAACTCCGCCTTACTTAAATCCAGTTCATGAGCAAGTCAAGACATCACCCTGTGATGTCATTGGTCATCTTTGAAAATGAAGGACAAAGATAACATTATTTTTATAGATGTGAAACCTTAGGCTCAGAAATGTTAAATGACTTCAAAAAATCATTGGATTATACATTTAGAGATGAAATGGACCCTCGAAGTCATCAAATCCAACCTTTTCATTTTACAGATAAGGAAACTGAGGCCCAGAGAAATTAAAATGATTTGCCCAAACTCACATAGCTAGTGTGCATTTATTAAGTGCTTACTATATGCCAGACACTGTGCTAAGTGCTGGGGATGCAAAAAGAGGCAAAAGACAGTCCCTCAACTCAAAGAACTTATAATCTAATGGGGAAAACACCAAGCAAACAAATGTACAGAAGATTCTGAGGTAGGATTTGAGGTCTTCCTGACTCCAAACTAAAGCTCCATTATACCACACTTTAGGGTCACACAGTGGGTGCCTGAGGCAGGATTCATACCCAGATCATTCCGACTCCAAGCCCAGGATCCTGTCAGGGGAACACAAAAGAATCTAATGGAACAAAGTTTTTTTAAAAAAATTAATTTCAGTTTGTGTCCAATGCTGAGTCAATCAGTCCTATACATTCAGGGGGCAATGTGAGGGTGCTGCCTGAGATGCTGTAGGACGGCCCTGGATATTAGCTTTTTCTGTTTCACAGTTTTGAAAGGGTTTGGCACAGAATGGAGATGCCGAGGGGTTGAATATGCCTTCTGCTCCCTAGCTATATGTGTTTGTGGCCAAGACTGTTAATTAAGAATACGCTCAATAAATTTCAAGGAAATAAATTTTAAGACCTGGTGAACAAACTCAGGGAGGAAATGGAACTTTTTTTTACCCTCCTCTGATTAAACAAATTAATGTCACAATGAAAATTCTGACAACCAGACTTTTAGAGAGAAATATTTTATTCTCCCAGCCAGTGTTTCCTCTATGATAACTACTCCTATTCTCTTGCTCCTAACATTTTATTTAATTTTGATTTGCCCCAGGGCTACTGGGACAATATCAAGCTCTCATCCTTTGCTTCTGAGTTTCTTAAATTACCTGCTTGTAAATCTCAATGTGTAGGCTGTATTCAGTTCCCATGGCAACATATGTGCTGTCAATATATGTTTGACTCCATTCAGATAACTGGGAAACCAAAGATGTACCTAAAATAATGCAAAAAAAAATCAGAGATGTACAACTCTTAAATCATTCTTCCTACTCATCCTTATATCTATCCATCCATTCATCTACCCATTTATCTATCCATTTGTGTACCAATATATCCATCTATCTCTATTCATTTACCATGTAGTGGAGATTTTTAAACTCTACTGAGACTTAGGCCAAAAATGTGCAAGCTTTGAGTGGGAAAGTAAGATTTTTATGTGTGGAAATGTGAGTGTTTACCTTGGCTGTCTATCTGAATTAAGAAAATATGGATTCTTTATGACACATTAAATTTTCCAGTTTCACTGTGATTTTTATACTCACTATATCAAAGGGAGTAAACAGAATAGAACCTGCCTGCTTTCTATGACACCATCTTTGCTCCAGCATCCTAATGCTTATCTCTATTTTTTTTTTCCTGAGGACATGTTAGTGAGTGCTCACATAATGCATAAATGATGAAGATCTTGCCTGGTAGATTTCATTTCTGGTATCACGAGGACTACAAATTTTTAGAACCACATATTTCAGAGGCATAATGGAAAATGCCTTAAGAATCTTTTATAAACAAGGACCCTTTCATTTTTTGTGAATGTCTTCTCATTAATTTTTTGTCTGAATTAATTAATTCCTAATTTTGTAATCTCATTGAGTCTTTCTCAACTCATAGGTAATTTTGAGGTATCTTTAATTTAATTTGACAGATAATTATTGAGGTGTCTAAGTATCACCAGGGATATATATCAAGGTGATGAAGTGTTTAATGCATATATTAAGATCATACAAAGTTCATTGATAAATGCAACCCTAGAGATAATGCTATTTAATGACTCTAATTATCAACATTGAGGGAGGCATAGCACAGAAAGCTATCTATACTTGTTAAGATTATTTGTGAGCCTCATGGAATATGTCCTATACAAGTTACTAAAGGAAGAGGGAATCCCAATGCATAGGATGATAGCCTCCAGGTGTTCCATATTGTGGATGCCATTGTTCTGATTACAATAAAATCCATGATATTATAGAGCTTCCTCAATGAGATCCATGTTTACTCAAAGGCAATTAACCATTATGACCACCCATTCAGGAAAAGACAAAATGGATAGAAATTGCTTAATCCAAACTCTGACAAATAAATAGCTGGAGAGCTCATTACATTAGCAAATCAATATCATTCATTTGGGTCAGGTGCTATGGGTGAATTTAGCTCAGAATTAAGTATCAAGAGGAGAGTGGAACTGGGTTGCATTTGCCAAATTAGGCAGTGCTTTTAATAATCCCAAGATGTTTCCTGGCACACAACCCTTTATTTTTAATGAAAATGTTCTAGTACTGCTTCGATTATGAATCTTGCAACACCACAATCTACAAGGTATCAAAGTTGGGGACAATCAAAAGGACCATGGAGACACACACGATAGGTACAAATAAAGAGCAGGATATTTTAAGTGGTGACCAACATGAGGGAAAAGGCATAAGGGACATGAGCCACAAACTACATAGTTAAAGAGATGGACTGCTCATCTAGTAATAATAGCTAGCATTTACATGGCTGCTACAGTTTTCCTTTATCTCCCTATGATGTATGTGTTGTAGGGGAGAGAGAGAAGGAGCGTGGGGGGAGGGGGGAAGGAAGGAAGGGGAAGGGAAGGAGGAAAGAGAGGGAAAGGGAGAGGGAGAGAGATATCATGAGCTGTAGGCATTCTCTACATATGTATAAACATACAAATGTAATACTCTGTCTTAAGTGATTATATGTATAAAATGACTATAGTTATAATTATGATATACATTATAATCATCATTACTGAGTGTGAATCCAGAACTAGTGAGTAAGCAATAACTACTAACAGCTGCTATGAGTTCCCTGTTCTACATATTGTTAGTCTAGAAGTAATTTTCTCATCTCATTAGAATTTAATAATCAGCTCCCATTTTAGTTCAATAAAACCACAGCAGTCCTTTATGTATTCAAAATCTATACCCCTGAGGCTTCTACATTCTTACGGATAATTTAATATCTTTTGAAAATGGCTTTCCTGACCTATCAAACCAGGGCCCTGTCTCCTGTTCTCTCCTATGATTTTCTGATGGTCATAAATGGCTCTACACTTTGCTGGAAATGATAACTGATTCTTTCAGTGTGTCTGGGACTAGACCTAATCAACACTTTTGTTGCTTATTGCTTAGGCTGAACAAGTGTTAAATTCATCAACTGAAAAAGCATGTCTTTGCAGACCTCCTTTATTTTAATCATTTTCCATCTCCTTGATCAGTACAGTGATAAAGGCCTCTCCATCTCCTTCAACTTCTCCTTCTCCTTTCCAAAGGAAGGTAAATTTTGATGGCTAGAAGCTGCCCACTTAACTTGGGGTTTACTGGCTTGATTGATTGATTTCTTTATTTCTGTCTTTCTTTCTGTCTTTCAAAAAACCTTAAACCCAATTCACTCAGAAGCTCATAGATTGGGCCACAATAGGCCCCTGCCCAAGCTCCACTGAATGGCTGTATTTTAGGCCCTCCTGCCTTACAGTGAATGTCAATGGTAAGTGTTTCTCTTTGGAACCACAACCTGGAGGGTCTTCCTTTTCCAGCTTGACTTTTTTCTTTTATTCTAATTAAAGGGGCCATCCCTTGACTCTCTTCTGAAAGAAGCCTATTCACTGAATGGACATTACCTCACTCTAAGTGAGTAAGTGAAAAGACCTGAGCCAAAAAGGGCCAGGGTCTCCCATTGCATCCTGGGTCATCTCCAGTCATTGTGATGAATATCTGGTCACTGGATCCAATTGGCTGTTGAGGAGAAAGTGAGGCTGGTGACCTTGCATGGCCCTCCCTCACTCAAATCAAAGGCAACTGCAAGTCATGTCATTACTTTCCTGATGCCAGGGACCTCTTCAGAAATGAAGGACAAACACAATAACAACAATAATATTTCAAGTGGAACTGAGCCATAGAATTCTGTAGTATTTTTACAGCATTTAAACCAGTGAGTAAATAATAAATGTTTTGAAAGTAAAGGGTTAGAAATATAGAGCTCAGAACATTTGTAGAACCTCCTGGAAGAGACCAGTGATCAGTCCTTCTGTTGCCCTAGTCTAGTGGTGTCAAATGGATTGCTGGGAGCCACATATTGAGTTAAAAAACCACAAGTTAACATTATGCTTGTTTTATTGTATTTTTATTTATTTTGTTAAATATTTCCCAATTACATTTTAATCTTTTTTGCTGGGCAGATTGCACTGAGAGGAAGCAAATTTGGTACCTCTGCCCTAGTAGAATGTAAACTCTTAGAAGGCAGAGTTTCATCTTTTGTCTTTGGATCTCTAGAATGGAGAATGTTGCTTTGCATATAGTAGATGTTTAATACTTTTTTAAATTGTTGAACGGAATTTTATAGATTAAGAAACTGAAGTCCAGAAAAATTAAGGAACCAAAGTAAATGTTGAATACTTGGTTTTATTTTACATATTGTAAGGACATAATAAATTTAAAATCAAATGGGACATTTTAAATAAAAATAAAGGGCTGGCCCAGGTTGAGGTAGGTTAGCATGCTCAACTCAGTTCACATTTACTGTAGGAGAGATATGCCTGAGAAATGAGGGGCTAGAAATACTGCTATGGAAACCTGGCCAAAATACAACACATCCCAATGTTTTCAGCAGTCTTGCGGACTGCAGTTTGCTCTTTGTTAGTCAGAGAGGAAATGTTTGAATGCTCCCAATAGCTTCTTCATTCTTTGGTGCTAATGAGATTTTTCTTACAGGGTTTGCCATTCTTTGCCAGTGAACTGCTGGGAAGTTGCAGCCCTAATTTGCTCCATTTGCATCTCAATAGAAATGGCTTGTTCTGATGCTCTTTTGGAGTTACCGTACTCAGTACAGAAGGCTCATCCTTCAGTGTGGCCAATGAATTGAGGCCTCTAACTAGAAAATGTATTCTCTGAAATTTCTCCTTAAATGAATACCATTTAAGGCTAGAGTTTTAAGAAATACTTAGTTCATCTAGTCCAAAGGTTATCAATCTGGGATCCCCAGAGGGGTCCATGGATAGATTTCAGAGGGGTCAGTGAACTGGGATTGGAACAAATATATCTTTTTAAAAATGTAATTGGTATCATTTTTAATTCTGTGCATTTTACTTTATGCATTTAAAAATGTTATTCTGAAAAGGACTCCATTGGCTTCACCAGATTGTAAAGGGAAGCATGACACAGAAAAGGTTAATTACCACCCTCCCATTTAGTCTAATACTCCTCCTTTTATAGCTGAAGAAACGGAGGCCCAATTCAATGAAAAAAAAAACATTTATTTAGTTCTTAAGCCCAAAGAGGTTGCTCAAGGTCACAGAGATAGTGACAAATGTATTATCCAATCGCTCAGAATCATGGTTCTCTTGTTTCTGTTCCATGCTCAAAGTCCTGCTGATCCCCATCCCACTCCCACTCCATCTTTTTCCTGTGGAGGTAACAGGGAGCTAAAAATAACCTTGCATTTAGATTTTTTAAAAGAGGAGCTGGGGTCCAGATCTGTGATTTTAATAGATGGGAGAAATCCACAGTATTCCAGTTAATCTGTAACTTATGACTGGGATGTAGGGTGTGTTCAGGGAAGACTAGCACCTCTGGTGTGAAGGCTGATGAGGCCTTTTCAGGGCTGCTTATCTACCTTTGGTATCCATCTGATCCACCCAACTCTCACCTGTGGCTCCAAGAAGGTATGGCATGAACAGCAGCCACACACTGTCAGACCATCTAGGCAGATGGGCTAAACCAGGTTGAGGGTAACTCATGTGCCTCAAACCCTTCAGTGAACTAGGGGATATCTACCCTAACCATGTGAAGACTTCCCCACTTGGAATGTGCAGATGAGAACAATTTGTTCCAGTGGTCATGAAGATGGCTGAAACAGGCTCTGTGAAATGCTTAGAACTTGTTAGACTTTGAAGAAACCAAGGTCATTAATGACTTTGGTTCCTTAGGGCAATAAGAGATCAAGTGACTTCCTTAGGGTCCATTACCTAGCATGTGTTAGAACTTGAAGTCAGGTCTTCCTGACTTAAAGGCCCATCTTCATATCTACTATGTTAAGTTACCTCTCTGCCATTTCAAATTAGCAATATAGAATCTGACCTGGTTTCTTGGCATGACTACCTAATTGTGAGGGTGAGACAAACTCCTTGAGATCTGTGAATGTTTTATTTTTGCCTTTGTAACCTTAGTACCTATCAAGGTACCTGGCACTTAGTAGGCACTTGATATGTATTGCTTCCTCTTAGAATGCAAGGTCCTTGAGGACAGGGACAATTTTTTTTCTTGATATCTCTAGTACTTAGGACAGTGCGTGACAAATAGTAAGCACATAATAAATACTTGTTTGAATTGAATTGATGATAGGAAATCACCAAAAACCTTGTGGGTGTGCACTAGTGAACCTACTGAGATATACTTTAATCTATATGTTCCTCCTTCCCTCTCCAGGGAAAACAACCTTTTCTCTAAGGCAGGAGTTCTTGACCTGGAATCTATAGACCTCTAAGAGATCTGTCAATAGATTTCAGGGGGTCTGTGAACTTGGATGGGTAAAAATAATTACATATTTATTTTCACTACTTTAGTTTCCTTTGTAATCTTAGCTATTTTATTTCATGCAGCTAAAACCATTATTCTGAGATGGAATCTGAGATGGGATGCTTCATCAGGTTGCCCTATGGGTATGTGACACAATAAGGACCTGGGGCTTATATAGTTATCAGACTCCTAGTGCTATTCTGAGCTTTATACTCTTGGAAGAGCAATGAATTTGGACTTGCTTGGATGAGAACTCTCTATCATTTCGGTAAATTCTATTTTACCCCCAGAGAATTACCCAGATCCATTTTTTTCTAATATTACTCAAGTCCATAGACTGCATTGGAGGAGGAACAAATTAGGGATTGCTAATGGGACTGATACCTCCCATCAGACCTGTACTATTCACATAATTCATGGTAGTAGTAGAACTCAAAGTCTCAGTATTTTCTCCCCTTATTGAGACAAGTCCATTGTTGCTCCTCCAGTTTTAGGGGCAATATGTGTGATCCTTTTTTTTTCTCTCCCAAGACTCTCCTCTAGAGGCTGAAACTGCTCAACAACTATCATTTTTTTCTCTCAAAGGCTATGTTACATGTAATGCTCAATTTCAAAGTTACTAGAAAGTCAGCCTTTAAAAACTGATACTGCCTAGGAAGTTGCCCTTCACTTTCTATAAAACTGGATTCCTGAAAATTTATTTCCCTTTGTCAAGGATGTTAGGTTTCAGAAATTCTAGACAGTATTTCAGAGAGTTGGTTTAGGAACTTTCACCACTCAGATCATAGATTTCCTTGTCTGCATCTTCTACCTCTTAGGCTGACAGCTTACACCATTCTATTTTGAAGGCTGGGTCCAGGAACTTGGGGTCTAGGACCTTTCTTCTGGGTCCACATAGAAACATGCAATTCCCATGTATCTCTGTCCTAATAAAGTCATTAGAAGCTCCTGGGATATGAGGCAAGCACAGGTCCCCAATCCTCACGAGGACCCTCTTATCTCAGTGCTTGATACATGATAGGTGACAGCTAAAGTAGATCACTTCACCTCTAATAATGAAACAATCACTCAAACTCAGTGAGCCGTGAGTGTATTTACAAGTATCAATGGAGATGTCTAAACCTCCATAGTTAGATGCAATTCAGGTACCAAATAAAGTTGATCAAGGAACTTCCCTGACCACATCCTCCCCCTTCCTAACCCTCTTTCCCCCACAATCATCCTGAGTGGAATATCAGGCCAATATATTTTATCTCAGCTCCTTCTACATGGTAACACAAGGTCATATGCCCTCTGAAATGGTGGCCACAGCTAATTCTGATAAATATAAAAACTTGTCTAGATCAGGGCCTAAACTTTTTCCACTAGGAAACCTTTAGTATTTCTTAAACTGTGGGTGGTGACCCCACCTGGGGTCATGACCTACATTTTAAGAAGTGCTGGTCTAGATGGTTTGACCAGAAACTGAAGTTGGAATTGCTCTGTTTCTGCAGAATGGAAATAAAAACTTAGATTGGAAGAGGACTAGCATTAGCAAATTGGTAGTGAAGACCAAAAAATAAAATGACTTTGTCTCTGGGTTTTGTGCATGAAGAGTGTCCTTTTTTTAGTTTTAAAATGTATTTTAAACTTAAATACAAAACACGTAGTATCATTTTTATAAGTTAAGACTTGTATATTGCCTCTTCTTTGCTAGAAGCATCACAGGGATATTCATGTGACTGCTAATGTTCCCATCATTTTGATGGCTTGAAATTCATGTTCCAACTTCTTATTCAAAGGCTTGTTGTTAGACTCTTTTACTGTTCTTATGCCTCAGGTTTTATGATCAGCATATCCACTGCAATAAAAATGTTCTATATTTTTTCACACCAAATTGTCTTTGTCATCTTGAGTCTGTTTGAACAAAAGCTTAAGCAAGGAGTAGGGAGCAGGGAGGTTTGATGTGGTGTGGAAATGGCCTTCTGAAGTTCATAGATATTTAATTCCTTTTGAAGTCCAAATTCTTGTTGCCTCTGACATGGTAATTTAATAATTTAGCACTATTACTGATAAATGATGCCTGGTTCCTATTTTCACTGTTATTAAAGTTCAGGATTGAGGGCATACACAGTGTGGTCCTTTGGTTTTTACTACTTCCTCCTGCTTCCTCTCATTTTCCTTCTAAATCATTATCAATAGTGTTGTGATAACTACCTTTAAATATTGTGTGTTGGGCTCCTGGGGCCAGAAGGACCCATAGATTGGAGGTTAAATTCTCAATTTTGAAAATATTTGGAATTTTTTGAAATCAAAGTCATGGTGAGTAAAGTATCTTAGAATTAAAATATTTATTGCTGAGAGGCCATGGCTAGTATTCATGGTAATAGAAATATTCTACCTGGTAATATCCTTAGAAGATGACATGGCTTCGTTTTGCCCTTAAGAGTATACTTTACTCAGAGCTACAACTAGAAATTTGTATCCAAGGCAAATGGCAAGGTTAAAAGGGGAGGAATGGCTTACTATGTGTCAAGCATTGTGCTAAGAGCTGGATGTACAAATACAAAAAAGAAACACAATCCTTGCCCTCAAGGAGCTTACATTCTAATAAGGAAATACTATACACATATACATACATACACACACATACACACACACGCACATATACATATATATGTGCGTGTGCGTGTGTATATATACATACACACACACACACTCACACACACACACACACACACATATATATATATATATACATACACACAGAGACACACACACACACACACGCATACACACTGAGAAATCACTGGGACGATGAGTGTAGCTATAGAACAATTGAATGATACTCTGTCACTGTTTCTTTTTTGGGGGGGGAGGATTCAATTGCTAGGAGTCAAGAAGGCTGCTTCTGGGTAGGAGAGAAGCCTGGTGGAACTCACATAAGCCCTCTTTTCCAATTAATTCTTGATAACCAGGTACTCTTTTATTTCTTTGTATTAGAATTCTCTAAATTAGGCACCCTAGGAAAATATTCCTGAAAATGCCTGGATCATGATTCTGAATTTGCTTTCATTAGCCTGACAAAGACTCAGACTCGTGGATTAAAATGGGTGTGTGGGGGAGCTGTTTAAGTGAATTATGTCACTAGGAAATTTGGTACAATATTTCGCTTTAGAAATTTGTAAAAGCTAAACCAACATTACCTAGGAGTCAGGCTTAAAAATTAACTAGCCAAACATGATGATCAGCAATGATCATCTTGGAATGTAGTTTTTCTCTGAGCATCGAAGTACTGCTTGCTGCTAAGCAACAAGCCTGGGTTGAAGGAATATGAATAGATTGCCCAATGAGAAGCCCACCGCTATACCATAGTAATCCGAAATGAGAAAATTGAAATAAAGGTGGACAGAAGGAATGCTTTACTGTATATACTGGAGCAAAAGTTGAACAAGGCCACAACACATGGGTAGTTTGGAAAACATTCGCCAAATATCTATGAAACTTGTATGCAGCAATCAATAGTACACACAGGTACCAGGAACAACATAGGTCCTGAAACTAGCAGCCTCAGACATTGTTTATTGGTTAGTCTAGAACTATGTTGTAATTCTATAGGGAACTCACTGTGTGAAAACTTCCTCTAAATGCATATTATCAACTCATCTGTAATTTATAGTTTTTATAGATTTGCTTGGGTATAATGAGATTAAATGTTTCATCCTTGACACTGGTACCACCCAGGTCTTCCTGATTTCAGGGCAGGACTTCTCTCTTTAGCCATGTTGTTTCTCAGCTCCAGTAATAAATGATAATAAGAGTAAATAATAATTTACACTTATGTGATAATTTACCATTGTGCTTTATGTGTACCTTGCAGCTAAATCTTAAGGACCATAATATTAACTACCCTGATGCCAAATTCTTTATATCACCAAGCCTTTCTTCTGAGGCTGAACTTTCCTATATGTGCTGTCTCCCTCTATTAGAATTTGAGCTCTTTAAGTACAGGAACCATATTACTTTTCTATTCATGTCCCCAGTACTTAGTACGGCATTTTGTACATAATAATTGCTTAATAAATTCTTTGATTCTTTCATTCATCCATTTAGAAAGAACTTTTGCTCATGTTATTTTCTTTAGTCCTTAAAAAAGCCCTGCAATATAGATAATGCAAATTTTATTATTTTCATTTTATAGACAAGGAAGATGAGACTTAAAGAGATTAGTGGCATCAGGGAAAGAGGAGTTAAATAATCTGGGTTAAAATCCTGGACTTGAAACTTGTATGACCTTGGACAAGTTATTTTGGGTCTATGGTCCCATTTTTCTCCTCTATAAAACAGGGGGCTTAGAATAGATAACCTGTAAAGTCCTTTCTAACTTTAAGACATATGAGACTATGACTTGTCTGTGGCCACATAACTAGTAAGTATTAGAATGAGCATTTAGTGAATAGAATTTGCTGCTTTTTTCCAATACCAATTAATCAATAAACATTTGTTAATTGTCTACTATGTCCCAGGTATTATGCTAAGTGCTGGGGCTACAAAAAAGGTGAAAGATAGTCCCTGCCCTCAAGGAGCTTACAATCTAATGGGGGAGGCAACATGAGAAGCAAGTTATAAAAAGCTAATAATTGTAGTAATACTTCATGCTTGTGTAATACTTTGGAGTTTATAAAGCACTTTCACAATACTATATGGAAACAAAAAGATAGGTTTTGCACATGTGCACCTTGAAGACACATTGATTTTTCAATCTCTGAAGTATACACACAATTATCCATTACAGTAATATTTTCTTGGGATCTTTTTGAGTTATGAAATAGCCAAAGATGACAAATAGCATAAATAGAAAAATGCATGAGAACTATTGTCCTATATCATTGATTCAAAGTTAAGAAGTAAAAATATTGATTTTTCCATTCTTCTCACAGATATACATACAAATTATCTTTTCTCTCTATCACAATGCCCTTTCTGCTTTGATATGTACCTATTTTTCAACCTTTCTTTGCCTTGTTCATGCTACAAATGCCAAATTTCAATGACAACAAAATCTACTCTATTGTCAAGTAAATCATGTTGTAACTGGATAAGTCAGGTCTTCCCCAATTCAAATCCTATCCCTTAATAAATAAAATATCCTCTAAGACACCTAGAATGGTAGAATTTTTGTGGTTAGGAATAAAAGGAAGGGGAGCAATGCTCCTGATTTGAGGATTTTTCCACTGTGTAGCAAGGATGTAATTAATTAGGATTATACTATACACCTTCTGATAATGTTTTAATTCTCAGCTCATGATACTGACCCAAATATTTCTAAGCAACAGATTGTTCTATCTCTGGCTTCGGCTATAAATGGGTTTCTCTTGACTAACTCAGGAGCCAAACAAAATATTTTCTCAAATTCTGTTTAAGATTTTTAGCTGTCATCCATATCTGACAACCATAGCTCTAGGTTCTTTGTCTTTAAATTGATCTTTAACCTCATTATTATCATGGCTAAGGTATTTTTTAAGGTACTAACACAATGATATTTTTGATTTATTAATAAATGGCAAAGACTAAATCTAACCTTTTTATGCACACGAGGGTTGGATTACCTTGGTGGGCTTGAGGGTAGGAAAGAAGAGAGATGTGCAAAGAGATTTTGTCCCCAAAGACTCCGAGATCATGTTTTTTCCACAATTTACTTTCCATAATCCACTTTGCTATTTATTTCTTATTGCAATACAACTTCTTCAGTAAATCACCTCTTTAAAATTTCACAATTATTTTACTACACCAAATATGAGGAAATATTGGGGGACAAGCTATACATATTAGGCAAATTATAGGAGTAATCTTCACATTCCTCAACTCAGTTCACTCAACTCAAAATTAAGCTCTTCTTCTAGCTTCTTATTTCCCTTTTTCTAGTTGTCTGGCAACTGGTCTAGCCCTGACACTTTGGGGGTCACTTTTCTTTCAAGTTAACTTAAGGCTGAACGTTCTCTATTCCCCTCTGCATTAATTCCCTAGATTCTTTATGAATTAGGGTTATTAGTTCCAGACCTCAGGCCGACTCCTTAAGTTGAAACTGAATTTTTCATCACCATGTCCACTCTGATTTTCCTGTGTCCCTGGAACTGTGCCGAACATTTCCTACACTATCTTATCCTGTGCTCTGAGAACATAAGCCATGTTGAATAACTTCTATGAGTTGCTTGTTTCCCCCGATAGCTCCTTCCTTTCTTTCTGTCCTTTAGAACCTTCCTCTTCCCAATGTCTAGAAGCTAATACATTCCTTACGTCTGTGCTCTGCTGTTAGCAACCTAACAGAATGGTATGGGAGCTCGTTACTTTAAAATTTCTGAAGATATTGGAATTTACTGTTGTCAATATTTCCCCATTAATAGTTTGCCGTTGCTTGGTCAATGGTCTTCATGAGGTGCTGTGTCCAGATTCATCATTAAGTGGTCATGCTGCTTTTCTAAGATTGTCTAGTCTGCTGTTAAGACAAGAGGCACACAGTCAGTCTTTGGCAACTATAAAAACTATTGGTAGAACTTGTCAGAACTCAGATCTGCTAGTAAAGCCTACAAGAATCCATGGTCATCTATACAGTCATTGTGCTCAGTAAGTTTCCAATACATGGAATGAATGAGCAAATGAATGCATGTAAAAGTATTTATTAAGGGCTTACCTACATAAAAATATTCTACTCTTTACCCTCAAGGAACTTATGTCCTAACAGGAAAGGATAAAACATGTAGGGCATTAGTAGACACGGAAAAGTATTTTGGTTTGTAAAGAATAAGGATGATAAGAAGAGCCACGGGGAAGAGATTGACATGCTTTCTTAAGTTGATATGGTGGTATTAATTTGATTACTGTTCCAGAATTGACAAGAAGCAAGAAGGCAGGAAAAGGACAGGGAGACCTAGGGTATAGCTGGTACAACGGCTGGTGAGAAAATGGTTGGAGATTAAATTGAAGTATTGCTGAAGCTGGTCTGATAAAGTGGGCCACATATATGTGTATGATGAAACTCACAAAATGTCTGCCATGTTCTTTTCTATATTACTCTAATTTCCTATTTATTTTGAAAATAATATAATTTTCTTAGGAATACTATAGTTCATATACAGCATAGTAGCTGAGTATTCTGAGGCTGGATCTGTATAATAAGTGACATCTATTGTGGAGAGGTCACTGATTTATTTGTGAATTCTTATGGAAATTTTGACCCGTAAATGACATTTGGGGATGGCAACAAAGAAGGGATTGTACAGTTTAAAGTTCTGACTCATGTTCAGTGGTAGATAATAAGGCTCCTGATTAGAGGCAACCTAGAATCTTGGAGCTTCTTTTTAGGTGGGTGAATACCTTGGACCCAATTTTGGAAACAGATGAGGACAGACTCCCTCTTCTGATGGACCTGCACACTTTGGGACTCATTTGAGCTTGAATGAATTCTTTCTTTGTTGGCAGTCACAAAAAGCCCCAGATACTCTGAAGTGGCCCTGGGGCATAGCATATGATCTGCTGTGTTTAGTGTGAGGGTTTTTTTTTGGGGGGGGAGAGGGATGGAAAGGTGTAGAGAATATTTGTCACTTCATCAGTATTTCCCTCATATTTGCTATATTTACCTTCTTAACAAAAATGAAAAAAATTAATGTGCATATAATTCTTTGAGGTCTTCAAATGAGAGACTCAGCAGAAATTCAAAACATTCGCAATATGATGAGAAGACCTATGCCTGAAACATAGCTCTCTTGACTAAAAAGCTACTTTAATTCTTCCCAAGTTTTGAAATATGCCTTTCAGTTATTCATACTTGACTTCCTATTTCTCTTTTATTTTCTGCTTCCCAGTCCCAGTTATTTCATAGCTCACATACTTACATTCATTGCAGATTAACCTTGGACTGGAGTCTTGTCAGAATGCAAATTTAGAACACTCTGTTGAAGGGAATGTCAGAGGAATGAAAATTATGCCTGTATAATGAAGGAAAGGAGTGCAGGGAAAAGGGCAGCTGAGGAAAGGAAGGGAAATGGGTGGCAAGGAAATGAAAGTCATCAAGATTTACGCATTTCACAAAAATGCATGAGGGGTGTAGGCAAATTTTTGTTGTTGTTACTGTTGTTCAGTTGTTTCAGTCATGACCAGCTCTTCATGACCCCATTGGGGGTTTTCTTGGCAAAGATACTGAAGTGGTTTGCCATCTCCTTCTCCAGTTCATTTTAAATTTGAGGAAACTGAGGCAAACAGGGTCACACAGCAAATATCTGAGTCTCATGAAATGTGACTTCTGACTCTAGGCCTGGCATTCTATCCCCTGGGCCACCTAGATGCCCATATGTAAATTAAAAAGCATAAAAACATGTGTTGTTCATTCTCAAAGAGTGAGATATAAAGTATACATTTACCATTTGGAGGAGTTGAAAAACCTGCCTTGCAGGCAAACTGTGGTTAGAATGAGACCTCTGTATAAAAGTGGCTTTAAAAGAACATTTCATGGCAATTAGTATGGCTGGTCTTTTTTAGTTCTGATTTTAGGGTCACTGATATAACAGCAGTTTGAGAGACAAGAGGCCATGTAGAATGTAGAATGGTGGACAGAGCTGGCCTGAGACAGGAAGATTTTAGATGGTATGTCTGACACCTCTTAGCACCTCAGGCCATTCCACAAAGATTGCAGAGGAGGAGACAAACCATGGTAGTAGAGGGGATTTCTTACTGGAGTTCCCAATACCAAAGATATCACAGGTCCACTAAAAAAAATGTACTAGATGCTGTGCTAGGAACTGGGGATATGGGGCCAAAAGTTAAACATCTCTTGCCAAGGGAAAGCTCACATTTTACTGGGGGAATCATAGATGGTGGATCAATAGATTCAGAGCAGGAAGGGACTTGAGAGGTCATTACTACCAGTGTGGTATAGCAGAAAGGGCACACACTCACTATCTTTGGAATCAGAAGACTTGACCTAGATTCCCACTCCTATTGATAATCTGTGAGACCTTGAACAAATCACATAACTTCTCTAGGTTTGTTTTTTCATTTCTCAAATGAGGTGGTCAGACTAGATGACCTCTAATGTCTTTTCCAATTCTCAATCCTGCAGTCCTGTTATTTGTGAAGCTGCTGTTGTGTTTGTCCTTCGTTTTGAAGAGGACCATGACATGAGGGAAATGATGACATGACTTGCAGTTGACTTTGATTTAAGTGAGGGAGGGCTGTGCAAGGTCACTAGCCTCACTTTCTCCTCCAGAGCCATCTGGGTTCAGTGGCCTGTTATTCATCAGGATGACTGGAGATGACCCAGGATGCAATGGGGGACCCTGGCCCTTTTAGGCTAAGGCCTTTTCAGGTACTCACTTAGAGTGAGGTAATACCCACACAGTGAATAGGCCTCTTTAAGAAGTAAGTCAAGGGATGGCCCCTTTAATTAGAAAAAAAGAAAAAAATCAAGCTGGGAGGGAAGACCCTCAAGGCTGGGGTCCCAAAGAGAAACAGTTACCATTGACATTCACTGTAAGGCAGGAGGGCCCCAAATACAGCCATTAAGTGGAGCTTGGGCAAGGACCGATTGTGGCTCAATCTATGAACTTCGGAGAGAATTGGGTTTAAGGTTTTGGGAAGGAAGGAAGGATGGAAAGGAGGGAGGGAGGAAGAAAGGAAGGAAGGAAAGAAGAAAGGAAGGAAGGAAGGAAGGAAGGAAGGAAGGAAGGAAGGAAGGAAGGAAGGAAGAAAGGAAGGAAAAGAAAGAAATCTAGCCAGTAAACCCCAAGTTAAGAGGCAGCTTATGGCCTTCAAAATATGCTTTTCTTTGGAGAGGAGAAGGAGAAGGAGAAGGAAAGGGACAGGGAGAGGGAGAGGCAGAGGGAGAGTACGAACTGAGTTGCTGCTTCAGGTCTATGACAAAGGAAACTCTTGTAGAGATTCTGGCTAGGGCAAGTCAAAATGGAAGAACTGAAGTAACTTTCAGTTGTCTGGGGGAAAGTCATGACTAAATAATATCTGATTTATTAATTTTCTCAATAAAACTCCCATATTAATACCATAACTCATATGAATTTTTCATGGAAACTGACTCAGATTTTATTGAATTAAGAGAGGCGATTTCAGGGTTTCCTAGGCAATGCATGAAAATCATAAGAATGTAAAATAACAATAGAGAGACATTTGACTGGGATGGCCAACTAGACTTCATAAAGATTTCTCATCTATAATATGCTGTCTTATATCACCACTCATTTTTCAAATAGACAGATGAGCATATAAGAAAAAAATTGTGGGCTGTGCATGATAAGCCATAGGAAAAAACAAATGATCTATGTGCATCTTTTAAGAATGAATCTGTAAAAAGCTGGACTAAGAGTTAAGTATTATTGGGAGGTGGATGCTAGGGTAAAAAAATAAAAATATATGTGCATGCATGTCAGCAATAAAAAAACTATATACATGGATATGCAAAAATATATGTATATGTGAGCATGTAAAATATATGTACATGTGAATGTGTAAAATATATGTACATGTATACATGAAAATACATATACAGCCACATACAAAATATAAGTGTGTCAGAGTGGATAGAGTTGGCCTCTGAGCTAGGAAGACCTGAGTTCAAATCCTGCTTTTGATACATCCTGACAATTGACTTGTGACTGTGACTTAACTTCTTAGTGGCCTGGGCAACTCCCTAAAGTTACGTTACAGAGAAGGTGCTGATCTGCTTCAGCAGAGGAATTTTCTCATCTAGGACTCTCTCATACCAGTGAAATCCAGTCCCTTCCTACCTGGTTTGTGCACGCAGTTGTACACATTGACAAACATGTTTTCACACATGTATAACAAGGTAGATTTTGATCTTCAAGGATGTTTAAATGTTTTCTTTGTATTGAAATATTGATTTTGGTTAACTATAATGCAGGGAGGACAAGGTGTAATAGGCAGAAAACTGGAATGCTGTGCTAGTACACATGAATTATTAAAAGAGCAAAAGGAAGGTGTTAGAAACCTTAGGAAGGTCCTTTATGGAGGGTTCTGGTGAAATTATGAACAAGAATGCATAGAATGAGAAGGCATGAATATATTGCTCGTAATTTGCACTTTATGGAGGGAGGATCGGCATTGATGGCATCACATACTCATCAAATTATTCAGGTATGTTATGATGATCTTCTGATTGGTCTAAAGCAGGGGTGGGGAAACTGTGACCTCGAGGTCACATGTGGCCTTCTAGGGCCTCATGTGCGGCCTTTTGACTGAATCTAAACTTTAGGTTCTATGAAGCTTGGATTTAGTGAAAGGGTTGCACGTGAGGACCTAGAGGACAACACGTGGCCTTGAGGCCACAGGTTCCTCACTTCTAGTCTAAAGCATCAGATTTTGAGCCAAGCGGGACTTTATAATTCCGCTACTTTAGAGAGAAGAAAACTGAGGCCCAGAGAAATGGCCATTTTTCCCATAGTCATGCTTATGACAAATAGGAGAGGCAAGATTTAAACCCAAATTCTCTGACTTCAGATCCATAATGAGTGGCTTAATTATGTAAAAGGGATTTTAGTGGACTACAAGTTCAATTTGAGATAATAGTGTGACATGTATGACCGCCCCCCCCAAAAAAAAACCTTACACAATCATAGGATGCATTGAAAGAAGCATGTTTTTTTTTTTTTAGATTAAGGAGATGATAGACCCACTAACCTTTGCTCTGGTCAAACTACATCTGAGTGAGTATTATGCTTAATTCTGAGCAATCCATTTTAAGAAGGACATTAAAAAGCAGAAATATAGAAGATGAAGGTGATTAATTTAAAGAACTGGGGATATGTAGTCTGGAGAAAGCAAAAGGAGACAATGATGACTGTCTTTGAGAATTTAAAGAACTATACTGTATCCTGCCCTAAAGGGCAGAGCAAGAAGCTGTGGTGGAATTTGCTGACAGGTAAATGTTGGTTTTGTGTTAGTGTCAGGAGGGAGTTACTCTCCTGCCCCAATTAATCAATCTACCAATAGATATAGTGAAGCTTTAAATGTGTAAACAAGATAACCTACGATCTCTTAATGAGATATGAATCTGTTTGATTGGGTCAGGAAAGAAATCAATGTAATCTAGAGGTTTAGTTATACTCATTGAGTCTGTGTATAAAACAGCAATCACTCTATTTGGGAACTCAGTCTAGATGGGTCCAGTTCAATGGTGGAAGTTTCAAGTTCCAGAGTTGAGGATCCCTAATTTTAGCCAGCCTCTTGAGAGGAAACCACTCTTGGATGAAGGAGAGGGTATTTTTTCCCTCTCTTCTACCTTCACCTTCCATTGACCATATCATTGGAAAGAAGGGACCAAGAGGAGATAACACATCCAAGCAAGACCAGAGAGGGACACACTGAAGACAAACACAGGCAAACACAAGTACAGATGGATATAATATAGTCCTTCACAAGAGTAAGCAGGTTTATGGAGTCCTTCCCCTCCTCCCTTCTGCCATATTACAGAGAACACTGGCTATTGACTATAGAAATGGATGAATCCTTGGTGCCCAAGACAGAGCACTACCTGAGGGGAAGCTCATGAGCACTCCACAAAGGGAGAAAATGACTCCCAGTGTCAGATATTTTGGGATACCCCTTTGCCCTACATGCCCTTTATTTATGGGCCTCATAACTGTATTTTGACTTTGACACCACTCTTCCCAAGTCTCTTTCATATAGTGGGAAAGCGTGACTCCTTTTTGGGTACCTATTATTCTTACTATACCACATGAGTACATTCTTTTTTTAAAAAGTATACTGGGCTATTGCTTGGCAATCAATGGAAAACACATCAGTGGAAGCTTGTGAGTGCAGTACTAGAAACCCTAGAGCATGTGGCCTTCTAGGTCCTTGGGCGTGGCCCTTGGCTGAATCCAAACTTCACAGAACAAATCGCCTTAATAAAAAGATTTGTTTGTAAAACTTGGACTCAGTCAAAAGGCCACACCCAATGACCTAGAGGGCTACGTGTGGCTTTGAGGCCACAGGTTCCACACCCCTGTCCTACATACTCAATCTTAGAACCACAAGCAGAGAAATTGTGTCACCCTCCAGCTACTCTCAATGCTCATGAGAATATAACTTAGAAGAGTGATTCTAGAAGGGGATCTAGATAGAGGAGGGGACAACCTTTTTGATAGCTGGAGCCAGGCCATCTCTGGATTTAGTGGGCTACAGTCATCCAGTTTTTAAGTAAATGACCACTGAATGGGGCTGTTGTGGAGAGAATTACTTGGGTATAAGTTTATGGATTTAGAACTTCCAAGTAAAGGACTTCCAAGGCTGTCTTATACAACTGACTAATTCTATGAGAAATGATAAAACTGAAGCCCATAGACAGGAAATGACTTAACCAAAGTCACGCATGTAGTAACAAAATAGCTAGAACTTGAACCCATATCTTCCACTTCCAAAAACAACTTTCTTTTCACTGTACTACAGTGGAATGACCAACCTCTGAGGTCTCTTCTATTTTGTTTAGTATTAATATCACATTTGTAAGTACTTGCACACACATACTCTTTTTACTTTTTTTTTTTGAGGTAACCAGGGTTAAACAACTTGTTCAGGGTTACATAGCTGGCAAGTGTCCAAGATGGGGTTTGAAATCAGGTACTCCTGACTTTAGGGCAGGTATGCTATCCATTGCACCATCTAGCTGCCTTGATTCTCACCACAATCCTGAAAGGCAAGCCCTGTGAACATGATTTTCCCAGTTTTTCACATGAAGAAATTAAGATTGAGAGATTAAGTCATTTGTTCTAGGTTAAACGTAAATGGCATAGTCTGAACTGGAACCCAAATCTTTGACACTTTGCATCCAGTGGTCTTCCTACTATACAATGCTGCTGCTCATATGACTTTGTATGTTGACCAATATTGATGCAATGAATTCATCTGAAATGAAAATATTCCTATGTGAGAGTTTTTCAAAGTTTAAACTGATGAAGAATTCATGAATGTGCACAAAAGACGCAGACATCTGGAGGTTGATCTTGAAAGCTTTTATTCAAACAGAAATATGGTGAAAGTAAAATATGTCTTTAATTATGAGAAAACACTTCCTTTGGGTCTGTAGCTATGATGATATTACAAAATAAATAATGATAAAAGATGGCTAGAAAGTAGTAGACGAAATGGCATTAGTTGTATTATATACTAATTACAGGAAGAAGGTAAACCGAAGAATGACTTATTGCTTCACAATTTGCAGTATTTTGATTACTTTTACTGCACATTACCAATGGGATTAGACTTCTTTGTAAATATTTGTGTTTTTGACTTTGTATTTATTGTGATATAAAGCAGAACATCATACTTAGTAAATGCTTACTACATACTTCTAAAGTGCTGAAGGCTAATGGGAAACCACCATATGGAATGAAAAAATGAGACAAACTAAATTCACATGAATGCTTTAAAAGTTTGATTCAACAACCATTTATCAAATGCCTGTTATATGTCAGCCAACGTACTAGGTGGTAGAGATACAAAGACTAAAATAATCTAGTACCTGACCTCAAGAACCCTGTCTTCTACTGGAGAGAAACAATTTATGCACTGGTAGCTAAAATAAAGCCAAGTCAACAAGAATGAATCTGGGGCCTATTATGTGCTAGGAACTGTCCAAAGTGCTGGAGAATACAAAGAAAGTCAAAAACACAGTCTCTGACCTGAAAGAGCTCATCATCTTATGGGGAAAGACAACATGCAAACAATTATGTACAAACAAGACATGTATGGGATAAATTGTAGATAATCTCAGAGGGAAAACTAAACATTAAAGACAGGTAAAGGCTTCTTGTAGAAGATAGGATCTTGCCTGAGACCTGCAGGAAGCCATAGAAGCCAGGTGGCAGAAGTGAAATAAAAATAAATACAACTTAATTTGGGGATGAAATAGCAACCAGAGGAATCAAGAAAGTCAGAGGCAGCACTTGAGCTGAGCCTTAAAAGAAGTTGAGGGTTCTAAGAGACAGAACTAAGGAGAGAGAGCAGTAAAGGCACAGGTACCTATATAACCTGTGCAAAGCTGGGGAAGCAGGTGACAGATTTTGGATAAAGGACAGGAAGTCATCTAGTTTGGTTGGAACATAGTGTATGAGGGAGTGGAATGTAAAAGCAGCTTGGAAAGATAGGTTGAAATCAGACTGTGAAAGACTTTCAAGAAATATATAAATTAATTCTCTGAAATGGAGGAACATGTAAGAAATGTGAAGAGAATAGTCAAAATCTAAAGGATGTAGTATTAGTTGCCATTTAGCTTCATGTACTTCTCAAGGATTGAATCAATTAATTCCCGTAGAAGTATGGCAGTCAGATAAATGTTACCGGGGTTAAAGTTCACTTGTAAGGATAGCCTCTGACTTTGTATTTCCCAAGAGACATTTTTCTCTCTTGATATAAAGTGAATTTTGATTCCTGGTACAGAGGAAAGATTGCTAGAGTTAGGAGTCAGGAAGCCTGAACTTCAGTATTGACTTTAGACAAGTTGTATAACCTCTCTGGGCCTCAGTTTGTGGTGCTAGATGATTCCTAAATTCCTATCCAGCCCTAACATTTTGTGAGTCTATAAACATCACTTACATTTAATTAGAGCTTTATAGTTCACAGGGCAGCTAGGTGGTGCAGTGAATAGAGTGTCAGATCTGGAATCAGGAAAGCTCATTGTCTTGAGTTCAAATGTGGCCTCAGATACTTACTAGCTTTGTGACTCTGGGCAAAGTCACTTAACTTTATTTGCAACAGTTTCTTCATTTGTAAAATGAGCTGGAGAAGGAAATGGCAAACCACTCCAGCATCCTTGTCAAGAAAACGCCAAATGGGGTCATAAAAAGTTGGACATGAATGAAAAGACTGAACAACAACAACACCAGGTTCATAAGGCATATTTATTCTTCACAGACCTGAATGGTACCTAGCACAAATATCATCCCCATTTTATAGATGAGGGAACAGAAGTACAAAGAGATTTAATGACTTATCCAAGGTTTCATTGTTAGTAAGAGGTAGAGCTGGGATGAGAACCAATATCTCATTGAGAGCCTAGTGTCATTTTCCATGATACTGTACTTCCTTTGTTGAGCAAAACTGGAATAAATCACAGACTCTCAGAATTGAAAGGGATGTCAAAGGGGCGGCTAGGTGGTACAGTGAGTAGATCACCAGCCCTGGAGTCAGGAGGACCTGAGCTCAAGTCTGGCCTCAGACACTTGACACACTTACTAGCTGTGTGACCTTGGGCAAGTCCCTTAAGCCCAATTGCCCTGCCTTCCCCCCTCCAAAAAAAGGGATATCAAAATCGTTGAGCCCATTCCACACCTAAATATGGAATTCTTCATAGCAGCTCCAACAAATAATCATCTGGCCTCCCATTTGAAGACTTCCTCAGGCAGCCCAGTCCACTTTTGGCCAGCTCTAATTAGGAAAGACTTTTTCCTGATATTCTACTTAAATGTCTCTCTCTTTTTTTCCATCCTGTTATTGCTGCCACAGGTTTTCCCTCAAGATAGGCTTCTAGAGGCCATGCTAAGTCACTTTGATCTGAAGTGGTGGTAGAGGAGTGTTCGGTTAAGCTAAGTTAGGTGCGGATTCAGATTTGTGCTGGCAATAAGGCACACTCCCAACAGAACAAAGTTTTTTATTGAAAGATGGGAAATACTCTACTAACCCCACAACCACACTATTTAACAATTCCTACTACACAGTTAACACAGTGACAAAGACAGAGACACAGACACACAGAGGCAACACCTGTTCAGAGGCAAACGGGGAATCTCTCTCTTCTTTACAAACGCAGAAACACTGACAAAGGACACACACACAACATACAACACACCAAAGCTTTTCCTAAGCTGGAGAACCCATCTTTTACAGCCACCTTGGTGAGTCCCTTCTGAAAGCAGCCCCAGGCAAAGCGTCCTGCCCATGGGTGAGGTTCCAATGTGCTTGTCCCACGTGGTGACTTTTATAGGGTCCTGAACAAAGAAAGTTTGTTCCCCCCCAGAGAGAGGAGCCACCCCCACCACCCCTCCTCATTCCTAAGAACTGGCTCTTTAGGAATGTTTAGGAGTTATTTCCTATCCTTTGTCTTAGGAGTTTCCTGTTATCAGTCTCCAAGTGGGAGAGTCTGCAAAAGGGGGCAGGGAGCTTGACACATACATGCTGAGCTTACACTGTAATATGGAGGATCTTCTCTAATGATTTATCATTCAAGGAGCTAAACCACTCAGATATGAACCCTTTGGGTCTGTGCATCCTCATATTTTTTGCTCTGCTACTATTGCTATTCTATCCTCCACCCCTAGACCTATAGGGACTGGGACCTTGCTTTGGAGGAGCTAAGCTATTCAAATGTAAACATCTTCACCCTGTGGTATGTTTACTTACCTTATTTGGTGTGGTTGGCCCTTAGAAAGAGCTTGATAAATGCTTTTTCATTCATTCATTGTCTTGGTATGTCAGTAGATTGTGTTGTCATTCCACTACCTATGACTGTGCCTACTCAAACCAAAATACCTTTTTCTGCTTATCATAACCTTATATGTATTGTCTCTCCTTCTTGGAATGTAAACCTTGAGGGCAGGGATGATTTTACTTTTATATTTGTATTCTGTGCTCAGCACAGTGCTTGACATATAGTAAGAACTTAATAATATTTTTTCATTCATTTATATTGTAAATCTACTTTTCTTTCTAAAATCTTTCCCTTTAATGGGTAACAAAGATTAAAATGCCACCAGTGCCCTTAGAGGTTTCAGTTGCTTATTCAGAACTTCAGAATCCTTAGAAAGGTTTTCTAAGTTCCTTCTTGTGGTATCATTTGAACCTGCATCAATTATCATAAGTGAGTAGTGCTTATCAGGTTTGGTAAGTCTCAGGACATTTTTTAAAAGTCTTTTTTATCACCAAGAAATATTCATTAGGTACTTTATGGGTGCTAGGCTTTGGGGATATAATGTCCCTCCAAAAAAAAACCCCCAATAGTCTCTACACTCAAAGAGTTTACAATCTAGTAATCTGGTAGATGGGGGCTGTTGATGTGCACCAATGTGTCTCTACCCTGTGGGTCATTAATTCAACCAAACCCTATCAACTACCTTTGAATCCCTTGGCTCTGTTTCCCATAACCAGTTATGCCTTTCTGAACTTGGACTCTATATTACCTGCATCTACCTTCTTCTGTCCTACACACGTGAATGTTCTTGGAGAAATTCACACAACCTTGCCAACTCTCAACACATTCTCCATAACATTTTGTATGTAAGCCCTTGAAAATCTGTAGGTCTCTATTCTTAATGTCAGGACAAGAAGAATTGCCAAGTTATCTCTCAGAAGGAGGAATCAACCACCATTATTTGTGTTTCCTTTCTCTGATCATTACTGAATGACTTCTCTCCTGGTATGACTTATAGATTCACAGCATCATTCCTTGGAGTTAAAGAAGCTACTTTGTCCTTAGAGTATCTGGTTTCTCCACTTATGGAAAGAGTAACATACTTACTGGAGTTCCTCATATTCAGTTGTCCTTCTTTCCTTCCTTCCTTCCTTCCTTCCTTCCTTCCTTCCTTCCTTCCTTCCTTCCTTCCTTCCTTCCTTCCTTCCTTTGCCACATTCTTCTTTCTACCTTCCTGAACATATCGCTAGTGTATCCCTCTGCTTCTTCAGATTATTCTCTCTCCTTGTGGTCTGTTTGAAGAGCTTCAATTCTTTTGAGAAACACTTAATTCTCCTTGATAACCTACAGGGTGGTGAGGTTGGGCCATTCAACTCTTCTAGGATGGAGACCAACCTATGCTTTATAAATGCACTGGCACTTTATGAATTAAATAGCACTGGCAGATTCTTCAACATAGTGAAATCTTTAAAGGCTACTGTGAAATTTCCTTTAGTCTCCATACTCAAGGGAAACAAGATCACCAGTCTTTTCTCATTCATGTTGGTGGGTCTAATGCCTGAAGCACAAGTTGAACTGCTTTTTTGTCCTGCCTTTTCACTGGGCCCTCTGCATGATGGCTCTATGATTCTTCTGTGAAGGGCTTGATTCATTTGTAGTGGACTTCTCAGTTTTATCATGATAAAATGGTAACTTGCTAGGGTGTATTATCTTCTTGCTTCAACTTCTTAGAATCCTTGTGTCCTTTAAAGTTCAGCTCAAGTCCAGCCTTTTCTGAAAAATTCAGACCAACCCACCTACCAGTGCCTACTCTCCCTCAATTATCTTGTTTTTATTCTATGCATTTGTTTTATGTACATATGGTCTATATTATGTGTTTGTACATATTTTGTAGTTCCCCATACATAACATTCTCTTTCCTGACACTTTGCCTTTGCACTTACTGACCCCCAAGCTTAGAATGCTCTTTCTTCTCATTTCTGATTCTTGATATCATCTTCAAGAATCATCTTGTGTCCTCTTCTAGATGAGACACTTCCTCTTCCCACCATAGTTTCTAGCTACCCCACACACAACCTTGTATTACTTTGCATAAAATTTTAATTTATTTTGCTGTATGTATATATATATATACACACACATACACATACCTATATATATATACATATATGTATATGTATATATATATATATTTCTCCAAATAGAATGTAAGTTTCTTGAGGCTGTTTCATTTTTGTCTTCGTATCACAAGCACCTAACAGTGCCTGGAACATAGTAGGTGTTTAGTAAGTGCTTCTTGATTGATTGACCTGACATTGATAAGCAACTAGCTTTTTGTCACGACTTTAATAAATAGAAGTTTCTCTTAGCTGTCATCTGTAAGATAGTTTAAAGCAAATACAATTAACAGCAATATTTTATTTTATTCTGGTTACCCACTTCTCCTCCAATAATAATTGAGAACACAAGACTGAAAGGAATGTTGAAAATATATTTTGCATTTTCAAAATTCTCAAGACTTAAGGGTCAAATTAGATGATGTATGCAGATGATTCTTAAAGTGCTTTGAAAATTGCAAATTATTTGCTTTTACTCTTTTTTCGCATCTTGTTCAATGGAGTTTAAGTATTCTTGAGCCCAGTTGCACCCTCCTATTGTTCCTTTATAGTTAATGTTCTACAGACTATGCTGTCTCTCTGCGATATTGGTCTTTTTGTTCCTATTTTTATTTTTTCATGTTGTGAATGTTATAGTAGTGAACACCGACTTTTCACAACTCTCCCACCGCTGTGCTCATCTTTGTGCCTTGGAGGCAAGCTTCTTGTGAGGTTTGTTTTCATCTTCTTCTCCATGTACCTTTTTTTCTTTTCCTGATTTTTTCTTTTTTCCTTAATTCATTTTAAACTTAAATACACAATAAGAAAAGAAAAAGAAACATATTATAAACTTAAATATTACAACATATACAAAATAAGAAAAGAAATCCTGATTTGTTCTTCATCAACTTATACTTTGAATTAGGACTGAGATTTGGAAAATACTTCTTGCTAAATCCTTTGGGAATTCTGAGTGTTTAAAACTTTTTGGCTTTGGTTTGTTTGTATTTTGCAGTCTTTTTATACAAGGCTTTAACAACTGCTGTGGTGCCACTTTCCACATCATCTCCTTGGGGGACCACTATGTGCATGCATGGTCTTCCTCATGCTTTTCCTTTTCCTTTTTTTAGAAGAACCATGGAAGTCTTCATTAACACAGGTCAATATCTCCACAAAGACCACAACATTGATCTGCCCAAAATGCTGTCAAATGTATGAGAGAAGCTTTGTCATTCCAGACCTTTTATCATTGTAGTTTTTATCCTTCTCTTCCCTCTTTTGAACTTCAGGTTCTATGTTTTCCTCCTTGATGTCATGGGGTGATTTCAAAACATTTAAGGAAGTTGGGAAGTAAATGACTGACAAGAGATCTGCACTTGACAAAGAAAATATTCAAATCTCTTTCTAGTTATTGAGAAATTTAGGCCTATAGCAGGGTAGATAAAATACTGCTTTTTGTAGTTTATTAAAAATATTATTAAGTAAACAGCTTCTGTATATTGACTGAAAATACCCTTGGTGAATCTGTAGGAGCTAACAGTACTATGAAGATGAAACATACCTCATCCTGTTACCATGTGATTTTAATTTTTCTGGCACATCTTAATATTTTGAAAACTTTTCATTCTACACAGATTGAAATTATGAGTACTTGATATTGTAAACTATATTAACAATCATTGTGCTTAGGTTTTTGTGGATCAATGTTCTAGCTAAATTATTGTGGGCAACACATAGTTCTTTGATAATGCTCCAGTTAAAGTACAGGTTGTCAGCTGATTCCACTAGGATATTTTGATACTAAAAATGATATAAGCTCATTGTAATGAGTTTGACAAGATATCAATTCAATGACACAAACTCAAAGCTCTTTACCATCTTATTTACTGTCCTCAACTGGTCTCTTGCTTATCAATGTCCTTCCTAAGCTCTGCCTAGAATTAAAATCAATACTCTCCTGATGTGGTCAGATGGCTTCAATCCTAGAAGCTATATTTCTCTTAATTTGGTCTGAGATCACATGAGCTTTCTTTGCTGCCATGTCACAACTTTCTCGTATTGGGTTTGTTGTTGACTAAAACCCTCAGTTCTTTTTCAGCCATACTGCTGTCTAAATATGGCTCCCCTACCTTGAACTTCTTAAGTCAATTTCTTGAACCTAAGTTTTAGACTTTATAAGTCCCCTATTGAATTTCATCTTATTAGATTCAGCTCAATGTCAAGGTGTTTTTGAATCCTGGCTGTCAACCTGGCACTGCGTTAGTCATCCCTCCCAGCTTTGTATCATCTGCTAGTTTGATACACAGATTCTATCCTTCTACTAAAATGTCATCTCAGTATGCATCAGATGTTCACGTTTTGGTGGTGAAGGTTTGAGAATAGACATTGGGCCTTTGTAGAAAGTTTGAGAGATGTCAAATCATAGCAAGTAAGTAGAGAAATAAGCATTTGTTAAGTGCCTAGTATGTACTAGGCATTTTAAAAATATTATCCCATTTGATACTAACAACCTTAGGACGTATGTGCTATTATTATCCCCATTTTAAAGTTCAGTGAACTGAGGTTAAGTGAACACCCCAGAGTGACGTGGCTAGTAAGTGGCCGAGGTTTGATTTGAACTCAAGTCTTCCTGACCCCAAGCCTAGTGCTCTAATCCAGGGCTGTCCAACCTTAGGTTTTTATTGAAACAATAGACAATATATTTTGATTTGGTATTTTAGTGAGAGCTCTGCTGTAGCTTGGCTTCGTTTACTAAAGCATTTATGTAAATTTCCATGCTTTTAGGTAGGCCACAAAAATGGCACTGTGGGGCCACGTGCGGCTGGGGAGCCACATTTTGGACAGCCCTGCATCCGTTGTACCTCCAAGGGGCATCATATAGGAAAGATAAGGGGGGATCAAGTCATTCTGACTTGGATAGTGTACCCCACCATACCGTTGCCTTTCCTTTTCTACCAGATGGATAGGTCTAGAAATAAAGGTTTGGAAGATGTTCATATATTAAGAGATGAAGTGTGAAGTGAAGTAGGTTGTTAAACAACTATAGGCTGTATACAACTACATCAAAAAGATGTTTGAAATATAGTGAAGGGTTCATAGGGTATGGAAATTCACAATGATTTACCAGCTTCTTTTGTGGGTCTTCTGTGCAATCTGAATCATAGCATCTCTTTCCTGGTACGTGTATCAGTTAAAGGAAAAATTCCTTCAAATATTGTAGGCCCAAAGGTTCTCTGTGCATCTGGGGAACAGGTAAGATTAAGAGGATCCCTAGGTCAAGGTTCCCTGGTGTTGATTCCTTGCTACCACAACTACATGGCTTATCCTTGGGAGTGTGGAGAAGAAGAAGAATTCATTCCCTTCTCTCTTGGCCCACATTGGCTCATCACTTTGTCAGCTCATTACTTTGG
Organism: Trichosurus vulpecula; assembly: GCF_011100635.1. Lineage (NCBI taxonomy): Eukaryota > Metazoa > Chordata > Mammalia > Diprotodontia > Phalangeridae > Trichosurus > Trichosurus vulpecula. The sequence goes on along the minus strand of NC_050573.1, from coordinate 298,111,745 downwards.
AGTTGGGCAAAACATAGAGTTAACAAGATGGATCTGTGGAGCCATTTTGATAACAGGTGATGCCTCCAATTTAAGAAAGATTAAGCATGGCAATAAGGGAGAAAGAAACAACCATCCCTTAGATAAGAGGAGTCATGATGTATGTCTATACTGGATCTGGAGTCAGGAAAGACCAAGGTTCAAATTCCAGCTCAGACAATAGCTGAGAGATCATGGACAAATTGTGTAACTTCTTTTCGGGTACTTGTCTTAGGTTTCCTCATCTGCAAATTTGGGACAATAATGTATATACTGCCTATTTCTGAGAAACATTATAAGGAAAGAACTTTATATACCATAAAATACTATATTGATACTATATAAATATGAACTGCTACCACTATTCCTTGTTCTCATACACCTCTCACCAAAAGGACACTGGAATGGTTTCTGAATTTTAGCTATTTCATTTCCAAATGCCCATTTCTGTGACCAGGGAGGCCAGTCTGAATTTAGCCAGTCTGGTCTTCACACTACAGATATAATCTGTTTTTCAGCCTCCATTTATCCTTTCCAGGTTGGTGGAACCTGCCAAACTTAGCGCTCTGTTTTCATAACCTTTGAGAACCCAAGCTTAGCATCTAGATATAATGAACCACTGGGGTAGGACTTCTGACCACATGTGTGTGTGTACCTCTCCTCATCTCTTGCATGGCCACATGTATTTCTGGGCAGCTAAGTGGATAAAGCACTGGATCTAGAATTAGGCAGACCTGACTTCAGAAACCTACCTTAGATATTTACAAGTTATGTGACCCTGGGCAAATCACTTAACCTCTGCTTGCCTCAGTCTCCTCAACTGTAAAATAAAGATAATAATAACACCTACCTCTCAGGGTTTCTATGAGGATAAAAAATATATTATTTGTAAGGCACCTTTCAAAACTTGAAGAGCTATATTATTATTATTATAATACTATATCTTTATTCCCCATATGCGTTCTTTTCCATGTGTTTTCTATAGGCATGCAAACTATTACTAATGATGGTGTGTATATTTGTGGAAGACTTTGCCCCAGGTTTATGGGGAAAATAGTGTGTTACTATTTTTCTTACTATATCATTTCATAAAATAGACATCTGCTTTGAATGAATTGTTTCTATTGACTAATAAAAGGTAACACATTGATGGGGGCTCCTGAGATAGATTGTTGTATAATGTGGACCCGTATAGTTTCTTAAACCTCAGGTAGTTTATCTAAGGAGACCCATGTGCAAGTTGGTGGGTTCCCTCTCCACCCTCCCATCTCCCACTCTCCACCTCAGGGACCATCTGCAGATAGGTTTTCAGATGTTATAAGTTAAAATGAGAATAGAAATAGAGAGAATGAGACTGTGTGGTAGATATTGTTTCATTTAAACTGTCAATAGGCCCACTTAATAATTCACCGCGTATTCTATTTTTACAAATCTGTGTGTTTTTACAGAGCCAAATTATAGACCTCCACTTGGACCAATTTATGATCTCCTGGGTAGCTGGTGCAGGGACTACTCACTCCTGCCAAGTTTCATTCATTTGCTAAGATGTTGGCCAGCTTATAGAACTTTGGCTCTCAGTGATCTTGTCTCACTTTCCTAGTTGCCTGCTAATCCCTTGCCAACCATCAGAAAGGGACAGAGAAGAGCAAAGAGTCACCTTTTCTGTGTTCAATTTAATAGGATGAATCACTGTGACAGCAGTAAAAAACATCCTCTTATTATTAGATATATTTTTCCCCAAGGTGCTACCTTTTCATCTTTGAAAAATGTTCAGGATGGGAAAATCTCTCTCTTACTTTTCTCTCTCCAAAGCAGTTGACTGTTAACTATCTGTTTCCACTCCAATGTATCTGCTATTCCTGACCCTCATCAGGTCTCCTGGCAGGTAATTTGTTGGGAGACTTGGTGATCTAGTAATGTAGTACTGGAGAGTTAGAATCACATACTGGCTTTGCTCATAGAGAAAAGAAAGATAGGTTTATGTCCAAGCTAGGTGTCCATATAGCAACAACACTGTCAATTTGAGAAATTCAGAATGTCAATGGAGAGAGCGACCAGTAAGAAGCCTTAGCACCAACTAAGGCCTACACTGGGTTTATGTGTATGGGGTGGGGTTGGGGAGGGCAGTGGCTCTTTAATTAAGCTTATACAGCATTTTCCTGCTTTGTCATGATGCAAATTTTAGTGATTAGCTCCTTGAATCTGGGAGGAAGACTGGAGTAGAGAAGGAAGAAAAGAAGAAGGGAAGTCCTTGTAAGAATGAGACAAAAGTTAAGATCACATCTATAAATCCACTACTTTTATGAGTCAAATCCTGAGTTGTAGCTTTGATTGTAAATAGTCCTATTTAGATTACAGAAATAATTCTGGTCCAGTCTTTTGTCATTTTGAAGATAGTTATTTCTGTCATCTCAATGACCAACTTGACTGGCAATTTGTTCAGTGGTAGACTGTCTGTGGTTGGGAACAGACAAGTTGAGGGTCATAAATGTTAATCAGAAATCTGCATAGTCATGGCCTAGGTTCACTGAAGAAGAAGCCATTAAAGTTCCCAAGAAAGGAATCAGAATGTTGTAGTGGTATGATGGCTGGATTTGGAGTCAGATGATCTGGGTTGAAATCTCAGCTTTCTATCTTGTTAGCTGAGTTACCCAGGGCAAGTCATATTATCTCTCTTTTCCTCATCTGTAAAATGTGTGCCTCTGTGTGTGTGTGTGTGTGTGTGTGTGTGTGTGTGTGTACTAGTTGCCTTCCTAATATTTATCTATGAACCTATGACTTTCTTTCTACTGAGAAGTTTCCACCCCTAATAGAATCATTGGGCAACTCTCTCCTGGTCCTATGGGGCAGTTTAAGCAGGAATAATGTCATTTGGTTGTAGATAAACTGAAGCACAGAGAAGAAAATTTCCTGTTTGCATCTTATGTTATTAGACCATATGCTTAAATATTGCTCTTATAAAACAAATTCCTGGGGCAGCTAGGTGGCACAGTGGATAACACACTGGCCCTAGAGTCAGGAGGACCTGAGTTCAAATCTGTCTTCAGATACTTGACACTTACTAGTATGATCCTGGGCAAGTCATTTAACCCTAATTCCTGGCCAAAAAAAAAATCCAGAAGAAACAAAATAATAGAACCTAAAAGAAAGATAGAATATTTTTCAAGTTGATACTACTGATAGCAGCTAGGCCACACCCTAGATTTGAAGCTACAAAACCTGTGTTCAAATCTCAGCTGAGATACTTACTGGCTTTGTGACTTTAAGCAAGTCATTCTCTTTGTGCCTCAGCTCAATTTCATTTATGTTTTTGAGCCACAGTTTGCTAGATAATGCAGAATGGAGATAATACCCTTCTTTAATCACATTTCATGATGTGCCTACTATGTGTAAAAACTAGGCTCTGACAGAGAGTGATAGAGTCAACAAGGAAAGTACAAGCTCCTGTGCAGTGAATACTTTACCTGTACTGGCTCTCTCCCAGGGTTGGCACAAGGAAAATGTTTTGTAAGTTATAAAGCATAGGCCACACATGACCTACCATGATTTTATTTGGTGCTTTTCCAGTTTCCTTTAGATTTGCCTTTATTTTTTTTAACAGATCCTGGGCATTTGAGATTGTTTTTAAGGTTGCTTCAAGAGCACAATTTCTTGTGTTCATTTACAATAGTAAATTTCCTTCATATGCTGCTTCTCATTTTACTAGTAAGCCTCATCTGTTTTGTGTGTCATTTAGTAATGTTATTGGGGCTTAATATACAGCTGGTGCGGCTTAGACATGGCAGATGCAACTGACAGACCCTCATCAATCTGGTTTTCTGTCCACTGAAAATGTAAAAAGCCTTCTGCCTAGCTGTGTCTAGTTTCTGTTCACCACTAATCCTTTGTCAAAAAAGCTGATATTACCATAGCAACTTTAACAAATTAATTTGGTGCTCTTTGGGCATTGGCTAAAGGTGAACTGTATTTTGTTCCTTGTTTGTATAAAAATTCATAGAAAGCTGAGTTTTTCTTTTTAGAGTCTTAATCTTCTGAAATTGTTTTTTTTCCTTTAAATCCTACTATATAATCACTAGTAAAAGCCAATGCTGACATCTCTACAGATGCCACGTTATCCCATACATTTTAAATGGCACCATTACTTATGTTTTTTGAAAGTAAGCCATATACTCAAAACCTTTGCCAATCTATTTTGCAGTCTTAAACTTCTTGAATTTCATTTAGTAATAATTAAATAAACATTGAGATAGTGTATTGTTATTGTAAAAAATGATAAATGGGTTTACCCGATGAAATATCTGATAGCAGAGTTAAGCAGGCAGACATGCAGGGATAATCATATATTTGATGTTGCTATGTACAACACAGTGCATCAGGATAGACTGCAGAGAAGGAAGGAAATACTGCTCATAATCTTCTGTCATCTTTTCCTGTTATGTTTTCCAAATGAGCATATATACTCTTAGCAGATAGCTTCCTTTTATAAATTTTGAGCTGGATTCCCCACGAGCCAATCAAATTATACATGTCCCAAACAGAATTCATTATGTGTCCCCTTAAATATTCCTCTTTTCCACACTCCCTTATTTCTATCAGGGATATTTCTATCTTCTGGGTAGTCTGTTTGCTTTTACTTATCATGAACAGCGCAAGGTGAGATAAGCAAGTGATTTATAGAATAATATTTCATATTGCTCTTGTTCAAACAATTGAATCAATTCTCTTATTTGCCTCAGTCTTTCTACACTTATTCACCCCCTCCCCAACTAAATTTAAAATTTTTCAAAAGCAGAACCTCTGACATGTCTGTTTTTTATATCCTACGTGATCATATAAGGCCTTTCTCAGTAAATGTTTGTTGAATTGGATTGAATGTCACTGAACTGATTCTCTAAGAACCTGTAAAGATTCTTTCCATCTATATGCAACATCTTTTGTGTCTTCTGGTTTCATTTATAGCAGAACTGTGAATATAGATATGTTTTAATTCTTCTGCCATTGGTCACTGGACAAATGTCACACATTAATGATTCTAGATGATCTAAGAATCAAGTCATTCTTAGTAACCTTACTTCATTTTCTTCTTCATAGTCATGAAAAAGCAGAGTAACACAGAACTGAGGTCCATTTGTCTTTTTGTCTATTTCATGGTTTGTGAAATGAAAAGTCCTATTCCAAAGGCCTGATCACAATGAGGAGATGACCCTACATTCAAAAACATGATGCCAGTAGCAAGTATTACATAAAGCTAGAAAAGAATATAAGATAATGAGGTTCTGGTGACATCCTGTGTCTCCTGTCTGAAAACCAGCCTGAAAACAAACGGTATCACTGTCAGGAGGTTGGCCAGTAGGTGGTGAATCCTTTGGCCGTGTTGACCATGACACCAAAGAAATACACAATAGTTCTCAGTTTTCTTCAACTCTTTTTTACTTTCACCGTCACAGTGATAAAGTGATATTAAAGGGAGGGGGAAGAGAGAAATAACAATCATGGTTTATAGGCTGACTATAAAGTTAATTTTACTGCAAGTACTCTAAATGTGAAATCTTTGCCAAACATGAACAAATTGATTTACTACTGGAAGAAATGAACTGCATCAGTATTGACTTTTTCATTATAAATGAAACTAGAAGATATAAAGAAGTTATAAATAGAAGGACTAGTCACAAGTTGATCGCAGAGAGTCAAATAGAATAGTTACCAGTGTAGGTCTTGATATGCCCCAAAACATGTTTTCATGGGTTACTTGGTCACCTCAGCTCACTCTACTTGTCATGCTAAAGGCATAAATAGAGCATTGGCACTCACTGAAAAACCATCAGATGAAAGGGAAAGACCCATGGTAGAGTTCACCCCAGGGCATATATCTAAGCATAGCTGTGCCACAAATATATATCCCTGAAGTACTCATAATTTGTGTTAGCAAAAAGACACAGTTTATATGTCAACATTGGTTACATAGGAGAAGGAAGTAGAGAAATTTACCTGGAAGGCTTATAGGAATTGAATGAAATGAAAATGAAAAGAGCAGGACCAGCAGAGCATTGTACACAGTAAAAGCAATATTGTAGCAAAGACCAATTGTAAAAGACTTAGCTATTCTGTTCAAGGCAATGATCCAAGACAATTACAGAGGACCCTTGAAGAAATTGCTATCCACCTCCAGAGAGGTGAACTCTGAGTGAAGAATAAAGCATAATTTTTTCACTTTATTTTTCTGAATTTTTTTGCAACAGCAAATCTAGAAATATGTTTTGCATGAATTCATGTTACAATCAATATCATATTGCTTGTTTTCTCAATGGGTTGGGGAGGAATGGGTGGGAGAGAGAGAACATGGAGCCAAATTTTAAAAGAATAAATATTTAAAATAAATAAATAAAATATAACTGCCAGTGCATCAGTGTCCTCATTTTCTCACCTCTAGCTTTAGTAATTTTCCTTTTTTTTGTCATATTAGCAAATCCTTTGGGTGTGAAGTAATACCTTAGAGTAGTTGTTTTTTTTTCTTTGAGGGAAGTAACTATATCGTACAATTTGTGGAGATATGGTAATGATGATGTTCAAAGCTGACTTATTTGTGTTTATATGTCGGCTAAGCAAAGAACTCTTAAATTTAAAAAAAAAAATAGTCCATTGTTAGCTTTGTTGAATTTCTTCCATGAAAACGACTTGGCTTATGATGGAACTGGGTTTCCATCTGGATCAGAGTATGAGTATAGTAGGATTGTAGTAAGACTAACAGACAACAGTGTAGAATACTACATCAGTGCACACAAAATATTCAAAAATCCAGCAGAAGGCCTTTAGTGATATCAGTAAGGAATGGAGGAGATAGAAAAAGACTGATGACATCCTTTGCCCATCAAAGTAGCATCGTCATCATGACCAACAACAATAAAAACCTGATGATAAATCCAGAAGAATATAAATTTGGCTCAATTCAAAATACTTTCAATCTACTTGGCAGAGTTCCCAAAAGGAAGTACTGCATATTCTTCCCAGATTTCATCAGTGGAATCCTTCTTGAAAGCAGCCCCAACTCTTTTCATGCTTCTCTTGATTCTTGTGTTTGAAAGTCAAATTTTCTGTTCAGCTCTGGTCTTTTCACCGAGAAAGCTTGAAAGTCCTCTATTTTGTTGAAAATCCATATTTTGCCTTGGAGCATGATACTCAGTTTTTCTGAGTAGGTGATTCTTGGTTTTAATCCTAGCTCCATTGACCTCTGGAATATCATATTCCAAGCCCTTCAATGCCTTAACTGTAGCCAGAGTGGCCTTTGTTTTCTTTGAGTGACTCAGGTTATCTCATTGAGCATTGCTGGGCCATGCCTGGGAGCAGAGAACTTCCTGTGTGACCTCTTCTGGGGCAGGAAGCCCAGAAACCCATGCCTGGGAACAGAGAACTTCCTTTGTGATGAGTCATGGGGCTGGCTGAGGGGAGGTGTTGACTCCAGAGCCACACCCTATTGGTCATTCAGGCGGCACTCGATGATGTCAAAAACTCTATAAGAGGGGAGAGAACAGCTTGAAGAGCCCTCTTTCCTTTTCCGGTTGGCACGGCAGCGGTGGGGAGCGTGACTCTGGGCCAGCCCTTGCTCTCGGGCCGAGCCCAGATGTTGGTAACTATGAATTGTATTGGGTCTGTCTGTTAATATTTGTAATTTGTTTGTATTTTGGTTTTGAGGCTCAGGGTGCTGGTTCTTTTCCTCCGAACTAAATGAATGTTCTCAACCTCAGGGTGCTGTTTTTTTTTTTCCCCTGAACTATGTCTCTTGATGCTTGTGTGTATGCTCCCCTGAACTAACTGAATACTAAGTGAATGCTAGTGTTTTTCCCCTGAACTAAATGAATGTTGTCTGTATGCTAACTGAATGCTGGATTAAAGTAAGCTGGTCAACCCCTTCACCATGCTTTCCTTGTTTAAACAGATAAAAAGAACCTCTGCTTTCCCAGCATCCCAGCAGCCTTCTGGGTGCTGGCAGCCTCCTGGGTGCTGGCTGTGGGGGGGATCTTACACTCCCACAGAAGTTGCTAGCTGGGTTGTTAAAACATAAATGTAGAAGCTGCTAGGTCTTGGGTTATTCTGATTGTGTTTCCACAATACTCAAATTGTTTCTTTCTGGCTGCTTACAGTATTTCCTCCTTGATCTGGGAGTTCTGGAATTTGGCAACAATATTCCTAGGAGTTTTCTTTTTGGGATCTTTTTGAGGAGGTGATCTGTGGATTCTTTCAATTTCTATTTTACCTTCTGGCTCTAGAATATCAGGGCAGTTCTCCTTGACAATTTCTTGAAAGATGATATCTAGGCTCATTTTTGATCGTGGCTTTCAGGTAGTCCAATAATTTTTAAATGATCTCTCCTGGATCTATTTTCCAGGTCAGTGGTTTTTCAAATGAGATATTTCACGTTGTCTTCCACTTTTTCATTCCTTTGGTTCTGTTTGATAATATCTTGATTTCTCCTAAAGTCACTAGCTTCCACTTGCTCCAATCTCATTTTTAAGGTAGCATTTTCTTCAGTGGTCTTTTGGACCTCTTTTTCCATTTGACTAATTCTGCCTTTCAAGGCATTCTTCTCCTCATTGGCTTTTTGGAGCTCTTTTGCCATTTGAGTTAGTCTATTTTTTAAGGTGTTATTTTCTTCTGTATTTTTTTGGGTCTCCTTTAGCAAGTCATTTATTTGTTTTTCATGGTTTTCTTGCATCATTCTCATTTCTCGTCCCAATTTTTCCTCTACTTCTCTAACTTGCTTTTCCAAATCCTTTTTGAGCTCTTCCATGGCCTGAGACCAGTTCATGTTTTCCTTGGAGGCTTTTGATGTAGGCTCTTCAACTTTGTTGATTTCTTCTGTCTGTATATTTTGGTCTTCTTTGTCACCAAAGAAAGATTCCAAGTCTGGGTCTGAATCTGAGTCCATTTTTGCTGCCTGGCCATGTTCCCAGACAACTACTTGACCCTTGAGTTTTTCATCGGGGTATGACTGCTTGTAGAGTAGAGAGTACTTTGTCCCAGGCTTAAGGGGCTGTGCTGTTGTTTTCAGAGCTATTTCTACACAGCAAGCTCTGCCACACCAGGGCTTCTCTTCCCCCAAGAACTGCCAACCCAGACTGTGACTCAGATCTAAGCAGGCTCTGCACTCCTGCTCTGATCTGATCTTCCTCCCACCAGGTGGGCCTGGGGCTGGAAGCAACTGCAGCTGTAGCTCTGTAAGCAGCCTCAGAGCTGCACCACCTCTGCTGCCCCTGGGGTGGTGGCTTACCGAGAATCCTTTCACTCTGCCCCCACAGTTTTTTCCCACTATTATTCTCTGTTGTCTTTGATGTTTGTGGGTTAAGAAGTCTGGTGACTGCCACAGCTCACTGATTCAGGGTGCTAAAGTCTGTTCCACCCAGCTCCCGGGTCTGGTTGGTCTGCTCTGCTCCACTCCCAGCTCCATGTGATAGACCTTACCCAGCGACCGTCCAGGCTGTCCTGAACTGGAGCCCTGCTTCCCTCTGCTGTTTCATGGGTTCTGCAGTTCCAGAATTTGTTCAGAGCTATTTTTTATGGGTGTTTGGAGGGTCCTGGGGGAGAGTTTTAGGCAAGTCCCTGCTTTCCAGCTGCCATCTTGGCTCCACCAGGCCTTGGAGTTGTTTTTATTGTATATTTCTCTAATTACTACAGTTTTTTAATATGACAATTTAGAGCTGGGATTTCTTCCTCTGAAGAAATTAATATCCTATTGACCTATTCATATCCATTGACCATTTATAAATTGGGGAAAGAGGGAAAGGACCTACATATACACAAATACTTATAGCAGGTTTTTTTTCATGGTAGCATAGAATTAGAAACTAAGGGCTTGTCCATCAATTGGGGAGTGACTGAACAAGTTATGGCATATGAATATGGTTGGATATTATTGCTCATGAGCAACGGATATCAAATGGAAAACCCTAGTCCTGCATTGGTGCCTACAAAAATATTGGATAAGTCCTCTCTGGAAGATTTGAGGGAGGAAATGGACAAGAATAACATAAAGGTATATGTGTGTTGCAACAACTAATGCAGGATTTTGTAAGGTGGGTGTGCATTATAAACTCCTTTGTCAGTTTAGTGAAGCCTATAGATCTCTCCTCAGAATAACATTTTTAAATGCATAAAACAAAATGCACAAGAAGACACATATGTGTATGTATATATTGTATACATGTGTGTGTATATGTAAACATATACATCCATACATATGTGTGTGTGCATACACACACACACACATACATATTCTCCTTATTTTGACTAGATTCCTGAATTTGCATTGAATGGTATTCAGAAGGCTGTCTTTGGATTATAAATTTTAAGTCAACTAGACAAAACAGGTCTATGAATCTCAAAATAAGTTATCCTAAAATTATAGGTTTTAAAGAAACCTCAGTTTAACCTATATCTTCCTCAACCAGTTTTATGGATTCTTTGCCTGAAAACCTACAATGATGGGAGACTTCATTTTATTCAGTACTTCTGCTCTAATTGTTAGGAAACGTTCTTATGCCCAACTGAAATCTGATTTCCTAAAATTCTCAATCATTGATCCTAGTTCTGCCTTGCAAGAAGACCAATCTAATGCCTAAGCCATACGACAAAATTTTAAATACTTAGAAGGATATTATGTCTTCTCTTAATCTTCTCTTTGCCGTGCTAACCCTCTCTAGTTTCTTCAGATAATCTGTATATCATGTAGTTTTCAGCCTCCTCCCCGTCCTGTTCACCCTCCTCTGGACATGTTCCATATTTTCATGTGTTCATGAGGTGTCATATGTTTGTAAGATGTCACATTCTGACAGGCAAGTGGGAATTTTAGTGTTTTGTATATTGAAAAAAGTTCCCATTCGTATTCGATGTATTGAATCTATATGTGTCAAGTTAAATGGAAATATAAAATACAGAGAAACCTTTTTTTCCATCTGGTATATCCCTCCTCCTTGATGGTCTTTCTTAGGGGTGAGGGTTGAGTGAGGTGAATAATGTAGGTCAATTTGAGTTCAAATCATGAGTTTCTTAAAAGGAAAAAGCAAACTGGCTCTGACTTCAATCCAGCTTAGTGACCTTTTTCTTCTGTTGGGATACTTATTTCTTGTATTTATTCTTATTCAATGTGGTATTGACATTGTCACCTCAAAGTAACGGCACTACTTCATTTGTATTTTTTTTGAGTGTATAAAACCACAGAAACATTAGCTGTAAATCTCAAAAAGTCAAACAAGGAAATTAGACAAAAAGCTAGTATAATGCTTCACTAATCTGAATGGCAGCTGTGAGGGTGTTAACAAATTTCTTCTTTCATAACGTTCTGTAATATGTGGAGATTAGGAGGCATTAGTTGTGAGAATGTTACCTATGAGAGGTAACATGTCTTTGTGGGACTGACTTGTGTGTTCCATATCTCTCTTTGCCACTAACTTTATAAGCAATTGTCAGTAGGTTATTTTTACCCCTATTATGCTTCATTTTTCCCTTTCTCTCATTGTAAAATGCCCCTCTGTCAAAGCATCATGTTGACATTTAGCACCATTCAAAGTGATCTTATCCTCTTCCAACTTCAAAAAAGACATTAGGACGAAGAGGAGAATAAAGAAAATTGGTAAGGTAGTAGCTTAAGATGGAATGGTGTATGATTGAACTTGACAATATGACACGATTGGTCATGGTTCTTTTTATGCATGTGAGCAGAAAATTGTAGTGGCTCAGATATTAAAAAAAATTGCTGATTTAGGCTAGCACTAGAATTGTGTCTTCAAAAAGAAAAGGAGAGAAAAACAGCACTTTAATTTCTCCCTCTGGTTCTATTATCTTGGACTCAAATATAACACAAGTAGGCTGAATTATAATTTTGGCAGTAAGAGCCTTTAAAAATAATTAATCAACCATCCCTCCTCCTAAAGTTGTTTTCACTACAAAAGGTTCTAGAAATGAACTCATTTATTGTAGTTGCAAATTTATACATGCAGTGAATGCAGGTTCCATCTGAAGGTTTATTAATCACAACAGACTGCCATTCACAGTACTTGAAAAAGTGCTCTAATAATTTTTTTTAACATTAATTAAGGTTGTCTCCTTTATTCTTTTAGCTGGAGCAACCTTATATGACACCTCTCTTTGGGGGAGTTTTCTGTAATGTTAGATTTTTGTTGGCATAGTGCTTCTTAAGCTGGGTAAAACAGAATGAATGTTGCCAAAGACTATAACTGAGGGAGATCTGGGTTCAGATTCCCTTTGCAACCCTCACTAGCTGTAATGATTATAAGTTAGTTGCTTAGTGTTTCTGAGTCTCAGTTTCCTTCTCTGTAAAATGTAGTTAATAATGCTTATAGTATTACTTCACAATGGGCAACAACTTGTAGTGCAATAGTATCAAAATCTAATAGAAATGGAAGCTATTAAACATTACATAAGGTCCCTGGGGGCCTAATATTGATCTAGAAAGCCACATATTAACATCTATTTCCTATTGTATTTTTATTTATTTTGTTAAATGTTTCTCAATTGTGTTTTAATCTGGTGTGGGCCACAGTTGGAAGGCCTGTTGGACATGTTTGACACCTCTGCTGCAATGGATAAAGAGCAGATCACAAAATAAGGAAAATCAGGGTTCAAGTCTCATTTGGACACATATTAGATATTTGACCTCTCGGTAGCCACTTAGCTTCTAAGACCCCAAGCACAATTTTAATACTATAAACTGCAGAGTTGTAAATCTGCCTTGACAAAAAGAGTTCCCTACAGAGATGAGTTCATAAGTCCAGAACTACTTCATAACAAAGTTGTTGTGTGGAAAAGTGTTTGGTAAATTTATACACACACACACACACATATATTTATCCCTTTATATATACACATATATGTATTTATTATATATATATGAATTATAACTATTATTCCCTTTCTCTCCTCTTTCTCTCTCCCCTCCTTTTATCTTTTTCTTTCCCTCCCTCCCTCTCTTTGTTCCTCTTTCATCTCCAATCTCTTCCTATCTATTGATCTCTTCACTACTGCTTACACACATGTACAAGTCTTCCCCAATGTGAAAACCCAAACTAACCAGATCAAACCTTCTCTTCTCTCCTCTAAATTTCTTTAACTTTTTCTGCCAGTCTGGCTACTGACGTTATCACTTAACTGAAATTGCTCCCTTCAAAGACACCAGTGATACCTTACTGGCCAAATCTGGTGATCTTTCCTCAGTCCTTATCCCTCTTGAATTCTGTAGCATTTAACATTATTCATAGATTCTCTTCTTTGTGCTTTCAGACACAACTTTCTGTTGCTTCTCATACTGCTGTCGGACCACACCTTCTCACTGCCCTTCCTTTGTTGGATCATCCTCTATGCCACATTCCCTAACTGTGGGCATACCTCAACACTCTTCCTTGTTCCCTCTTCTCTCACTCTACATTTTTTCAGGTAGTGATCTCATCAGCTCCCATGTGCAGATGACTCCCAGATTCAGCTCTATTCTCTCTTCTGAATTTAAGTCCCAACCACCAATTGCCTATTAGATATTTTCAAACTGGATGTTCAGTAGGCATCTCAAACTCCACCTGGACAAAAGAGAGCTTTTTGTTTCTCCCCAGAACCCAACCGACCAATCTTCTGAACTTTTCTGTTTTATCAAGGGCACAAATATCTTTCTAACCCCGCAGCTTCACAAACTCTAAGTTTGTTGTCTCTGATTCTCATTTCTTTCTGAAATGTACTGTTTTCTTGCACCAGTTCCACTACTTGTTCATTGGTTTCTTTAGGGAGCACACTGTTAGTTGGGGTTTCTGAATTTGTCCACTACCAGTTTATTAAAAGGGCACTTCTAAAAAGATAAATGACAGTTTCACTGGAGATGTGGAGCTGTTGCATTAATAGCATTATTAAATATCCCTTTATAATGTTCCCTCCAACATATTTCTCTCTTCATTATCTACTCCTGATTGGTTCCTCCTTTCTGTATTTGCAGAAAGTGATTTTCCTGATTCTAGCTTAACCACATTTGGAAAGGAACTAAAAATTATTAAATGCTAACAGTACATGAGTAGCCTCAAGATTTTGCCATATTTTTGATTATCAAGATTTTAATTAATATGTTTAATTGATATTCATCATAGGGGCCTCAGTTTCCTTGTAAATAAAATGCTAAGTATAGATTATAATTCACAGGTGTCAAACTTGAGGAATACTGCCCTAAACAGACTGTAATTGAGAAATGTCTAATAGAATAAAAATACAACGAAACATAGGTGATGTTAATTTGTGATTTTCAAAATCAATGGGCAGTTTGTGTATTTTAGGGATGTTTTTCTATTTGAGTTTGATTACATCTCACACTGGATTATATCATCTATAAGTTCCCCAGCTCTGAAATTTATATTAAGCTATGATTACATTTTCCTAATATTTTACTTGCTTATGGATTTTATGAATTGTTTATGGTTTTAAGACCTCTCCAAAAGTCCCACTCTTACTCTTAGCTTGGACATGATATTGGATTCTTGAAGGTTATGACAGTAATGCAGCTTGGTAACACATTAAATAGAATGCTAGGCTTAGAATCAGGAAGACCTGAATTCCAATTGTCCTTTAGATTCCTATTAGCTGTGTGATCCAAGATAAGTAACTTAATCTCTTCTCATCCTCAGTTTTGTCTCTTGTAGGATGGAGATAACAGTAGCACCTACTTCATAGGGTAGTTGTGAGGATCAAATGTTCCTTTATTTAACACTGGAATTAATAGTGTTCTTATGGCATGCTCTTTAAAAACTATGAAGTACCACATAAATATACTCTGTGATGATAATGTTTTGATTTAGGGCCCTGTGTGTGTTGGTAAGCAAAATGGCCTTTGTTTTCTTTGAGTAACTCAGTGTATTTCATTGAGCCTTGCTAGGTGCTGGGCCCCAGGCCCAGAGCCCTATTAGGTGTGGAACCTATGTGGATGCGGATTGGTGACTGGGGTGGGGCCCAAGAGGGGGCTAGCTAAGGGGAGGTGTTAACTCCAAAGCCATGCCCTATTGGGCGTCAACCTAATCTATGTGGATGTGAACCTCCCAGGGTCCTAAGGGGAGGGGCCAACTCAAGAACCAATCACCAGAGCCTGGGCTCTGGTCATTCAGACGACACTTGATGATGTCAAAAACTCTATAAGAGGAGAGAAAACAGCGTGAATATCCCTTTTCTGTTGGAGCTCTTTGCAGCAGCAGTGGTGGCGTGTGACTCTGGGCCAGCCCTTGTTCTGAGCTCCAGGGCTGAGCCTAGATGTTGGTAACTATGAATTGTATTGGGTCTGTCTATTGATATTTGTAATTTGTTTGTATTTTATTCTGAGGTTCAGGGTGCTGGTTTTTTTCCCCTGAACTAAATGAATGTTCTGAAGTTCAGGGTGCTGGTCTCTTCTCCTGAAGTAAGTGAATGAATCTGTATTTGGTCTGTCTGTTGACGCTTGTAATTTGTTTGTATTTGTTCTGAAGTTCAGGGTGTTGGATTTTTCCCCTGAACTAACTGAATGCTGTCTGTATGCTGGATAAAAGTAAACTTGTCAACCCCTTTAACCTTGCTTTCCTTATTAAAACAGATCAAAAGAACCTGTGCTTTCCCAGAATGCCGGCAGCTTTCTGGGTGCTGGCTGTGGGTGGATCTTACACCCCCACAGAAGCTGCTAGCCAGATTGTGGAAACACTGTGTCACCCCTACCTGTCTTCCTGCCCATTGAGATCCAGCCAACTCTAGTGTGAAGAGGCTCATCACCATGTTGGATACCAGGTGGTGAATTTTTTGGCTGATCACGCCAAGAGAGATTTAGGGACTACTACAATCTATGCTGGCGAAATGAGTATTCATGCTGATGAAATTACAAAACTTTAAAAAATGTCAAAGTATCTTTTAAGTAACCAAATAAACCTCCTATGTATCAAATCTCTAATAAATTTCTAGTATGTTGGATCAGGGCTTGGCTCTTGCATGCTGTAGCTATGCAATTAGAATAAAGGTGAGTTTGGGGTGGTGCTCTACTTTTCCTAAGGGGTCCTAGTCCTATTATGGTGTTGTATTTATTTACAGCATTAGGTTTTTTTTTCTTTTGATGGATCTCTTGTTAGTGTGTGTTGTTGAAATTTCCATGCTTTATGTTTCATAGACTAGAAGAAAGTAGCTTATTTGTTATTATTAAATCTTTCTTTTCAGTGTAACACAGTAGAAGAGGCAGTTAAATAACAACTTACAGGTTTTCTTTGTCACCACTATTGATGGTAATAAGTTGTGGATAGATAACAAGGATGAGAAGGGACTCTGATAGAATAATCAATATCAGCTTAGAGAAGAGCAAATTTCTGAGTGGAATGGAAAGTTTTGTGATATCATAGATATGTGAATTATAATAATCAGTAGAAATCTTAAGTATTCTTGACATATTATGTGTTTGGTACAAAGCAAATCTAAAATATATTATGTGGTACATAATATTTTTATAAGAATAAATAGAACTAGACAAAAGATATGAAAAAGATGTATTGTTATCAAATATACATGCATGCTGATGTACCTATAAATACATCGATAGATAAACATGCTAATATGATGTGTATATGTAGTATATATTTTATATTCTCTAAGCAGAGAAGATGTATGTGTAAGGAAAAGGATGAGTGGGAGAAAGATAAATAGATTTCTCTCTTGAAGTAGTGAACTCAAGATAGGAAGTGTGGGGGTAAAGCATGGTGTGGGCATTATGAATTCTATTATTAAAGCAGTGGGTGGAAATGATGTACATAGATTCCATTAGCCTTGAGACTGTTGAAGCTAACTCCTCTCTCCCATCCCACTTGATAAGTAGTTCCAATAATATCTACTTTGACACAAGGCATTTTGAAAGCATGTGGGTTGCACAGGAGGAATATTGGAATATAAGGAGAAATCTGTCCCAGTTCACCAAGAAATAAGGAAGTATCTTGAGGAGAGGCAGCAGGGGAGGAAGAGTTAGGGAAGCAGATTGTCTCAGCTTGTAACCTGTGAATCACTGCTGTCCTCACTGAGCCTGCAGAGTGTTAGGTTTTGCTTACTTAAATTAATAAATCATTAGCCATAGCAAGCTTTCTTAATATTATATTAATGCCAAAGTTTCAGTGTGTCACTGAAAACAGAATGGTAGATTCAGAAGAACATCTCCTTGCTAACTTATCCTGTGTAACTTTGGGCAAGTCATTTGCTCTCTGTGACTCACTTTCCTCATCTGTAAAATGAGGGGAGTTGGACTAATTTCCAAGGTCTGTTCTTACTCAAATTTCTCTACTTAAAGTGCAAACCGATGCAAGCATTGATATATGTGTGTATGTATATATATTGATATGTTGAGGCAAACATTGATAATTAGTACCCTAACACTGAAAATACAGATATCTTCTCATCAAATGCCTTGCCACCTAGACCATACTTTGGGGGACCTAAAACTTTCACCCTGGCACCCAATCTTCTGATTGGCTACTGCCAAACTGGGTTATTACATCGAGATTGGCTCCAGCCAACCTTCATTTCATTCCCTGTGGCTCATCTTCTCACAAACCTTTTCGGTGCCGTGTGTACCTTTTGCTGCATTCTCCATTACCTTTCCAGGTCTATAACCATAAACAAATCAATACTGCCATTACTCCTGGAAAGGGTCTGTCAATTTACCACTCTATAGCTACACTCCCATTTTTCTAATTTTTAAAACAAAATGCCACCCCACCCCGGTCCACATTCTTCTATATATTTGTATCCCTAGCACTTAGTATCATACTTGGGACAGTTCCAAATCCCTTTTTTCAGGCAAGACAAAGTACATGAGCTTAAAGAACCATAGTCCAGGTACTTATTTCCTAACTTCCTCCTTCTGTTACTCTGGTGAGACAAAGGCATTGGCCACTCATAGATTTCTGCTGCTAGTCTGGGTATTAGAGAACCTGGCTAGATTCTGCCATACTACTTACTGCTCTTCTTAGCTTGCCTCTGAAGTGGTCTTGTTCTGCTTGCTGCCATGGCTCCTGGTCATTCCACTCTGGCCATTCCTCTAGATTATTGCTCAGTTCCTTACGCATTCCCCACATAGTTGAGTCTGTCTCATGCAAACATCGAAGCTTCTTATTGAAGTCTTAGTAAAGCCTCAGGAGAATAACCAGGAGAGATACTGGCTGACTTCAGGCCAATTGTGATTTCCCCCCATGACTTTTCATCTTTACCGAAATTTATGCTGTTCTTCCCAGTCTCACACCATTTTCACATCCTTTCTTTTGATGCTTCCTAACCAGTTGAGTATCCAGATGGCTCTTTTCATTTTCATTCCATGGCCCTACCTTTCTACTCCAGCTTCCATGACTATACTGACCTGTTCTGCAAAGGCATGGAAGAAGTCAAATTGAGAAGTATTATACATGTATATATATATATAATTTCATGTTATACTCAAGACATGAAAACACTGTATTAAACTATAGATATTATTATCCTCATTTTTCAGATGAGAAACCTATCACAGGGAGGGCTAATGGCTCATATAGTTTCTCACAGTTAGTAAGGGTCAGAGGTGGAGCCTGAACTCAGGTCTCTTCTGTCTCTATATCCATTCTTTTCACTGTATCGTGCTACCACTTAATAAATTCACGTAGCAGCTGAACTAAGTGGAACACATTTTTCCCTGGCCTATTTTAGTCCACTGTTACCACAGTCACCCTTTCTTTATCTCCTTACCACTTATCTTGAAACACAAACCTTTATAGTCTATACCCTTAACATACTTCATATTTTTGGAGCGTAAGTGTTTGGAAATTTAAACCAGTGATGTATTTTTTAATCAGCTGAAACAATGGCAGTGAGGGAATACAACAATGACATAGCAAAGAAAAAAAAGATAGTGCTTTGATCTCATTTTCTTCTAACTCTGAATGAATCATATCTCAATTTGATATGGTATATCCCCTTTGTATAGATTTGGTTTCCAAAGATGACTTTCTAATTGGGTTATTTTATTATTACATTAAAGCTTATTTTCCTTCCTTCCTCCCCTCACTTATTCATCATATATTTCATTTAATTTTTTCCCAAAACTAACTATGTGCTTCTACAAGATAGGAAGTTTAATATATACATATATATATATGTATGTATATAGTAAACTCTTAAAGAAAATTAACTTAAGGTTGGCAAATTTTCATTGATAAATATTGTACTCTGCTGTTGAAAGGATAATTGTATGTATTTTTGCCACTGACGAGACATTCTCAGTACATTATTCTTAATACAAGTGTTCTCTAGAAATACATTGGGACTTTTCCCTGAACAGGTATTTTCTCTTAACCTATTTATTTATTCCTAGCATCCATTTCTGAAATATGCATGAGGCCACTGGGAATAGTTATGAAATTTATTAAGTTCCCACCAAAAAGAGATCTGAGGCTTTGTGTGATGTATTTTTGTTGCTGAGCAATTTATTTTCCGTATAGGTCTTTTAGTAAATGTTTGAAAGACTAACAGTCAATTGAATGACTACAAATCTAGAGACTGGTCAGGAAAATTACCTGAGGCTTTTTATTTTGCAGGAACCCAAAATGTAAAGAATAACTAGTTGTTTGAAGCTCATATTATAAATTTTGTGCACATATAACTAATATCTTTATGAAAAAATCCAAACCGTGAAGTATTAGCCCATTTTAATAATGTAAGTATGAGAGCCTTCTACTTTCCAATTTCCAAGGTTTAAGGTCACAGTCTAAAATAATTCATTGAGAACAAACATGCATTTTTTTATTCCATTTACTTTACCAGGAAGTACAGAAATTGAGACTTTTGCGTGTAAGAATATGGAGACCTCTGAAGAAAGGGAAAGACCCATAGGTAGTTTACAGGTTTTGAAATTTGAGTTTTAAGATGTTATAGACCAAAATTGAATTAGGCTAATTTCTTGTATTTATTTGATTTTGGAGCCTGTGAAGACATGTGTTGCTATGCACAGATGTTTGGAGGGCTATGGGATTATTTGTTAATCTACAAATCCAAAATAAGTTTATTTCTGATTAGTGATGTTAATGAAATTTGGGGAATGAATTTAGATATAGATTGACACGCTAAAACCTTATCCTTGCTGCCATAACAACCACGGGAGTCTCTGTAATTTGTGAATATTGTTTGGGTAGATCTTATTATTTCTTATTATTGAAAAAATTTAATTAAATCATTCATAAGACTGCCATGTATTATATTATCTGATTCACACTTTGCAGAGAATATGGTAAGAAGACAATTCTCAACTTCAACATAGAGGAGGGATTAGGTTCATTTTAAAAATTGGATTTCACTTTTTATGAGAGCAGAAAAATGGAAATATGAACTATCATCTTGGAATTGTATGCATTGAAAGCTTAAAAGGTTGCAAACTATCTTAGAAAGAAGAAAATGCTAGTTTCTTCTTTGCAAGAAACCAGATAAGTGGTTTAAGGATGACAATTGAGTGACATATATAATGAGTGGGGAGAAGGGTAGGGAATTAACCCTGATGTGATTGTAGATGAATTCAACTAGAAGAAGGATCTTGGAATTCAACAGCTTTTACCTTGTTTTCAGAATTAATTTATTAAACAAGAACTTATTAAATGCTTACACGGGAAGTGATGGGCTTAATCCTTAGCATAGGACGACCATCAGAAAAGAGACAAAAATGCCATGCACACACATATCCTACAAACAAAAAGATCAGTTGATGAATAATAATGCATTTTATGTTCTTTTTACTTCTTAGCATCTGGGCAATCAGCTACTGGTGTCAGAGAAAGGAAAATTAATTGTACCTTTGGATTTTATATAATTAATTCTTTTTTTTCTAAAATTATTGTCCTGAGGATTGGTTGGTGATCCTGCAAATCTCAGGGGAAAACAAACATTTATAAGTGCTATTTCTTCATTCATGTCTTTAAACAAAGCCACATGCATTATATTTTTCTGTTACCATTTTATCCCCCTTCAAGCTCCTTAAAGACAGGCACCTACCCATCCCAATGTTATATCTTCTCCATTATAACTGATATTCATATCGAAATTTGAAGTTGCAAAGTGCTTCATTAAAAAAACCACATACACATATCAAACTCATCTACCTTGAGCCTTATAGTCAGCCTGTGAGGGACAGCTAGTGTTAGTTGTATTTTTATGGATGAGGAAACGGAAGGTAAGAGAAGGGAGATAATGACTTTTCATCAAAGAAATAACATAAATGGTTAGAGGGAAGTTTTGAACTCAGCTCTTCCTGGCTTTAAGTCCTGAAATTTATGCACTATGTTGTTGAGTCATTTTGGTGTGTCCAACTCTTGTGATCTCATTTTGGGGTTTTCTTGGCAAAGATACTTGAGTGGTTTGCCATTTGCTTCTCCAGCTCCTTTTACAGATGAAGAAACTGAGACAAACAGGATTAAATGACTTGCCCAGGGTCACATAGTTAGTAAGTGTCTGAGGCCAGTTTGAACTCGTGAAGATGAGTCTTCCTGACTCCAAGCCCAGTACTCTATTGACTGGGCCAATACCACTCCGCTTTTAACACAATCAATGCTTAATAAATTTTTTTGTTGAATTTTCTAATGAGCTAGGATGCAGTACGAATATTGAGAATCAGTAAGGAACAAGGAGGTAAGAAGAGAAAAAAAGATTATCTTGAGTTCAGCTGTAAAGGCAAATCACTTAGGATATTTAATAGTTTTCACTGCCCATATTCAGGCTCTTGACTTTACTCCCAAGTATCTTTTATTTTATAAAATAATTCATCTCTCTCAGACTCAGAGCTCATCCAAGTTTATCCCTTCTATGATAATATGCTTTTAGAAATAAGACATAATTAATGGAAAACATTGGTAGAAATTGGAAACAAACAATGGGCATTCTCAACGTGAAAAAATGTGGGACATTATTCAAATGCTAAATGGCTGGAGAATGACAGCTGTATTCATACAAATCATTGTCACCATCTCTTTTCAGAAAGTGAGCAGATATCCAATCCTAATGACCCATACAATGGCAACAATCATTGAAAGAAGCTTTGCATTCCAAACAGTGTGAGATATTGAAAACTGAAAGAGACTGATATCATATAAAGAAAAAAAAATCATTACTGCTGAATTAAATTATAAGTTCCCAGTAATGTTCAGAAACTAATTTTATTTTATGCTGAACAAATTAGGTTATTAAGTAGGAGACTTGGCGAACCATAGCCTCTGAATCAGCAAACAGTTATTGTGTATTTAATATGCCTGTAGATGACATTTCTAATCAATTCTTGTGGCCTTTGCAATGTGTTAAATGAAAAGATTTGGTTATTGCATTAGAATATCCCCTCTCAGCTCAGACTATTGTTATTCAGGTTTTAAGTGCCTACAATAATGCAGAAAAGATTATAGTTAATTTCAAGATGATTTAACTGAAGGACCATAAAAGTAGAAGGGACCTTGAGGGGTCATTTGGTCTATTTGTGGCCTTCAGGAAGGACAACACTTAATGCAGCTTTGATGCTAAACTAGATATACTAGTCAGACACAAATGGAGAATGAAAAATATTCAGGGGAGAGGACAGTTACAACAGGGGAAGACCTAATAACTGTTTATTATGATTAGACTTATTACTGTCTGGACTTAGAATAGTACAAGAAAGGCTTTTAGCAGAAAGGAATGAACACCAAAGAAAGTTAAACAATCTGTCTATTTGTTGCACTTAAATCTTCCCAGTGCATTTGCTTTGCAGTAACTATGGAAGGTAAGTAACACAAATAGCATCAATCCCATTTTTACCAATAAGACTATACAGGTCTAGAAAGGTTAAGTGACCACTTATCTAGTAAATAGTGAAATTGGCACTTGAACTTAGGTCTCCGTGACTTCTAGACTAATATTCTTGCTAAAAGCTGTTTGAAAGAATGGGTACTTAGTGAGTGGATTATGTAAAAAAAATCTTTAAAGTAAACAATTTAGAAGGGGACAAGAAGGGAGGCAGAACCGAGATGGCAGAGTGGTAGGAAGCAGGGCAGTGAGCCTCCTTCCATCTCCTCCTCCATAGATTTAGAAGATGCACCATACTGAATCCTGATGGGGAAATCCAGAAAAAATCATAGTGAGTCATTTGTCCAGTCTGGCTTGGCATAGGGAGACAGACTGAGAGGTCTGCGGAAACTGGAGTTGAGTAGGACCAGGGGAACTCCTAATGTGGAGCCCTCCAGTGCCCAGGGAGAGGTTGTGTACCAGGTCAAGAGGAGGTTCCAGAAGCATATGGGGACTATCCAACCCAAACCAGTCAGTGTGATGGGGACAGGTGCAAACTAGCACCTTTTTTGCCCCACACCAATTTACAGGCCACAGATTCAGTGTAGACTGAGAAAGGGAACTGCATGGGAAAAATCACATTCTAAGGGAAAGAGGCCCTGGGCTGTGGATAGAAAAAGGAGTAATTTTAGAAGCTAACTGCTGTATCAGCAGCAGAAGCAGCAGTAGGTGTGGCTCAGTTCCACTACCTGACCCATCCTAAAGAGGAATAATAACAGGGCAGGAATCCCAGACCAAAGGGGAGCATCCAATTCTGCCACTCTGAACTAACAGAATGTTCCAATTGGCTGAATTAGGGCACAAACCAGCAACAGTCTATTTTTTTCTCAAACCCAAACTTAGGTCAGGAACTTACAGAACTCAGAGCAGGGGGCAGCAATCAGATCTTTCTCTGAGCCAGATAATTTGGGGAACACCAAAAGCTTGCAGGTCCCCAACCTTTCCTTGAGATTTTGGAATAACACAACCCTTGATACTCCAAGAAAGTAGCAATAGGACCAACCTGGACCTCTCCTCCAGAAGTGAGGTAAAGACCAGTCCTCATACCAACTCTGAAGACAGGAAGTAGGCTGGAAGAATGGGCAAGCATTGCCCTTCCCCTCCCATTAGTAATACATACACACACACACACACACACTTTTTCCCTATAATCTTACACAAAGAATTTTGTTTTATAATTAACTACATTTATCATGTAATGTTATGGATTAGAGTTCTCTGTGGATATTTTATTCATATATTATTCTATAAATTCCACAAGGGAAGATACTGTAATATCCATACTCGGTATTATCACAGGGCTTATAGAATTTTCTGTAGTAGATGCTTAGTAAACAGTTGTTGAAGGAATGAATGTAATTTTGCACACATGATGTGTGCAAAAGGGGAGCATGATGCTCCTCTTATCCTGCTCCCCCTCTGATCTTCCATGGCTCTCCATTGCTCACAAACTATAGTACAAATTCATCATTAGATTGTCAAGCTATAATCAAGCTGCTCTTCTTATGGTTTCCCAGAGAGGCTATAGATATCCCCACCACATCCATTCTTGTTTTCCCCCTTGCTTCAGTTGCCTGCCTCCCTACTTGATTAAAGTACTAGTAGACCTTCTAGGACGAGCTTAGCTGTTACCTCCCCCATGAAGTCTTCCCCTAAGTGTCCCGTGCATGGACTACTTGCGTAGATTCCCTCCTCTGGTCTGCTCCTTCAGTTGGTTGAATTCCTATTCTTCCTTTAAAGCCCAACTCCAATGCCACCTCTTCCAGGAAGATTTCCCTGTTTCTTCAGTTAGCAACAGCCTTCCTCTTCTCAAATTTTGCATATTAAATTGCTCTTATGCACTTATCAAGTATTTTTTAAAATTATAAATATTTATGTCATTCTTTCTTATTACACTATAATCTACATGAAGATAAAGACATGTTTGATCTATACTTTCTTCTTATCTATACTTAATTTTCTATACAGTAGTTGCTTAACAAATGGTGGATCAGAACTGGACTCATCTGAACTTGTATAGCACCTATTGTCAGTACCACTCTAATTTGGTATTTAGCATTTGCTCTCTCATCATTATTACTATTAATTGTATTTTTCTTACCTACCTCATGGGGACTGTTACATCTTTGCATTTTAAGGGCCTACCACTGTGTGCTACAGCCAGAAGATGCTCAGCAAATGAATATTGATGATGGTGATAGTTAGGTACATCTCTCTATTCCAGACTACCACTGAGCCTTGATCGGAGGAAGCCAGCTGTTGAGTTCTCAAGTTCATGCAGTAACCTCTTTTGTGATGTAGCGATGGAAATAATAGGAGTCTGACCTGTTCATGGGTCATCATTTGTGGCAAAACACTTAACAATCAGCATATACAAAGCTGACACCAAGAGGTAAATTTCCATAAATTAATTGATTAACAACACAAAGCATAGAAGTCTACGAATGTGCTCCAAAATACGTCACAGACATTACTGGCATTGAGACAAATGCTACACATCATTCCTTTTAGGTTGTTCTTCTTATGTCATCTCTCATCACAGGGCTTACTTCTCTCTCCTACAAACCATAGTTTATGTGCTATAATCTTATAAGAAGAAAAGCTGGATCTCATAACTGAGAAGATTGGAAACAATGCATTATTAACAATTTAATGTTTCTTTTCACCTCATTCTTTGAATCTTCCTCTAGGTTATAGAAGAGTTTGAAAAGAAGTGATATTTACATATTAATTAAAAAAAAAACCTTTAGAAAATCTCCAACTGTGGCAAAGTGAAACAGAGGATTAAGGCAATTGCCTGTATATTTTAAGTGGTTAATTTGAGAGTGTGGAAGACTAAATTATCTAGGAAATTGTTCTGATCTTTCTGTTACTTTGCTTGCACAGGGTTAGAATAAAAAATGGTTGTAGCAGGAGTGCTTCTTGGGCCCTGGTTCAGAGTACCAATGCGTCTTCTTGAGTCAATGTCCATTCCCTTCCTTAAGAGAGCTGTAGATGTTACAGGAAATCTGAAATTCCCTGGACCTATACCCACTCCTAAGTACTGGAAAGTTTCCCTTGAATTCTTTTCTTGCCAGGGATAAGAAAGGGTGGGTTGGAGGCTCGGTAAGGTTGGAGCTGTGAATGGGAATGGAAATCCAAGCTGCAGAGAGGAATGATGCCAAGAGGAGGATGTCCTGCCAATCCAGTCCTCATTGGATTAGGACAGCTAGGTGGTACAGTGAATAGAGCCCTGACCCTGCAGTCAGGAAGAGCTCAAATTTGACCTTAGACACTTCCTAGCTGTGTGACCCTAGGCAAGTCACTTAACCTCTGTCTGCCTCCGTTTCATAATCCGTAAAATGGGGGTAATAATAGCACCTACCTTACAGGGTTATTGTGAGGGTCAAAAGAGATAATTATAAAACACCTGGCAGTGTGCCTTGCACATAGTGGTAGATAAGTGTTAGTCTAACATACTCGCTTCAGAGCTGGAAGAGATCTCAGTGGTCACCACACCACAAACACCAAGTTGCTGTCCATCCTTTCGTTAAAGACCTTCACTGGGGCAGAGGAACTTACTACTTCTCAGGACAGCCCACTTCACTTTTAGATAGCCATAATTACAAAAAATTACAATTTTTCTTGAAATTAAGCCAAAATCCCACAACTTCACATAGTACTTGGCACACAGTAAGTGTATAGTAAATTCTTGTTGATTGACTGATTCCCCTCACAATCTCCAACCTTTGTTCTTAGACCCAACAGGAAAAAAAAAATTAATCTGTCATCTGCTTTTTAAATACTAAACACAGCTAGTGTGTTTTCCCTCCCCCAATCCTTCTCACCTATAGGCTAAATATCTTTAGTTCATAAGATTGAAAGATCGTAATATAGTAAATTTAAAGCTTCCATGGACTTTAGAAGCCATTCAGTATGATGTTTCCCATTTTATAGCAGAGGGAATAGAAACAGAGAGGTTTTATGATCTGCCCAAAGTCACATGGGTAGTATCAAAAGTGGGATTTGAACCCAAGTCATATAATTCTAGGGCAGCTATGTGGCGCAGTAGATAGAGTGCCGGGCCTGGAATTAGGAAGACTAATCTTCCTAAGTTCAAACTAGCCTTAGACATTTACTGGTTGTGTGACCCTTGTCAAGTCACTTAACCTCGTTTGCCTCAGTTTCCTAATCTATAAAATGACCTGGAGGAGGAAATGCCAAACCACTCCAGTATCTTTGTCAAGAAAATCCTAAATAGGGTCGTGAAGAATCAGACGCAACTGAAAAAGGACTGAACAACATGCAATTCTATAAAGGTAGCTAGATGGCTCAGTGGATGTAGTCCTGTGCCTAGAGTCAGGAAGACCCAAGTTCAAATTTGACCTTAGACATCTATTAGGTGTGTAATCCCGGGCAAGTCACTTCACCTCTGTTTGCCTTAAACCTTTGGAAAAGGAAATGGCAAACCACTCTTTGCCAAGAAAACCCCATGAACAGTATTGGTGTGCCATGGTCCATAGTGTCAGGAAAAGTTGGACACAACTGAAAAAAATCTAATTCTAAAACAAGTGCTCTTTCATTTGTGTCATGCCAGTCAATCTTCGTATGACATGAACTTGAAGACTTTCACCATTCTAGTTTCCTTCCTCTGCTTATTCTCTAGGTATTCAGTATCTTTCCTAAAATTTGGCAACCAGAAGTGAGCACAGATCTTTAGGTACACACATACTCACACACACACACACACACACACACACACATACACACACACACAGAAATATACACACATATAGGGAAACACATATATAAATGTACTTGCACATAAACTTTTCTTCAAATACAGAATGTAAAAGGCCTCTCACATCCTTGGAAGCTACGCCTACTTTAATGCATTCCAAGAACACATTAACTTTTTTTTTTCAGCTAACATATAATAGCTTTGACTCATCTTGTGATTATAATCCACTAAGGCCCCAGATCCTACCCACCCCCCCAAAAAAACCTACTGTTCAGTCATGCCTCTTCTATCTTGTTCTTGTGAACTCAAATATAAGACATTGGATTTAACCCCATTAAATTTTATTTAATTAGATTTAGCCCACTGTTCAGATCTGACAAGACCTTCTTCAATTTTGACTCAAATCTAATGCATTACCAATCACTCTTAGCTTTGTATAATCTGCAAATCATATAGGGGTACTGCATGGGCCTTTGTCCAAGGTATCAGTGAAAATGTTAAATAGCACAGGATTTAAGACAGGTCTCTGAGGAACATCCCTGGAGACTTTCTACCGAGATGACTTTGAACCATACTTTTTATGATGTCTCCAAGAATAGCATGAGATACTTATCAAACTTTTGCATGACTATGTAAATATGTAAATCATATTTATAGCATTCCCCTATTCTACCAGTTTAGTAACCCCTTCCAAAAGTGAAAGGAGGTTAAACTGGCATGACTTGTTCTTGATGAAGCCATGCTGGCTCTTTGTGAATATTGCTTCCTTTTCTGGATGCTCACTGACCATGTCTTTACATACATGTTAGAGGGGGATTGGCTCTTAGTAATGTTGTGGTTTAATTCATGTGCAGTGACTGTGGTGGTGATGGAGCTTGGCAGGATGTCACATACCCAAGAAGCCAGAAGGCAAAACTTATGCTGCTTATGAGTCAGTGAATGAATGCATGCAAGGGGTAGTAAATGTATTAAAATCTGAAGAGAACAAATCCCAACAGTTTCTTCATCAACATGACATCTGTTGGTTCTTTGATTTCACTATTGATTTGGCACAGTGGTGTCAAACTCAGATAGAAAAGGGACCACTAAACTGCACATAAGGATCTTTATGGGTCACATATTAACTTTATAAGACCACATATTAACATTAACTCTGTTGTATTTTTTGTTTATTAAATATTTTCAAATTATATTTTAATCTGGTTCAGTCTGTGCTCAGAAGTGTTGCTAACTGTGTTTGACCCCTCTGATCTCACAGATCTTAGCTATCTTGTTTACTGAGCCCACATTCAGCAATATCAGCCCTGTAACAAAGATTGGATAAAGAGAAGGTTTATGTGATTCTCTGTTGGCAAGTCTGCCATGCTGGCAGCATTGGGGAGCAACAGGGAAAGGGTTTGGAAAACAGGAAGCTTCGTTTTATAGGTGTCCTGTTTCCTTTTTGTTACATCTAGCCAAGGTTGAATGTATTAGCAGATTTTGTCTTTCTTATTCCATCAGAAGTGCCTGTTGTTCCTCCCTTTTTCATTTTTATAGAAAAAATAGCTGAAAGTATCTCTTCATTCAGTTAAGATTTGGTTATAGTTCTTCAAGCTTCTCATTTTGGTTTCACAATGTTCACTGTGCTTACCCTTATGTGAGGCATTTTCCAAAGTTTATATCCCCAAGATCTAGAGAATAAATGGATTATTAGTAATTAGCAAACTAGTAAGAAAAAACATTTAAAATAGTAGAGAATGAAATAAATGTTCTTTATAAAATGATGCATTCTAGAGTTTTGCTAAGAAACAAAATCAAATTTACTGGTGCCTGCAATTTAAAGATTTCAATCACTTTTCATCTTCTTTTTCTCGTTTTTGCTTGTCTTGTTCTCATTCTTCTTGGTTTTATTGCTTATGTTCCCATTCTTGTTCTTCTTCTCATTTTTTGTTCTTGTTTATCTTGTTCTGGTTCTTCCTGTTCTTGTTCTTCTTGTTCTCATCCTCATTCTTGTTCTTCTTGTTATCCTCTTCCTTCTTCTCTCTCTTGTTCTTCTTCCTTCTTCTTCTGAAAATATGGATGATATTTGTCTTTTTCTAGTCCTATGAAGGAGAATGGATCTAAGCCATAGAGGTGAAGAGACTTGCTTAAAGTCACCCAGCTAGTAAGGAGAAGGGCTAGCATTCAAACTTAAGTTGTCATATTCCAAATACAGTGTCGTTTTCCAATTACATTTTACTCCCCATAAAGCTCCTATTATCAAGTCTTCCAGTTCTATGCTTCAGCCTTGTTCTTTCTCTTTACTGAAGGGCTTCCCCCAACAACATGCACTTCAAATTCAAAGCTCTTTAAAGAAGCTTTCTACTATGAGTGCAAATCAACGTTTAATACAGATTAAAATTTAATTAAAGTTAAAATCAGTATTTTGTTGGTAATATTTTATTTGAATTAGAACCTAAAAGAGATGAAGACTCCGCAATCATATAGGGGAATAAACACAGTTCACAGCTATTATTATAATGTTTGAAATTCATAGGATCATATATCTAAAGCTGGAAAGCACCTCAGAGATCACAAAATCTAATCTTTTTTATGAATACTGATGAAAATGAGGCCTAGAGAGTTTAAGTGACTTGCCCCAAGGTCACAGATATAAGGTGTAGCAGAGGTAGGTTTAGGACCTGGATTCTCTGGCTCCATTGTTCTTTCCATGTACTGTGTTGTCTCCTAATTTGATTCAATATAATTCAACAGGCATTTCTTAAATATTTGCTATGTGCCAGGCCTTAAACTGGGTGGTTGGTATAAAAAAAAACCAAACCAAACCATAGTGAATGTTTACTTTCCTCCAATAGCTTAAATTATATAAGGTGGAGGAAAGGAGGGAATGTATGAAGATAAGTAAATACAAAATTTGAGCAGGTAGGTGGCACAGAGGGTAGAGTGCCAGACCTGGAGTGAGGCAGGTATGTATATGTGTGTGTGTGTGTCTAACTCCTTATAACCCTATTTGGGGTTTTCTTGGCAAAGACACTGGAATGGTTTGCCATTTCCTTCTCTAGCTCATTTTCAGATGAAACTGAGGCAAACTGGGTTAAGTGACTTGCTCAGGGGCACATAGCTAGTAAGTATCTGAGAGAGGATTTGAACTTAGGTCTTCCTGACTCCAGGCCCTGTGCTCATTCTATCTACTGTGCCACCTAGCTTCCTCAGGAAGACATCTTCCTAAGTTTAAAAAATTCAGGAAGTTCTCATTACCTGAGTGTTTATTAGGTAAATCCTGTAGTGATTTCATTGCAATTAAACTCCCTTTATCAAAGCAGATCAGCAGCTGTTCTACAATTTATAACATTAATGAATTTCCTGAAGCACTGAAAAGTTTAGTTTGCCCAGTGTTACTCATTGTGGGTATGAAACAGAGGTAAGATTTGAATCCTCATTTTCCTTGCCTTCTCACACAGCTCTACCCTAGCAGCCCTTAAGTTGATTAGTCAATTCCTCCCAGAATCTCTATTTTAAGGAAAGTTCCTGGGTCAGCCATGTGTTCATTCTTCTCTGAACTCCATTCCTGATTGTGAGGATCTTCTTCACCATGCCCCAACCACTACCTTCATCCTAATATGAATATATATATATATATATATATATGTATGTATGTATGTATGTATGTATAAATGATGTCTAACACCCCCTCAAAATGAAATGTTAGTAATCGGCAGTCAGTAACTTACAGGCTATGGAGATAAAATTAACAGTCTTCAAGGGTCAAGGAATCTTTGAATCAGTTTTTTAAAAAATCAAATCTGTGCTCAAGTAGGATCGTTATTTACTTGGGGAAAAGACTGGGGAAGGGCAGGTTCAAATCAAAAGGGAACATGGCTTTATGCCAAGCACTATCTCTCTTCTCTTCATAGGAGGTTTTAAAGTCAGTCAGAGCACCTTAATGGAATTCTGAATTCATGTTTTAGAAAGCTTGGAGTAAGATCTGAAATCAGAAGCTAAGAAGAAATCTAGCTAATTGGGTCTTCACGAGAATCCTGAAATTAGCCCATCCTCCAAAAAAAACCCATGAAGAAAGATATACTTCATGATTTAATGGGCTGATTTCATGCCTTCAGCAGATGGGTAAAAATTGGGAAAGGATCAGGCTAAAGACAGCAAGGTATATATCATGTCTAGAATGTCAGGTAGAAAAATCCTAGCAGCCTAACTTTAAAAAAATGAGGTGAACACAAATAGCCTAAGATGGAGGCAAGTCATCAGAAAAACTGACTGCCGGAGACTGGAAAATCGCCTTACCCCTCCCCTCTGCCTGACCCGCGCCCCCTCCCTTCGCTGGCCTTCATTTCTCGCTTATCTTTCGTTTCCTGGCCAACTCTCGTTTCTGGGAAATGACGCAGACCTGCGTCCAATGCATAGCCACCCCTCTGGGGACGTGGCATTCTGATAACATGCTCATAAAAACCCTTACCAGGAACAATAAAGAGAGACATTTTTCACCAGCAGCGCGTCTAGTCTCCTTCCTCTCCGTGATCCCGTTCCCGTCCCGAGCCTCTTGGCCCTTAGAGCCATTAGGTTCCCCTCGAGCCTAGCTCCCCCGGACCTCTCCAGCTTCGCTAACCCACGATTGTGTGACCTGCGGGCCAGGTCAAATGGCGCCCAAGCGTGGGGCTCGAACGCTGGACAGGGACCCGATAGACGCCCCGACTCGTCCGGACCCCGAAGGTAAGTGTTCGCGTCTATCGACACCATGGGATCACCACTATCCAAAGAACAGGTTTTTGTTAAAGATTTAAAACAAAGCTTCAAAGAGAGAGGAATAAGGATAAAGAAAAAAGACCTTTTATTTTTATAGATAAGGTATGTCCCTGGTTCATTGTTAATGGTCCAGATATACACCCGGGGAAATGGCAGAAAGTAGGGAGAGATCTTAATGAGAAATTGAAACAAGAAGGTCCCGAGTCAGTTCCCATAAATGCCTTCTCCCTCTGGACCTTAATTAATGACATTATTGAGGGATCAACAGGAGACAAAGGTGCCCGCCAGTTACTCGTTCAGGCGGAATCCTGTCTCGCGCCACTTTCTCGCGCTGCTTGGAATGGATTTTTCCTGGTGTTTTGAGAAAAGCTCTCCCAGGGAAAACGAAAAACAAAAAGCTTTTGGATTTCTGTATCTTTGTGTCTGTGTCTGTCTGTATCTGTGCTTCTGTGTGTGTGTAATCTGACACCCTGTAATGTCCACTATCTGGCTTTCTCTCCCTCCCTGACTCCTCCTGGCATGCAGAGGAGCGGGAGGGCGGGGGAGAGAGTAAGAGAGAGAAAAATGTTTTCTTGTTTAAGTTATGTGATGGAAAAGGCAAGTCGGAGAGGGTAAGAGAAGTGTCAGGTCAGCACAAGAAAGAAAGTAGGTATGTGCAGTTTTATAAGGGGCTTTCATCAAAGTCCACCAGAAAGGAAAGGCAAGAAAGTTTAAGCAAGTAGGAGAGAGGAGGAGGTATAGAAAGTTTAAAAAAGGCATAATCTATTTGCACATATAGTGTGAATAGAGGTTTTGAGAGTGCAAGGTGGAAACTTTTGGGAAGTTGTTTTAAAAAAATGATATATATATATATATGCTCTTTATGTCTCCCTCCATCCCAGATCTGGCCAATTTGGGATGTGGAGAGACAAGAAAGGAGGCGGGGACCTTTTCCCTGAAATTCAAATGTGTTACTCCTGATTTGATGCTTAAGATAAAGTCAGAATTTCTCATACCATTTGGCACTAAGGCAAATTCGGAATATGCATGAATCTCTACTAAAGAGACACTTTGAGCTCCCCAGTATGAGGAGAAAGGGACATGGTACCACTGGATCTTTTCCGGAGTCCCACTCACCTTAGACTGGCAAATTCAAAGTTCTCACTTCCAAAAAGGTTTTTAAGGAGTAAACACAGAAGTAAAATTTACTCGAGAAAAAATTAGAACTATTAAGATCTTGATTTAGCAGATTCTGTTAACCATAGATAATCTGGTGAAGCATAGGAAACCATTCTCAAAATAATAATACACGTATGAATGTGAAGGAAAATCAGTTTATATGACGAAAGATATTCTGTATCCCCCTCCAATCCGTAGACTCCTTGGGGGGTTAAGAATTCCAGCTCTATGTCAGAAGTATATACAAAGATGTTTTAATTCCTGTGTGGTGAATGAGAATCACCATGAGACTAGTATAGATAAAAAAGTTGGAAAATATTTAATGACATAACGGTATTAAATCTATAGAGTTAATAGTAGTTTTCAATATACAACTACAGAGATCCTTATGTGCAATTTAGTGACCCTTGTTCCTATTTAAATTTAAAAATGGCTTAAAGCTTCCAAAATAGAGAAATATGACCAGAGAATGAGAGCCAATCTGAACATATTTTACCCAAAAGACTGTTGCTTATTACATTCCTGAGAAACAGAAATACTTCCTAAAATAGGAATTAGCTCAATAGATATAGGTATTTCTAACTTGCTGTGATTTTCCTAAGTTTGTGACTTGAAAAGTTTAAAAAGTGATTTGGCTGCGAATATACTATAGAGAGTTGGCTTCTTTTCAAAATAATTGCCCTGTGTACAAGCTGCCTTTTCTTCTTTAGGCCCTTTTATTCTGATGTGCCTTTCCCCTAAAGTCCTCAAATAAATTAAATCATATACATAGGAACTGTAGAAATTAAAATACATGTCGCAACAAAGGCTCTATTCCCTGTTCTTGACTTTGCTACTTTGTTGTACCCGGGTCCTCAGACATTTACTGGGCCCAAGCCTTGTCCCAAGAAAGGCCCACACTAATGCTTAAAATACAGGGAAAATCCTTTATGGGCCTACTCGATTCCGGGGCTGATTCAACTGTTATTTCTGAGGCACACTGGCCACCTGCCTGGCCGTTACAGCCCTCCTTGACCCACTTACAAGGCATAGGGCAAAGTTCCAACACTATGCAATCAACACAGCTGTTGCAATGGGAAGATCGTGAGGGTAATAGAGGAACAGTCCGTCCCTTTGTAGTCCCATGCCTCCCCGTTAATCTGTGGGGAAGAGATATCCTCTCACAAATGGGAGTTATCATGTGCAGCCCTAGCTCAGTTGTTACAGAGCAAATGCTAAGTCAAGGCTTTTTACCCCGCCAAGGACTAGGAAAAAATAAACAAGGCATCACTCAACCTTTACATATACAATCTCACCCTGACCGCTCCGGCCTTGGTTTCCAGACACATTTTTCATAAGGGCCACTGGTCCCCTCAGCCTACAGGCGGATAAGATTACATGGAGATCTGAGACTCCCGTCTGGATTGACCAGTGGCCCCTTCCTAAAGAAAAACTAGAGGCTGCAATAATGTTAGTTCAACAACGATTGACTGCGGGTCACATAGAACCCTCCAACTCTCCTTGGAATACTCCAATTTTTGTTATTAAAAAGAAGTCAGGTGCCTGGAGATTGCTCCATGATTTAAGGGCGGTCAATAACACCATGATCCCCATGGGATCGCTACAACCGGGTCTCCCTGCACCCGTAGCAATCCCGGCAGGTTTCCAAAAAATTGTAATAGATCTCAAGGACTGCTTCTTTTCCATTCCTCTCCACCCCGACGACTCCAAAAGATTCGCCTTCACTGTCCCAGTTACCAATTGCGTAGGACCCTCTCCTCGCTTTCAATGGAAAGTTCTCCCCCAAGGCATGACCAACAGCCCTACCCTCTGCCAGAAGTATGTTGCCCAGACAATCGACCCCTTTCGCTTACAATTTCCACAACTTTATATCATTCACTATATGGATGACATTCTTATTGCTGGGCCCTGCGAGCAGGAATTACTTAGGATCACCACATTGCTAATAACTGCCTTAAAAGATAGGGGATTATACATATCACCGGATAAAGTCCAGCTTGCCTCCCCTTTCTTTTTTCTTGGATTCGAATTGCATTCCTCTCATATTATAACACAGAAAGCTCAGATACGGACAAATCATTTGCACACGCTGAATGACTTCCAAAAGTTATTGGGTGATATTAATTGGCTACGCCCTTACCTTAAAATCACCACAGGAGATTTGAAACCCCTCTTTGACATTCTGAAAGGTGACTCCAACCCAACCTCGCCCCGTGTTCTGACTAAAGAAGGTGAGGCTGCCCTACAAAAAATAAATCATGCTATTTCGGCCCAAAAAATAGGATATTATAACCCCCAGAAAAAACTCTGGTTTCTTATCTTTTCTACATCATTCTCCCCTACGGGCCTTTTATGGCAGGACCTGCCCCTATATTGGATCCATGGTCCTGCAACACCCACCAAAGTGCTACCCACCTACCCGCTTCTTACTGCCTCCCTCCTTCAGGAAGGCAGGTCTCTTTCAGTCAAATTTTTTGGAAAAGACCCCGACCACATTGTCTGCCCTTACACCTCTGCACAACTGTCATGGCTTCAACAGAATGATGATACTTGGGCCATCTCCTCTGTATCTTATCAGGGAATCCTTGATAATCACTACCCTCCTGACAAATTGATCCAATTTCTTAGGGACAATCCAGTGGCCTTCCCCAGAATCACTAAAAGAGATCCTCTAGAAAATGCTCGTCTAGTCTTCACTGACGGGTCCTCCTCAGGAACTGCTGCCATATCTATAGACTCAAATCTAACTTCCTTTCATACACCTTATAAGTCAGCCCAACTAGTGGAGCTTGCCGCTATACTTTGGGTCTTTGAACATGTACCAGACCCAATGAATATATACACGGATAGTGCTTATATTGCTAATTCAATCCCCGAGCTTGAAACTGTTCCTTATATAAAACCTTCCACCAATGCATTCTCTATGTTCCTTCAAATACAAATACTGATCAGAGAAAGAGCACAGCCTTTCTTCATTTGCCATATCAGAGCGCACTCTGACCTCCCTGGACCATTGGCAAAAAGGAACGATACTGTTGATGCGGCTTCCAAGCACTTGGTTTTCGCCTCTGTATTGCAACCCTCCCCCATAGAGACTGCCACCAAGGCACACGAGTTGCACCATCTTAATGCCCACAGCTTAAGTCAAATTTATAATATCACCAGAGAACAGGCTAGACAGATTGTCAAACAATGTCCAGGATGTCTGGTGCTCCTGCCTGAACCTCACCTTGGAGTGAACCCCCGAGGCCTGGTTCCCGGGGAACTGTGGCAGATGGACGTCACTCATTTCACACCTTTTGGTAAACTCCAATACATCCACGTTTCCATAGATACCTTTAGTGGTTTCCTCATAGCGACCCTACAAACGGGAGAAGCCACCAAGCACGTAATCAATCACATTGTGGCCTCATTAGCCATAGGGCCTAAACCCAAAATTCTCAAAACTGATAATGGACCAGGATATGTTAGCTCATCCTTTAAACAGTTTTGTGCATATATGAACATCAGAAATATCACAGGTATTCCATATAATCCCCAAGGACAAGGTATTGTTGAGAGAGCCCATCAGACTTTGAAAAGAATGATATCTAAATTGCAATCGGGGTCAGAAAAACTATACATACGGGCCAATAACCATAGGACCCTCCTAAATCATGCACTCTTCGTCCTAAATTTTCTTACATTGGACGCTCATGGCAAATCCGCCGCAGATCGCCTTTGGATGATTATGCCCAAGTGAAATGGAAGGATCCCCTCACCCATCAGTGGCATGGCCCTGATCCAGTCCTTATATGGGGCAAGGGACATGCCTGTATATATGATTCCAATGCACAAAACGCCAGATGGCTACCTGAACGGTTGCTTAAGTTAGTAGATAATGCCATCATTAACCACTGAGTCCAGGGCCCTGCCTTACCCTGAGACGAAGCTATTTCTTTTCTTGTCTTCTTTAGAAAATGATATCCACTTTGCTGATCTCCCTGCTCCTGTTCGCGGAGACCGACGCCGGTTTCGGGCCTCCCCCTGGCACAGACTTGCGCCATGCCCTCTTCGGAGCCCCCTGTGACTGTAAAGGCGGCATCATCACTGTTATGCCTCCCGCCTTTACTCGAGCCATTGATTGCGGTGACAAGATAGCTTACCTCCAGTACCACCACACCGGCACGGGAATCTCCAGACAATCCTACCAATGCGTAAGAAAAGTCAAAATTATCCCCCAGAATAATGGCATCCCTGGACCCTGTCCCTCTGATTGTGTTTACCTCCAGGCCCTTCATTCCTCGTGCTACACTAGCACACAGCAATGTACAGGCAAATCAGGCACTTATCTCACCGCCCGCCAACAAAGAGCGTATGGGGGGAGCACTGGAGGCGACTGGGGCCCTATTCAGATCTCAGGTCCAACTACCAAATATGCCCAAGCCTCTTGTGACAAAATTAACATTGGGAAAAATGTTTGATGGTCACTCCACGCACCCATTCACGTCTCTGATGGCGGGGGCCCTACTGATCAAATCAGAGAAATGGAGGTCAAAGAGCGCGTGGACGAAATTATCAAAGCCATGTATCCCCCTTTACAATACCATCCGCTAGCTCTACCTCGAGGACGGGGTGTGGATCTTGATGTCCAGACCTATGACATTCTTGCTTCAACTCATAAGGCGCTCAATATTACCAACCCTGACCTTGCAAAAGACTGCTGGCTCTGTATGACCCTGGGCACCCCAATGCCCCTAGCCTTACTGACACATGATCTCTCTATTGCTACCAATTGCACACTTAGCCCTCCTTTCCGGGTACAGCCCATACGACCTCTCTCTGCCCCCTGCATAGAAGCTCCTTTTCGGAATTCTTCCTATGATCTTAATGTAGGCCATGCATCCTTTGCTCTTTGTACTTCTAATGACACCTTTAACTACACCGTAGAGCGGACACCTCACCTCCTTTGCCCCACCCCAGGGAGAGCATTCGTATGTGGGGGCAACATGGCTTTTCTAGCCCTGCCTTCCAATTGGACGGGCCTCTGTGTACAGGCCTCTATCCTCCCTGACATCAACATTATTTCAGGGGACCAACCGGTCCCACTGCCTAGCATAGATTATATTGCTGGAAGACCAAAAAGAGCCGTGGCGTTCATTCCTTTATTGGTAGGCCTCGGAGTAGCAGGAGCCATGACCACTGGATCTGCGGGGTTGGGTGTAGCAATTCACTCATATGCCAAGTTATCTAACCAATTGATTAATGATGTCCAGACCCTCTCGGGGACTATCCATGATCTCCAGGACCAAATTGATTCCCTTGCAGAAGTCGTACTTCAAAACAGGAGAGGGTTAGACCTGCTCACAGCCGAACAGGGTGGAATATGTCTAGCCCTACAGGAAAAATGTTGCTTTTATACCAATAAATCTGGCATAGTAAGGGATAAAATTAAGAAATTGCAAGAAGAATTGGTCCAGAGGCGTAAAGAGCTTTTAAATAACCCCCTCTGGAACGGTTTACATGGGCTTCTCCCATACCTCCTCCCCCTTCTTGGGCCTCTGGTGGGTCTTCTCTTGCTCCTTTCCTTTGGCCCCTGGGCTTTTAACAGATTAACCACTTTTGTTAAGTCTCAAGTAGATTCAGCCATTGCCAGGAAGAGCCACATATTTTACAGCAGCCTACAGGAACAAGACACCACTGTACAGCAGGAAGAGCGACTACACTTCACGGAAGACCTTCTGAAGGAGCCCTGGCATCAGCGTTGGAAGACAAACCTTTATGCCCTGTGCAATAAAGCCAATTAACCTCTTTCCCTTTTTGCCCGACCAGCTTCGCCTTAGCTCTGTCACCAAATTCTTATCTTTTGACCTTTGAATTCACTCTTCCCACCCTTCTTTCTCCATTTAAACAGTCCTGCTGACCCTCTGAAGGACGGCTGTGGCTGAGCCCATGACGGGATTATTGCAACCCTGAATGAAGGATGCTTGAGGTCTGGTTGAAACTGGCCGTAAGACCCTCTGATCACCATGACGGGCAACCTCCAGTGGCGCAAGTCGCAGGGCTGTAGTACCCTACTGT
The DNA here is from genome assembly GCF_011100635.1 of Trichosurus vulpecula. NCBI lineage: Eukaryota > Metazoa > Chordata > Mammalia > Diprotodontia > Phalangeridae > Trichosurus > Trichosurus vulpecula. The sequence continues at coordinate 298,072,204 of NC_050573.1, read as the reverse complement.
AAACACCCCGCCCGGATGACCTAAGACAGTGCTCAAGGGCGGGCTCTCAAAATCCATTGTACACCAGACGCTCTCACCTCATTATCAGACCCAAGTTGCATAGCCTAAGACAGGCCAGTCACCCTCTCCTTAAAATAAAAACGGGGGAACTGACTTGGCATGAAGTCTACTCACAATATTGAGAAGTCACCCAAGGCATAATTATAAAGCATTATAGAAAACCTCAGGTAGGGAAAACCAATCAATTTTCCACTGATTTTTCACTTGATTGAAAGGACTATAGTAATTGCATGAGCTGCAAGGAAGCTCTTAGTTCTAGCAATCACAGGTGCTTAACCCAGAAAGAGAAGATTTGAGATGGGGAGGTGCCAGAAAAAAAGGTAGCCATCTTCAAATTCCTGAAGGATTATCAGTCAAAAAAGTGGGATTCAATTTAGTTCATTACACTGGATGTATATGGAACAAGATCACGGAATAGGCAGCAGTCAAAGGAAGGCAGATTTTGACTTAATAGAATGAGGTTTCTAACAATTATGATTATTCTTTTCAAAAGGACTGGGGTATTTTTTGAGGCAGAAATCTTCCTGTCATTGTGAAAATATTTAAAGAGTAGAAGGACAAATGGACATCAATCAGGGATAGAGAAAATTTCTAGTGGTTATTTATGCTTTAGTAGCAAGGTTGGACTAGGTGACCTCTGAACCTCCCAACTCTCAGACACCAGGACTTTTTATCAGCATAGGAAACTACTATTGTTTTTGCTTTTAATGCAGCATCAAAATGTTTTGCAATATGCATTTAGTTGAAATGAATATAGTTTTTATTATACTATGGAGTCACTGAAATAAATGGAAAAATTTCTCTCCATGTATAATTTCTTCAGAAGGAAAGGCATGTCAAAATTTATAGACTATTTTCTCTTCTATTTCCTGGTATTTTACAAATGTGAATTAAATTTAATTCAAATTAAATACTACAAAGTAAAACTTTCTGTCAAAATGATTTCACCTCTTATAGGGAAGGATAAAGAGAAAATTCACATTTTAAGGAGGAGATGGACTAGATGATCTCTGAAGTTCCTTCAACTTTAAGATGCTGTGATTCTAGAGTGGAGAATGGGTCAATTATCCACATAAATCAAGTCTCCAAATTCTCAGTTATCCAAGTAATTTAAGTTGGTTGCTCTTTAAAACTTGTTTTGTTTCTGCTCAGCACAAATTGGGGCGTTTTCTCAGTGCTTCATAATCTTGAATGTTGACTTAGTCACAACTTTCGGAAATTACATTCAAATAGCTCTACAAAATAATAGCCTACTGTTCCAGATGGTTTTTCTCATAGCATTTAGAACTGAAAGTAGTCTCATGTAGTCCAAACCACTCCTTTTAGAGAGGAGGAAAGAGAATCCAGGAAGGTGAAGTGACTCGTCCCAGGTCACTCAGAAAGTCAGGATTTGAATGCCAGATGTCACTACAACATGTTGCCTCACTAATATAAATACTATTTAACAAGAATTTTTTTTTTGTTTTTATTTCTTATTTACCCATTATTTTCCCAGTTTTTAACTATGCTAGTTCCAGTCCTGAATTAATTAAAGAAATCTTCATTTTGTGTGTCAAAGTCAGTATGGCATAAGGGATGGAGAGGCTATTTCTGTAATCAGGAGAAATGGGTTTGAGTCCTGCCTTTGACACCTATTAACAACATGACTATGGCAAGTCAATTAATTTCTCAGTGCCCCAGACAACTCTGTAAGACAATAAATTGCAGAGCAGGTACTCATCTACATTGGTAGATGAAATCAATGAAACCACAGATTCAACCCCTACATGTGTCTCTTTGTTACATGGATGTAAAATTTGCTTGTAACAAACAAGTAAATCTAAGCAAAATAAATTTGGCCATTGGCAATTGGCCATGTTTGACTTGTCTCATTCTGGAGAGTGATGGCCCATTGGCAGAAATTCCCAGGACTCAAATCTGGTGCTGATCCATGGTGCCTGAGAAGGGAGGGAGGGGAGAGAAAGAGATGGAAATCAATGAATTGGGAATTGCGGGGAGAGAGGATTGGAAAGAGAACTTTTGGAGTGAGTTTTCAATGGTGTCTTCCAGGTATCTACAAACCTTGATGTGTTACTGAAACCCCAAGTAAAGAGAAAATTTCCTGAATTTCCAAGGGTGGAGAGATCATCCAAGACTGACTTGTTTCAGGTTTCAGAACAGAATGAAATGCAATTATTTTAACTGCAAACAACAAAAAAAGGTTTACTTAGAGCATGAAATGATAGTCAATGTGGACGTAACACTGGTTCAGATAGATGAGGTCCCTGTCATCTCCATATAGAAACACACCAAGGGCAGGAAGTGGTGATTTGCAAACACACAACAAGTCAGAAGTGCATTGTTTACTCATGGGTTGGCCTTTTTATACTCTTAGGCTACCTGTAAGCCATGCCAACAACTCAATCTCTAGTCCCTTGGACCAAGCAAATCTCAGGAACAGTTTTCTTATCTTTTAGGGAAAAAGTAGCCTACTGAACATAGTGGAACCCTATATTGCTTCTGCCGTGAGAGAAGAATCACTGATGAAGCGTGGTGCTGTGGGGTGATGAGCAAAAGACACTATAATAATAGTCTATTCACCACATTTTTTTTGCAAAAGACTGGAGAAGAAGGGAACCAACGTGACTCACTTTTCATGAAGGAACCTATGCTTGAGAGTTTTCTTGCTTCCTACCAAGACTAAGCTGACAGAATGAATGGATTGTTCCCACTAGCCCATTTGTGCAAGTACATACCTTTCCACACTCTAGCACCAGAGATTTTCCAAGGATTGCTTTCATAGTTTTCTAGTATTTGAGTAGGGAGAAAACTCCGTTGTGAAGAAAGGAGGTGGTCAGTGTCTTTCATCTGGAAAAAGCATGAGATTGCAAAGGTACAGTGGGAGAACATTGGCCAAATAGAGAAACTTGTAATGTGGAATACAGGCAAATAAGATTAAAAATGATAGCTAACATTTATATAGTATTTACTATGTACCAGATACTTTATACACATTGCCTCATTTGATCCTCACAACAACCCTGGCAGGTAGGTGCCATTATTATGCCTCTTTTCACAGATGATGAAACTGAGGTAAACAGAGCCTAAGCAACTTGCCCAGGGTCACACAGCTAGTAAGTGTCTGAGGCCAGATTTGACCTTCGGTCTTCCTGACTCTAGGCCCAGCACTCTATCCACTCCACCACCTAGCTGCTTTGGAAAATTAGAGTAGGGAAAAATTATGGAAAGCTTTGAATGCCAGGCTAAGAAAATCAGATTATGTCCCATAAGACATGGAGACTCACTGAACACTTTTGGGATGACTATTGACAGTGAAAGTCATGTTTTAGGATGATTAATTTGACAGAATTAAGATCCTAGTTTTAGAGCCAATTAGTGATCACTAGTCCAGGGGTTCTTAATCTGGGGCCTGTGAACTTATTTTTTTAAAAAAAATATTTTGCTGATTTTGCTAATTTTCGATATAATTAGTTTCCTTTGTATTTTATTCATTTAAAACCACTATTCTGAGAAGGTCTATAGGCTTTGCCATTCTGCCAAAAGGATCCATGACACACAAAGGTTAAAAGTCCTTGATCTAATCAAACCCCCTCATTATTTTTTGGGGGGAGAGGAGTTTTTGGTCCAGAGAGGTTAAGTGATTTGTCCAGTTACACATGTAGCAAGTGGTCACTCAGGGATTTATATTTCAATCCTCTCACTCAATCCACACCCTTTTCTGTTGCACTGCATTGACACAAGATGATACTATAAACACAAAGGAGTGTTTGTATTTAGAAAAATCTGAAGAATTTGTGCAAAGTGTTGACTTCAATTCCTGTTAAATGTTTAAAAAACATATGCTCCTTGTCTTGGCTTGAAAAAAATGTTCTGCAATTGAGTTTAGATGATTTGTTCCTGGCATTTCTAAAATGGAGCCTCAAGCCAATTCAGTTGCGCTTATCATCCAATCCAAGGGAAATTTCAGAGAGACTAGAAAACAGTTTACAAGTTCATAGTGTTTAGAAGTACAGGGAACTTCACAGACTAGTTAGTCATCCTTGTTTAGAGGCAACTAGATAGTGCAATGGATGGACCACTAGACTTGGAGTCAGGAAGACCTGAGATCAAATGCAGACTTTGCTAGCCTTACTAGCTTTATGACCTTCTGTGAGTCATTTAACTGGTCGCTACCTCAGTTTTCCCAACTGTAAAATGAGGATAAAAATGAAGCCTATATCAAAGGATTATTGTGAAGATCACATGAGATAATATTAAGTGTTTAGCACAATGCCTGACACAAAGTAGGTGCTTAATAAATGCTTGTTTCCCTTCGCTTCCTTATGTTCTCAAGTACATGACTGTAAAGTCTTTGACAGTAAGATTCATGATATATCCATCCAGTACCTAGCATTGGACAAAAAGAAACCCCTTATTTGTTGAATTGAAGAATTAACAACAGCTAAGCAAAAACAAAAACAAAACAACTTATTCTCTCAGTTTGGGGATGATATTGGCTGGACAGAAGTGTGTCAAAAATTGGACCCTCTGATAGTAGACATTATTTTTTGTTTCTTCAAAAGCAATTTTTCTTTAATATAAATATTCTATTGTAACCATCCTAGCATAAAATATTGGAAAGACTTGGAGCAAGAGAACCCAGCTTTGAATATTCGTTTGCCTTCCTGTAATCTGTGTCACCTTGGCAAGTCACAACTTCTCTGGGACTTCAATTCCTCACCTGTAAAATGAGGGGATAGAACTAGTTGGCCTCTGAAGTTCCTTCCAGTTCTAAACCTATGATCCTACAATCCTGTAAAATCTCGTGGACTATTGTAACAAATCCTGGATTATAGCAACAGTCCCTTAATTACTCCTTTAATTCCCTTATGATCTATTCTGCATAACATAGACAGACAATCTCCCCCAAATATTTTATTTTTGTGAAACCACTATTTCACACGTCAATTATGACCTGTAAGATTAAGTTCAATTTTCTTGACCAAGGAATTTTTGACAATATTTAACTGTGAAAATCTCACTTATCCTTTGTAGCCTACCCACCTATAGGATTATAGTCCATTTTATGGAACAAAATATCCTTGGGTGCAGGCTATGTTCCTTTGCTTTTTCATATATTACATTCAATTCCTCCCACCACCCCCCCTGCCCCGCCCCACTACTCAACAATCACCTAAGGCCTAATTCTTCCTAGCTACTTGCAATATTTTTTCTTTAACCTAGAATCCCTGGAACTTGACAATAACATTTCTAGGTGGAATTAAACTGCCCAGAATCATTTGATTTCTATCAACTTTGCCCTCTAGTTCTAATATTTCCAGACGATTTTCCTTTCTTTTTCCACAAAAATTAAATTCAGGTTATTGTTTCATTTTTTCCCTTGGGAGCTCAGTTTTTTCTTAGATTATTATTTTGAGCCCTGTCTTTCAGGTCAATTAATTTTGATTTTAGGGACTTCTACATACATTCTTCTGATTTTGTTGTCTGTTAAATATGTTCTTATAATTCTTGTTCTATCATTGCATTTTAGTCATGTCTCCTCCATTCTGTTTTCAGTGTGTCATTTGTTAAAATTCTATAGTTTCATTTCTAAGTCATCATCAATTATCTTTTATTATTTTGTCAAAAAATCTAATATCTCATCTTATTTTTTCCTTTAGCTTTTCATCAGTTGGTCTATTTGACTCTATAACAGACACTGAACTTTTAAAACACTCATGAGATGGTATAGCCATTCCATTCTCTTTCGGCAGGTTATAGTTAATTGCAGAATAATTCTGCTACTCTGGCCTTAGGCAGCTTAGCAGTACAATAGAGTGCTGGGTGTGAAATCAAGATAGACCTGAATTCAAATCCAGCCTTAGACATTTGTTAGCTGTGTGATCATGGCAAGTCAATTAAACTATGTCTTACTTGCCCCAACTGTAAAATAAAGATAATAATGGCTTACTTCTCAGGGTTGTTTTGAAGATCAAATGAGATAATATTTACAAAGCACTAAGCACTTTAGTGCCTGGCAAATAGTAGGTGCTGAATAAATGCTTCTTCCTTCCCCTTCTTCTATGGATTTTTTTCTAGTATTCTTTTACATTGTAATATACTCACTGCATTAAGGTATTTGCTTACTCATCTCTTTAGTCTCTGCTAATTTTTTGAGGACTTCTTTCCTTTTTCTCCCTTTAGTTGCTTATTTATTTTGTTTTTCATATTCCTTGCTGTTTGTAATGTTGAGGGAGAGTAGTTGTCCTTTGTCTTCAAAGAGGATTAGTGACATCACAGTGTGATGACTCATGAATGAATTGGATTTAAGTTAGGCAAAGTTGCACAAAAGGCAACCTCACTGTCTCTTCCACAGTCACTGAAGTCTAGTGGCAAGACAGTTCAGGATGCCTTGTGATGGTCTGGGATGCAGTAGGTGATCTTGGCATCTTTGATGTCTGATGAAGTTCTAAACACTCCATAATGCCTGCTTCAGCTGCCTTCGTGGATGTTGAAACAAATTGTTCTCATCTGCCCATTCCACCAAGGGAGTCTTCACATGAATGGGGTAGACACCCCCATAACTCACCAATGGTTTTGAAGACCATCCATTACCTTCAAACTGGTTTGGCTCATCTGCCAAGACAATTTACTAAAGTTTGGCCACTGCATATGCTTCTTGGAACCACAGGTGTGACTTGAGTAAAACATGGACACCAAAAGTGGATGAGCAGCCCTAAAAGGGCTCAGTAAGCCCTCAAACCAGAGGTGGTATTACTCCTTAAACACCCCACATAGTAACAGAATTGACCAAATGGAAAAAAAGTTACAAAAGCTTGCTGAAGAAAATAATTCCTTTGATTTCAGCAAGTAGAAGTTATTGCCTCAATGAGACATCAAGAAACAGTAAGCAAAGTTAAGAATTTTTAAAAAGTAGAAGAAAATGTGAAATATCTCATTGGAAAAAACTGACATGGAAAATAGATTGAGGACAGATAATTTAAGAATTATTATGTTAGCTCATTGTTAGATAAATAATAATAATTAATCACATAATTATATATAATCATTAGTTAACTATTACATAATTATGTATAATTTTTAATTATTAGATTACCTAAATTATCTAGGGCAGCTAGGTGATGCAGCAGATAGAACTCTGGGCCTGGAGTCAGGAAGATTTGAGTTCACATATGGCCTCAGACACTTACTAGCTTTGTGACCCTGGGCAAGTCACCAAACACTGTTGCCTCAGTTTCCTCCTCTATAAAATGAACTGGAGGAGGTGACAAACCACTCCAGTGTCTTTGCCAAGAAAACCTCAAATAGGGTCACAAAGAGTTCTGAAAGGACGGAACAAAAATTATCTGAAAGCAATGCTTAAAGAAAGACTCTAGACATCATATTTCAAGAATTTCTCAAGGAAAACTTCCCAGATATCCTAGAACCTGAGTGCAAAACATAGATTGAAAGAATACACAGATCACCACCTAAAAGAGGAAAAGGGAAAAGGAACTTTTAAAAAAATATTTATAGCAACTTTTGTGGTAGCAAAGAATTGGACATTAAAGGGATGCCAAGGGGAATTGCTGAATAAGTTATGGTATATGATTAGGATGGAATACTATTGTGCTATAAGAAATGATGAGCAGGATGGTTTTAGAAAAACCTGGGAAGAGATATGAATTGATGCAAAGTGAAGTAAGCAGAACCAGGAGAATATTGTACACAGTAACAGCAATATTGTAAGGATGATCAACTGTGAAAGACTTAGCTACTCTGATCAAGACAATGATCCAAGACAATTTTGAAAGGACCCATGATGAAAAATGTTATCCACATCCAGAGAGAGAATTGATGAACTCTCAATGCAGATTGAAGCATACTTAAAACACTTTATTGTTTTATTTTGTGTGGGTTTTCTTTTGCAATATGGCTAGCATGGTAATATATTTTGCATGACCTCAAGAGTATAATTGAAGTCACATAGCTTGCTTTTTCAAGGAAAGGTTGGGACTGGAGAGAGGGAGAGAATTCAGCACTAAAAATTTTTAAAAACATTATTTATCTTTTACATGTATTTGGGAAATATTTAACAAAATAAATAGAAATGTTTTTTAAAAATTTATTCAATGTCTTTATAAGTTTTTGTGAAATGTTCTTCATGAAGAATTAATTCCTTTCCCCTTTTGTTTATTTGTTTTACTTTCATTGCATTTGGCACATTTTTTGTTGGGAGGAAGGTTAGGAGGAAGAGCTCAGCTATCTTTCCATATATTTGGCTACCCAAATGCTTTTGGCTTTATACTCGGGGATATTCTTGTATTATCTCCAAAATCATTTTGAAATTTAGGCTGAGGATTATGTTCTTTTAGTTACAACACAAACACTATTTATAGAAACAAACATATTAAATAATTTCCCATGTCAAATAGGAAATCACAAAACCAATATGTCAAATTGTTAAGATAATTAATGTTGAATACTCATGGAAAAAGCGTTATTTGGCAGAAAACTAGGCTGGGAGATGTCTGGTATATGGCAAAAGTATAGGATTCAGAATAATTTGAGACCTGGTTTGAAATACTACCTCTGACCCTTTATACCTGAGTCACCATGGGCAAAGACCTGACAACCCCATTCAACATCAATTTCCAAACTGATAAAATGAGGGAACTCAATCCAAATAGGAGCTTGCAGGGGTTTGGGGAGGACCAAATGAAATGAAGTTCACACAGCATTCTGCTAATGTTAAAGTACTATATGTATATCAACTCTTAGATTACGCAAATGGCCTGAGACATGAACATGCAGTGTCCTCTTTCCTTTTCCCAAGAATTTAGGATAAAAGTCACTTCAAAGAGAGGTATCATAGCCTGGACAGCTGAGATCTAGGTTTGGAGTAAGTAAGACTTGAGATCATATCCTGTCCTTGACACCCACGAGCTGTGTGACCCTGTTCTAGCAAGTCACTTAATCTCTCAGTGTCCCAGTGAAGCGTCCAGACTCTAAGTTGTAGTAAAGGTATCGACCTGCGCTGGCAGAAGGTACTTCCTTATTGCATGTTCCCTGAAGCAATCAGATCATAGGTCTAGTTCTCCAACCCTTCCACCTACCTCCTTTACTGTTTCACCTTTCTACCTCCCCCATCCACATGGACTCTAATCTTGTTCTGCTGCCTTCAAGATCATATATATATCCCTCTTGCCGATCCGCTCTGGGACTGGCAAAGAAGGAAAGAGTTAAGGGCTAAAGCAAACAGAGCTTGTTTACTGTAGCTGCCAAAGTGCTAATTGTTTCTATTTTTAAAAAATTTGTGTTGGCAATGTAATTTAAAGCCTCCTTTCTTAGCTTCTTTGCTGCAGAGGTTTTATTCTCTGATAGCCTTCTGCCTCCCTCCCCAAGCACCTTTAACCCCTGCAAGACAGAAAATTGTTCAGGCTCATCATGCAATAATGGGGTCTTCATGTGCAAGACTAGCTGTTCTCTTGTTCTCCATATTGCTTCAAAGACATCATGCCTCTCATCACTATCTGCCCCAACCCTGTAGACTTTGCAATCTATTTAAGACTTCCACCTGGATGAACAGAACAGTCTCAAAAGTGAGTGGCGGCAAGAGAGTTTCATAATTAGTGGCCCCGCCTTCCAATCACTACCAAATTAATGTTTGTGATTTTATTTTTTTCATGATTTTAAAAAGAAAATTAATGAGGGAGTGGTCTGTTTTCATTCACCATATTTAGTCTTAGTTTGCTTATAGGTCATAATTGTTTTGACTGAGTTTAGTGAATTGACTAACCTGATTTCAGTCAGAACCTGTACCTGCAATCAGTTAATGAACAAGAATTCATTAAGCAGCTCATGTGTGCAAGAAACAGTGAAAATGTTCTCAGTTTGAAAACTCAAGATTTTTCAGTCTATCCAGAAAAGATGGAATGCACATAAGTAGAAACAAAATGGACATAAGGCAATTTGGGAGTGAAGATTCCAGCAGATAGGGACAGATCATGAAAAGCATTAAGTTGAAGGAACACTTGAAATGAAGCTTGAAGGAAATTGGGGATTCCAAGAACATAGCAGTGTGTTTCAGGAAGGCAGGGAGACAGGTGTTGTAAAGACATGGAAAGTGGGGATAGAGTGCCACACATAATGAAGAGCAGGAAGGCTGGTTTGTTTGGGATAGTGTATGTGGAGAAGGAAATAACATGTAAAAAGACTGGAAAGGCTGGTTAAGATCAGATTATCTGGGGCTTTAATGGTGTAGCCAGAATGGCCTTTGTTTTCTTTGAATGACTCAGTTTACCTCATTGAGCCTCTGGACACTGTGGCTTGCTCTTCCGGGGCAGGAGGCCCGGGGAGCATGCCGGGAAGCAGACAACTTCCTGTGTGATGAGTCATGGGGCTGGCTGAGGGGAGGTGTTAACCTCTACCCTAGGGGGAGGGGCCAACTCAGGAACCAATCGGCCCTGGTCATTCGGGCGGAGCTTGATGATGTCAAAAACCCTATAAGAGGGGAGAGGACAGCTTGAAGAGCTCTCTTTCCTTTTCCGATTGGAGCCAGCGACAGTTACATCGTCAGTTACAGCGACCGTTACATCGTCAGTTACAGTTGCAGCTTCAGTTACAGACACAGACACAGCTGAGGCAGGAGCTGCCAGTAGCAGAGCTGACCTACGGGAGGAAGCTGAACAAAGACTTCAGTCCAGTGGGTAATCTTATTACCATAAAAGGGGGAAACATGATTTTGCTTTACGCAATCATGTTTCTCTGTAGCCTCCTGGTTACTCTTTCAAGGCGTACTTATTGGGCCTGGAAGATTATGATCAACATATCAAAATGGGGCTTCTGGTTCATGGGTTGGTTACTGTGGAGCCTAAATAAATGTTTTGATTCTTCTGCCTTCTACTTTGAGAGTTTCTTATATCCGGCGGTTCCGAACCTTTCAGACATGTTTATGATCCTCTTTGAGATTATAAACTCTGCCCTCCTGCTACATTTGGCGTCACGAACAGGATCGCTAGGTATAAGATCTCTATTTAGAAGCAGAACAATTTCAGAGGAAGAGATGAATATCCCAGGATGGGAGGATCCATTTTATTCCTCCCTAGCAAAAGAATTGGCCAAAAAAGCTGGACCCTGTGAAAACTGGGAACCAAGGCTACGGAGAGGAGATCCTAGGGATTTGGAAAAGTGTTTACGAGAAGTTGGGATTCAGTCAGGGGCATCACTATCTAGGCAAAGCTGGATAGTGTTATCAGCCTACCGGCTAGTATACGAAAGATTGAGATTAAGTGAAAGACATGGGGGTACTCCTACCCCACAGGAAGAAGAGGAATCTCAGATAGCAGGAGACCAAACTGACTCAAATGAGAACTTTTCTATTAATGTGGCTAAGAGCAACAGGAGACCAAAAAAGCCCAGAGTGCATTTCAACCCAGCCCAGAAAGAGCCTGACTGCCTGCTTCGTCCTAGCCATGGTGGCAGAGGAAGTGAGTGGGGAGAGAATGAGACAATGTTAGGGGCTGAGGCACAAAACACTACTGGGGTTCAGGATGTGCCTCACACAGAGAATAGGAGATGGTTAAATGATCAGACAAGGGCTCGACCCATACAAAGGAGGAAGACAGAAACCCGAGGTGAAGATTCAGTTACAAGGGAAATTCAGGAAGATTTCTCACCGCAAGAGGTCACAGATATTTTGAGTAGATTCAGCCAAAGAATAGGAGAACCATTGATATCTTGGATGGTAAGACTCAGTGATCAAGGGGCCGGTGGAATATCAGTAGATGGGACAGACTGCATGAGATTCATAGGTATCAGCCATGATCCTATAGTTCAACAAGCTTTTAGGGAACATCATCAGCAAGGAGATGGTGATAGCAGGACTACTCTGTTGGCATTAGCCGCTGTGGGATGCAATAAGAGATATGCTACTGATTCTATGTGGCCCACTGAGCACAGACCCTGGTATTCACTTAGAGATTGTATCATGAGACTAAAGGAGGAGGTAATGAAGACTGCCATTATGACAGGAACTGCAGACAAATATTACAATGATTCAATGGAACTGCCTCATAGGAATTTAATAATTAGGACAGCTCCCCCTGCTTATAAACAACTAATTTTGAATTTATTACTTGGAGAAGTAGGGAGCCGTCTTACAACAGTGATAAATAAGATTTTACAGTTATATGACTTAGGTGACTGGGGAAGGGATAGATCTCCTCAAGAGAGAAGGGTGAATAACCAGCAAACTTGGCGCCAAAGGAGAGTAACAAGGAAAGAAATGTTTACTGCTTTATTGAGAGCAGGAGTAGGTTTTGAAATGATAGATGGAATTCCAACCAATGAATTATACAGAATGTATAGAGGACTTGATAACACGAGAAATAGGGAAATAAGAACTGCTCCTGCAAGCCTACAAGCCACTCAGACTGAAGGTGACCTTGTGTGATTAACGGATGAAAACTTGTACATTTGGGGAAAGGCTGGGAGGACAATCTTAGTCTATATCTAGGGTGGGATCCTCTTGGCTTCCTCATTATGTTCCTTTTGAAAAGAAACATTTCCCACCTGAGTTTGGCTCTGATGTTGGATCTTTGCATAACTGAAATCTCAACCAAACTTGAGATGATTTTATTTGAAGAATTATAGTCCATACTTGTCTATTCTTTTTTGTCCTTTGTTTTGGCTAACCTTGTTGCTAGTTTTGTTTCCTTCAGGCTTAAGCACCCTGCACTTTCCGGTGACTGCCTAAGCATGTAGCATTCTTGGAATTCCTGCCAGCTTGTTAAAGAAATGACCTCTGGAATGGGACTTTTTGGGGGCAGGGCCATCTCTACATCCAATTTCAGCATGAAGAAGCTATGGAAAATGAGACCTTCACCCCTCACCCCAAGATTTTGAGCCCCAATCGTTCAAGGGGGGTGGAAATGATGATAGTGTTCTGTTTACTTATTTTGTGTTATCCTTGCTGTGTTGTTTTATTGTTATGATATTATTGATCCTATGTAATGGATACAAGGATTTAGGGGTGGACATTTGAATTATTAATAATTATTTTGGGGATGATTGATTGAAGAGATTATCTTGCTGGGATCTAGGGGTGGATCGCATTTGAATCGTTAACCAATGTTTGGGAATGTCACTGAATGATATGTTTTGCTTTATAATGAATGATATGTTTTAGTTTCCTTTGTAATTGGATCACAATGTATGTTCTAGGATACATGGCTGATTAGATTATGTATCCTATAACAAGGGGTGGAGTGTAGCCAGAATGGCCTTTGTTTTCTTTGAATGACTCAGTTTACCTCATTGAGCCTCTGGACACTGTGGCTTGCTCTTCCGGGGCAGGAGGCCCGGGGAGCATGCCGGGAAGCAGACAACTTCCTGTGTGATGAGTCATGGGGCTGGCTGAGGGGAGGTGTTAACCTCTACCCTAGGGGGAGGGGCCAACTCAGGAACCAATCGGCCCTGGTCATTTGGGCGGAGCTTGATGATGTCAAAAACCCTATAAGAGGGGAGAGGACAGCTTGAAGAGCTCTCTTTCCTTTTCCGGTTGGAGCCAGCGACAGTTACATCGTCAGTTACAGCGACCGTTACATCGTCAGTTACAGTTGCAGCTTCAGTTACAGACACAGACACAGCTGAGGCAGGAGCTGCCAGTAGCAGAGCTGACCCACGGGAGGAAGCTGAACAAAGACTTCAGTCCAGTGGGTAATCTTATTACCATAAAAGGGGGAAACATGATTTTGCTTTACGCAATCATGTTTCTCTGTAGCCTCCTGGTTACTCTTTCAAGGCGTACTTATTGGGCCTGGAAGATTATGATCAACATATCAAAATGGGGCTTCTGGTTCATGGGTTGGTTACTGTGGAGCCTAAATAAATGTTTTGATTCTTCTGCCTTCTACTTTGAGAGTTTCTTATATCCGGCGGTTCCGAACCTTTCAGACATGTTTATGATCCTCTTTGAGATTATAAACTCTGCCCTCCTGCTACAAATGGCCAAACAGAGGAGTTTATATTTGATCCTAGAGGTAATAGAAAATCATTTATTTATTGAGTTTGTTGAGTAGGGAAGTAACATGTATGCTTTAGGAAAACCACTTTACCAACTGTGGAGGATGAATTGGAGCTCAGTGAGATTTAAGGTAGGAAGATCCAATAGTAGGCTATTACCAAAGGGCCTGAGCTTGGGTGGTATCTGTGTGAGTGCAAAGGAAAAGATAGGCAACAGATGGAAGGGACAGGGTTTAACTGCAACAATCACAACATCTCGAATTTATATAGCACTTTAAGGTTTGCAAAGCAGTTTACAAATATTACCTAATTTTATCCTCACAACAATTCTAGAAGATAGGTGTTATTATAATTCCCATTTTATGGAAGGAAATTGAGCCATTCAGAGGTTAAGCAAAGTGCACAGGGTCGCATAGCTAGTTGATAACTAAGGCAGGATTTGAACTCAGTTCTTCTGGATTCCAAGTCCTGTACTCTACTGTGAGGGCTTGTTGATCCCTTTTCAGGGCTGTTCATCTACCTTTTGTGTCTACCTGATACACCTAACTCTCACCTGTGGCTCCAAGAAGCTATAGCATGCACAGCAGCCACACCCTGGTAAACCTGTCTCAGCAGATGGGCTAAACCGGGTTGAGGGCAACTGACAGGCCTCAAATCTGTTGGTAAGTTAGAGGGATATCTACTCCAAGCATGTGATGACTTTGCATAGTGGAATGAGTGGTTGAGAAGAATTTGTTCCAATGGCCATGAATGCAGCTGAAGCAGGTACTGTGCAGTACATAGAGCTTGACAAGGAATCAAAGATGCCAAGGTCATCCACTGCATCCTGAGCCATCATTAATCTTCTTGACTTTTATCTTGTCACTGGACTTTGATGACTCAGGAAGCCAGAGTGAGGTTGATGAATTTGTGCAACTCTGCATCGGTTTAATCCAATTCACGCACTAGTCAAGATGTCATCCATGATATCATTGTTCCTCTTCAAAAATGAAGGACAAACAACAACACCTGTACTCTATTCACTGTGCCATCTAGCCGCCTTATGATACAAATGGCTATGTAGGGTGAATGACAAGGAGTTGACGATAACATTGAACTTGTGTATCTTGGTGACTTGGAAGGATGGTGGTAGCCTATAAGGGAGGTATTAGTGTTAGGGAAGTCTAATAGAATTAGGGAAGTTCAGAAGAGAGATTTTTTTGAGGGGAAAGATGAAGTTCAGTTGAAGATAAATCCTAGCATTTTACATTATTGAGCATCAACCAAAGTTTTCAATATGAACACTGTAGGAATTTAGAGAATGACTTGGTCTTTCATGACCAATCATGGTTATTATTCAACTGTCAGAGAGAGAAAGAAATAGAGAGAGAGAGAAAGAAATAGAGAGAGAGAGAGAGAGAGAGAGAGAGAGAGAGAGAGAGAGATAAAGGAAAGAAGAAAGGAAAGAAAGAAGAAAAGGAAGAAAGAAGAAAAGGAAGAAAGAAGGAAAGGAAAGAAAGAAGGAAAGGAAGGAAGGAAGAAAACAAAAGAAAGAAAGGAAGGAAGGAAGGAAGAAAGAAAGAAAAAGAAAGAAAGGAAAGAAGGAAGGAAGGAAGGAAAAAATAAATGAAGCTTAGCTCCAGTGCCTTTTCCTTCTGGGAGCCTTTTAAGATTCTTCCAGTTAGTAGTAATGTATTCTGCAAAAAACAAAACAAAAAAAAAACCAACAACAACAACAACCACAACAAACTTACTTGGTATTTATTTTGCATATACATGTGTTTACTTATCTGTGTAGCTGCTTGTAACCCCTACTAGAAAGTAAACTTGAAATCAAGTCAATTTAGTTAATTTTTTTTTCTTGAGGCAATTAGGATTAAGTGACTTGCCTAGGGTCACAAAGCTAGTCCTCCTCACTCCAGGTTGAGTTCTCTATCCACTGTACCATCTAGCTTCCCCCTTTTAGTTGTTTAATCATTGTACTCTCATTGTTTTTCCTAGTACCCAGCATACAATAGGCACTTGACAAATGTTTGTTTAATTGATTGAGCTAGGGACTGGATCTGTGATTTAATTAGAATAGAAAAGTTCCAGAAGGAAAAACAAAAAACAAGTCTCCCTCTACCAAAAAAAGGTGACACCTTCACTGCAATTAGAGTTTTGAGTTACCTAAACCACTGAGGTTCAATGACCTACCCAGGGTCACACAGCTAGTACAGGTCAGAGGCAGGTTTTGAAATGAGGTCTTCCTTCCTGTTTTCTAGCCCTTACAAAATGCTGCCTCCCATGTTAAATTGAATAGAATTGCAGTAGAGACCCAGAAGAAGTCCTTAGAGAGAGAAAACAAATTACTGGTGTGGGACTTGGGGACTGGAAGCTGTCACAAGGCATTCTCAGATGAAGTGGATGTCCAAATGCCCTGGATTCTTTATTGCTCTGCTTAGACATTATTCCTTGAAATGGAGGAACAATTTAAAGAAAAGCCACAATGCACCTACTTGGACTTCCTTTGCCAGACCCCTAATACACAATCATGATTAAAGGCAGTTCCTTCTTAGTAAAGCTTTTGCTTTGTGACCTTGCCCAACAGTAACCCACTTTTCTTTTTATCTTTGATCCAAAACAACAAAAGCAAACAACAGTCATAACAAAAACTCTCCATGAATTTTTAAAGCTCTGAATCTCATTTCCAGGTTGAGGTATGACTCAATTCAATTCACAGCACATACTATTATGGGTATATTGCATGTACATATTGTATGGGACAGGATTTTTAAATAATAGGAGAGACATCCTTAGGAGAAACAAAGTAAATTTATTTTACAAACCTTGCAAGATTTGGGCACACCTCCATAATGGAGGAGGCAAGGTAAAAGGGAACCTGCCTTAATTTATAGTCTTTAATAAAAAGATTCCCACCCACCTCTATCCTTTCTCACCATTGGTTGGGAGGTGGGCTTACCGTCTAGGTGTGAAAACTACACAGAGGACCAAGGTTGATCCGGTCCATTCGGATTTTTCCCTCTCAGAACTCAACTGCCAGGGTGGTATCTGAAAGTCTAGGAGAAGAAATGGGGTGGGGGGGAGGAGAGACCTTCGTGGAGCAGAGAACAAATAGCTCACAAATAGCTCTTCTAACACCTGAGAGAGGGGGGGGGGGAAGGGCATGCCCACAGCTCCAGGCTGACCTTCCAGAGTCACAAGGCCAAATCCCAAAACCTCTCCTACTACCTTAGACATACCCTGTGAAGTCTTCAAAATTATCCATCCCATTCAATATGTAACTATAATACAAAATAACATATAAATACACACTATGGGAAATGTACATGTAACCTATGTGATGTCTGTGGAGAAGCCATCATTAATTAGGAGGAATCATGGAAGACTTCTTGCATAAAGTAAGTTAATCAATAAACATTTGTGAAGCACCTACTGTGTGCCATGCACTGTGCTAAGCGCTGGTGATACAAAGGGAAGCAAAAGACAGTCTCTGTCCTTGAGCTTACAATACAATGGAGGAGACAACATGCTAACAAATATATAGAAAGCACACCATATACAGGATGTATATTATTAATTATTATTTATTTTATTATTAATTTATTTTAAAACAATAATTTAATAATAATTTATTAATTTTTACTAATTATTAATTAGTAAATTATTAACAGAGGGAAGGCACTGAAATTAAGAGAGCTTTTTTAGTTGGGCTTTACAAAAAGAATAGCAATTCAACAGGTAAAGAGGAGAAGGGGCATTTCTGGAGTAGGGCACAGCTAAAGCAAAGGTCCAGAGACAGGAAAATGTGGGGCATATTTGGGGAAAGGAAGAAAACAGTTTGACTGGAGATTAGAGTAAACAAAGAGGAAAATTATGAGATGGCTAGAAAGATAGGAGGTGTCAAATTGTGGGGTATTTTAAATGCATGGAAAATACATATCAACTTGCTGGATTACTGAGGATTTTTTTAGCAGAGGAATGATACATCCAAGCCTGTGTATGGAGAAGATTAGCTTGGCAGCAACATGAAAATTAAATTAGAGACATCATAGAGTTATAGAATCTTATGTAAAAAGGGCCTCACAAGCACCCTAATCATAGGATTATTTATCTAGAACTGGGAGGGACCTCAAATGCCATATAACCCAACCCCAGATCCATTTTACAGATGAAGAAACTTCGGCTCAGAGATATTAAATTATTTGACTTGGATCACACAGGTAGCATCTCAGGCGGGACTTGAACCCGAGTCTTTCTGACTCCCATTCCAGTGCTCTATCTACTATACCATACTGTAAGTAGTTGGAGATTTAGAACTGAACCTCTACAAAAAGGTCAAAGTAGGAGAAATAGATATTCCCCCTCTCCCCCAAAAGGCATTTACAAAAGAAACCAGTGTTTTGGATTAAGAGCGCCCAGGTTACGCGAAATCCTTGTATTTTTTTTAAGATCTGAAACTGAGTTCCAGCACCTGGCAACTTGACCTTCTATTCTTTCTGTCTTTCTTTGTCTCTTAGTCTCTCTGTCTCTTTCCCTTTCTCTCTGTCTCCCTACCCCCCTTTCCCTCTCTCTTATCTCTCAATTTGGAATACAATCAGAGCTATTAAAAATGAAGGGCAGTTAGGTGGCTCAGTGGAAAGAGACCTGGGGTTGGCAGTTTCGGACACTTACTAGCCGTGTGACTCTGGGCTTAATCCCACGTGCCTCAATTTCCTCATCTGTAAAATACTCTGCAGAAGGAAATTACAACCTACTCCACTATCTTGGTCAAGAACACCCCAAATGCTTTCCTTCTCTCTCTCTTTCTGTCGGTGCTTCCTGTGGAGGGGCCGCTCTCTGTTTACCAGTGCCATGCCTGCCTTCAGACCCCTCATGAAGCCTAAAATCATCAAGAGGACCAAGAAGTTCATCCAGCACCAGTCCAACAGATATGTCAAGATCAAGAGAAATTGGCATAAATCAAGAGGCATAGACAGCAGGGTTCAAAGATCATTCAAGGGCCAGATCTTAATGCTCAATATTGATTATGGAAGCAATAAGAAGATAAAACACACGCTATAAGTGGATTTAGGAAATTTTTGGTGCACTGTCAAAGAGCTCGAAGTGACCTGAGGTGCAACAAATCTTACTGTTGTGAGATGGCTCCCAATGTTTCCTCTAAGAATGGGAAAGTTATTGTTGAGAGAACAGCTCAGCTAGCCATCAAGACCACCAAGCCAAATGCTAGACTGAGGAGTGAAGAAAATGAGTAAAAAGCTTTGCATATTTTTATTTGTATTAAATAAACCCTCAAACTACAAAAAAAGAAAGAAAAAAGAAAACCCCAAATGCAGTCACAAAGAGTCAGACACAACTGAAATGACTGAACAACAAAAATTAAAAAGGAGCAAGTGCTTCGTGGAAAATGTTTGCATGCCTTTAATTTAGAAATAATTCTGGATGGGTATCATAGGTTTCCTATGTTTCTTTCATTATTTACTACATCAAAAGAGACAGTAATCTCTTAGTTGACTGCTTTGGGTGATTCACTCTAACACCCAAATTGTGAATTTATAACCCAGTAAGGCTAACTACCATAACATTTGGGAAGAAGAAAATTTAGAATATATTATGAGCACTGTCCAAGTCCAGCTGACAAAGGTGAAAGATTAAATAACCACTCAAGCTTTCCAATTTAAAATAATAACAGCTGGTATTTTTATAGCACCTTCAGGTTTTCAAGGTGTTTTATATCCATTATCTTATTTTATCTTCACAAGAACTAGGTGTTGGATCTATTACCATATTCATTTTACATGTGAGGAAATAGGCTTAGAAGATTAGGTGACTCATTCATGGTCTCAGAGCTGGCTAGTGTCGGATGAGGATGTGAACCCTTTTGAGAGATTGTAATAGTAGTTATAAGTTGTTACTGAATCCTTTGCTTTAGTTGTTCTGTCAATGCATTCTGCAAGGTTTTTGCATCTCTTAGCATTCCTTTTGTGGGTAGAAAATAAATATTTGCTCTATGCTTGGTTCATATTTTATGTTGAGTGCCTTTTTGCTTTCCCCTTGTTGGAGAATTCATAGATGTGAACCTAAACATTTAGCTTTAAATAATTTGTCTCTTAGGGAAAATGGTGGTTGGGGGGGGCGGGAGGAATTTAGTGAGTCAAAGAGTATGAGAAAATGGGCCCCAGCTCCTCTTCCAATAGAGGTCAGGCTCCTCTAGGACTGACTCCAATTTAATCGTGTGTGCAGATCTGGATAGAGGGGCCCTTAATGGTAAGGAGGTGCAGATCCAAGATCTTTGGTCCCAGTAGCCGTTTGCTAAAGTTAGACGCATGTACCCAAGTAGATATCAATTTAAGGAAACAATTTTTTGGTTCAAAGAACTGATAAAGTAGGAACTTGATTCATTTTGCAGCAATAGAAGTGTCAAATAGAAATAACTTCAGGTTAGAGCACATGGCATGAGATGCAATGCATGCTGAGTAAATGTCATATTATTGAAAATACTTAGACCATAGGACAGAAGGAACTTATAGAAGGCTTAAGTCTTGGAATCTTTATTCCTGACTCTCTGGACTTTTTCTCTCTAACTGCCTTCTGATTCCTAAAAAACTCCACCCTAGTGCCTCTGGGGTCACACTGTCTTAATCAGTGACTGCCTCTCCTAGACTACTATTTCAGAAAAAAAGCCCCAGTCATGCATCACTTCACTCCCAATTCTCTGGGCTTTTCCCATTCCTCACCTTTCCCCTACATAGTACCTGTTCTTTCTCTCATCCCTCAGTTTTGGAATTATGAACCAAGATCAAATCAATTCTGCCATTGCCCCTGGATGGAGGTGGGGTGGGATGTCCACCTAGTTGCCTATATCTCCACTCACAATCCTAGTAATCTTCCTGAAAAACATGCCTGTCTACCACTCCCCAGTGTGTATTATCCTTCGCTTTGCTTTTTGTCATTGATTCCTTAACGTTTAGCACAAGGTTTCGCATACAGCAAACACTTACAAATGTTTTTCCATTCTTTTATTCATTCATTGAAAATACTCCAACTTTTGGGAATGGTCATCTCCTGGAGGGACCAGGTTCTGGGATCTGTGAGCCTGCTTTCAGGGGCTCCCTAGGTATAGAAGACCTGTATATAGTTTAAGGACAATGGACGTGGGCTTAAAATAGATACTGGATTCATTTTCCATTAGATTCAGAATAGTTGTTGATCATTCCTGATGTGTTCATTATGTTTAACAGGAATAATAATTTTTTTTAACTGAAACCAACTTTTGAACCTCCATTGAAATTGACCTTAGAGTTCACTGAGTCCATTTTACAGATCAAGAAACTGAAGCATATAAAAGTTAAGTGACCTGTCTAAGATCATACAGATAGTAAATAGAATAGACAGTATCTGAACTCAGATCTTCAGATTTCAAATTCAGTGTTCCTGTCACTCTGTCATGAATGGAGCATATTTCACATCAAACAAACTAATGATTTTTTACAACAAAAATTGCTGTTAATTTTAGCTAAGATTCCATCTTTACTCCTGACACATTTATATATAATCATCTTTTAATTATTCATGCTAATTGGGCAGGTCTAGATCCCTCAACATCTTTTTCAGTTTCTAAATGATCCTATAGATACCAATTACAACCCAATTATATCTATTTAGAGATCTTGCTTTGTGGTGTCTGGAAATATGGTGCCATAAATGTTTTTCTCTCAGAACTTCACCCTTTGTTTTTCATGGAGAAGTTTTCTCATAATCAATATTTTCCGCTCAAAAAAATTGAATTGCAGAATGAAGCCATTGAATTTTTTTTTGTCCCGGAGTGATACAAAATAATATTTCAGGTTGATTTTAACATGGTGGGCAGGATAGATTATAGCAGGTAAAGACTGGAGGCAGACCAGTTAGAAGGCTTTTATAATCATCTAGGGTAGGCAAAAGGTAATAAGTACCTTTGCTAGTATAGTTGGCACTTGAAACAGAAGAAAGGTTTGAGATATTCTTCAAAGGTAGAATCAGCAGGAGGACTTGGTCACTGCTTAGGTATGTGAAGTAAGGGCATTACAGACGATTCCAAAATTTTGTAAGCGGGTGATTATTATTATTAGAATGTTGTACCACTGAAGGAAATAGTGGTGCCAGGAGATAATTCTTGTCAGTTCCTGATGTGATTCCAGACAGAAAATGAGTCAAATGGAAATATATTTGGAGTCATTTCTCCTACATGCTTCGACTCAGGGAATATGTTCTGAGTATAGGGGGAATAGAAGATTTAAATCTATTCATGGGAAAGGTCTTATGTACTTGAAAGTAGTAGAACATGTTTACTAGTCAGAGTCATTATCTTTATTGCTGAAAGGGCCATGTAAGGCTAATCATATTTCCCCTCTGAGGCTTTTATCACTGGCAATTTTTTTAAATTGTGGAGCTTGTTGCTACCATTCTTTCCTGCAAGTTGAAACAAAAGGAAAAAAAAGGAGGGAGAGAATTTTTTGGTATTAAAAATTGTATGATGCTTTTTTGCTTCTTTTATACAAGTTACTTTCTAATGCCCCCAATATATCCTCCATACATAAACTGCTTTTGTAAGAAAAAAATCATCGAAAACTAAACTTTGAATTTATAGTATATCTCATCTCCACTAAGAGGAATGAAATGTGTTTAATCATCATTCATGTGGAACCCAGAATGATGACTGCATATAATCTAAATTTTGAAGTTCTTTTTTTTAACCACTGTTTTTATATATGTTGTTGTCATTACCTTACATATTTTTCTCCTGGTTTGCTTTCTTAAGTCCATAATGGATCATATATGTCTTCCGATGTCTGTTTGAATTTTTCATAGTTATATTTTATTGTGGCACAAGATTCTCTCATTACTTTCATGTGACAGTTTATTCATCCATCTCTTAATAGATGAATATCCATTGTACTTTTGCCACCTCAAAAATGCTTCTAAAATATCAAGTTTATACGGGGTTTTTCCATCACTGACCCTTTTGAGATGGATATTACCAGTAATAAGACCACTAAGTTATAGAATGTTAGTAGGCCAGTATTTTTGTACAGAAATCTGAATTACTTTCTAGAACAATTAGACCAATTCACATTTCCATGGAGAGTGTCTTTGTGTGTATAAATATTCCTAGAGAACATTTGGCATTGACTATTTCTGTCTTTTTATCATCTCTATCAGTTTGAGGGGTATGAAGTAAAAAGCTTAAGGTTATTTTAATGTATATTTCTCTTGTTAGTGATTCAGATTTTTCCCCCTAATATTGTTGTGATTTTGTGTCTGTTGGCATTTTCCATGAAGACTTGTTTGAACTGGTAGAAGCAAGTGCTGAGGAGTGCTTAGAGCTTGGTCAGACAACGAAGACACCAACTGCATTCAAGGCATCCAAGGCCACCACCAGTCATCTTGACTTTTGTCTTGCCACTGAACTTTGATGACTCTGGAAGAGAGAATGAGATGGATGATTTTGTGTACTTCTACCTTACAAATCCAATTCACATGAAAGTTAAGACATCACCCATCATCCAACTACTTTACTACCTCAACACTGTAATGTCATTGCTCCTCTTTGAGTATGAAGGACAAACAATGATTGTTTGAACTGGTGCAGAGTGAAGTGAGTAGAGCCAGGAGAACCATTCATACCATACCTGTGGGACAAATCCACCCCCTTCACCTCAAATTTCGTATACCAGAGAGCTAAAAATGGTTTTTGCATTTTAAAATATGACAAAACTTTTTTTAAAATGTAAGAAATATTCTTAGCATTCACCCTGTACAAAAATAGGCAGGGGGCATAGTACTATAGTTTGCTGACCCATGATTTACATAACATTGTAATAACATTGTAAAGACAAACAACTTGGAAAGACTTAAGAGGTCTGTTGAATGCAATGAACAATTGTGATTCCAGAGGCCTAATGATGATCACTGCTACCTGCTTGCTGACAAAGAGGTGATACACTCAGGGTACAGAAACAGACATGTGCTTTTGGATATGGTCAACATTATTTTGGAAGATGTATAGAGAATGTTTTGGAGAAGAAAGAGGCTAGAAGCAGATCTTTTGAAGGACCTAGGGAAGTTTAACACAGAAAAGAGAAGATTTGGAGGTGGGGGAAGGACATGTTCTTTGAAAACTCATTTAAATATTTAAAGGAAGAGAAATTAGACTTACTTACCTTGGTCCCAAAGGGCAGACTAATGGGAGAAAGCTGGAGAGAGGCAGATTTCAGTTATATATAAGGAGAAGAAAAAAAGTCTTCCTAATGATGTGGATACAAATGGTGCCCTAAGGGTTAAAAAGAATATTAAAAGTTGTTTTTACAGTACTTTGTGAAGCCTCTCCTGAGGGGATTTGGGGCTCATTCTGTAGCTCTTAAGAGAGACTTCTCCTTAGCTTGTAAGACCAAAAGAATCTTTAACCTGTGTCCCCCTGTCTTTATCCTGTCAACCATCTCCCTCACGCTGTGTCATAAAATTCCTCCTTATCTTGTAAGCAAAATTCTTCCTTATCCTTAATCTTTGACCACCATAAAACCCTAAACCTACATCATCAACCTGAATATCTACAGGCTGTATAGCTTTCTGTCTTTATTAAGCCTGCTTCTCCCAAATATAGGGCCTTTCATTAACTTCGTCCTAACAACGCCTGTGTAGCTTTCACATAATAAAGCTCCCAAAGGTTACAGAGAACATCTAAGTGAATTCTTTCACACTCAAACCACTCTCCCAAGTCTGACCTCAACACTAACAAGGAGGGCTAATCAAATGTGGAATGTAGTGGCCTTGTCCTTACCAAAGATCTTTAAGCAAAAACTGGAAGACCCCATGTTGTAAAGGAGGTTTTGTATAGGACTGTATGGCTTCTAAGATCCATTGTTTCTATCAAGGGAAATATGATTTTCCTAGCTAGTTTCCACTGTCAAGAGATTGAAAGTAGAATTAAGAAAATCTCCAGCAAGATGATATTTTGGACATCTTTCCTTTTAGGTAGAAGGGAGGGCATGTCCCATGAAGAAGGCTCTGGGCATTTTCTTTGGCTATACCCATGTTTGGAATGCTCTCCCTCCTCATCTTTGCCCACTGGCTTCCTTTAAATCCCAATTTAAAATCCCATCTTCTACTGGAAGCCTTTCCTAATTCCTCTTAATTCTAGCACCTCCAGTCTCTTAATTAGTTCCTCTTTATTCTGTATGTGGCTGGTTTGTTCATATTTGCTTATTTATTCTCTCTCTCATTAGATAGTGAATTCCCTGAGGGCAGGGGCTGTCTTATGATTCTGTTCGTATCCCAGCATTTAGCACAGTGCCTGGCAAACAGTAGCCACTTCAGATTTCTCCACTGGAAGTCTGGTCCACAGCTGATGGATGTGTTCACATTTTACATTAAAAAGGTTGCTTCTTGCTTCTAGGAAGCTCATGCATATCTCTTTCTTGTCTAGCGGCCTGCTTTTCAGTTGGTATTCTGGGACAAACTTTATCCTGCTAATAGCTTTTAAAAATGCCCTTACTGGTGACTGTGATGGAGTATGAATTGGTGTTCACAGCCACTGAGAAACAGAATTCATAGAATCAATGAAAACATTAGGATGTTGATGGAAGTGTGTGCATTACCCTGCCTCTTCTAGCATGTTAATGTCAATTTCTAAATGAAGCTGATCTTTGCGAATCTGCCCTGCAGACCTTAGCAGCCGTTCCTACTCTAGTAGCAAATGATCTGAATTAGTCAGTAACACATGAAAACATTATATGGCATTTATTTATGTATATCACTAATCAGTATATATTTTTATATGTTCAAAAAGGAGTTCATTTGTGAATTGCTAGATTGTACTCCTGTTAAGTAAAAACTTTAACAACTCTTGATTGTTATAATGGAAGATATTGATTGAAGGTTTACTTTCAATTCTAGGTCATACCAGAGCAAATTTAGCAAATACGAAGTCCCGTGAGGCCTCTTTGGGGAGGCAGTATGAATAGAAGAAAATGGGGCTGGTGGCTGTGGTGTAACATGGGAGGTTAATTGCAAGACAGCCCTGGATAATGGGACATATCTCCTAATTCAATAGGCAGGCCCTAGACTGCAGGGGCCAGGGGAGAGATAAGAGGGTATCCAAGCTGTGGTATTCTCTAAATCAATTCTTCCTTTTTTTCTTCCTTCTCATACTTTTCCAGAGGCTAGTGCCAATTCAGCTAAGAACTTGTAACTCATGTGACCTATATCATCACTGCACTATGTATTTTCACTTCTTTTCTTTCAGTTTCCCTTCTCTCTCCTCCCCTTCCCTTCTTTTTTCTCTTGTCAGATTTCTTGTATTTTATTTGGCTGCTATTTAACAACGACGAAACCTGTCATGGCAAAAGTAAAATAAAGATTAGTTCTTTCAATGCTTGTTTGGCTGAGGAATAATAGAACACTGATCTTTCTCTTTGACAAGGGGAGTTCATCTCTAACCAGTTTCTGGCATTTTCTGTGAAAATTGCTTAGAAACATAGTAAGATATGTCATTAACATTTGGACGAGATTGTAATTAAGGACTCTGGAGTGCTTGAATATCAATGGATTTTATTTTCTCTGGATAAAACAATTCACTTTAGAGCATCAAAGTTCTGATTCTCTGCTAGGCAGCAAAACAATTTATTGGAGTATTCTGATTAGAGGCAAAGTGGATAACCAGCATAGAGTAAGAAGTGACATAGGGTAGGAGAGAAACATTGCTTTAGAAGTGGAAATTCTGGGCTCACATTCTGTCCACTTAGGAGCTGTGTGACCTTGGGCGGGTCATTTCCCTTCCTCTGGAACTTAGTTCACCCAATTGTAAACTGAAGAGTGTGAAGGGGATGATTAAGGTCTCTTTCATCCATATAATTTTATTCTACTGGTCTTATGATTGGCTGGCAAATGGAAGCGTTCTTCAGTAAAGTTTTGCCACCAAGAGGACTGTAGAAAATCAGTTGGGCCACAAATTGGGATTGGAATGGATCTATAACATTTCTGTTGCTATGTGTGGTAGGACAAACCTGCAATCTCTAGTAGCCTTATATTACAGGAAAGGAACATAATGATAATGATAAAGCTTAGCCACAAGGAAGATAGACTCTTGGACTCTATGAATGTGTCTATGTGACTGGAGTTCTTAGCTCATGGACTAGGCATATATGCTATACTACTCTTGCCATAGAAGCTGCCATATTTCCCCATGTATAAGACACACCCTTTTTCAAACAATTTGGGGTCTAAAAACTGGATGCATCTTATACAGCGGTTGTATATTTTTTTTACTTGCATTTCCCCCTTTTTCGCTCTTGTTGTTTTTGCGCTCATTGTTTCTCATTTGTTACTGGTATATTGGGTTACATTTTGCCATGTTCTGCCCAGAAATGGCTCAGAAAAGATTTTCATAAAGTGCTGAATTCAAGTTAAAAATGATCCAGTTTGCAAAAGTGAATGGAAATCATGCTGCTGAACGTAAGTTTGGTCCTCCTCCAACTGAGAAAACAATCCGAGACTGGCTACAGGAAGAAGAAACTGTACTGAAAATGCCATGGCACAAGAAGGCCATGAGAGGCAAGAGTGAAGAAACCAGCTACAGGAGAAGTTTGTACCTTGGTAAAAAGATCCTGGGATAATATCAAGATTGAGATCGTTGTCAAGTTTTTTAAGAAGTATGGCATTTCAAATGCCATAGGTGGAACTGAGGATGAGGCAATATGTGAAGATAGTGATTCATCATCAAACACAGATGAGGACAAGCTAATGGATGGGATTCTGACAGTGATGAGGAGTTGTATGAACTTTATGATGAATAAAACTTTTGTTCGATAACTTTAAGTAATACATTTTTTTTCAAATTTCGGGCCCCCAAATTAAGGTGCATCTTACACATGGGGAAATATGGTATTATTTTTTGTCAAAAGAATGGGATATTTCAGGCACACATGGTGAATGGCACACAAGGAGACAAATTTTTGGCTCACATTGACTCCTGGGGCCATGGTCTTACATTCCATTTGAATACCATGACTTATGTTTAATTGCATTCAATTGTGGAAAGATAGAGGGAGGCACCCAGCAGGGTGGGTGCAAATAATAAATGAGGGTCCATGAATACTAAACAGAGAACATGGAGACTGAGTGGGAACATAAAACAGGTGGTCAGGAAGAAAAGAAAGCGGTATGGGCTTGGTTTGTATTTTTTAGCCCAGCTTTATACAAAATCTCACACGTGACTGCTTAATATTTATTTCAGAAGTGTTACCAGCTCTGTTATTCACCCAGGAGCATATTCTTCTACTGAAAACATTTTCAAGCTATTTTGACTAGAATAGAAGAGTGGGTAGCAGTGGAAGCTGGTAAGTGGGAGATATGGGAGACTCTCCAAAATTCTGAAATGCTCCATAATTCAATTCAGTTTAATTCAATTCATTCCAAGAATTTTGACAGGCACAAATGTGTGTGTGTGTGTGTGTGTGTGTGTGTGTGTGTAATTCCAGAAATGGGAGAATAACATGAGAAAACCATGAAAGAGGGAGAGAGAAGGCCAAATTCAGGGAATGGGGTGCAGAGTAAATTTGGTTGGACCATGGAATCCATGAAGATGAATATGAGAGATAAAGCTGCAAAAGATTTTTGAGCCAGTCATTACTCCTGCAATGAAAACAGAAATGAAATGCTTGTCTTTATGTTCATTCCATAGGCTGGGGCCTACTCCAGGCAAAATTTTGAGCTATGCATGTATTTGGAATCCTTTCATCTTCTCTTTTTGTGTCCTTCTCCTCCCTTTCAACCTACCTCCTACCTACTCATTCAGTAGCCCAATGCCCTCATTCTGTTTTTTGGTTTAGGGGTCTTTATTCCAGCATGATGCCTGGGCCAGCCTCAGGTTTTGTCTCAGCAGTGTGGCTTATATTTTGAACCTGTCTGTCCCTTCTCTCTATCATTAAAAATTACTTCTTTAGTCTCATTCCCTCAGGCCCCAGTAGGTAATCTGATGAAGTAAAACACTAAAAAGCCTTAATGGCTTGTACCAGCCAGACAAACCACCTTTATGGACAGGATCTAGCTTTTTAAGCTGTGTTCCTTTGTTCAGCCTCAAACAGTATTTCTAGTCTTTGCCTTCTCATATCACTTTGCACATCTCTTTTGTATTTGTTATGCTGTTTTGCATCACAGTTGTGTGTATACATTCTTTCTTTTACAGATTATAAGCACAATGAAGGTAGAGGTTGTGTTTTTATCTTTTTCTCTCCCTAGTACTTAGCATTTATCCTTCTCCTAAGTAGAAACTCAATGAAAAGCAATGTGGCATGACATTCTGTATAGTGTGCTTTGTTTGAAGAAAGATTTGGGTTCAAATCTCTGTTCAGTGTCAGAGCCTAGACAAGCTCCTTGCTGCTGGGCCTCAGTTTTCTCATCTATTAAATGGAGACAATAAGATCTCTAGGACCTACTGCACAGCATTGCTGTTCATTTCAAATTGGATAATGCATGTGAAGTTTTTTAATGAATTTTAAAATGATCCATAAAATTCCTCTACTTGGAATGCTTTCTACCCTATCAATCTACTTCCTCATTTCCTGTCTTCCACCTCCAACTACCCAAATCCCACTCCTCCTTCAACACCCAGCTGAAATATCATTTCTTCTCTAAAGTCTTCCCTAAATCCCTCAGTGAGAAGAGCAGGTTTTGAATTTTGAACTCCCATAACATTTTACTGCTATTTCTTTGTGGAATTTATTTAATATTTTCTTTTACCGTAGTTAAGATTTTTATTGAGAGAGGATTCTGGGAAGATGGCAGAGTAGGTCAGAAAATTCCAAGCACTTCACATGTGCACCGCCCCCCCTCCCCAAGCAAGACAAAATAGCACCTCAGGGTGAAGGCAGAGTGGTAAAAATAAACAAGAGTTGGGGCAGAACAGTGAGTCTCCTGGGACTACTGGAGAAGATCTGAAGAAAAATCCCAGGACCTAGGTTTGGTCTCTGTTAAGTGTAAACACCTCTAGGCTAGTTCCTCTGAAAATGTAAGCTGTGAGCCTTGGGGCTAGATGGGTTGGGGTAGAGCCAACAGAATTTTCAACTCCTGGACAGTGTGGTCCTGGGCAAGAAGGAACCAGCACAGCCAGGTGGGTGTAGGTGAGTAGATGCTCCTGGCCTTGTGCACTTATAGGAGGGCCAAGTTCTTGGTTTAGGTTCTAGGCTAGAGGAGAGAACTGAAGGAGGATCTGAGGCCAGAGGCACCATCCCCCTCCCCCTCTCCCCACCCAAGGACCAGAAGTGATTACAATAATAAGCAGAAATTTTATTTTTAAATTTTAAAAAAAGAGCAGGCAAAGGAGATAGAATCCAACTATAGAAAGTTACTATGGGAATAGAGAAGCCTGGGGTTCATTTTTAGAGGAGGATATTGAAGCAAAAAAAGCTTCTGTTACCCCAGTGACTAACATCAAATGGTCATCTCTCCAAAAAGAATTCATAGAACAGTAAGTATCTTATACAAATGAGGTGTGAGAGGAAGAACTGACATAGAGGAATTGAATAGGGAAGGAGGGCTGGTAGTTCTGGAACCCTATTCTCCTCAGGAATGGGCTAAAGAGGGAACAATATATATAGATGTAGATATAGATTAGATAGATATAGAGATAGATATAGAAGGGTGTAAAAATCTTCTAAATTCGGAAATAAATAAAAGGCTAAGGGGATAGGGAGGAGGAGAGGAAAAAGGAGGGATTTTTAGAGAGAATCCTACTCATATCAGATCTGGGTTAAAGAGAGAAAAATATATATATTTAGAAAGGAATAAAAGTCTTCTAAATTTATAAAGAAATAAGAGGGTGAGGGAATAGGATAAGGGGAAAGGTATAAAATGATGTCTAGATTAATGGGAATGGAATAAAGAAGGAATAACATACACACACATATGGAAGGCTATAATAATCTTCTAAATTCAGATAGAAACAAAAAACAAAAGGGTGAAGGGAAAGGGTGGGGGGGAGAGGATAAGGGAGGAATCTTTGGGGGGTAGGTTAAGTAATAGAAGGGCATGGTAGTGGGTAGAAGTAAGGTAGAGGAATCAGGAGAGATAGAAATAAGAGATACACACAAACATAAAATAAAAATCAGGAATAGAATTTATTAGGAAAAAAGCAGGGGTAGTAAGCATGATCAAAGTTAAAACTAATATAGATTTAATCAAAAGAGAAAAAGAGGGAAACTACAATATATGTCAGCCAAATGAATCAATATGGTTTTAGACTATTTAAAATAACTAGACAGTATAAAGTTGGAGTATTGCTGTGGTATAGGAAATGATGAGTTGGTGAACTTAGAAAAATATGGAAAGACTTGGACTTATGAAGAAAGATGTTTTCCACCCTCAGAGAAACAGAGGACAAACAAGTATAGTATGATCTTATATAGATGCATATGAACGTATATGTCTATATATAAGTATGATTATAGATATCTAAGTATATGTTTGTGTTTATAAGCGTATGTATATATTTGCATGTACATGTATGTGTGTATGTAAATGCACATGCATATATACACACAGAGAGACATGTATGTCTATGTGTGTGTACACATGTATGTATGTATATGTGTATGCATGTCTGTGCTTCATTATAGCCTTCTTGGGGTGGGGCAGGAAAGGGGAAAAAAAGAACAAAGTAAAAAGGGTACAGCAGAGAACAAAAGAAAACTTATAAGGAAGCAAAGAAAAGATGGACAGCTTTGAATACAATGTGTAGTATTTATTATATAGCCTTTTTTGAAATGGAAATTTATTGCTATATATTTTGAATCCTCTTATACGTTCTGCTATGCACATAACAATATTTTTTCTTTTCTTATTTTGTATTTGTTTTAGTATTTAAGTTTCTATTTTCTTATTGTGTATTTAAGTTTAAAATAAATTAATAAAAATAAAATGGATAACTTAGGAAAAAATAATTTTTATTCCACCAACTTACTTAGCCTAAGCCTCTTTATGATGCTTATTCTTTGTATCCTCCCACAGAACTACATTGCCCACAAAGATATCCTTTTTTCCCCTTTCCTTCATTTTCCAGCACCTTTATATGTATTGCCTTCCTCCATTAGAATTTAAGCTTTTCAAAAATAGATACTGTCATGCTTGCTTATTTTTGTATCCCCTGTGCTTAGCATAGTGCTTGACACATAAACGCTTAATAAATGTATGTATATAGTCATGCACATATGTATGTATATATGCTTATTTATCAGTCTTCCTCTGTTTCTATCTTTATCTCTCTATCTGTATCCTTACATTTATCTATCTATCTATCTATCCATCCATCTATCCATCTATCTACCTATCTACCTATCTATCACCTTTATATCACCCTCTTACCCTGAAACGTTTAGAAAAGTTGGATGTTTTGTTTCAGCTATATGTTGACAAAGAGAATTGGTGTATACAGGGGATCTTTACTCTGGAACTTTCCTAAGGAAGATATCATGGAGTTTATCTTGCTATGATATGAAGTTGACCATTAAAGCTATTGAAGGGAGCTAATTAAATGCTCCAAGGATGGGTAAAATTGTTGTAAATGTTCACTGATGTGTTATGCTTAGCATGTAGGACTCCCTTGGGGGAGTGGTGAGGGGAATGGTCATTAAGTCAGTACACGCTATATTAGAACTAAAGTATGGGAAGTCTTTTTTTTGTCATGTCAGGCCTAAGACATCATTGATTGATTCCTATAAATATTCCTATTAACCAAGTGCTATTCATAATGTTCAAAGAAAGTCTACCAGATAACTGAGTAACTTCTCTCCCAAATCAGATGCTACTAACAGGTGAGGATACTTCAATGTATATAAATAAATAGCTGGAAAGCATTAAAATCTACCAATTTGAAATCCCAATCTGCTTCAATTAAAGCCTGTAAATATCTTATTTAAAGCATTTGGCATAAAAGAAGTAAAAGCTACAAGGAATCATAACATTATGAAGCCTCTATGGTAAAACAGATTGCCCTGCACCAGAGACTTTGTAAGTCATTTAAAACCTTTTGGAAACTGTTAATTCTATCATGTTATAGTAACTAAAGTAGTGAACCTGTGATCCTCAAGACCTGGGTTCAGATCTTGCTTTTGATATTTATTATGTCAAATCAATGGCATAAAGAAGAGAGACCCCTTTTCCCTTGTCCACCCTCCCTGTACTCTAGAACCCTGAAAGACATAGTAAGCTAGGATCTGGGATAGTGAGCCAGAGGATAATTGCTACAAATCACACACACACACACACACACACACACACACACAGTAAATACAAAGTAATATCAGAGGAGAAGGCACTAGCAATTGGGGAGGCAGGACTAGGAAAGATCTTATACAGAAAGGGACGTTTGGCACCTTGGATAAGTCTCAGTCTTCCTGAGATACATGTTCCTCATCTATAAAATGAGAGTAATAATGGTCATAGCAACTGGCACACAGGATTATTGTGAATTATTATTTAAATGAGGTAATAAAGATAAAATGCATTGCAAACTTTAAAGTGCTATGTAGATGTTGGGTGGTGTTAATGAGTGGTACTAAAATGACCTGATTGAGGGAGGAGTCACAACTCTATTGATTATTTCCAGTTTCTCCTCTATCTTGTTTGTACATAGTTGTTAACAGGTTCTCTCGGTGGTGGGATTCTGCTGGTTTGCACAGGTTGGGTAGAACCCATACATAATTTTAGGTTGAGTTCTGAGAACCCTTTGTTAGCAGGGGTGGAGCCTCAGCTCGGTTCTTGGAGAACCAGCTGTTAATTCATTTGAATCCCACCACTGGGTTCTCTCCTTAGACTATGAAACTTTTTGAGAGCAGGGATAGACCAGGAAGACTGGGGATTGGTATCCTCCATACTTAGTACAGCGCCTGGCATATAGCAAGTATTTAATAAATACTTGTTCATTTGACTTGACAAACAGAAAGAACAGGGAAGGCTTTATGAAGGAGGCAACATGAACTGGGGCTGTAACATTAAGGCATAATTCATGATCTTGATGAGGACCATGAGCATGCCTGAATGGTTTGGAATCACAGAGTATAATGAATTCTCTAGGTAGAAGGCAGAGGAAGTATAACATTTATTTAGACTCCAAAGGATCAGACCCAAGGACCAATGCCCCCAGTTCGATATCGTGGCAACAACATTCCAAAACCAATAAGACCACCTCATTATAGTAACAAGGAGGTTACAACAAAATATTATAGCAGCAAGCCAGACCATATTTTTGCTTTCCCTCAATGCTAGGGCCCTCCTATAAGAAGATCACTCACAGATCCTAAGTCCCTGCTCAGCACTCTCTTTCCTTTGGCTCCTCTGACTCCAGGTTCCAAAACTCCCTCTTGTGTTCAGCACTCTCCGCTCTGCATCTCTGGAAGCTGGCCCTTGGCTCCTGAATCCTGCTGCTCTCCATTTCTCAGTTTCTTCAGCTTCTCACTTCTAGTCCTCCACTTCTCGGTTTCTGCAGCTTCTGCTGTTTCCAAGCTCTGTTCTCTCTTTATACAGTCCTTAAAGGTCATCTGATTGACTAGAACTGAGGAACATACCATTAGTTCTGGTCTTAGCGATGCCCCTTAGGGCCCTGAGGGCTTCTTGCCTCTCTCAAACTTTCCAACTAGTTTGCTAACCAGCCTGGGGCCTCACTCTAATCAGACCTCCATTTGTTGGCCCTGAGGGAAAGATCTTTTCACTCACTGAGTTTACAAGGGCTTAGAGAAGGGCTATGATGTTATTGGGCAAGAATGGGGTGGGGGGCACCATTCTAAACAAGAGGGAAGGCATAAGCAGACTCATATAGGAGGGGAGAGGACAAACTAAATTTAGTGAATGTTGACTAGTCCAGTCTGGCTTTGAGTTGTCAAAGGAGAATAGTGAGAGAAAAGGATGGAAATTGAATGTTGGAGTCAGTTATGGAGTCAAATCAGAAGTCAAAGTTGCTTTGGGATATATGATTCTTCTAAGAAGATCTTACTAGTTTCAGTTCTTGTCAAAACTGTGAAGTAGGGCTAGTTGGTATTTGTAACCATCCTATGTACCCAATATTCTAAATTATCTTTTATTCTCATATATTCTTAACTTTTATTCTTATACATAGCAATAGGACCCTTAGTTTCTTTCTTCTTTTCAGATTTCTCAGGTAGGATCAGAGGTGAATGGAATTTCCAAGTCCACACCAGGAGTACCCCAAATGGATAAAATTACCTGTCTGGACAAAAGCCAAACACCAGTCAACCTCCATACCTATTGACAGTAACAAAAGAAGTCAAAAGAAAGTAACAGTTAGCCAGATAATAGTCAAAATGTTTAAATTCAATACAATTAATCCACATTGACAATTTTTTTTCTGTCTTCTGAGTTAGGCTTCTGTGGATACTGCCTCATAGTCTTATGCCCAAGCCTCACTAACTGAGGAGGCAAGCCCCATTAAGGCAATTTCCAGAATCTACAACTCAATAATAGGACATTGAGGAAGGACTGCTGACTTCAATGTTTTCAACATGTAGTTTAATTCACCCCCAAATATTCTTCTGGCTTTGAAAATATTAAAAAAAACCCAACCTTTGTTTTGAGAGCCTTTCATGTGCCAGACACTGTGTGTATTGGGATGCAAAGACAAAAAAGAAAAAAAAACCTGTCCTCAAGTTTACATGCTTTTGGGAAGAAATAGAAAATATACAGATAAGTATATGTGGATTATACACGGCAAATTCAAAGACATTTCAGGGATGAGGAACAGTAAGTTTAGGTGGTGTCAGGAAAGGCCTTTCATAGTTGTGATTCATTTAGGTTCTAAATCTCAGATGGATGCTAGTCTTTTTCAGTGCAGACCCTCTATTGCTTTCAGAAAATTTTGTAAGAAGTAACTCCATCTGTGCTGGAAGGTCTCTGGTGGCTCATGGCCTTCTGGGGCTTCACAGTTGGCCATTAGAGGGCTCCAAGTACTAGAAAAAATTTTCTTTATTTTGAGCCCAACATTGGCCCCTTTATAACGTCTACTCATTGCTATTAGATCTGATCTAACCTGAGGATCAAAAGCTTCTTAAAAATTAGAGCTGTCCAAAAGTATAGTGGCCTGCTGCAGGAGAGAGTGGTTTTAACAATCATTCATTCTATCAACAAGCATTTATTTAAAAAATTGCTACTTGTCTACACTGTGCTGATGGCTGATGATACAAAGAAAACTGGAAAAGAGTCCTTGCCCTGGAAAGGTAAGGGGAAAGACAACATGTACATAAGTTGATATACAAATGTGTAAGAAGGACTTTCCCATGTGCAGAGTAAACCTCCATCCTTGGCTGATGTTAAATTCCCCATATGGAGAGAATGAGGAACCTGTTTCATGGAGAGTCGTAATGATGTGTAATAGAAATGTCTTTGAGAAACTTCAGCATGTCTAGACATTCTGTAACTGGTTCCAGTCTTCTGACCACATGGTTAGGAGAAACCTTTTTGATTGATTGAACAGCCAGAACTGAAGATGTCTTCAAAAAGACCTGAGTCAGCCTTGGCTTACTCTCTTTGTCCAGTTTTCTTTGGCTATGTTCCTGGTAGATCTTTTAGCCTCCTTGGCTGATGGCATTTAGTGAGAGACAATGCTATAAGGGAAGAGGCCTTAGGCCCTCTTCAATGAGGCTGCCACAAAGCCCCATGAATGCAAACCTGGGTTCTTTGCATGCCTTAACATTATTTCTTTCATTTAAAGTGAAGGGAGTACAGTATCGTAATGTCCCAGGACCTGGGTTTTGTAGCTAGTTCTATATTTGATGGCTCAAGGATCAAAGAGTGACTTTTTGGACCCATCCCAGTGGTAGTTGAGATAAGCATTCATTTCATAGCAATGTAGCATTTGAACCTATGCTTTAAAACAAACCAAGCTAAGAGTGAGCCCACTTTCTGCAGGTTTTTCTTTTTCTATCCCAATGTGCACAGTGCCAGTGCACATCAGAAATAGAAAATCTGGGTGATGAAAGGCTGATGGTGTCCTGGAACAGTGAATAGGGAAGTTTGATCCTGTGGTCACTGTAAGTCAGCAAATTGTAGCTTCATTTTGTTGATAAAGAGAGTATGGGAGGCAAGTCCCCAAGGTATGGGGAGGAAATATTTATATTTTTGCTCTTGCTATGTCTTTGAAGTAAATGCCTCTTTGTAAAAGCTAATTGATGTTAAGTGGTTAAATGCAACTGGGGTGTTAGTCATTGGCACCTACCAGTAGAGGAATGGAATACAGTTGGTGGGGACCCAAACCAAATACATTAGAGAAGAGAGAGCTCATCTCCCTCTCCTGCCCTCCCCCAATTCTAGAAACCTGATAGGCAGACATGGCAGCTTGGCCCTGAGATACTTGCTACACATGCTATACACAGGGTAGATACAAGGTAACATCAGAGGAACTCCTCTTGCTTCTTATATAGCTCCAAATGACCTTATTTTGCTTGCCTTTCACATTTATTTCCCTCCTTCTCTTTTTAACCTCCTAATAGAAGTTACAACTCATTTTTGTCTCTCAGTATTCTTTTACTTCTTTTTTTTCTCCCTTCCAAAAACCTCATTCATTCTTTCAAGGATCACTTTATTAGATGTTGAAAATAAATAGTGGATCACTTGATTAGTCATGGAAAATAAAAGTGCGTGCGCGCTCGTGCACACACACACACACACACACACAGCCTTGCCCTCTATCTACATAGCTGTCACTTGGTACCAGGGCTGTGCTGGAACCAGCTCTCAGAGGTTGGAGAGAGCCAAGACTATGCTAGTCCTATACTTTAAGCAAGATTCAAGAAATTCAACCTCAATGGTGAAATTTTCAGTATGAGCATTTATATTTTGGAAATGATCAAACACTACCAATCAGGGCTTGATTGATTGTTTTGTGGTGGGGAAGGTGTTAATAATACAGATTTAATTTAGAAGTGTGTCATGCATTTTCCGAAAACTGGTTGCTGAACATTTTCTAGTACACCACTGCTTGATGTTGATTGGCAGGAATACAGAACTAACCCATTTTGTCCAACAAGAGAAACTTCCTTTGTCCTCTGTATTTATTAGAATTGAGGTCTTCAGTTGTCTGTTTTTGTTTTGTTTTTTGGCTATTCTTGTTGCTAACTCCCATAACAAATAACTGTGCTGAACTATTTGCCATACTTCTTTGGCCATGGTAATTGCTCCATAATCAGGGTGGGGAGATGGGATATCCCAAGTTAAGTATCCTCTGCCTTTTCTCACAGATGGATCTTGTTTGTTTGGCTGTTTTTGATCTGCTTTCGATTTTAGCAGATTCTCTCCAAATCTCTAATATAAACACAAGCTGCCCTCAGCAGTTGTCTGTAAGGCCTCAATTAGAAATCCAGCTTTCAGGCATTTCGTACCTCTTTTTTCTTTTTACTTTGCACTTCCCTCATCTACTCCCATTCTGTTACTTCTTAGAAACAGAAAAAATATTAAAAATTAATTACTTAATTATTATGTACCTAATAATTGCAAGGCATGTCAATTAATGAATCAATAAACATTTATTAAGCACTGACTATATGTCAGACATTGTGATAAGTGCTAGGGCAACAAAAAGAAGCAAAAGATAGTCCCTGTCCTCAAGAAGCTTACAATCTAACGAGGGAGACAATGTGCCAACAAATATATACAAAGCAAGCTACATATAGGATAAATAGGAGATAATTAACAGAAGGAAGGTAATAAAAATAAAAGGTGGGAAAGGTTTCCTGTAAAAGATAGGATTTTAGTTGGGAAGTACTCCTTAAGTGAAATAATATATAAAAGCAGCATTTTTGTAGCACTTTAAGCCTAGCAAAGCGCTTTACAGGTGTTATCTCATTTGGTCCTCACAACAACCCTATGAGGAAGAAGCAATTAAAATCTCCAATTTACAGATTAAAAAACTAAGGCTAAGAGAGGTCAAATAACTTAACAACTCAGGGTCACATGACTAATTAGTGGCTGAAGAAAGGTTCAAACTCTGGTCTTCCTGACTTAAGTCCAGCATTCTATCCAATTTACCAACTAGCTGCCATGAATGGCAGCTATATTTGATGTTGTACCTGACGTCAAAGAATTTACTTTTCACAACAGGACATAAGACTTATACAACTATCTATCTGGGAATATCCCACCTAACTTTTAAACTTGGTTTCCAGAAAATAAGTCTTTAGGTGAAATAAGATTTCCATGTGACAGTCCTTTATCAGCAATGTAATGCATTTGGAAACAGAAGAGCTTAGCATTTATCTTTGCAGAGATCTGAAACTTGAACATGTCAAGAAACTGGAAATGTGGGTATCTGGCCTTCTATATCATAATAAGCATTTCCAGGTTTACAGTTATGGAATGGGGATGGGAAGCAGAAATGGCAAGGCAAATCAAGAAGCCAACAGACATTTATTAAATATTCAACATTAAGCCAGGCACTGCGCTAAGAAAAGATTGGGAATAGTTGGCTCATGGATAAAAAGGAATCAAATGACAACTTGGAAGAGGGGCAAGACCTCTCCAGGGATAACATAAACTTCTAGTTTAAGATTTAAAGATGAAATCTTTGAGATGAGAGTTGTTATTAGGGTGACAAAAAGTGAAATGTGTCTTTATTTTTTATTTTTATTTTTTTTAAGAGAAACAAAGTAAATTTATTATACAAACCTTGCAAGACTTGGGCACACCTCCATAAGGGAGGAGGCAAGGTAAAAGAGAACCTTTCTTAATTTATAGTCTTAATGAAGAAGATTCCCACCCACCTCTATCCCTTCTCACCATTGGCTGGGGTGGGTGGGCTTACAGTCTAGGCACAAAAACTACACAGAGGACCGAGATTGATCTGGTTCATCCATGTTTTTCCCTATCAGAACTCAACTGCCAGGGTGGCGGCTGAAAGTCTAGGGGAGAAATGGGATGGGGGAAGGAGAGACCCTTCCTGGAGCAGAGAACATGAAATGTGTCTTTAATTTAAAAAAAAATTCAGTGACAATTTATTAAGAAGTACAAATAATTTTTGACATTTCCAGAGGAATATATTACATTCAGATGGGCAAACTAGGGTTGGCTTCTTGGAAACATCATGACTTCTGATTGATATATGTGTAGGATTTTGATGTGTGGGGATGAGGCTGGGGAGGCTGGGCATGTTCCAGGAATGGTGAGTAGTGCAGATTGACCAAAGTGAGGTAATGAAAAGCTGGAAAAAATTGGCTAGGGCCAAATTGTGCAGGGCCTTAAATGCTAAGCTAAAGGGTGTGCACTAATTTTGGAGGTCAGT
Organism: Trichosurus vulpecula; assembly: GCF_011100635.1. Classification (NCBI taxonomy): domain Eukaryota; kingdom Metazoa; phylum Chordata; class Mammalia; order Diprotodontia; family Phalangeridae; genus Trichosurus; species Trichosurus vulpecula. The sequence continues at coordinate 298,031,847 of NC_050573.1, read as the reverse complement.
GGAAGCCCCAGAAGTTTTTTGAGCAAGGGAACTACACTGGCAATTTATCTCTAATATATTGATGTTTTAGGTGAGAACCCCAGCTATCTATTGACATGAGCTTTAGTGCCAACACATAAAGGGGATCTAGAGAGACATGACAAATATGTCCTCTGAGTTTTAATGAGATGAATCTGACAGCCATGTATAGAACGGATTGTAAAAATAATTTGGCCAGACAATAGAGATGGGGATGTACTGATGTCATGGAGATCAGGTATAGCTACTACAATAGTTCAAGTGAATTGTGTGAGATAACAAATGATTTAACTAGCAATGATGGTAAAGAAATGGAAAGGAAATCATGGACATGTGTGTTGGTAAGCAAAATGGGCTCCTAGCACTTAGTTCAATCAAGTCCCCTTGAAGAGTTTGGCCTTTGTTTCCTTGATTAGATTTTGGTGTCCTTGGTGCTTCCTTGCCTCGGGGGAGGGCCTAGTTTACACATGAGTTTGAGTGACATGTCTGGGACAGCAGAGGCTTTTAGACCACGTGGGTTTAAGTCACCTCTTTGTGACGATTCTAGGTCACATGGGTGAGTCGCATGTGTGACTCACCCCTGACCCTGAAAAAGATATAAAACCAGGGGTTGGCTTTCTCTTCTTTGGAGCTCTTACCCACAGCAGTGGTGGTGCAAGTGACTCTGGGCCAGCCCTCATTATGACCTCCCGGGCTGAACCTAGATGTTGGTAACTATGAATCTGTATTTGATCTGTCTGTCAAAGTTTGTAATTTGTTTAGGGCTCTCACTCACGGTGGTGCTGATGGGGAGACTCCGGGCAGCTGTAGCTAAGAGCCCTCCAGCTTGTAACCCGGATGCTGAGACTTTGTCAAACTCTGGTAACTACGTATTGGGATTTGAGTCAGACAAAGTCTGTCTGTGGATGTCTGTACTTTGTATTTTGTTCTGAAGTTCAGGGTGCTGGTTTTTTCCCCTGAACTAAGTGAAAGATGTCTGTATGCTGAATTAAAGTAAGCTTGTCAACCCATTAACGTTGCTTTCCTTAGTTAAGCTGATCAAAAGAACCTGTGCTTTCCAGCATGTGGGCAGCATTCTTGTTGTTGGTCTTGTGTTGGTCTTTCACCCCCAAAACAACTGCTAGCCGGATTGTTGGAAGAACATGAGAGACGTTTTAGATGTAAAGTTAGCAAAGCTTGGAAACTGAGTAGATATGGGAAAGCAAGATGTTAATAGTTAGTCTACAAATATTCATTAAGTGCCTACTATGTATTAGATACTGTGAGATTACAGTACTCCAAGAACATCAGGCAGTTCAATATGGCAATAAAGCTCTGGAAAGAGATGGGGCATGAAAAATAGCTTTATGAATCAGGCATACGGAGAGAAGAGTTGAAGTCAGGAGTGAAGAAAATCACCAAAGGGATAGAGTACAGGGATGAAGGAGAGTCAAGAACAGAAAAACAAAATGAATGAGAAACAATGAAGAGGAGAAAAAGTGGTCAAATAGAGAGAAAGACAACTGAGGAAGAGAGATATCATGGATTTTAAATTGCAAAGGTCGACTGTGCCAGATTCTAGCAATATGAGGAAGTTAGATGGCATGCATTTATAGCAGATTCAATAAACAAGATTAGCAATCATTAAAATTTGATTAGGGATTAGTTCATGACCCTAAGAGAAATTTTATAAAGGTAATCATCAGAGACAAGAAAAGAAGATGTGGTGATCAGGTTACAATAGTGTGGAACCCATATGCTCCCCTGGTTTCTATGTAGGATCCAGGAAACTAGAGGGAGATCCCTGACATGTTAGGTGGCCCCAATTTGTCTACAGAAAGATATGGATAAGAATCATACAAGATATGGATGGATTGCTATTTGCATCATTAAAGGGAAAACCACATTTATGAGATCAGAGATACATTGAAATAGAAAGGTATTTATTAGACTATTTCAAAACACTTAAGCTAAAAGGTAGCTGGATGGCACAGTGGATAGAGTGCTGGGTTTGGAGTTAGAAAGACTAATCTTTCTGAGTCCAAATCCAGCTTTATGCACTAACTGGTCATGTGATTTTGGGCAAGTCACTTAATCCTGTTTACCTCAGTTTCCTCATCTATAAAATGAGCTGGAGAAGGGAATGGTAAACCACTCCAGCATCTCTGCCAAGAAAACCCCAAATGTGGTCATGAAGAGTCAGATACAACTGAACAACAACTGAGAAAAGCTAAGAGGAACTAAGTTACTAAGGGATACATTTTATTAGGGGAAAGAATAGAAAGCTGTCTGGGAAGGGCAAGTCAGAGTGAGGTTTTTGGGTTTTTTTATGAGCAACACAGAGAGCATTAGTTAAGAATCTTACACTGTGTTAGGTATTGTACTTGTATACAATAAGACATCATCTCTGCCCTTATGGATGTTATTCCAGAGGGTATTTTGAGTGCATCTGATGAAGGTGGTATCAAGAGATGGATGCAGAAAAGAGAGGTGGGAGGAAGCCAAAGAAAGCTATATTCTACACCAAACAATTTCCTACAGTCTATTCTGTCTTGTCCTGATGATCCTATAATTTTTTAGCTTCTGAGTACACAGGAACAGCTTGAGTCCCAGGGAGCCATGTGGAGCTGAATAAGTGTAAAGCACTTGGGCTACATCTGAAGAAAGGTGCTAAGAAGAATTTAAGTATCTTCATTTCCAGACATTCTTTGTATCTTTTGCTCCTACCCTAGAAAAGTGTCAGCAACTTCCTCTGAAATATCAGATCAAAAATGTGAGTACTGGCCCAAGAGCCTGAGGGAACTATGTCATCAACATTATTATTACCTTTCCAATACCACAAAGAATTAATAGCAGAGTCATAAGTCCTCTTATGAGCAGAATTGTGAAAGAAGTTGACAGAGAGCTTGCAAAATGACTCCCGGAGTGAGTGTGTTTGTGAAGGTTGTGGAATGAGGGATTTTATTATTCAAAATGGAAAGAAGAACAGAAGGATATTCCCCACGTAGCCCCCAAAAAGACTAAAATGAGGGACAAGCGGTTTTATGTTAAGAAAAAAAAGACCAGGGGAGACATTTCTAGTCCTCTAAGGAGAGAAATATAATGACTAAACATGGCCAAAAGTATTATAAGATAGAAAAGTGAGCAAGAATTTCCAATGCAGTGAGAAATGAGAGTGGAAGAAATAAACCTAGTCCAAAGAAAGAAAGCCAATTTGGGAACTAATTAACTCCTGTTACCTTTCAATGTTCAGGAACTAGATTAGTCAAGATTGGCATATTTGCAGAGTCTTAAACAGAGAACACCATATTTAGTAGGATTTCAAAGGGCATATTATGAGAAGATGAAATCACTTTAAGTCAAAAGAGGGAAGAAAAGAAAAGTAAAGAAGGAAAGGAAGAGAGCACAAGGGGAAGAAAGGAAAGGGGGAAGAGGAGTCAAATTAAGAAAGGAAGGGAAAGAATCTGCCTCCTGATGGTTTTGAAACTTGGATTTTAGGTCTGCATCTGTCAGAATGCCTAATCAATAAATTCAGTCTATAAAGCAGCAAAATATAGGCCAATTTAAAGAACATTTCTGTTCAAAGGGGTGATCTGGTGGTAGGTCCATGTGAATAGCATGTGACAGTACTTTGGATTTCCTAGGATGGACTAACGTGGAAAATAATTGAACAAAATCTGATAAATGAATAAGAAAAAGAAAGAAGATGTCTGCTGTACAGCTGATAGGAGAACCACAGAATACATGGAACCAGGCAATATTGAGGGATTAATTTCTTAATTGGATCATGAACTACATGGTTAGGAAAAACTTTCCATGACTTAAAAGTCCTTATAGAAAATGCTTACCTGCCAGTTGCTATTCTCTCTAAATACTATTCATACTGGTAAAATAGATTTTTACTAACATAATGAGGAATATTTTCCAGAATAAAGGATTTCAAGGTCTCAGATGCTAAATTAGAGCTAGCTTTACATCTAGACAGAATAGGCAAGTTCCCATGTGTTATGATTTGGGGAACAATTATGTACCCTGATATATTACCCTATGCCTTGCCAGAGGGCTGCAATTTTTCTTTACAGTCTTCTTCAGGTTAAAGAGCCATGTCTGCAGCTGGGGAACTTGAAAGGAAAATAACAGCCTGCTTATTAACACTACTTACCACAATGACACAGATGAGTTTTTCAGATTAGTTAATTGCAATCTTGGAAATCAGAGAATAGTTCTCAGAGAAATTAATATTATGCTGTAATATTGATAACTAATCATTAATTTGTGGTCTATCCTTTTTCCTCATTTCTTTTTTTAAATTTACCATTTATTTTCACATGCAAAAAAGATAAACTTGAAATTGCTCTTTCTATGGGTTTTCTCCTGTTCTGTTGGGGCGTGGCTGCATCTTCACGCAGGGCAAAGACTACATTCATACTGGTTTGTTCTGGGACCCAGTGCAGCAAAACCCCAACTTGGCAGATCTCATTTCGAACTTGATACTCATTTCTAAAATTACCACAGTAAAAAGGAAAACAAAGAATCACTGCAAATGTAGGAGCTATGATACAATGTCCTTTCTGAAATTTCTTCAATTTGCAACAGCAGTACGTGGATGTCTGCTTTAGGCCATTTTATGTGTATGTGTGTGTGTGTATATGTGTGTATGTATATATAATTTATATATTTTTAAAAATCAGCATACTTTTTTAATCCAAAAGGGGGTAACAGTAACAAGCTTAACTTTGTATATTCCTTTTCTTTAAAAGGATACTTTAGAATAGCTTTTGTTAACTCAGTAGTACAAGCTATCTCTGGTCTACAAAATTTTTATTTTAAAGCTATGAGTGAAATATAACCTACAACATTTACATTTCATCTATCCTGGTACACAAACAGTATTTATTGAATTGGAGCCAAAGACCAGGAGTCATTATTAAATTAGTTTTACCATTTGAAAGAGCTTCTTCAATTCAGTTTTGCCGACCTCAAATGCAGTTTTGAATCATGTACTGATCACAGATTTAGAGCTTATGCATCTGTCAAACTGAATCCTTGAGGAGCAGGTCACTGCAGAACTCTGACACGTAGACACTTTATATACAACTTAAGGAACACAGCCAGTAAGACTTAGCTATCCATCCTAAAACTGACATACACATACTAAGCTAGACAAGTCTTAGGATTTTTTTTTCCTTTTCCTTTCAAATAAGGCACAGTTTTAGAAACAGCTGGTGAAAACCAATGTGTAAGTGTTTAAAATGGCAAATGTAGAGAGGTATGTCAATTCTTCATGCTCAATCCAAAATCCATCTCATGAGCTTTGTTTAAAACCTATTTCCTGAAAGGGTCAGTCAGCCTGTGAAGGGTATGGCTGAGTGATGAGATTTGCCCTTACCCTTCAAGGCAAGTGCTTGGTAGTTGGGCCTGACCCACTCAAATGAGACACCTAATTTCTGGTTGAAGTACAAACAAAATCCAGTGTGGGAAAGACTTTGCCTAGTTGTTTGCCTAGTCCTCTTGTTCTTGATCTCCTCCATTACAGCTCAGGGTAACTCAGCTCATGAAGGACAAAACTAGCTACAGAGATCCACATGGCTTTCCCTGGCCTTGAGGCTGCTGAGTCTCATGATACAGCCAAGTTCTTAGCAGGAGGAGCTAACAACTTTTAGCCCAGCTCCTTATTAGATATCCACCAATCAGGGTTGATTTTCACTTGCCAGGGGAATTCCCTTTCTGAAGGTATTTAAGGTATTTCAGGGTCTCTCCTGGTATCTTTGGTTACCAAGAGAAACCACTGGCCACCAATTTATTGACTGCCAGCCAAACTAATTAATACATTGATCATTAATTACCCAGAAACTCTGCCTCTTGGGTTTTTATTCATCTTCAGTTGGTGACCTACAAAGGAACCAGAGATCTATACTCTGATTTTATCAGAAAACTCCCCTATATCTTTTTGGGCCCAAGTGGAAAATTTGTCCACAATGGGGAACTTTCTGTTAAGGACTCTGACTGTGGATCAACTCTCTCCCTATTCATTTAGCTCAGTTCTTCAAAGCAATAGGACATGAAGGTAAGTTTTGATGTGGTATGGAGAGATAGAGCATGCCATATATGACAAAAAGATCTGTGGCTTTTAATGGACTACAAATTCAAAATAAGTCAATGGCTTTGTGTATTTGCTAAAGGAAGTAATGTGCCCTTATGCTTCATTAATATATGTGTCTAGAACAAGGAGCCGATAATGCTACAGATGTAGTTTAATCAGATCAGAGTAAAATGGAACTGTTCATTGTTCAGCTTTGGGCACTGTATCTGTTCTTATGAAGAACGTTGACAAACTCTAGGTCAGCCAGTGGAAAAAGACCAGAATTTTGAGGAAATGAAATCACATGGGGATTTACTGAAAAACCTTTGAATGGTTGACCTGGAGAAGAGAAGACATGGGTGAAAAAGCATTGTCTTCAAATATTTGAAAGAGAATAATGAGGGATTAATAGACTTGCTCCAAACAGAGGCATTGCCTTGACCTAACCAGGAGTTAGCTAGTACAAGTGGGTCAACATTTTAGGAAGACCAGCTTTGGTTAAATATGAAGAAGAATTTCTAATGACTAAAGACATCTAGAAATGGAATGGGCTTCTTCATTGGTTCACAATTCCCCAGTTATGGGAGGTATTAAAGTAGAGCTGGAGTAATGGATCACTTGTCAAAAATATAATTTAAGAGCCTGGAAGAGAGAAAGAAGCTTAGATATAGCTATTCCTGAAGCAGTCCCGATAAGGCCTAGATATCTACCAATTGTAAGGGCATCCAAAATTGGCCTGAAAGTACGTGAATGTTGTTTACTAAAATATTTTGTTAATTCAATAATAGGAATGTACAGAGGATTATCCAAGACACTAAGACTCCATTTCCATGTAATACCACATCTTAAATAACTTTGAGGCAGCCAGTGGTGCAATGGATAGAGAGCTGGGTCTAGAGTAAGGAAAACGTGAGTCAAAATCCAGCCTCAGGCACTTAACCTGTTTGCCCCATTTTCCTCAACTGTAAAATAGGGATGAAAATAGCACTTGACTTGCAGGATTGTTACCTTGAAAAAAATAGGATAATAACTGTAAAGCACTTAGCACATGACTGGCAGAGGAGGTGCTATATGAATGCTTACCCTCCCATTTGCCTATCCCTTATTGTCTAATACATTACTTTGCATATTTAATAAATTTTTCTCCAATGGATGGATAAATATCTACTTCAGATAAATCCCCTAAATATGTACCAGTTATCAATTTATCAAAAAGCAGTTACTTAGTTATTGAGGTTTAATTGCTCATTGGGCTGTGGTCTGCATAGGCGAAGAGCCAAAAAAAAAAAAGCATAGGACTAAGCAAAGCTCAGAGCAGGGCAGTGATATACTGGAACCAAGGCATGCTGGCTAGGAGAGCTGGTTGTTAAATTTCCGGTGTATTTAGACCTTGAAAATCAGCAAATGCTACAAATCAGAGCTTGATTAATTGCTTTGTTGATTGTCTAGACTTCAGAAAGTGATGAAAATGTTAATAATACAGATTAAACTTTAAAGTGTGTTGGCAGTACTTTTTTATAGAGATGGTTGTTAAACATTTACTAGCTCACTCTTGGAGCAGGCCTTTACATTATTCCTTTGGGATAAGACTTCTCCAAGGAGGCATATAGGTAACTCCTCTCTACCTTCTCTGTACTGTTTCTCTTTTTCTTTCTTCCTACGTTTAATAGCTTACTTTACAGTAAGGCATCACTCTATTAGCTCTTATATTAAAAATGGCTCATATTTATATAGTACTTTATAATTACATATCATACTTTCATATACCTCTATTCTTGTTTGACCTTAACAATCATATGAGGTAGGTAGTACAAATAATATTGTCTTCAGTTTCACAGATGAGGAAATTGAGCTTCAGAGATGTTAAGTGACTTATCCATGGTCACAAGTTTTGGCAGTGTTGAAGGTGGGTCTCTATGTCAGTAATCAAGGTGGGACTTTCTTTTACTGTTTTGTCTTTTAGCACTTATTTAATCAAGTGCCCTTGAAGAGTCTGGCCTTTGTTTCTTTGATTGGATCAGGAGTCTTTGATGACTTGCTTGCCTCAAGGGAAAGCCTAGTTTACATGGGTTTGAGTCACATGTTTCTGATGTCAGAAGCTTTGCTTGCCTCAAAGGAAAGCCTTGTTTACATGGGTTTGAGTCTCATGTTTGTGACGCTTTTAGGTCACATGGGTTTCGGTCGTACATTGTGATGCCCTTTGACCCTGAACAAGATATATAAACCCGGACGTTGACAGTTTTCCTTTGGGGCTCTCACTCACTGGAAGAGTGGCGCCTGACTCTGGGCAAGCCATTGTAACTGCCCCCTGGCTTTGCTAACCCAGATATTGGTTTGTATTTGGTCCATTTATAATTTGTTTGTATTTGCTCTGAAGTTCAGGTTGCTGGCTTTTCCTCCTGAACTAAGTGAATGATATTTGTATGTTGGATTAAAGTGAGATTGTTAACCCCTTAAAGTTACTTTCCTTAGTAAAGCAGATCAAAGAACCTGAGTTAGTGGACTTCTGTGTACTGGTTGTTGTTGGTTTTACACAGCTACAGTAGCTACTAGCCAAATTATTACTACAGTCTCAAACCCAGGTCTTCTGACTCAATGTTCCGCATGCCTTCCATTCATTATTATAGGAAAACTTCGAGATCTGCTCATTTGACAATTAAGTAGGGGGCTTTTTGTATTGTTTTGTTTTATTTTTCCCTTGGGTGGGGTTGGGGTGTCAACATTTCTAGCTACGCCATTGAAGGGTGGTCAGTCTAGTTTTCCTTTGAACTCAGCAGTTGCCATGCCATAGGCTCAATACCAGACACATCACAGTGTTCTTTTCTTTAACGGAGAAAGGAATCCTGCTGTGATCAGGTCAGAGGCATCATTACTCCTTTGTTTCAGGTGTTATGATTGAAGTTGCTGATGGTAAGTTACTTGCCTCAGGTCACAAAGTGACTTAATGACTAAAGCAGATATAAAGCATTCAATCTCCATGCCGCCCCTTGCTCTTGACCTTAGACCACATTTCCTCTGCCTCCACCGAAGCCTACCTGACATTTGGAAAGGCTCTATATTCATGACAGATCATGACTCTGGTTATATTTAGGGGCAGAACTTTGCTCTGATTAGCTCTGAATATTAGGTGGAAGATCAGGATAGGGCTAATGAGAACAAAGACATGTGCTTAATAAGAACATTAACATATACTGTCTCACCTTTGTCACTTTCCCCCTCACCCTCTTTGATTTTTCTTATTTGGAAATCCCTAAGTCTGGGGATCTGAGCCTATTAAGGCAGGTGCCTTCATTTTTTTAGCCTTGGTTTCCTCAGAGGAAATGGAAATGTCTTATACATGTGGAGAACTCTATTATAAATTTTGTGGCCCAAACAATTTCTGCAGGGGTAATGATTTCTCAAAACCATTTGTACAGCTAATCTAGAGTTTAAAATGAATGTGATAGCTATAGATGTGAAATATGCCTTCTACCTAGTGAGCTTTATTGGAGGTGGGAACATTGTTAATTGAAAACTTTTCCTGCCAGCCAGCATAAAACACATGAAAGGATGTATGGGTTAGTAGTATCCACTGTGGCAAAATTGGGAGGCAGGCAAAGTTTATATTTGGTCCCTCCCTCCTCCCTCTGCCTTTAAAAATTCTTCTTACCACTAGCTAATGTATGTGCAATTCTTTGTGACTGCAAGGAACTACAGAAATTGGATCTATGCTTATTATTGTCATTAGCTCGTTGTGGAAGGGTCAATGCTCCCTGTGCCTCTGGTAAATCCCAGGAAATGAGGAGCAGTCAACAATATGTGCTAAGCACACCTTTGTATAGGACATGTGACATTTTATGAGGGTGCAGGAAAGGAGAGGGTTGTATGTGAAAGAAAAGGCAAAGTTCCTACTTTTAGGATCTTAAATTTTATTTTGCAAATTGATAATAGTGGATGCATTTATAAGGCTTTTATGGTTTGCAAAGCATTTTACATAGGACACCTTTTTCAAATCTCACAATATCCTTATAAAGAGGATGCTACAGGGATTCTCACTGCCAATTTACAGTGGAACTCAGAGAGGACAAGAATTAGCCATAGAGAGCAAGCAAGTGCCCGCTGTGGGATTTGATCTCAGCCTTTCCCAGTTCTAAGTCTGGTACTTTCTCCAGGCTAGGCTACCTTTCAAATGAATAAAACATAAGGATTCTTGGAAAGAAACTACAGCAGTAAGTGCAGTCATTTTGGATCTGTGGTTTCATTGGTGGAGGGAGCTTCCAGAGAGGAACAGCTTCTAGCAAAGTAAATAGGCATTTGCTCTACAATTTATAATCACAGGGAGTTGCCTGAGATACTGAAAGAAGTACTTAGACCAGAGTCAGTCCCACAGACAGTATATGTCAGAGTCCCCATTGGAATCTCAGGTTGGCTCTCTAATCATTGAGCCATGATGCCTTTTAGTCATTTAATACAACATAAACTCTGTGCTAAGTGTTGAGGTGAAACATGACAAGGGCATGATTCATCAGGGATCACAAGAGGGGTTTGAAAAGACTAGAAATTTAGAATCATATGGCATTTTGCTTTCTATCACTGGATGTGTTTTGTGTATCAATTTTCTACTGTCACCATCACTGACTCATCCTACCCAAGACTCCCCTTCCTTCACTAAATATGTCAAGCTGTATACAGAGGTACCTAGGTGATGAAATGAATATAGCCATGGGCCTGGAATAAGAAAGACCTGAGTGCACATCTGGTCTCAGATACTTACCAGTTATGTGACCCTGACAAGTCACCTAAACTGTTTGCTTCATTCAGTTTCTTCAACTTTAACATGGGGAATAATAATTGCACCTGCCTGGTAGAGCCATTGTGAGGATCAAATGAGGTATTTCTAATTTGCTTAGCACAATGCCTGGCATGTAGCAGGAACCATAGAAATGTTTATTCCCTTTCCGCCTTCCCTACTCTGAAATTCCATGGCCTCTGAAGAAGGGACCCCCTGAGTGGAAATGATACAGAAATACAGTAGAGCTCTATTTATCGTGTTTGCATCAGGGGAGTATGGATAACATCATCTTCATAGGTTTTTGATGTTTTGGTATGATAGAGGCAGCGCAATTCACAGCAGATCCAGGAGACGCAACTTGACCATCAGTATAAGTGAATCATGGGCTGCTTTGTAACTTTGTAACCGGGCTTTATTGTGGTCAATGGGAAAGAGTCCTTTTTGTAGCTTCTGTGTTTCCAAAAGGACCTACATTGTTTCTTAGAAAGGAATTGCAAGAAAAAAATTTCCCAGACATCTTTGGGGTATACATGCTCCTATGACCTTGGTTTCTTGGGGAATATGAGGAGGGACTAGGATCTCAAGCTTAGTTTAGGTTTTTATGTAGCATTAGTCTCACCAAGTTCAATTCCAAAGACTCAGGACTTCTAACTGGCGATTAGGAAATCGTTTGTAACTTTGGAGAGAGCTGTTTAAGTTGTACAGTGAGTGAGAAAGCAAGGTTGCAAGGAATTGGGAAATAAAGGAGAGGAAGTGGTGTCTATATATATATATATATATATATATATATGTATATATATATATATATATATGTATATGTATATATATATATATATATATATATATATACATATATATATATATATATATATATATATATATATATATATAGAGAGAGAGAGAGAGAGAGAGAGAGAGAGAGAGAGAGAGAGAGAGAGACAACTATTTATAGAAGCTCAGCCAAGAATGTGAGAAGAAATAAAGGATGATTGTTTGAAAGGAAGGTAGTACCATGAAATAGGGGTTTTTTGTTTATCTGTTTTTACTTTTTATTTTTTAACTAAGGGGTGAGGCCTGAGAAGTACTTTTGTAGGCCTCAGGGAAGGATTCAGTCTTTGGGGAGTAATTGAAGTTTAAGAGGGGATAATTTCCAAAGAAATTTGTTGAAGCAGAGAGCAAATAAACTGAAGGATACAGTGTATGTGTGGTGGTAATTGTAATGTGGAATGAGGTAACCTCATCAAAGAGTAGAATAAAGGAAGAGAGAATGGAAGATGATGTTTTGAGATATGAAATAGGGTAGAAGACAGAATCTCTATTTCCTCAGTGTAGGGAGGTTGATTTTCAACCAACTCCCCATCCCCTAGCTCAGAAAGCCTAGAACATAATCACCGGGTATTAATGAAACATTGAATTAATTGGAAAGATGGGTCTATGCACTGATACTTTTATGATATGTGAATACCATTCTCGGAGTGAATCAAAAGGGAGTAATTCCAATACCTAAGACTGAAATGAGGATACCTCTAGGTGACCTTTAAAAGTTAGTTTGTGATTTTGAGGCAGGTATAGAGGAGACCCTTGGCCTTATACCAGAGGTAAACAATGGAGGAGGAGAATGTCAGTTGCTATGTGACCAGCACAAGACTCATTAACCAACAGTGACCTGAGATGCATACTCTAGACTGGAACAGATATAAAAAGGCAGTCACTTTATGCAGGAAGAAGATTATAAGAACAAGGTCTTTGTTAATGAAAATGACATCTGGCAGAGAGAGACAGAGAGAGAGAGAGAGAGAGAGAGAGAGAGAGAGAGAGAGAGAGAGAGAGAGAGAGAGAGAGAGAGAGAGAGAGAGAGAGAGATTGAGCACACTTTGGCATTTGAGAATCAAGCTGCAGAGAGAATACAGACCTGAGAGCCTAGCTGAATGACCTTCACAGCAGAAAGAGCTTCATGAGAACTGGACTTTGGGAAGACTAGAAAGTAAAGGACTTCCAGCTTCTGTAGTATCTTAGCAATAAGCAGCCTTGACCATATGTGTCCACTACATGTGTGCCTCACTGTCATTATGTTCCAAATTTGGAGCCTCATCTTGGGTGCTTTCTCAGTTTCCCTATACTCAGAATCGATGGAAAGGACTTGTAAAGTTCAGATGAAGAACAGTTTATGGGAATTTTCTGCAAATGGATATGAATAGAATATTAGTTCTTTCCCTTGACTCTCAAGGATTGTATTATGGTTATTGCTATTGTAACTCAAACTCTGGTCTATAAAAGTCTCTCTCTCAGGCCCCATAACCTACTTGTTGGCAACAAGTGCTTTTTTATGAGACTATAAAAATCATTTCAGGATGTTTTGCTCTAGAATTTCCAGGAAAAAAGTTGCTCAGTATTCAGTGGTTCATTCTTTAAACCATTACTCAAGGAAAGTTTTCTATAGGAACTAGAAATGCTTCAGTGATTTTCTGTTTGACTCTGGTTCTGTGTTAGCACTAGACAATGATATGATATGATAATGAATGATAGACAGGGCTATTATCTTCCTAACCCATTTATTATCTAGAATCAGTCTGGTACAATGTATAAAAGCGCAAGAGAAAAGAAAGGAAAATAATTTTAAAAGTACCTCTAGAAAATAAAATTATTACAACCACAAGATATTTACACTAAAAAACCCCTTTTCAAGATGTTAAAATCTGATGAAAATATTTTGATAATCTATAGGGACATAGTGGGAGAAACAGAAAGGTATACTGGATGCTAAAGAAAAGGTGATAGGACAATTCATTTTTACTCTAGAATTGCTTCAATGACAATGATGTAAGTAGAATTATTTTAGGAGAAGAAAGCGATAACTGCATATATTAGCCAAGTACATAATTTTTTTAATTGCAAATTTTCCTGAGATACAACCTTTCAATTGAATAATAGTGAAGAAATGTGAGAGCAAGGTAGTGGGATATATACACTGATATAGAAATGTGTAATATATAATATTTACACACATACATATGCATATATATGAGATACATAAATATGTATATGTGAAAATTAATATATATATGAAAATTCTGAATAAAATAAAATGGATTTGATTTACTCTTCAGTGCACGCATACACACACACACACACACACACACACACACACACACATATTTAAGAAATCAAGTCTGCCAAAATTCTTTACGGTCTGCAGTTTGCTTTTACCTCTCAGACTAGAAAGGTGATGTGCCTACATGCAAGAAAATGATTTTCATATTGTACATAGCAATCCTTTTGGGGGTAATGGGAAACTTCAGAGAAAGTTTTTGTCAGTCTGATGGTACATCGATACCATGTAGGAATTACCTATAACATATTCTTTATGGGTTGCCATACAAAAATCTCCTTCTGTACTCTGCTTTTACCTTCTTTGAGGAAATTGTTGTGTAGGAATAGGAGAAAAAAAATTCAGCTAAACAAGGAGTAGATGAAATTGTGAAGATGATTTCAAGGACATTTGGAATTGTGAAAAAAAAACTAAACATCAGATTTTTGGAGGAGAAATTCAGGAGGATATGGGGAGCATGGGGCTGTACCTGGAGTCAGAAAGGCCTGAGTTCAAATCTGCACTTGGATACTTCCTAGCTTTGTGATCCTGGACAACTTACTTTACATCTGTCTGTCCCTGTTTCCTCATTTGTAAAATAAAAATGATAGCATCCACTTCCCAGGGTTGTTGTGAGAAAATAATGATAAAATATTTGTAATGTGCTTTGCAAACCTTAAAATGCAATGTAAATGCTAGTTATTATTATTGTGGTTGTTACATAAATTTCCTTGTCTTATCTACAATAATTTGTCATTCATAATTCTTCAGTAGTTGTTTACTTGATAGTAATAAGAGACCTTGGTTATCTGAACATCTGTGGTGCCTTCTATTTCTATTACTGTAAGTGACTTATCAGTGCTTTTCTTACATTAATAAAAAATACATCCTTAAAAAGGTAAGTGATTATATCATTTGCGACTAATTCTTACCAATAAGGAGGATCTTGTGACTGGAGGGGAAATGATGGAAACTTTGGTGGTATATAACCATCATTCTCTTTTTAAATAACTTCAATTTTTAAATGATATGTACAGAAGAGCTTTTGTTTAAGGGCAAGCAATGGAGGAGGAATACAAAAATATACTGTAGAGCTTTAAAAATAGTGTTGAGAATATTCAAATTGAGAATGATCTGAGACTAAGAAAGTTAGCAGTCCCTTGATCTTACTATCACTTACCACTTCCATGTTCATGAGTTTCAAAAATTTTTTTAAATCATAATCTTTTGTCATTCCATACTTCCACCTATTTATGGCCATTAACCCTATTCTTCACCCATTTGGAGAACTTCAGTGTCTTTGATCCTCAGTTCTTTTCCAGTCCATTACTTCTGCTCTATCTGCCCTCTTCTCTCATCCCTATTTTGACTCCTTGGTGAGTGAATTCAACACTACACCATCCTCTACATTCACATCCCTTTTGATCCTCAAAACAGCCCTGTGAAGTACATACTATTATTGAACCCATTTTACATTTGAGGAAACTGAGTCAGATGTTAAATGATTTGCCTAGGTTCACACAACTAGAACGTGTCTGAGGGCAGATTTGAATCTAGCTCTTCCTGATTCCAGAAGCAGAACTCTATCTACTAAACCAAGTAGCTGCTCAAACTGATGGGATTAATCTAGGGGCAGCTAATATACTGGGTAGCCTTTTTCCTGAAAAAGTTATATACTCATGGGCAATATCTTGGTCTTGTAAGTGTTAATTCTGAAAGGCAGCTATCACCTAGAATTAGTGGGAATTGGAGTTGGAACCATAAATGAGATGCCCTGGCCTTGGTGAAGGAAAATGAGGCACAATAGAAAAGAGGAATCAAGACCTATAAAAGCACTCACATGGAAATTGGTTAAAAAAGGGAAATCAACTCTAATATTTTAGAAGCTTCATTCCATGAGGAACTCAGAGAAATTAAAAAGGAATAAATAATGGTGTGCTTTATGAATTAGAGAATAAAACTTCAAAATAGATTGGGAAAAAAGAGAATTGATAAAGAGTACAAAGCAAAAGAAAATCTTAGAAAAAAGGTACAGTAAAAATAAAACTAAGAAACTTAAGTCAGAAAGAAAGAGATTTTGAACTAACCACTTAACTGAGAGGCATGTTGATTAAATGTACTTAAAAAGACCAAAAATAAATCAATAATTAATTAAGATCCTCAAATTACAGAAAAAGGTGGGCAAATGGGAAAACAGAAGGATGGAGAGATCCTGTAGGAACAGTGGCATCAAAGTGGTTTGAAGAAAACTACTTTCAGGGACAAATTAATGCCTTAAAAGATGAAGGGAATAAGAATATTGTTTTTTTTTAAGTAATGAAACAAAAGGAGGAATACACATGCCTATTTCTCACAAGTTTAAATGTGAATATACTAAAAAAATCTTATTTAAAAGGGTGGCAGATTAGATAAGAACGTAAAGCAATCTGTTGTATGTAAGAAACACATCTACAAAGGAAATATATACAGAAATTAAAAATAAGATGCTGGAATAAGATTTACTGTGCATGAAGTGAATAGAAAAGTAGGCATTCTAAACAGGCTATCAGACAAAGCAAAAATAAAAATTCATAATTTCAAGAGATAAACAAGATTATGCTATGCTTAAAGGATCCATGGGTAATGAACCAGTATCAATACTAAGACATATTTGTACCACCAAATGGACCAGTATCTAACTTCATAAAGGAAAAATTAAGTGAATTTTATATATAATGCATATTTATACATGAATATATATTATATCACATATTACAGTATGTTATATATGCACACACATACAGAGTTTGGTTTACTTTTCCTCTTTCTATCTTTTTATCTATCTATCTATATGTCTGTCTATCTATGTGTGTGTATAGCTAAGAGAAAGTAACTATTCTGATTATATATGCATATATGCTACACTTATATACTAATAAGCTATTCTGATCTCATGTAAAAATATATATAATCAGAATAAAATATTTTTTGTTCTTTTCTCAGAGCTAGACAAATCCAATAGAAAAATGAATTAAAAAAATAAAAATATGGAATTGAACGAACTCTTAGAAGACTTAGAGCTGGAAATCTTATAATATCTTCTGAAGGGAGACATTAAAGATTATATATATTTTTCAGAATCACACGGAGGTCTCCAAAAACATGCTATGAATTAGGAACAGGGAAATTATAAATGAATGTTAAAAAGTAGAAATAGTAGACGTATCCTTTACAAATAATAGTGATAAAAATATAAATGACCACAAATAGTATGGACAAGACATAGATCTAAATAAAATTTAATAGTAACATCATAAAAATGACTGGAGTAAGGACCAAATTGTATAAATAATTAATAAGTCAGTAAAAGATAATTAAAATGATATGACAATATAAAATTTCTGGGATGTAATTAAAGCAGTCAATATAGGGAAAACTATACCCCTAAATGCCTATTTTAACAAAATAGAAAAAGAGGTCATTAAAGAATTAAATGTTTATTTAAAAGGAGAACATCAACAACTAACCCCAAATAAGGCACAAATAAGGAAATCTTGAAAATGAGAGAGGAAATAGATAAATTCAAAATAAAAAGAATATAGAATTGCTAAAACTAAAAGCTAATTCTTTTGAAAGATGAACAAAAATGACAAGCTTTTAGTCATTGTGATGAAAAAGGACAGGTAAAAAAACCAAATTAACAAAACAAAAAATATGAAAAGGTAAAAACACAACTGATAAGAAATTGTAAAGAAAACTATCTGAATTTACAGTTAACTATCTGAATCTGCCAGCAGAAGTGAAGATTCAAAAGTATTAGAGGATTATCTAAAATATGTAATATAGTAGTAGAAGAATTAATGGACTTCTTAATCCAATTTAAATTAATTATAACAAAAATAGTATAGAAATTTGTGAAAAATGACTATCATCAAGTTAAATTTATACAAAGATATAAAAATAGTTCACCATCACAAAAACAATTAATGTAATCAAATTAAAAACAAAATACCCCAAATGATATTTTGTCAGTAGGAGCAGAAAAAAAAAATTTTTGCAAAGTAGAACATTCTTGTTATAATGCCTTATAAAGCATAGACATAGAAGGAACTTTTAAAAATATGAGTTAATAATAATAATAGCTAACATTTATATAGCATCTTAAGGTTCGCAAAGCATTTTACATATTTTATCTCATTTGATCCTCACAACAATCTTATGTGAGATGCTAGTCATCCCCATTTACTGATGAGGAAACTGAGAATCAGAATCAGCATGTTACTTGCCCAGGGTCCCATATTTATAAGTACCTGAGGTAAGTTTTGAACATATGTGTTCTTAATTCCAAGACATGCATGCTATTCGCTAAACTATAGTCTTTTTTATTTTTAATTTTATTTATTTAATTTATTTAATATATTTAGTTTTCAGCATTGATTTTCACAAGACTTTGAATTATGAATTTTCTCCGCATTTCTATCCTCCTGCTCACTCCAAGATGGCATATATTCTGGTTGCCCTGTTCCCCAGTCAGCCTTCGCTTCTGTCACCCCACTCCCCTCCCATCTCCTTTTCCCTTCCTCTCTTGTAGGGCAAGATAAATTTCTATGGCCCATTGCCTCTGTATCTTATTTCCTAGTTGCACGCAAAAACTTTTTTTTGTTTTTGAACGTCTGTTTTTAAAACTTTGAGTTTCAAATTCTCTCCCCTCTTCCCTCCCCACCCACCCTCCCTAATAAGGCAAGCAATTCAACATAGGCCACATGTGTATCATTATGTAAAACCCTTCCACAATACTCATGTTGTGAAAAGACTAACTATATTTTGCTCCTCACTAACCTATTCCCCTTTATTGAATTTTCTCCCTTGACCCTGTCCCTTTTCAAAAGTGTTTGTTTTTGATTACCTCCTCCCCCAATCTGCCCTCCCTTCTGTTATCCCCCCTTTCTATCTTCTTCCTCCTACTTTCCTGTGGGGTAAGATACCCAATTGAGTGTGTATGTTATTCCCTCCTTAGGTCAAATCCAATGACTGCAAGATTCACTCATTCCCCGTCACCTGCCCCCTCTTCCCTTCCTGCAGAACTGCTTTTTCTTGCCACTTTTGTGAGAGATAATTTACCCCATTCTATCTCTCCCTCACTGCCTCTCTCAATATATTCCTCTCTCATCCCTTAATTTCATTTTATTTTTTTAGTTATAATCCCTTCATATTCAACTCACACTGTGCCCTCTGTCTATATCTATCTATATCTATATATCTATATATACATATATAGATATATAGATATAGATAGATATAGATATAGATAGATATAGATAGATAGATATATACAGATAGATATACATACACATACACACATATATCTATACATATATATACATATACATATGTATATTCCCTTCAGCTACCCTAATACTGAGGTTTCATGAATCATGCACATCATCTTTCCATGTAGGAATGTAAACAAAACAGTTCCACTTTAGTAAGTCCCTTGTGATTTCTCTTTCTTGTTTACCTGTTCATGCTTCTCTTGATTCTTGTATTTGAAAGTCAAATTTTCTATTCAACTCTGGACTTTTCACTGAGAAAGCTTGAAAATCCTCTATTTTATTGAAAATCCATATTTTGCCTTGGAGCATGATACTCAGTTTTGCTGGGTGGGTGATTCTTGGTTTTAATCCCAGCTCCATTGACCTCCAGAATATCGTATTCCAAGCCCTTTGATCCCTTAATGCGGAAGCTGCTAGATCTTGTGTTATTCTGATTGTGTTTCCACTATACACAAATTGTTTGTTTCTGGCTGCTTGCAGTATGTTCTGCTTGATCTGGGAGCTCTGGAATTAGGCGACAATATTCCTAGGAGTTTGCATTTTGCGATCTTTTTGAGGAGGTGATCTGTGGATTCCTTCAATTTCTATTTTACCCACTGGCTCTAGAATATCAGGGAAATTCTCTTTGATAATTTCTTGAAAGATGCTATCTAGGCTCTTTTTTTGATCATGACTTTCAGGTAGTCTAATAATTTTTAAACTATCTCTCCTGGATCTATTTTCCAGGTCAGTGGTTTTTCCAAGGAGATATTTCACATTGTCTTCCATTTTTTCATTCCTTTGGTTCTGTTTTATAATATCCTGATTTCTCATAAAGTCACTAGCTTCCACTTGCTCCAATCTAATTTTTAAAGTAGTATTTTCTTCAGTGATCTTTTGGACCTCCTTTTCCATTTGGCTAATTCTGCCTTTCAAGGCATTCTTCTCCTCATTGGCTTTTTGGAGCTCTTTTGCCACTTGAGTCAGTCTATTTTTAAGGTGTTGTTCTCTTCGGTATTTTTTTGGGTCTCCTTTAGCAAGTCATTGACTTGTTTTTCACAGTTTTCTCTTATCATTCTCATTTCTCTTCCCAATTGTTCCTCTACTTCTCTAACTTGCTTTTCCAAATCCTTTCTGAGCTCTTGCATGGCGGGAGACCAGTTCATGTTTTTCTTGGAGGCTTTTGGTGTAGGCTCTTTGACTTTGTTGACTTCTTCTGTCTGTATGTTTTGGTCTTCTTTGTCACCAAAGAAAGATTACAAAGTCTGAGACTGAATCTGAGTCCATTTTTGCTGCTTGGCCATGTTCACAGCCAACTACTTGACCCTTGAGTTTTTTGTTGGGGTGTATAACTACTTGTAGAATAAAGAGTACTTTGTTCCAAGCTTGAGGGGATGTGCTGTTGTTTTCAGAGCTATTTTTATATAGCCAGCTCTGCCACACCAGCACTCCTCTTCCCCCAAGAACCACCAACCTGTACCTGACTCAGATTTTAAGCAGGTTCTGCACTCCTGCTCTGATCTGCCACTTATTTCCTCCCATCAGGTGGGCCTGGGACTGGAAGCAACTGCAGCTGTAGTCCTGTAGCTGTAGCACCCCCACTGCCTCTGGGGCGGTGGCCAAACTGCGAACTCCTTTCACTCTGTCCCGGAAGCTTTTCCCACTAACCTTCTCTGTTGTCTTTGGTGTTTGTGGGTTGAGAAGTCCGGTAACTGCCCCAGCTCACTGAGTCAGGGCTCTAGGACCTGTTCTGCCTGGCTCCTGATCTGGTTGGTCCTGCCACCACCCACACTGGTCTCTGCTTCCCTCTGCTCCCAGCTCCATGCTCAATAGACCTCACCCAGCAACCATCCAGGCTGTCCTGGGCTGGAGCCCTGCTTCCCTCTCCTATTTTGCGGGTTCTGCAGTACTAGAATTTGTTCAGAGCCATTTTTATAGGTTTTTGGAGGGACCTGGCAGGGAGCTCATGCAAGTCCCTGCTTTCCAGCTACCATCTTGGGTCTGCCCCCAGCTATAGTCTTTCAATATCATGAAAAAAAAGACACACCAACATTTTATTGAAAACCTCAAATAAGTGCAAACACTAGAATCTTTCCCCAATAAGTATTGGTATAAAGCAAGAATAGCCTTTCTCTGCTGTAATGTGATATAATTCTAGAAATTTTAGGAATAGCATCAAGAGAAAAATAATTAAACACATGATAGGCAAAGAGGAGACCAAAGTATCTACATTTGATGATTACATGATGCATTATTTAGAAAATCCTGATTAAGGTGACAGTGGTGGGAAACTGTACCCTTTTCCTCTCCACTCAGTGAACTCTTTCAGTTCTGTGTCCTTGTATTTATAGTTGGACTGGATTCAGGGTTCTTTACACCCAAGCTTGATTTCTCTGGGAAAATTACTTCAAGATTAGGTTTTGACTCATGTTTTAGGGCCTCTCCAAAAGGGCAGAGGGCAATAAAAGAACTCAATGTATAATATATATCATGTATGGGACAGTTATTTATTCCTATACGCAAAAGAGATGCTTAAAATTAAAATCACAAATTGCGCATTACCGATTATTTAAAACTAGTGACAATAACAAGTATTACTGTTTTCTCCCAGAATTTTGGGACTTAAAAACCATCAAAACAAAAAGCTTTTGGCGGGACTCCTGAATAGATATTTTTATTATACTTCATCTCCACAGTGCCCAAACAATTCACTCCAGCTCCATATCTTCTATGATGTAAGGCTTCTGTTCATCTTCTTTTCAGTGGTTGTGTTCACAGATTTGGAAACATTGTCACCAGTCAGTGAGCTCCATCTAAGGGACCTAAAATGTACAATCTCTCAAACACAAGTTTGCCCCAAGGTTTGATGTGTTATTGGATTGCTGTTGGGTATCAGGCAAAGAAACACAAAGCATGAGGTAGCCAGAAGCTCTGGCTTGAGGTTCCCTAGTAGGGCCTTTCTGCTCAAGTTGATACACAAGAAGAGTCACCATGCTACTATGTGGGAGAAAAAGTAGTAGCCTCCTCTCCTTGTGACTCAAGAGATAAGTTCAAATAGTACTTACCTGATCTGTGAAAGAGAAGAGACTCGTTCCATTTTAAGTGTCCACTGAGTCAGTAGCTCTTTCAGATTAGTGGCCAATAACGGATTGTTTTGTTATCTCAAAGCTCCAAAGTCCTTCAGCTAAGCCCACTTGGATGGGCCAGAAGCAAGAAGGTTGACTGTGGACATGCTCACTGGAGATTTATACCAATTCAACAAATGCACACATGACTTCAAACAATACAAATGGAAATTTCAACAAGAAATATTTGAAACTGAATGAAATATAATTATAATGTCCAAGTTTTGCCACAAAGAGGAAGCATAGGTTTCTCACTACCTTCTTTGTAGATGTGGGGAGCTGTAGGAGTAGAACACAGCCAATAATGTCAGACTTTACCTGTGTGGTATTTAATTTTGGTGAATTGTTTTTTTTTCTTCTTTGCTATAAGTGGTTGTACTCTACAAGCAGGAGAAGAAGTGGACATACTAGAGATATAAAAAGAAAAAATCAATAAAATTATTTTAAACAACAAATAAAGAAGCAATATATATTCTAAGCCACCACTCTATTGAAATAGCTCTCTCAAAGGTTACCCATGACTTCTTTATTGCTAAACCCAATGATCTTTTCTCAGTTTTCATAATTTGTTAGGCACTTACCTGCTTAGCAATTTTGCTGACATAATTCTCAGTTGATACTGAATTGCACTTTGGGATATGGGAATCATAATTCACCCCTTGGGTATATAATTTCACTGAGGACAAAAGTTGGGCTCCAATGTCATAGGATTGATAGAATTAAGGAGTTGATAGCATTAAGAAGTAGTTTTTCTGTTTTTAACAGGGCAAAAACTCCTTTACTGAAATCTGATCTGACACTTAAAAATAGTATTGGTAGATATTATACATTAGCCCTTAGAGCTTGGAAAATAGAAGATACCATGTTTCTTTTTATATTCAATTGGGAAGTAGTTTAAGATTAGGATGAATAAAAAGGAATGACTAGGAATGCATGACCCAACTAGATTAGAAGTAGTGATTAAAGTTTAGAGATGATATTCTGAGGGCTCTGATACTTCCCCTGTCTCTTCTTCCTGTTGGACAGAAGAGAATAGCATTTCTCTTTTCTCATCTGTTTCCTTACATTGGATGGGAAAAGAAACACTCCTTGGCTTTACCACTCATCTCTTGAGGCTTTGTGAAAGGGTCTGCTAAATCTCCAACAATTATCAGTTGATAAACCATTTCCAGACTGCTTTCAGAAATATTTATGTTCTCAAATCTTCAGAATAACTTTTAAGGACTATATTCTCAATTTATAAAATTCATTTTAAATTGTTTTATCTGTTCATTGTTAAGCTAGAAGGTTCCTCAATAGTCCACATGCTTGGCACTTCTATACTATATTCCATTCACCTCTAATCTCAAATTGAGTTTTATCTCCAGCGGTGAAGGTCATGACTCATCCGTATCTCCCCTTCCTATATTACTTTTGTCCATGCATCACTATAAATCTCCTAAATTTTACTCTGTACTGAGACTTGTCCTCTAAATCTTTTAACATTACATAGATACCAAAGTATTGATGCACTGCTACTCTGTTGCCTGGGGCAGCTGAAAAATAGGTTGTCCATTAAATATCCTTTAATCTCACTTCATGGCCAACCTACCTCTTTTCATAGGTAATACATTTTTTCTGACATCCATTGTACCATTTCTCTTGTATAATTACTCTTTGTTAATATGTTGTAGCTACTCACATTTGCCATGTACTTCTCCATTCTTGGTATATCTTACTATCAATTCTGTAACTGTAACCCACCACAACATCCCACCTTTACCCTGGAATAATACCATCTAAATCAAAGTCTAAGGTTCTATCCTTGGGCGAATTAATTCCAAATTACTTTCAAGAATGGTTATGTAGTAATCTATATTTTTTTAAGCATCAATTTATCTTGTTTGTCTGCAAGTCATTCCACAACATTCAACTCAAGCACCATTTTATTCATTATTTCCTGATCCCCCAGATCATGTTGTCTCTCCCATAAAAACAGCTTTTATTTATTTTGTTTATATTTCATGTTTACATGTGTACATGTTGTTTGCCCCATAGAATGTAAGTTTTTTTAAGGGAATATATGGTTTTTATTTTTATATCCACAACATCTGGCAGTGTCTGTACATCAATGACAAACATTCATTAAGAAGTTACTGTGTATTGGGGAGACAAAGAAAGGCAAAAACATTATCCCTTCCCTCAAGGAACTCATATTCTAATGGGAGAAACAATATAAAAACAACATACATAATACATACAAGTATATAGGTTGTGAATAGTCCGTTAATAAATGCTTGTTGATTGACAGTTTATAGCGGATTGTTATTATATTGGATTATTTAGGAATTAGGCAGTTAATGACTGATAATATCTATAAATATCTATTTTTTAAAAATCAATTCATTATTTTCAGCATGAAAAATTTATTTAGGTGAGATCTGAGTAGCCTCAGTTGACTACCATATATTCTTATTTTATTCTTTTATATAATTCGACATTCATTTTGACCTTTCCTCTAACAGGTTGGACTACACAAACAACATATTTAGAAATTACTCCCACGTTGGTAACCAATTATTTGCTATCCAGTAAAATCTTGTCAACTTGATTTTTTGTGATATTATTTGGTATATGTAATTTTAACAACTCTCAATTTTCTTACTGAAATGTTCATTTTATATAGAAATGAATTCTCAACATGATTTTTTCTGCTTTTCTTTCTTAGTCTTGAATTGTGTTTTTTATCTCATTCTCTTGAATTGAGGTCCCTGTTAAAATGTGATTTAACTTAAAGGGTCTTATTTTGTTATTCACAGAGTTTCTCTACCTCCTGATCTGTTCTTAAGCTATAATTATCTTCATGGTCATCTTTTTGCAAATACTTATCATGGGCACTGAAATTCCGACCGAGTGTCCCATGAGAGAGTGTTTCCTGTTGATTTTGGACCCATGATAAAACCAAATCTTCAAGCCTAGATGGAACTATTTTTTTTTCAGATTAAACTAGAAAGACACTGAGTTCTCTCCTAAGTCTGAAATTTCTTGATTTTGTGAACTATTTTCTTTTCATCTTCAAGTTAATCCCATGAGCCATCATTCTATTTAGTGACAGATTCTTTTTTTCTTCTGTTTTCATTTATAATAAGATTGTCAAGTTTAATAAGATTCCCTTCCTCCAGTAGTATGCCCACTCACATGTCACCAGATAAGGATCTCACAGCTGGAATATGAGAGTTGATTCTGATAGATGGTCTAATAACTGTGATTTCTGCTTCTTTTCCCAATACTTTGCTTCCAACTCTGCAGGGGCATAGGACTGAAGGTTGCTTTCTATTTTTGTTTCATGGGTAGCCATGGACAAAAAAAATCTTCACTGTGTGACAAGCCTATTGGTGATGAGTCTTGCCACACTTAGCTAGGCTTGTTCACAGAAAAGAGATGGAACTTGTTGCCAGAATGGATAGACCTAAAGTGCAGGTCTAACCATGTTCTGTTACCTTCCTCTTGCTTCTAGAATAAAATACAAACTTCTCTGATTGGAATTTAAAGCTTTTTTTACAATCTGTAGCCTACTTTCTAGAATTATTGTATGTTGTTGTTAGTCCATAAACAATAATTTCCCTCTATATTCCAGGCACTGTGCTAAGCACTGGTAAACCAAAGTCTAAAGACTATCCCGCTCTCAGGGAGCTCACAGGCTAATGGGAGAGACAACATACAAACAACTATGTACAAAACAAACTACATATGGGATAAATTAGACATAATCAACAGAGGAAAGGCACTAGGATTATTTGAATCAGGAAGAGATTCCTGTAGAAGGTAGGATTTTAATTGTGATTAGAAGAAAGTCAGGGAAGTCTTTGAAGGAAGGGGGCAGAGATATACCTCACATTCTTTACATTCTTGTTAATATAGACTACTTGTTGGACCCTATATGTGGCATTTAATTTCCCATCCACATGCTTTTGCACAAGCTGTCCCCCATGGTTGGAATCCATTATTTCCTCGGCATGTTCTTACCAAATTCCTAACTCTTTTCAAGATTCAACTACAATGTTATCTTCTACAGCATATTTTTTTTTCCTGATCCCTCCTAGTTGTTTTTCCTTCCCCTGAATATTACATTTATTTTTCTCTGTTCCCAATGTACATTGTACACCCATCAGAGATATTTTTCTAGGCACATGTTTGATTGTTGTTCAGTCATTTTCAGTGATGTCTAATGCTTTTTTTACCCCATTTGGGGGTTTTCTTGGCAAAGATACTAGAATGATTTGCCATTTCCTTCTCTAGCTTATTTTACAGATGAGGAAACTGAGGCAAGCAGGTTTACGTGACTTGCCCAAGGTCACACAGTCTGAGGCCAGATCTGAGCTCAGTAAGATGAGTCTTCCTCATTCCAATCCCATCACTCTATCCACTGTGCTACCTAGTTGCCCCACATGCTTGTTAGATCTCATCAAATATCTTTGTCTCTTGGGACAACCATCATGTAAAACTGTAATTATGCCAATAATGTATCTAAAACGTCCAGGTATACTGATGTAGAAAATACGTTGTTAGGCACCCATCACAATAGTTCAAAGACATAAAGGACTTTATATACAGTGAAAGTCTTATAGTAGCATTTTCTTCCTTTCATTGTATTACATATCTTTGTAAATCTCTTTATTTATTTGAAAATTTATTTTGTTTCACCCACAATAGAGTTAAAATAGCACCTTAGGGTGAACAAAGTGTGGGTGGAGACAAAGAAAAATAGGGGCACAACCGGGGTCTTCCTCAGACAGTTTGAGAAGATGTGAAGAAAAACCACAGGACCAGGTTTGGTCCCTGCAAGGAATGAACACCTCCAGGCTAGCATCCGTTTCAACAACAAGTGGCATGCTGCTTAAATAACTAGTGGCAAGCCCCAGGGGTAGTTGGCTTGAGAGGCTGCTTTGGCTCCAGCCACTGGGACTTTTCACTCTGGGATAGGGAGGGGAGTAGTGCATTTGAGCCCAGGAAGATTGCGGGAACCTCTGCTGATGAGGAACACCAGACCCAGCTGTGCTCTGAAGAACGTTGGGGGCAAAAAGGAACCAGCATATGCTGGGTGAGTGCATAAGCAGTGGGGCAGAAAGGCCCTCGCTGTGGGCACTTACAGGAGGTTGGAGGTTTGGCTTTGGTTCCAGGCTAGAGGGGAGAACTGAAGATCTGGGGCAAGAGGTACCATTTCCCATACCCCTGGGCTAGAGGCATTATAAAAATCAAGTCATTACCACACACACACACACACACACACACACACACACACACACAGAGAGAGAGAGAGAGAGAGAGAGAGAGAGAGAGAGAGAGAGAGAGAGAATCCAACCATAGAGATCTACTATGGGAATACAGATGACTGGGGTTCATCTTCAGAGGAGGGTATTGAAGTAAAGAAACCCCCAAAGAGCAATGTCAAATGGTCACTTGCCCAGAAAGAATTTATAGAAGATTTTTAAAAAGACTTTAAAAATCAAATGACAGAGATGGAGGAAAAACTAAAAACTAAAAACGATCCAAGAAAAACAAGAAAGTTATGAAAGGAAGGTCAAACAATTAGAAGAGGAGATCCAGAATCTCAAGGAGGAAAATGCCACCTTCATTGGGCAACATGAAGCCGGTAAAATTAGAAGAGATCAAGAAATAATTAAAGAAAATATGAATAATGAAAAAATAGAAGAGAAAGTGAAACATCTTATAAGAAAAACAACAGATTTGGAGAACAGATCAAGAAGAGAAAATGTAAAAATAATCAGAGTAACTGAAAGCTATGATTAATAAAAGAATATTGATACAATAATACAAGAAATAAAGAAAATTGTCCTGAAGCATTAGAATAAGGCAGGGAAGTAGAAATTGAGAAAATCAATCAAACACCACTTAAAAGAGATCCTATGATGAAAACTCGTAGGAATATCATAGTCAAATTCCAAAATCCCCAGCTCAAGGATAAAATATTAATAGCATCAAGATTAAAACAATTCAAATATGATGGTGCCACAATTAGAATTACACAAGACCTAGCAGCAGAAACATTAAAGAACTGTAGGTCTTGGAACACAATATATTGAAGAGCAAAAACCTGGGGCTTAGGCCAAAAATATCACACCCTTCAAATTTCAGTATTGTTTTGAATGAAAAAAATGGACATTTGACAAACCCTCAGACTTTCAAGACTTTGTTAAAAAGAATCCCCAACTTAATAAAAGATTTGACGTACAAGAACTAAGAGAAACACAAGGGACATACCAAAGACTGACTATAAAGGATTCATAAGAACAGACTGCTTACATTTAATACAACATAAAATGTAAAATGTATATCTAACATTCTTATTAATAATTGTTGAGCTCATAAGAAAAAGGGGTATAAACCTGACTATGATACGAATTTAAAAACTAAAACTATTTGAAACAGCTAAAAACAGTAACTATTTTATACAAAAGAGGTGCAAGGAGAAAGGATACAGAGGATTTAGATGGGGGAGGAGGGCTAATAGTTCTGGTAACCTACTTGCATTGGGAATGGGTTTAAGGGAACAATACATATATATTTAGAAGAGTATAAAAGTCTTCTAAATTTAGAAGAAATTAGATGGTAGGGGTATAGTGACGGGGGAGAGGACAAGGGAGGGATTTTTAGAGCAGAGAATGAAGAAATAGGTAAAGGAAGTTCAGATCAATGGGAATGGGAGAATAGGGAAGGGATCCTTGGAGGGGGGAGGACAAATAATAGGAGGGCAGGATGGTTGGTGGAGGAGTTGGGTAGGCAAGTAATAGGAAGGTGATGTAGTGAGTAGAAGTAAAGTAGAGGAGGCAGGAGGTATAGGAAACAAAAGATATGTACAAATATAAAAAAAAAACAAAGAGCAGGAGTAGAGTATGTTTGGGAAAGTATATGTCTATATATGTATGTATATATGTATAAGTGTGTGTATATATATATATCTGTATGTGTATGTATATATCAAGAAACATATCTAAATTATATTGTAGCCTTCTGGGTGGGGAGTGGTGAGGGAAAAAAAGAACAAAGTTAAAAAGTGCACAGCAGAGAACAAAAGAAAACACAAGGAAGCAAAAATGGACAATTTTCAACACAAGGCATATTACTTATCATACAGGCTTTCTTGAAATGAAAATTTGTTGTTACATATTTTGAATCCTCTCCTATGTTCTGCTATGCACATAACATGCTTTTTTCTTTCTTACTTTATATTTAAGTTGCAATATTTAAGTTTATGATATATTTTTGTCTCTTTTTTTTTCTATTTTGTATTTCTGTTCTGGTAAAATAAAAGAACTGTTAAAAAAAAGAAAGTGGCCAAAAGAGTCAGTGATTCCAGGTGCCATCCTGCCAGCCTGAAGGAGCCGACCTAGGGAACTCAAAGAGGTAAGCCCCACTCAGTAAATCCTGATGAAGCTGCTCCTACTGTGTGGGGTGGTAGGGGAGGGTCATGCCATGTGGAACACACTTGCCTCTGCGTGAAGAGAGCTCCCTGAGGGAGTATAGTAAATGCAGAAGACCCCCACCTGGATTACAAAAAATAAACTTTATTTTATTTTTAATTTATGGAATAAAACTAGCATTTCTCTTTTTTTGGAGGGGGGAAGGCAAGGCAATTGGGGTTAAGTGACTTACCTAAGGTCACACAGCTAGTAAGTGTCAAGTGTCTGAGGCCGCATTTGAACTCAGGTCCTCTTGATTCCACAGCCAGTGCCCTATTTACTACACCACCTAGCTGCCCCAAAACTAGCATTTCTATAACTTAGTATAATAAGAAAGGTGATTGCACATAAAATTATAAATCTGTTATGTGCAACTTGCTATTCCTTTTAAATACATAATAAAGTTATGCTGTGCATTTCGTTTTTTCTTTTTTTTCTTCTCTCCCCTCCCCTCTGCCCTAAAGATGGCTACCATTAGAAACCCACACACACATACACATATCCACAAGTAAGATTATTCTACACATACTTCTATTTATTGGTTCTTTCTCTGGATACAGATAGTATTCTCTTCATATGTCCTTTATTTTTAACTGTGTATTTATCATAGTCAAAACGCTTCATTGCTCAAAGTTGTTCTTAAAACAATATTGCTGTTATCATATACAGTGGCATTTTTCACAATAGCAAAGAATTGAAAACTAAATCAGTTTCCATTGCTTAGAGAATGGCTAAATACATTATAATATATGGTGTATGTAATGGTTATTAGGGCAATGTAAGAAATGATAAATGTGAAGAATACAGAGATACGTTGGAGGATTTAGATGAAAGGAAGCTGAGTAAAAAAGAGAAATGTTCTAGAAATATTCCCAATGAAAATGGTGATGTGAGAAGAGCATTAACAATCGTAACTTGCACTTCTGTGTAATTATGAAATGAAACAATATGCCTCCCTTCCTTCTTTGTGGAGGTGATGGACAAGAGGTGTCGAACACCAGCAAAACTAACCAAGGCATCCACCAAATCCTACTTTTAATATTCTTTGCAATAAGGGATAATTTCTTGGCTTCCATGCCATTGATCTCTCCTGTTTCTCTTACTTGTTTGACTTCCCCTCATTTATACCCCTTGATGTTTCTCCATCGTCTTGATTTATAAGTCTAGGTATTTCCTAAGGTTCTGTCCTAGGCCCTTTTGCTTTTTCTTTCGCCCTCTCTCAATGATCTTTTCTACTTTCATGGGTCCAAATATCATACATATACAGATGACTTTCAAATCTATATACTCAGTCCTCACTACCTCTGAATTCACCTTAGTGGTACCAACTGGCACCTGGATGTCTTTCTGACTTCTCATGTTCAACATTGCCAAAATGGAACTTAGTATCATTTACCCAAATTTGTCCTGCCTTATGATTTCCTAATTTTGGATCCTCCCCTTCTAACAAGCCTAAAACCTTGGTCAATTTTAACTTCCTTCACAATCATTTCTAATATCCAAACCATTGCCAAATCCTATTGATGCTACCTCTACATCTCACTCACATGTACCTTTATCTCCCCACATATTGTCAACTACCCAAATTCAAGCCTTTATCATCTCTTGCCTAAATTATTTTAATGGCATCTTAAGTGCTTTCCAAGCCTCCTCTCATCCTTACTTATGCCGTCTTTTTCACATCTGTCAAAATAATCTTCCTCAGAGACAGATCTGAAGATGGATCTGCTTTAACCACCACCACACACCCCACCTTCACATTAACAATAGCAATAGCTCTATAGTTGTTTCCTGTTGTCTGTAGTGTAAAATATAAACTCCTGAGCTTAGCCTTCATAGTTCTCCACAATCTAGTTCTAAGCCTACCTTTCTAGCTTTATTTCACATTACATACTTCTCTTCTTATACTCCGTATTTATATACTCTCTATTCCATCTAGAATACTACTAAATTGTTCTCTGAATTTGTTTGGTTAACTTTGAGCTCTACATTTGTGCAGAGGTTATACAAATTCCCCATATTGGGAATGCATCTTCGGAACATTTAAGAATTTAATAATCCTTATTTTCTTTAATTACTCACCTTATTTATCGCCTCCTTTCAATCCTCCCTTTCTCCATTCCTCTTCTTTCCTCTCTTCCTCTTTCCTCTCTTTTTTATTCTTACTTCCTTTCTTTATCTTCCTCCCTACCTCCTTCCAATCCATTTTTTTCTTTCTGCCCACTGACTTTCCTTCCTCTCCTCCCATCCCTTTTTTGTACTTTTATTGCTTCCAAGTACTAGGCATATACATTTTTCAATGTATTACTACAGAACTGGTATATTTGCATAGTTTACCTGGTGCAGAGTTAAACCTTGCTTACATAATATACAAGTTAAAACAAAGTGTCTGCCCTGTCAGATTTTAAAGTATATATGCCTTTTATTTTATTGCTATGAAAAACAGGGGGAAAATGATCCTAGCAGTTGAAAACAAAGAATGAGCTTATAAACAAAAAAAAAGATGTTTCAGGGACTAGGATGTGTCCTCTCAAAATATTCTTAAATAATTAGACTGAAACAATTGGCAGTTTACTAACTTGAGTCACCCTAAGGAAAAACTAGTAATGTAATGGTAAATATTCTTTCACTAGCAATTTCCTTTCTTTATGGCTTCCAAGGGCAATGCTTATGTAAAAGCAAAGGCAAAAGAGTCATCCAAAGCTTCTTGCTTTATCTTGTGTAAAGACGACCACAAATCAGCATCAACAGGTATACAGAAGCTATTTGTCTTTGTTTAATGACTATATCAAAATCTCCTGGAATTTGTCAATGATGTGTCGATATATTGGAGAAGTTGCAATTTCAAGCAGTGAGTAGAGCACCTGATTGGGAAGCCAGCAAATATTGTTCATTTTCCATTTTATTGGCTACTTTTGTGGCATTTCAGAAAGCATATATTTTTCCACCAGAATCTTTTGACACGTTTGTAGGATGTGCTGCAAAATTATTTCTCAACAATTTTCTCTTTTGTACTTCGATACTAAGAAAGATGATAACTAGCATCTTTCTGTGTGTGGTTGGTGTGGTTGGCAAAAAGGGTACTCTGTTCAATTTGCTGTTCAGGGGTGTAGATACCATTGGAAAATGTGAGCCTGGGGAGGATATCATCAAGGTGAGGTTGGACTAGAGAGGAATTAACCTGGGGTGAGACTACCAGGGGAAGGTAGCTTTCATCTGGTTACTTTATATTGTAACCACTTATTTTTACCAACTGGTTGCTAAGCACAACCATTTTTCTGCTGCCAAAGGACTATAAGACCTTTCCTCACTATTCTAAATTTCTGTGCCCTGGGATAAAACCTGGTTGCCTAGGCTCAGTTACAGCTCTGTACTTGGGCAAACTCGCCTGGGATTAGCTTTAAGGACAGTTAAATCATTTCTAGGTAATCTGAGAAAACACAAATAGTTCAATAAAAGGTCAAACAGTTCCCAACTTACTCTCTGAGGATGACTAGAATTACAAAGCAGCATCATGTTACTTCTATGGTATTTCTAAAAATAATAGGCTTTATCACTTATACATGCTCATCAGAGGGGTAGATTTTATCAAGGTTGTCCAGTTGTAGCTTTCAGGCCTGTCCTTGATGAATCTCTGGCCACCCCTCTTAATTTTCTAAATGCTTTCTATCCTCCTTTCTCTGTCACCCATTTTATATTTATATACATTAGATAGTACTTAACAGATAAGTGTATAAATTATTTGCCTTCAGTTGTGGGAGGATAAATTCATTGTGTTGAAAGAAATTCCAGGTAACATTTTCAATTTAGCTTCCTAAAATGCTTAGTGACATGTTAAATGAAGTTCTGTAGACAAGCGATTGTCTATTGGCTATTAGGCTGGGTTTTAAAATCCAATTACATATTCATCTATGCTTAGTTATTGAACCACAGAAACACCTAAATAACCAATTTGTAGTTATCCAATGTAAAGCATGGTTATCCTATTAACATGTAATTTGAAACATAGAACAAAGTACACACACAACAACAATCCTAGTACCAAAGATAAAGCAGAATTAGATATTTGCTTGAGTTGCTAATGGAACCTAAAGTCATTAACCTAATTCAAGCAGTTTATTCTAGACTAACTGCTGTTGTTCTCTGAAAAAGATGCATTAACTTAGCAAATTAAGTTCTGTTTTAGAATCTACCTGATGCTCCCCACAAGAGACAAGATCTGCTAAAGCAGAGATTCTTAATTTTTTTTTGTGTCAGGGACAGTCTACTAAAGTCAGAAATTTGTCACTCTGGTGAAGCTAATGAATCCCTTCTTGCAATAATGTTAGTTCAGAGCTGAAAAAAATGCTAAATTTAAGGTAGATTATAGTGATTTTATTTTTCCCATCAGAGTTCACAGACCCCTTGAAATACATTAAGAACCCCAGATGGACTGGTCTTACAATCAGGGAGTCAATCAGCTCAGCTTTAGAGCTGATGCTGATTACAACTTTCCTAGTTGCAAATGGGGTGTGTGTGTGTGTGTGTCCACACATAAATCAACCATACTTCAGTCTTCTAACAGTGATCTGCCACAACTTGCTCTTTATCACTAAAACCAAGATCAGAGACTCTGCCTTTATATCCTCTACTCCCCGTGCTCTTCCAAAACAATAATAATCAACTCCATTTTGGAGCTAGCCCTGGGCATAGGTATCTTTGCTATTGATCACTGGGTGAGTAAATCAACAAAACATCAACTTATATATAATAAGTCAGGCTCTAATCTAAAAGCTAACTCCATCAAGCCTGTAGCCCCTGGCCAAGACTGTGACCTAACCATCAGCACCATAATTTCTGTTAATAAATTTCCCTTCATTTCCCATTTCCATCTTATAAGATCACTGCTGCCCTGGAACTTATACTTCAGAAGAGTCCTGCACTTCTGGCATTTCTCCCACTGATTAAGGGAAGCACCCAAGCTTGCTATCTCTTCATTAGCCACTAGACTGTACTCCTCAGGACTTCATCATAATCCTCTTTTCAGCTTCTTTTTATGTATTGTATCCTCCATTAGAACATAAGCTCCTAGAGGGCAGACTACCATATTTTTTCTGGTTGTCATTCTATTACAGCTGCTTACCATCATGCCTGGCACTTGGCAAATGCTTAATAAATCTCTGTTGATTGACTGACTAACTACATGGAACTCTATCATTACCTGTCATTGCACAGGCTATTTCCCCTGCCTAGGATGTTCTTCTTCCTCACTTCCACTTCATATAAAATCATTTTAACATTTACTATATTAGGGTCTGAAAGAAAATATAATTTCTTTACTCCAATCACTAGTGAGATACAAAATATAAGTCCTACCTCTGACACAGCATATCTTCAGGACCATGGACAAATCATTTAACCTCAGTGCTTCAGAAAGGAAAATGAACATTTATTAAGTGTCTGTTATATATTCAAACCTTTGAAAAGTACTGTACAAATAATGTCACACATGATCATTACCACAACCTTGGGTGGTAAGTGGTATTATTTCCATTTCATAGTTGAGGAAACTGAAGAAATAGTTTTTTTCATCTTAAAGTAATTGCCCAGGGTCACAAAGCTACTAAGTATCTGCAGCCAGATTTGAACTCAGGTCTTCCTGGCTCCAGGCCCAATATTCTTTCCATTGTACCACCTGGTTACCTCAACTTCAGGTAACTCTCAGGTGTATAACTTGGAGACAAGATAAGGATTTAAGTTGCTGGAAGAGTTTTCCATAACGGTAGTGCCCCAAATGAAAATACTTCTGTATTCCCCATATCTCAAAAAAATTGCTAGGGAAGTAATATCTGAGCTATAAGAGCTGTGCCATTTTGGATTATTATCTGCAAGGTACCTAGCACAAAGCCATGCATATAAGGTGTTTAATCAGTTCCATCAAAGAGCTGGTCTAGTTACAGTAGAGTGCATATTGATTCAACAGTTTAGAGTACTAAATATTTGTGGTTTTGTCAATGTATAGAAAATCTTCAAGCATTGTAACTTACTGTTCCTCTATAATTTTGGTCTAGCCTGTTTGGTGAATAGATGTTAATTGTCTTACTCAGGGCCACACAGTTATTAACTGCCAGAGATAGATTTGGACCCAGATTTTTCTGACTCCCATCGCAGACTTTATTAACTAATTCAAACTTCATTTCTTATACTGTAAGCAAACTGAAAAATGTGAATGTAGAAAAAACAAGTATCATATTTCCTAGCATTGAAATTTAAGTGATCCACACCTATTCCCAAAGATAAATCACATCAGATATGGCAAATTTCACAACTTTTTGATTTGAAGCACTTGATTATCCATCCACACCCAAGAATCCACCCACCTCATAACAACAAACGTTGTTGTTAACCATTGACATAACTTACAATATTTGTACCCATTTCCCAGTCCTTGACCTAACTGAAATTGGGCTGAGGTAAAGGGACATTTGTTCATGCATTAAAGAAAATTGATTCTTGGCAAAGAAGCTCTCTAGAGTCAACCATGTGCATAAATCTTATCTCTGTCACTGGGCCAGTGTCATGGATTTCAATTTCTTCTCATTTCCCCAAAGGATGCTAGGATTGGTTATTAGATGATACAGCTAGAAGATGGAATCATTAACTCTAATCCTTAATCATCTTATACCTGCCTTTGATATAGTTGTAATTAGTATTTTCACTGATAATTGTAACCAGTTATGAAAATAGAGATCAATATCAACCTAGAGAAGTGTCCTAAGTGAGATGAGGACTCTTTTCTTGGTTCTGCTATTAAATACATTTAGCAATGACTTCTTCAATTCTCTTTAGCATTCTGGTTTTAGATTTTTTAAAAAATATTACGTCTATCTAATTTGTGGATGACTCAAAACTGGTAGAGTTAACTAATACATTGAAAAACAGAATAGGGATCAAACAGTTTTTGATGGACCAGAAATATAGGTCAAAATTGATAAGATGAAATTTAAAGGGTACTAATACAGACTTCTGTGCTTAGTTTACAAAATAAAATGCACAATTATCAGTTTAAGAGGAAATGACTGAAGAGCAGTTCATAAAGCATTAGAAAACTTTTAATATGTATTTTTGTAACTACATCCATGTTGCAAATACATGATCTATAACAAATTTGACCCATTATCCAAGTAAGCCATGTGTTCATGACTAGTATATTATTAGATAAATTAAGATGTACATGACCTTATCTTTCTTGATTGGTACTTCTTTCATGGGCATACATTGAAGACTCCTCTATTCCTAATCATCCTGTGTGATTATTGTACATATTTTCCCATAAATCCTCCATAAAACATCTACCAAAAATGTTAGAAGTTTTCTTTTTGTTCTTGCAGTATTTGGAGGATACAGGTGTGGTGCTTTGGCAATTCCTCTGTCATCCTTCATTTTTATACATTAACAAATCATTTGTTAAATGACAGTAATTTCATACTAAGCCTCGCACATGAGTTATCATTGGTAACATGTCACAGCCTATTTATGCCTACCATATGTACATCAATTTCCATTTGGGTGACCTGCAGTCTTCCTTCCTTGAGATTATGGTGTTCCATGATTTTCATCCATGTAGTATTGCCAGAAATATGGCTATTAAAGAAGGTGGAGTTTTGTAGCTAAAAATAGCTTGGGATTTTAAAGTACTTAAATAATTCTGTAAATCTATCTAAAATATTTTTATGTTTAATTGTGGTCCTAGTTTATCATGCTAATGCAATTGGCTGCTGGTGAGATAATATTTGCAAAACACTTATCACAGTGCCTGGCACTTAGTAAATTCTTATCCCCCACCTCACCCCTACCCCATTCTAATTGAATGCTGTAATCTCGGTATTTGAATATTTGACATTTTTCTTCAGTTTGTATTTCAGAGAAACACATAAATAGTTAAATTTTAGAGTGGAAACATTCTCATCAGTTTCCTCTATTCCTTTGATTGGTGAAAATTGTCCCAATCCTACATTTTCATTCCTTTCTGCTAGCATTCCCAGTAAGTTTCTTTCATGTCTTTTTATTCAATTCTCTAACACTTATTTATTGAATGCCTACTATATGCCTCAATCTACTCATTTTATGGTGATCTTGAATTATTCCTACCACATCCTCTCTCACTAATCTCAGGAGGGGCTTCCTGTGATTTAATCACTCAAAAAGCTTTCATTAAGCACCTACTATGTACTAGGCACCATTATAGGTACTGGGATACAAATGCAAAAATGAAAGTCTCTGCCCTCAAGAAGCTTGTATTCTATTGGAGATTATAATTTTATACTTGGTTTATTTCTTTCTCTTTGCTTCTTCATTTGCCATTCTACTTGTCTACTTTTTCCCTAGATCATTGTTGATGAGGCCCTTTTAACAATTATACTTGTTTGATTTCTTCCCTTTAACTCCTTAATCTGTCTTCCTTGTTTTACCAATTGCTTTTTTTTGGGGGGGGGCAGAATAAGGGGTGTGGTGAGGAATATCCATCATGTAAACAGTTCATATATTTATCTAAAACTTTCCAATATTTACTCTGTAAAAGGCAATAGCATTTTGAATTGCTCATTTTCCAATATTGAATTTTCATTTTCAGTTTTGTTTGCTATCTACTATTCATTCTGACATACCTCTCCTGGTTCCAAAGAATAGACCACTAAATGGAAGAAAGGAATCTTATTCTTTTGTCTATCCCCTGCCTTCTTCTTCATTTTTTCTTGGTATAGTATTTTTGACTAATATTTACCTTGTCATTGTCCTCATCCTCTTATAGCTTAATCTATTCATAGATACCACCAGAAAAACTATAGATATGAAGATAGAACAAATGACATTCATTTTAAGGACAATCCACATTGTCTTTAAATATGCATTGACAGCAATGTGTGCATTGCTGTATATCTCCATAATTTTGATGAAGAGTTTGAAAAAGCTAGATCTGAAAAATTTATGATTGTCCACATACAGTGGCATTTCTCCAGTCATACACATGAACAAAAGCAACAGAAATACAACTTCCTTGTTACTCAGTTTTTCTTCTTCTTCCCCCAAGTCAGCCTGATCACATGTATCTATCTAATGGTTTTCCTTATGTCCCAGATACTCACCAACCATGGCTTTGGTCTTGTATATATTTTCATTCAATGCTTTATCCCCTGTCAACTACTGAGCATCCACTGGAACACTATTATAGCCCCTTGTGGATATTTTGTTGTGGATGAGCTCTGCTGGTGATCATTAGCCAAACATTTGTGAATCTGTTTCAAAAGCCTAACTCCTAAAAGCTTTTGTTTAGTCTGTTGCTTGGCTGAACAGGGTATACTGGCACATCGAGACAAAGCAGTTCCTGTCGGAGCTAGTATTTACCATTAGTCATCCTCTAGCCCTCTGTTTGACACTGTAGTGTGTGATGCACCACCCTTCTGACCAGCCTTGGCAGGGAAATGTAAACCTGCCAACAGATTTTCAGCATATGAAATGGGGCTATCTTTCAAGCATTAAATTAAGAAGTCCTATCTGGTTGAGTTTTTTGAAATGTAATGAAATTCTTGTATAAAATATTGCACATGAGGCATCATTTACTTTAAAATTCAACTTTACCCAAATTCAGTTTCAGAAACAAGACTTTATGTCCATATATATAGAGAGAGATTGAGGGCACAGTGTAAGGCCTACTGGGCATTAATTCACATCCTTTTGCTGACGGTTATTAGCTGTATGGATACTGACAAATCACTTTATAGCTCTGTTTCAGTTTCTACATCTGTAAAGTGAAACTAATACCTGACATGTTGACAAGGTCATTGTAAGATTCAAATAAGATAAAATGATTCAAGTACTTTGCAAACCTTAAAGCACTATGTAAATGTCAGCTATATTTTGCACATTGTAACTTAAAGGAATAAAGGATAGGGATTAGATCTGTGATTTAATTGGTATAGGAAATCTTTCAGATGAGGAGACCCCTATAGCCATCTAGTTTATAGTCTCAGCTCCCTAGAACACTGAGAGGTTAAGTGCCCATCCCATGGTCACACAGACAATATGTGTCAAAGATGGCACTTGAATGCAGGTCTTCTTGGCTTTGAGGCTAACTCTCCTGATTATGCTGTGCTTCTCAATAAAGGAATATAATAAAATTTAAGTAAACCATATCAAACTTTATATTATGTCTCTCTATCTTTGAATTTTATTCCCTATAGTATCCTATCAATCTGAACAGGTAGGATTTTCTAAATTTGGTATCTCTCCCAAGTTCAGCACAATGCTCTTCTCAAAGTAGGTGCTTGATAATTGTTAAATTACTCATTTATGAATGAATGAATGAGAAATGAGAGTTATTTTTCAACATGGTACATAGTAATTTATTCATGTGAATAGCTATTCATATTATTTATCTAATCATAGACATTAGGGAATATACATTCTTAATTTATTGTGTCATATATGCAGAATGGAACCACTTGGAAATGCAAACTTAAAAAAGACCAAGTGCCTCTAGGGCACCCATTGTGGAAGTGCAAGGGCTTCTCACCTGTGCACTTTCCTTTCTTATTTGTCAAGGGAGTTCTGACTTGCTCTGTTTTTGGTCTGGACTGTTGAGTCTCTCCTTAGGCAATCTGGTGGTCTGCTCCTCTACCTGGGGGCTCACCATTAGTCCTTTGGAGACAAAACTTGCAAACTGAAGAGATTCCCCCAGCCTCAGCAACTCTGGGAGCTGTGGTCCACCATTCCCAGATATGCATATTCTAAATATTCCATGTGGATGATTTGACTCTTATGAATTCTGTCCTAACTTTAGGCTTGTTGGATTAGGAGACAATACATAGATGGAGACATCTAGATTGACTAACAAATATTTAAAGTAAAGAGTGGAAGGAATTCTGACTAGCCTTGCCCTTAGTTTAATTTATACTTCTTTTTTGGTAACAGTTCTCTCTTTCAAAAATATTTATTAATATTTTATTTTTTCCCAGTTACATGTAAAAAAATTTTAACATTCATTTTTAAAACTGTGAGTTCCAAATTATCTCCATTCCTCCCTCAACACTCCCACCATACCACCACCACTGAGAAGGCAAGCAATTCAATATAGGTTATACATGTGTAGTCAGGCAAAACACTTTCATAATAATGTTGTGAAAGACTTAACTGTATTTCCCTCTATCTTATACCCCCCATTTATTCTATTCTCTCCTTTCACCCTGTCCCTCCTCAAAAGTATTTTGCTTTTGACTACCCTCTCTGCCAAACTGCCTTCCTTTCCATCAACTCCCTTTCTCTGATCCCCTTCCCTCCTATTTTTCTGTAGAGTAAGATAGATTTCTATACCCAGTTTAGTGTGTATGTTATTCCCTCTTTGAGCCAATTCCGATGAGACTAAGGTTCACTCACTCCCCCTCACTCTCCCTCTTCCTCTCCACTGTAAAAGCTTTTTCTTCCCTCTTTTATGTGAGATAATTTATCCCATTCTACCTCTCCCTTTCTATTTCTCCCAATGCATTCCTCTCTTACCCATTAATTTTATTTTTTAGATACCATTTCTTCTATTCAGCTGACACCTGTGCCTTCTCACTGCTTCAGCCACCCTAATAATGAAAAAGGTTTTATCAGTTGCAAATATCATCTTTCCATGTAGGAATATAGACAGTTTAATTTTAATAATTCTGTTATAATTTCTCTTTCCTGTTTACCTTTTCATGCTTTTCTCGAGTCTTGCATTTGAAAGCCAAATTTCCTATTTAGCTCTGGTCTTTTCTCAAGAATGCTTGAAAGTCCTCTATCTCATTAAATTTCCATTTTCCCTGATGGATTATACTCAGTTTTGCTGGGAGGTAATTCTTGGTTGTAAATCCTAGCTCCTTTGACCTTCAAAATATCATATTCCAAGCCCTCTAATTCTTTAATGTAGAAGCTGCTAAATCTTGTGTTATCCTGATTATGGCTCCACGCTATTGGAATTGTTTCCTTCTGGCTGCTTGCAGTATTTTCTCCTTGAGTTGGGAATTCTGGAATTTGTCTATAATATTCCTGGCAGTTTTTGTTTTGGGACCTCGTTCAGGAGGTGATGGGTAGATTCTTTCAATTTCTATTTCACCCTCTGGCTCTAGGATATCAGGGCAGTTTTCCTTGATAATTTCTTGAAAGATGGTGTCTAGGCTCTTTTTTTGATCATGGCTTTCAGGTAGTTCAATAGTTTTAAAATTATCTCTCCTGGATATATTTTCCAGGTCAGTGGTTTTTCCAATGAGATATTTCACATTGTCTGCTATTTTTTATTCTTTTGGTTTTGTTTTATGATTTCTTGATTGCTCATAAAATCATTAGCTTCTATTTGCTCCATTCTAATTTTTAAGGAATTATTTTTTTTCAGTGGTTTTTTGTACCTCCTTTTCCATTTGGCCAATTCTACTTTTAAAGGCATTTTCTCCTCATTGGCTTTTTGGACCTCTTTTACCATTTGGCCTACTTTGTTTTTAAGGTGTTATTTTCTTCAGGATTTTTGTGTGTCTCCTGTAGCAAGCTGTTGACTTGTTTTTCATGATTTTCTTCCATCACTCTCATTTATCTTCCTCTACTTATCTTACTTGACTTTCAAAATCCTTTT
The DNA here is from genome assembly GCF_011100635.1 of Trichosurus vulpecula. Lineage (NCBI taxonomy): Eukaryota > Metazoa > Chordata > Mammalia > Diprotodontia > Phalangeridae > Trichosurus > Trichosurus vulpecula. The sequence goes on along the minus strand of NC_050573.1, from coordinate 297,989,411 downwards.
TGAGCTCTTCCATTGCCTGAGACTAGTTAATATTTTTCTTGGAGGCTTTGTATGTAGGAGCTTTGACTTTGTTGTCTTCTTCTGTGTGTGTGTTTTGCCCGGCCTTATCACCAATGTAAGTTTTTATAGTCAGAATGTTTTTATGCTGTTTGCTTATTTTCCCAGCCTATTACTTGACTTTTTAAGGTAGGGCTTTGCTTCCAAGATGGAGGGGAACTGACCAAGCTTCAAAGGTTTTCTGTAGCTGTTTTCGTAGATACTTCAAGAGACCTGTAAATTTTCAGTTCTTCCAAAGTGATATAATCTAAAGAGAGGCCTTTATTCCTCTCTTGGTCCATGCTTTGGTTTGTGAATGACCACAAGCATTCTTTTCTCCACTGGAACTGTGGAGGGTCCTCCTCTCCTGTTGCTGCAAGCTCTGCTATGCTAGTTCTCCTCCTCACCTTGGGACGGCTACCCAGGAATGCAACCCAGATCCAAGTATTGGCAAAGCAACAGAGTCTTGCCTCAGTGCTAGCAAAAAGACCCCTATAATCTTAATCTGCCCAATTGTTCAGCCCCTTACCATCTATGGGCTGAGAGCTCTGGAAACAGCCACTGCTGCTGCTGGACTGTGCTCCTCTCTCACCCAGGTCCAACAGACCTTTCCTGCTGACCTTCTAAATTTTCTTTGTGTCTGTGGGCTGAGAAGTCTGGAAACTGCCACTGTTGCCAGTGATTCAGCGACCCCAAGCCCTGCTCTGAGTTTGCTGGGGCCAGGTCTGTGCTGGACTGTGCTTCTGTCTCTCCCTGGTGCAACAGACCTTTCCTGTCAAACTTCCAGGTAGTCTTGGGCTGGAAATTTGTTTCACTCTATCTTTTTATGGGTTCTGCCACTCTAGAATTTGTTTAGAGTAATTTTTAAGAAGTACTTGGAGGCATTTGGGGGAGAGCTCAGGCAAATCTCTGCCTTTACTCCACCATCTTGGGTCCATCCTCCTAATCTGTAGTTTTAAAAGGCTTTGTCTACCTTATTATAAAAACTGCATCCTTTTAATAGCTGGAGGTCATCTAGAATGCTTCAGTGAGACAATTAGGTGGTATGGAACAGAGTATGGGACTTAGGAGTTGTTAACTTGGGCTCTGTAATGACTATACCATATGTTAGAAGAGTCCCTTCTTCACAGGGAAGGAGGACAATGGAGTTACATAACAATCAGCCAATTAGAAGGATTTCTGAGGTTCAGAGTTGCTTGATATAAGAGTGATCCTTTGTGAGTGAACTCTAGCTGAATTTGGAGATGCCAGTAGCTCCCAGAAACCACAGAAGCGACCTTGTTCAGCACAAGGACAACCTTGGGCAGGGGCTGCAGACTCATGACCTTGTTCAGGATTTTCTAAACATCTAGCTCATCAAAGCCTTGGTTTCTCTTCCTCTTCATGCTTATCTTGTTTACTCTTCAATGTACCAGGAAGTCAGTGCTCCTTGTTCCTGGAATTCTCACCAAGAACTTGCCCTGTTCCCTCTCCAGATCAGCCCATTTCCCACCTCCCTTTGTAGAAAAATATATAAACAGCTCCCTGCTTCTCCTGAGCTGAGTGAACACCCGGCATTAGGTTGTCTGCTCCACATGATCATGTATGTATCTGGTTAACAAAGATATTTCTTGACTTTTACAGGCACCGTTTCCTTCACGTTTACTTCCCATTTGGAAAGAGAAACTTGGGTCCCATAGGGCTGGCCTATGAACCCTCCAGTTTTCTTCCCTTTGGGAAAGAGAGATCCAGGTCCCTTTAGGGTTCATACCTCAGTTTACAGAATCAAGAAGACCTGAACTTGAATCTTGCCTATGATGCTTGCCAGCTATGTGAACAGGGAAAATCACTTAACCTTTGGAAATCGGTTTTTTTTTTCAATCTAGAAAATGAGAGAGTTGGGCTTGAGCCCCTCATGTTCCTTCAAGTTCTAAAACTATGATCCCATGAGCTCCCTGGATGTGATTCATGCTTCTGGAACTGGGACAAAATTTCAGCTGAGATGGCAGTGACAAAGTGAGCTTATATGTTTTATACCTCTTTTTTTTTCCTATGAGTGAGTATGTCTAGTGGATATGTTTGTATACTATCAGTAAAACTTGTTCTTAGATTAACTGAGTATAAGGACATCTGGAGTCCATGAAATCCTTGAACCCAATACAATATCTGTATTGCACCAACAAAATTCTTAATACTACCCTTTAAGTGGCTTCCTGCCTTATACTTTAACTCATATTTTTCCTTGCAGGAAGCAAAATGCTTTATTAATTGTAAATAAAACATTGCCTGTTTAAAATTATTTAAAACCTTTGCTGCTAGATGTCCTGATTAGATGTCATGGAATTGCAACAAAAGGACTATATGATCAGAAGCCAACCATTTAATAATTATGAGCCTACTTTTTGACTTCTTGAATGATGAGAAAATAATGAATGCTGAGAATAAAGAGTCTCATGGTAACTCTGCTTTCCTTCGGATCCAGGAGAAGCAAGGTCATTGAATACTGGTGTCATTCTTCATAATGGTCATCTTCATAGCACCAAAGCTAAAGCTGGAAAAACAATCTTTGAAATTACTTTGTACAAATCCCTTTACCTTCTTTGAAATGCAGCTGGGTGGGTGGGACAGTGGATAGAGCACCAGACCTGCAGTCAGGAAGATCTGAGTGTCTAAGACACTAGCTGTATGACCCTAGGCAAGGCCCTTAGCCTTTGTTTCAGTTTTCTTCAATTGTAAATGAGTAAAATAACAGACAGTACCTATTTTGCGACTTTGTTGTATGGATCAAATAAGGTGATAATTCTAAACTGCTTAGCACAGTGCCTGGCATGTAATAGGTACTATATGAATATTTATTCCCTCCCCTTACTTATCCTTCCTTTTCCTTCTTTTTATGTAAAGAAGTTTTGATATCTGTTAAATGAGGAAATTGGCTTGGAAGATCTCCAAGTTCCCTTGTAGTTCTAAATCTAGATCTTATGACCCTACCTAGTTTACCCCTTTCATTTGGACAGATGAGTTATACTGAGTGTCTGATCCATCTAATAATAACAATAATATTAAAATTAATTTGACAGAATCCAGATGGACATCAAAGGACCACATTGTCAAGTGTTTTTATCTTGTCTATAATAAATGGACTTCCCTGATCTAATAATATTGATATTAAAATTATATTTAATAATATTAAATGGCTAATATTTATATAGTATCTTCATAATCCACAAAGTGCTTTACCCTAGGAGGTGGTGCTATTATTATTCTCATTTTATAGATAAAGAAACTGAGGCTCTGAGAGACTATATATTTAGGTTTGAAGGGACTTAGCAGGTCCTCTAGTTATGTGGAAACCATGTCCCAAGCTGTTAAACTGATTTTCCGGGGGTCACACAGCTAATAAGTGCTCTTCTTGCCTCCAACTAAAGCACTCTATCTACTATGCCACTTGCCAAAGTGATACAGCTAGTTAAGGATCAGAGGCAGGACCCAAACTCAAGTCTTCAGACTCCAAGTCCAACATGCTTCCCTTTATACTTCATTATATACTTTATACTTCATTAGCTATAGTAAATACTTCTTGAGCACCAGCTTTGTGAGGCCACTTTAAACCAGGATTATGAAGTTGCTTTCATTTAGAAATACACATTCTATCTAGACTCATGAATCACCTGGCCTCTCTACTAGATATCAATTTTGACCAGTCTAGACTAATAGATTTTTATGGAATTCTCACTTGTCATGCATCTGCTGACTGAATCCTTCCAGGAAGTGCATCTGGTTTTGAAAATTTCAATTTAAAACTAAGCAGAAATGGATTTCATTGTAGCTCACAAGTTTGATTCCCATCCAGAATATAACAAGAAATCTCTAACATGCTGTGTTAAAAAATGTTATATAAACACATGAAAAGCATACCTTATTAACAAAAGAACCACTGCATGAAATATGAGAATTCATTTAAATATTTTTAGGGTTATTATTGCTTAAAGAGTTTTTGGAGGTACATCCTGGGAATTGAAAGATACATTTAATATGTATCATATCACCTTTGTTATTTAGGATTTTATCACATGACCTCACCAAAGTTCATACTTGATTCTTATTGTGGATTAGAAATGATCTTTGTGTTCTCAAAAGTTTATAACTTGTAATACAACTTTTGACAGGTATTAACAACCTGGAAAAACTTCAAGTAGGGGTCTGCTAATGTACTATGTGGTTATTATCTGATGCATATCTTGCATAAATTCAAAGAACCTCTCCTTCAAAATACTAGACACCAAGTGATGAATTAAACAAAATTTTGGCCAAAGGAAATCATGAATAGCATCTACTCAGGTATAAAGTTATTGTGAGCTTCATCAATGGAGTAAATAAAATTATAGATCAGGGAAGTACATTGATTATGGATGAGATATAAACATTTGACAATGTGGTTCTCTGATACCCATCTGGATTCTGCCTAATTCATGTGACCATTTATCTTTACATGGTAAAGGTCTTGGCTATAGCAAACCAAACTAGATCTTTTTCTTAAATGGTACTTCAAAATTTCAAGGATCTGTGATTTTGTTAGCACAGATGCTTCCCTCAAACACTTGGAACTTAATTGCATGTCTTTGAGAGTCATTCTGTCCACAAAATTCACTATGCTGAAAACAACCTGGTGATAAACATCTCCAAACTCAGCTATTTTGTTTCTTAGAAAACAGATATGCAGTGTTTGAGTTAAGATGTTGATACTAAAGGTACTACTAGCTAGTGTAACTATCAGCTAACAAAATTAACAAAACTAACAAGAAAACATGTTGAATGGGAAATATTTAACAATTATCAGATTCCCTGGAAACAATGACCAAACAAAGAAAATACCTGTATACTGTATTTCAAGAAGTCAGGTTTAAAAGCTGTTCTGCTCTATTATAATCGAAGGCCAAAGTAAAAATAGAAAGCATATACTAGTCACATCTTGAAGGTAATTCCAAGTTATAAATATCCAGGAATATCTTAAGCAAAATCCAGAGTCTAAGTCAAGGAAAGAATACCTCAGTCCTCCAGAAAGAAAGAGTTCAATAACCAAATGATTATGTTGAGAATCACACAAGACTATGCTTCAACGAGTATAAACAAGAGGAAATTTTGTAATATGATTCTCCAAAAGGAAATAATAGAGAGCTCTTCCAAACAAGAATAGAATCCTACAAAACTGATTATAATTCTGTGGAAGAAAAATGGATCTTTAATAGGTAGCAAAATTATGATAGTTGTGGGCCTCAATATGTCCTTTTTAGACCTAGATAAATCTAAGGAAAGTTAAATAAGATGGAAATTAAAGATCTGAATGGAAATTTGAAGAGTTACTATGATAGATGCCTAGCAGTTACTCAATGGGAATCAAAAGAAATATACCTATGTCAATGCTTCATAAAACCTTCATAAAAATTGGTCATATGTTCCAGTTTAACTAAATTCCGTCAACCTTATACAGCCTGTACTTTCATGCCTTTGTACCTTTGTTCATATTGATCACTATGCCTATAGTATTCTTGTTCTTCTCAATATCCTCAACTTTTAGAATCAAAATTATATTCTACCACCTAGGAACCAAGATGTCCTTGTAACCTACAACATCAATGCCATTTTGTTTGTATCTCATGGGTTTATCATATGTTAAGGTTACAACCATATTTACCTTGTCCCCTTACCAAAGTATAAATTTCATGAAGAGAGCAACCTGTTTTATATAAACTTGGTTATCTTACACAGTAGGCAACTTATGCCTAGCACAGTCTTTTGTGCAAAACAGGTACTTACAATTCTGTCTTCTTATGAATTGAATTGAGTTTTAATGAGAACAGTCCTATGTAGAGTGAGATTAGACTGGATGGACTATATTACCACAATAGATTTTTATAATATATGGATATAAAGTGGTACAGTAGACATAAAGCTGATCTAGAAATCAGGAGAGACCTATAGGATACTGAATCTGACTTTTTTTTACTATGATGAAGTCAATTAATCTCTATGAGTCTCAGTTTTCATACATGGAAAATGATGAGCATAATATTGTTGTGTTGGTTGTTTAGTTTAGTCATGTTTGACCCTTTGTGACCCCATGGACCATAGTTTGTCAGGCCCTTCTATCCTTCACTATCTCTCAAAGTCTGTCCAAGGCCATGTTTGTTTCCAGCACACTATCTATTCATCTCCTCCTCTGCCATCTCCTCTTCCTTTGTCTTCAATCTTTCCCAACATCAGCATCTTTTCCAACGTGGCCAAAGTGGTTAAGCTTCAGCTTCAGTATTTGACCTTTCAGCGAATAGTCTGAATTAATTTCTTTGAGGATTGATTGATTCAATCTCTTTGCTGTCCAAGGGACTCTTGAAAGTCCTCAAAATTTGAAAAGCATCAATTCTGTGACATTCAGCTTTCCTTATAGACTAACTGTCACAGCCACATATTGCTATAGGAAAAAAAAATCATAGCTTTGACGATATAGACCTTTGTCGGCAAGGTGATATCTCTGCTTTTTAGTATGCTATCTAGATTTGCCATAGGTTGAAGTCCAAGGAGCAAAGGTCTTTTAATTTCATGGCTGCAGTTACCATCTACAGTGAACATCGAGACCAGGAATATAAAAACTGACACTGCTTCCATCCATTTCTCCTCCATTTGCCAGGAAGAGATAAGACCAGTTGCTGAGGTTTTAGTTTTTTATGTTAATCTTCAAGCCAGCTTTTAGACTCTCCTTTTTCACCTTCATCAAATGGCTCCTTAATTCTTCTTCACTTTCTTCCATGAGAGTAGTATCATCTGCATATCTGAGATGGCTGATGTTTCTCCCAGTAACCTTAGTTTTGGCTCTTGATTCATCCAGCTCAGCATTTTGAATGATGTACTGTGCATATAAGTTAAATAAATAAGGTGACAACATATAGTATTATACTCCTTTTCCAACCTTAAACCAATCAATTGTTCCATGTTCAGTTCTGTTTCTTCTTGACACTCATATGGGTTCCTCAAGAGACAAGTAATTTGATTTGGTGTTGGGATTTGGGTGGGGGTGGGACGCCGCTTAGGGCTGGGTGGAGGGTGGGGCAGGGACTACAGCTTTCCGGGTATAACGCTTTTCCGGGTATATCGCTGGGCGGTGCCGGCTTAGGATGAAGCCCGTCCATATAAGGCAATGTTATAGCTCTCGCCACTGGATTGGCTGCAATAGGTTATATAATGTACGGGGATAGGGGAAGAGTAGAGTCGAGTCGAGCAGTCGCCGTGGAAGATGTACCAATAAAGACCGTGAGCGAGATCCTCTGGCGTTCTGTCTGGTGAATTCCGGTCTGGGTGGAGGCCAGGCCGGCCGGTGACGACTGAAGGCTCGGTGTAGGAGCAGAAGAGGTCCCCCGGGGAGGACTGCCCGCAACCCCCGGCCCAGGAAGAGGCCTAGGGGGAACGCGGCAATTTGGCACTCTCATCTCTTTGAGGACTTATCACATTGGCTTTAGTGTAGTAGTCAGTGAAGCTGAAGTAGGTGTTTTTATGGAACTTCCCTGCTGTCTCCATAATTCAGAAAGTGTTGGCAATTTGGTCTCTAGTTCTGCCTCTTTGAAAACCAGCCTGATCTTCTGGTAACTCTCAAGTCTCATATTATCAAAGCCTAACTTTCAGACTATTAAGCATAACCTCACTGTTGTGTGAGATGAGTACAATTATTCAGTGATTTGAACATTCCTTGGAATTGTACTTTCTTTCAGATTGGGATATAATTTAATCTTTTCCAATCTAGTGGCCACTTTGGAGTTTTCCAAATTTGCTGGTATGTTGAGTGCAGTGTTTTAACAGCATAATCTTTCAGGATTTTAAATAGCTTAGCTGGAATTCCATCACTTCCACTAGCCTTATTGTTAGCAATGCTACCTAAGACTCACTTCATTTTCTAGGATGTCTGGCTTTAGATCAATAACTACATCATGTGGTTATTGGTGAGGTTAAGATCTTTCTTGTATAGTTCTTTTGTATATTCTTGCTACCTATTCTTAATCACTTCTTCTTCTAAGTCTGTACTATTTTTGTCTTTTATTGTGACCATTTTTGCATGAAAAGTTCCCTTTATATCTCTAATTTTTAAGAGATCTCTTGCTCATTGCATTGTTTTCTTTGATTTTTGTGCTGCTTGTTTAACCTTCTTATCTCTCCTTGCCATTCTCTGGAATTCTGCGTTCATTGGGTTTATCATTCCCTTTCTTCTTTCCCTTTCCCCTTCCTTCTTTTCATAGCTATTTGTAAAGCTTCATCAGACAGCTATTTTGCTTACTTGTTCTTTTTCTTTGAGTGTTTTTGTTGCTTTCTCCTTACAGGGCAATTTGAATGAAAGCATTATCAAAACATTCAAGCACCATGTAAATGAATTATGTATTATAGAAGCACTATATTCTGAGGATGGTCTTATCTATGCAAAGAAAGTAGGGATGTTAACTCCCTTACTCCCTACACCTACATTTTATTTCGAAGTCCTACATTTTGAGAATACTATTATTGTCCAGTGTCAGGTTCACTCTTCAACTCTGTCTAAGCACTTGGCAGTAGAAATATTCCCTATCCAAACTACATTTGGGGATGAACTGATTCAATGTGATTCCCTTTTCTACAGGCCTCCTCTCCAATGTTTTTTTTTTCTCCGTGACTGCTAAAGCCTCAATTGTACCTCCATTAGGAAATATTCCATGAAAAACAACAACAAAAAAGGACTAGGGGAAAGGTGATACAAGTTGATAACATTTTCTTTAAATCTTCCATCTAATATCCTTTAGGCCTACTCTGATTTATTTTGTGCCTTGGGCACAATCTAATTTGCATGACTGGATTAAATAACCTAAGGAACTCTGACCCTTTTGTTTGTGCATTAAACATTTCAAGTACCCATCTGGGTCTTATTTATATTATGTTTCTTTCTGAATATTATTTGTATTTGAAATCTTTCCAGCATTAGCTTGAAAAAGAAAAAGATGCATAGGTCATTTAACTAAGAAAGCTGACAAGCAGGAGAGGCAATAAATCACAGTATTATGGCCCATGATTGAACTTTGAATATATTCCAAAAGGCTCTTTACATTACTTTCTATCTCATACTGATATGATTGACTTCTGCTAAAAATGTTTATAATCTCAAGTTACATAGTAGCTTCAGGTTTTCTGGCTGATGTTGTAGTATGCCATGTAGACAATGATAATAAACTATAATGAAGGTTGTTAAAAGTGCTGGAACCATTAGCAAAACAATTGCTTGTGGGTGTTTTACCCCATAAAAGAATCCAATGATATTTGTCATAAATATACATTTTAAAAATATGTCAGACTCCATAAACATTACAAATACAATAATTGGTTCTGTGCTTAATAGATTTATGTACCAGAATAACCCCACAATACAAGAGAAAAACTTCGACAGAGATGCTACCACTGAATCAGAAGGTTATGGAAGTGAACCTCAATATCATGGAAGAAATCTTCTTTCCTGTTGGATTCTTGCCTTTCTACAAATAGACATTAAACAACCAACCTGGAGAGTCAAGTAGAGCATGAGAAGGTGATTTCTAGGGTCTAATTACAGATAGGAAGACGGAAGACAACAACCACCAAAAAATACCCAGGAAAGAAAGCTCTCATTTATCAAAATGTCAAAGCAATGTATGCATGAAGTTTATTGGGCCAGAGGCCTTGCTGTATTCTAAGAACTTCAGAGAATTTTAGAGTTGTGTGAGAAGGGCAGAAGAGATGTCAACTATTTTCAAGAATTTAATATTGTATGAAAAAGGAAATCTAAGTCATTATTAGAAAACTTAATAAGTAAGTTTAGCTGTTGAAATGTTTCTTTTTTCTTTTCATTTTTTCCCCTTCCAAAAATGAGACTTTTCCTTCTTCCTGATAGCAAATAATTCTTCAGAGGTCTTAATGAACTGGCATTCCCTTCTTTAAAATACAGTGCTTCCTCAAAGATGTTATGGGGAAAGAGGGTATGGTATTTACATTTAGAAACTAAACTTTGGTGACCTACTAGAACTCATTGTAAAAATCTGCTTAATTCCAGTTGGCAGATATGTCCATAGCTGACTAAAATGAGCGCTTTTGTTTTAAAAATGAAGATTTCGTTATAACATGCCCCATCCAATATAGTTTATGTGAAATAACAGAAAAGCCTTCAAATAATCTTTAGAGGAAAGAGAAAGTACAAGACAGTCATCCCTATTGTCCCCAAGGAATCCCTGGGTGCATTATTATATATGGGATGCTGCAATCGTATATCTCTGGAATGATTTCCAAGCTCTGTTTGTAGTCTACATGGCAAGAATAATAAGTATAATATTTTGCCACAGAAGAGTCAGGATCATGTACAGAGGTAATGTGTTAAGGCAAATGAAATGCTTGAATAGAAATTCAAGGCCCTAGGTTCTGGTATTGGCCTACTCATATCAGAGAAATACTTAACTAATCTGGTCTCAGTTTCCTCATATGTAATCTCCAAGTGACATTGATAGCCATTATCCAGACCTTATTAAATGAGGAGTATCAGTCTTACTTTGTTTGCCTCAAGAGAAAGGTTTTTACTATTCCTGACACAGAGGAAGAGAGTACTCAACATTTCCTCTTTCTTTCTACTTTTCTTCTATAGTCTCTCAGAGAGAATAGGGAGGTCTCAGCAACGAACTTCCACCCTCCCATCTCATTCTTCATGCAGTCTACATCCTCTGAGAGGCAAGGACATGGTGAAAAGCTTCCCCAGCTCCCTGTCCTACTCCCAAGTAAAATGATGCAGAACAAAGTAACATTTAGAAGGACATTTGGAAAAACAAACCATTTTGAAGACATAACATAACAAAGAGAGCAATTTATACAATAACAACACTCTAAAAACAAACAAGCTTGAAAGTGCTAAGAACTCTTGTTGCTACAATGACACATGATTCCAGAGGACCCATGATAAAGTATGTTGTTCTTCCTCTGACAGAGGTGATATTAGACTTATTTTTCTGGATATGACCAATGAGGGAATTTGTCTTACCTGATTATTCACATTTGTGGAAAGCAACTTTTTTTATTTTTTTCCAATAGGGTAGAGAAAGAGAGAGAAAGAACATAGAGTTTTGTTAATTAAAAGTAAAATTTATTTAAACTTTTTTTAAAAAGAAAATAAACATGGATCATGATCTTGGAAAGTCCCATGCTCCCTCTCATAGTTATATCCTCTACCTTGTTCTCTAGCAGTTTTTTTTTTTAACACATTTTGTGTCATGGAATCCTTTGGCAATTTCAAAACAAATGTATAAGATAATACACTTAAGATTACAAAGAAAAGCAATTTCATTTTTTAAAAGCAAGTTCAGTCTCCAGAGTAAGAACTCATGCTCTAGAGAAAATATTAGCCTAGCACCCAATTCTCTATGATACTCAGAGAGGATATTCTTCTATTCTCCCAGCTGCAACTCTTCCTAGGTGACCTTTCCTCTCAACCCTAGTTGAAGTTATATGTTTGGTAAAGATTTATTCTATCAGGATTAACCCTTAAACTCCCAAATATTAGAAATCCTTCTTCCTTTCTGATTTTCTATAACTAAATTCTAGTCACATTCTTAATTGTATGCATTGTTTTTATTCTTTGCAAAGAAATAAAAAAAAAGAATGAGACAGTAATAGAGTGCTTTCTGGGTGCATGCCTACAGCTTAATGTAAATTCTGCTAATCAGTATAAAAATGAGCTGCAAATCCATGTGTTTCAGGGAAGATGCTGTTCAATCATTTAACTGCATCATGAAGCACTTCCAGGAATAGTCAAAAGGAAATACAACAGAATGTCCAACTTACATTACAACATCCAGTAGAATTAGTCATTAAGTAAAGGAATTAGGAACACTGAATAGTTTAAGGGAGGCAGTGGTCAGAAGCAAAACAGAGTTTTGAGGAGAGACAGCTAAACAGAGAGAATGAAGGATAAAGAAAAGAAGACAGATTTGAAAGAAATACACAGTTAGCAATCATAACTGTGAATGTGAATAAGATGCATGGATTCATAAATGGAAGCGGAGAGCAGAATGGATTGGAACCCAGAATCCAACAATATTTCATTTAAAGAAACAGATTTTAAAGAAATAGACATATGGTTAAAAAAGGGGATAGAGCAGAATCTATTATTATTGAACTACAGTACAAAAGGCAGGGAGAGCAATCATGAGTTCAGACAAAGCAAAAGCAAAAACAGATAATTAAAAGAGATTATCAGGGAAACTGTATTTTACTAAACGTAGACAATGAAGTAATAACACTAAACATACGTACTTAAAATGACTGAGCGTTGAAATTCTTAAAGGAAAAAATGAGTTATAGGAGGAAATAGTTATAAAACTATACTGGTCAGGAACTTCAATTTACCTCTCTCAGAACTAGATAAATCTAAACATAAATAAGAAAGAGATGAATTGTTATGAAAAGTTGAATATGATAGACCTCTTGAGAAAACTGAATGGGAATTGAAAGGGGTATAACTTTTCTTAGCTGCACATGACATTTTCACAAAAATTGGCCACATATTAAGGCACAAAACCACCTCACAGACAAATACTGAAAACCAGAAATATTAAATGTGACCTTTTCAGATAATAATGTAATAAAAATTACATACAATAAAGGACTATAGAAGCATAAATTAAAATTAATTGAATACTAAATAAGCAAATCTTAAAGAATTAGTTGGTGAAAGGATAAATCATACAAACAATAATTTTATTAAAGATAATGATAATGAGACAATATACAGAATTTTATGGTAGGTAACCAAAGCAGTACTTAAAGCAAATTTTATATCCCTAAATGCTCTTTGTTCATTGTTATTGTTCAATCATTTCAGTCATGTTTGACTCTTTGTGACCCCATTTTAAATTTTCTTGGCAAAGACATTGGAGTGGTTTGCCATTTCCTTTCCCAGCACATTTGACAGATGAGGCAAACAGGGTTTGACTTGCCCAGGGTCACACAGTTAGTGAGTATCTGAGGCTGAATTTGAACTGAGGTCTTCCTGACTCCAAGTCCAGTGTTTTATCTACTGTATAACTTTACATCAATAAAAAAAGAAAGAACAGAACAATAAATTGAGCTTGCAACTAAATGAACTTAAAAAAAGAACAATTTGAAAATCCCCAATTAATCACCAAAATGGAAATCCAAGGAGAGATTAATAAAATTGAAAGTAAAAAAAAAAACAGCCATGGAACTAATAAATAAAACTAGAAGATAGCTTTATGACAAAAACAATAACATGGATAAGCCATAGCTTAATTTGATTTTAAAAAAAGAAAACCAAATTGCCAGTATCAAAAATGAAAAGGGTGAATTTATCACCAAAGAAGATGAAATTAAAGAAATTATTAGGAGTTAATTTGCCCAATTACATGCCAATAAATCTAACTAAGAGAAATGGGTGAATATTTACAAATATATAAATTTTCCAGGTTAGCAGAAGAGGAAATAGAATACTTAAATAACCCTATCTTAGAAAAATTAATTGAACGAGATATAAAGGAGCTCTCTAAGAAAAAGTTCCCAGAAGAAGATTGATGTGCAAGTGAATTCTACCAAATGTTTAAAGAACACTATTCTATTTAAACTATTTAAAAATAGTTACAGGAGTCCTGCCAAATTCCTTTTATGGCACAAATATGATTTTAATACTTAAACTAGAGAGAAGAAAAATGGAGAAAGAAAACTCTAGACCAATTTCACTAATGAATATTGGTGCATGTTAAAAAAAATACTAGCAACAAGATTGCAGCAACATATCAAAAAAATAATAAACTATGATCAGGTAGGATTTATACCAGGAATGCAGGGCTGATTGAATATTAGGAAAACTATAAGAATCATTGACCATATCATTAACAACATTAACAAAAATCTATGTCTTTATCAATAGATGCAGAGAAGGCTTTTGACAAAATATAGAACCCATTCCTATTAGAAGCACTAGAGAGCATAGGAATAAATGGAAGCTTTCTTAAAATAAATAGTATCTCTTTAAAACCAAGAGAAAGCATTACCTCTAATGGGGATAAATTAGAATTCTTCCCAATAAGATCAGGGTGAAGTAAGTATGTCCATTCCCACAATTATTATTCAATATTGTACTAGAAAAGCTAGCTATAGCAATAAGACAAGAAAATGAAATTGGAGGAATAAAAATAGGCAATGAGGAAACAAAGCTATCACTTTTTGCCAATGATATGATGGTATACTTAAAGAACCCTAGAGAATCAACTAAAAACCAGTTGAAACAGTAAATAATTTCATCAAAGTTGCTGGATATAAAACAAACTCACATAAATCATCAGTATTTCTATATATTACCAACAAAACTCATTAAGCAGAGATAGGGAAATTTCATTTAAAATAACTATAGACAGTATAAAATATTTGGGAATGTACCTGACAAGACAAACATCAGAACTGTTTGAACACTATTACAAAATACTCTTCACAGAAATAAAGATAGATCTAAATAACAGGAGAAATTTTCGTTGTTCATGGGTAGGCTGAGCCAATATAATTTAAAAATACAATTCTGCTTAAAACAATTGACTTTTTCAGTTCCATGTGAATCAAACTACCACAGAATTATTTTATAAAGTTATAAAAAGCAATATTAAATTTAGCTGTAAGACCATAAGGCTAAGAATATCAAGGGAATCATGAAAAAAAATGTGAAAGAAGCCCAGCTATCAGAACCATATTTCAAACTCTATTAAAAAGTGGTAATCATCAAAACAATCTGTTACTGGCTAAGAGAGTGGTGGATCAGTGTAATATGTTAATTAATTATTCAGTAAAAAATTAGCATAATAATTTAGTGTTAATAATTCCTTAGATCCTAGCTTTTGGTGTAAAAACTTACTATCTGACAAAAATTGCTGGGAAAATTGGAGAACAGTTTGGCAGAAACTAGGCATAGACTAACATCTCACTCCACATACCAAGATAAGGTAAAAATGGGTACATGACTTAGACATAAAGGGTGATATAATCAAATTAAAGATACATGGAATAAAATTTACCCACTTATGCATAAGAGAAGAGTTTATGACCAAACAAGAGATAGAGAGGATCACAGAAAATAAAATGGAAACTTTTAATTACATGAAATTAAGTTTTTACATAAACAAAATCAATGCAGCCAAAGGAAGGCAGGAAATTGGGCAAAATATTACAGCAAGTTTATCTAATAAAAGTCTCATTTCTGAAATATACTGGGAGATGAGCCAAATTTATTTTAAAAAAAGAAGAGCTGTTTCCTAATTGATAAATAGTCAAATGATATGAACAGGCAGTTTTCTGAAAACGAAAACAAAGATATCAATAGTCATATAAAAATGCTCTAAATCACTAATAATTAGAGAAATGCCCATTAAAACAACTCTGAGGTATCTCCTCCCACTTATCAGATTTGCAAACATGAGGAAAAGGAAAATAACAAATGCCAGAAGGGATATGGAAAAACACAGGCACTAAAGCACTGATAGGTAGAGTTGTGAACTAGTTCAACTATTCTGGAGAACAATTTGGAAGTATGCTTAAAGGGTTACAAAATTATGTATAGCTTTTGACCCAATAATGCCACTACTAGATTTGTAGTCCAAGAAGATCAAAGGAAAAAGACCTCTAAGTACAAAAATATTTATAGCAGTTCTTTTTGTGGTGGTGTTTTAACAACCCAGCTAGCAGCTCCTGTGGGGGTGTAAGATCCCCCCACAGCCAGCACCCAGGAAGCTGCTGGCATGCTGGGAAAGCACAGGTTCTTTTTATCTGCTTAAACAAGGAAAGCACAGTGAAGGGGTTGACCAGCTTACTTTAATCCAGCATTCAGTTAGCATATAGACAACATTCATTTAGTTCAGGGGAAAACGACAGTATTTAGTTCGCATTCAGTTAGTTCAGGGGAGCAAAGAGACAAGCATCAAGAGACAGACCAAATACAGGTTCATTCACTTACTTCAGGGGAAAAAGCCAGCACCCTGAGGTTCAGAACATTCATTTAGTTCGGGGGAAACGAACCAGCACCCTGAACCTCAAAAACCAAAATACAAACAAATTACAAATATCAACATACAGACCCAATACAATTCATAGCTACCAACATCTGGGCTCGGCCCAAGAGCAAGGGCTGGCCCAGAGTCACGCTTGCCACTGCTCCCACACCAACCGGAAAAGGAAAGAGGACTCTTCAAGCTGTCCTCTCCCCTCTTATAGAGTTTTTGACATCATCAAGTGCCGCCTGAATGACCAAGGCCTATTGGTTCTTGAGCTGGCCCCTCCCCCTAGCATACACTAGGTTAACACCCAATAGGGCGTGGCTCTGCAGTCAACACCTCCCCTCAGCCAACCCCATGACTCATCACACAGGAAGTTCTCTGTTCCCAGGCATGGTCGCTGGACTTCCTGCCCCAGAAGAGAAGCCTCAGCACCCAGCGAGGCTCAATGAGGTAAGCTGAGTCACTCAAAGAAAACAAAGGCCATTCTGGCCACAGGTGGCAAAGAACTGGAAATTAAGAGGATGCCCAGCAATTGAGGAATGGCATTTCATTGTGATGCAACACTATTGTATTGTAAAAAATGATAAGGATGAAGTTTTCAGAAAAATCTGGGAATACATATGTAAACTGGCGCAAAGTGAAGTAAGCAGAACCAAGAGGACACTGTACACTCTTGTAACTATGATCAGCTGTGGAAGACTTAACTACTTTAAGTAATAGAGTGATCTGAGTTAACTCTGATGGACTCATAATGAATATTGCTATCTACTTATTGAGTGCAGATTAAAGCACATTGTTTTTCACTTAAAATTTTTTCTTGTATTTTTGTCAATAGCTAATAGTGCGCTTTGGATGGCCAGTTACCAGGGGATGTTGGAAAATTTCCAGGATACTGGTAAAAATGAGGAAACTGACACTCTGGGATTTTAAATGACTCCCCCATGGTTATTTATCTAAAGCAGACCTGCAAAACTTGTAAACTTCTTTGGGTACAGAGAGGTTAGACTAGAGACAGAATGGTGATGGTTGGTTGCTGCAGGTCACATGACAAATAGGAGCATGTATAATGGCAACCCTACATTTTTCACAGGCTGCGGGAAATCCTTTGGTGGGTCATATGTTGTGTAGGCCTGATCTAGAAAGTGACTTTAAGTCTGACTTAGCAAATGCTTAATAAATATTTAATTAAATGTTCTAAATGTTTCACCTATAAAATGGAAGAGGTGGTGGTGGAATGTGGCATGACAAATGTTTTTAAATTTTTAAGATATACCTAAAGAGTAATTAGACTTGTTTTGCTGGGCTTGAAAGGCTACAATTAAGCATTAGTGATAGAAGTCCTAGGAAGGTGGATTTTTAGTCAAAATATGATTAAGTTCATAAGATGTAGTTGAGGAAGAAGTTTCTAATAATTAGTGTTGCCCAGAAATGGAAGGAAGGAATAGTTGAAGGAATGAAAGTAGGTAGGAAGAAAAGAAAGGAGGAATTTAAGGAATGAAGGAAAGGAGGGAGCAAAGGAGGGAGGTAAGGTGGAGAGATGAAGGAAGGAAGGAAAGAAGGAGGGAAGGAAGGAAGGAAAGAAGGAAGAAGGAAGGAAAGAAGGAGGGAAGGAAGGAAGGAAATATAGAAAGAAGGAAGGAAACAAGGAGGGAAGGAAGGAAGGAAAGAAAGAAGGAGGGAAGGAAGGAAGGAAAGAAGGAAAGAAGGAAGGAAGGAAAGAAGGAGGGAAAAAAGGAAGGAAGGAAGGAAGAAAGAAATAAAGAAGGAGGGAAAAAAGGAAGGATGAAGGAAAGGAAAAGAATGGGAGAGAAAAAGCAAGGGAAACTGGGAAGGGAGAGAAAAGAAAGGAAACATAAAGGAAGAAAAAAGAAAGAAAATGACACAAAGTGTAATGACTGTCTTAGGATGCACTTAAGGGGCTGTGATTTTCTTTTCATATGGAGGTTAGTTAACTACTTGTTATCCATCTTGTATGGGGAGGGTTTATACTTTATGTAGAGGTTGGATTAAGTATCTCTGAAATTCATTCTATTTTTAAGATTTGCTATTTTCATAAGGGTATTAGAGGCAGTTTGGAGTATTGCATAGAGGGCTGACCAGAATCAGGAGATGCCTCTGACAAATACTAGCTGGGTTTTGATAATCAATCTCTTAGAATTGCAAAAATACCTCTTTAAGACTCCAAGTTGTAGGTAACTTGCTGATCTGCATTGTGGAGAGAGGTTCCACAGCAGGAATTCCCCATACTAAAGAAAGACACAGGTCTGTATTTCTGCTCCCCTATCAAAAAGTGATGAGGACTATTCCCTAGTTATCCCATCCTGATAGATCTGCCCAATTTCCTGTGTCCTCAAGTTGCTTGGTACTTGCCCCATCCCATAGTAAAGTGACTACTCAAATCTCATCTTGCAGTTTTTATAATCTCCTAAATGCCTTAGATAGATTATAAATAGTAATATAAAATTCCCACTAACAGTAAATGGAGAGGCTCTACCAGTTAACCTGTGGCCAAAGAAACTAATATTTGGCATACTCTGGTAAAGAAAATTATTTTAGATAAGTGTCTTGGCAAGTAGTCAGCAAAAACTAGGGTTGAAAAGAATCTATTTTTTTCCTCTTTCAAATCAAGATGAATATTCATCAAATGTTAGCTATGAATGCATACAATCAGATAAGACAAATATTCAGAGAAATGTCTTAGAAATTGGTTTATATTACATTAAAGGCACATTAAATTTCCAATTCTGAACAGAACCTGAACAATTATTTGGTAGTTATATGTAAATCTGTTAAAGTGATATATAAATATGAGATAATATGTTACTGAATATTAGCATGTGATTTTCATTCAGAGCACTTTTTTTTTGCTATTGTACATAATGAAGTGTATTGAGAATATGCCAGCTTATTTAATTGCATGTCATTAAAGAAGATATGTAAAATATATTCTTCTTCCTCCCAATTACTGCCTCCCAACAGCATGATAGTAAACATTTGGAGCATTACCTGAAAAGTAGTTAAATCTGGCTTTAAACCCACCTGCAGCTACTTGACTTTTTTAAATAGAAAAGAGATTAAAATTCTAATATAATATTGAGGGAAAATAATATTGGATTTGAAGAGTATACATCCCTCCTCAATAGTACCCCACTTGTGATTCTGTAACTGAATAAGAAGCAGCATAATTTATCAAAGAAATATTAAGAGAGTTCACACTCAAGACGTTGTACTTCACCACCAGTAACATAATTCTACCAGGTGTATCAGCTATGTATATCCAACTGCAAAATTCATGATGACCTCTTTCAAGGGTGCATCTGCCTTATTTAGAGCTTCTCAGTTCTAGCTATTATATTAATTGGACCCAGTACAATCACATCTTTCACTAGTCACCTTCAACTCAATAAAAATCTTCCTTTTGTATTAGCTAAACAATGAGAATTGCCCAGAATGGCTCACTTCTTTTATCATAACAATTTAGATCTTAATGTTTAAAGGCAAGTCCACAAGCATTTATTAAGAGCTAACTATGTCAGACATTTTCCTAAGCTCTGGGGATACCAAGAAAGGCAAAAAACAGAGTTGAATTAATAAATCAGAAGATCATCTGCATAGAGATAATAATTGAATCTATAAAAGCTGGTGAGATCATCAAGCAAGATAATAGAGAGCAAGAAGAGAAGAGGGCTCATGATAGAGCCTTTGGGGATACACACAGTAACAAGGCATTAACTGGATGAAGATCAAGCAGAGGAAACTGACAAGGTATGGTCAGGCAGAGAGAAAAACAAGGAGAGAATGTGCCATGGAAACTTAGACAAAAAAGAGTAACAAGGAGAAAAATATGATGAATAGTTTTAAAGGCTGTAGAGATATCAAGAAGGATGACAAGCAAGAAAAGGCCATTAGACTTGACAATTAATTGGTAATTTTGGAGAGAATAGTTTTAGTTGGATGATAAGATCAGAAGCCAGACTGCAGAGAGCTAAGAAGACAGAGGAAAAGAAAAGGTCTTAATCGTAGATGACCTTGTCATGGAATTTAGCCATAAAAGAAAGGAGAAATATAGACAATAGGTAACAGAGATGAATAGAGCAACTGAGAATTTTTGGAAGATGATGGAGACATGGGTGTGTTTGTAGGCCATAGGGAAGCAGTCAGTAGACAGGGAATGAAGCTTAATAGGAGAGTAGGTGAGATTGAGGAGGCTATCTATTGCAGAAGACAGGATCATTTGATCATTTAGAGAGATTTGGAAATAATTCCAAAGAATTATTTAAGAGAAAAAAAGAGCAAGAAGAGGGAAAAAAAGAGCAAAATCAATCTATGCATATAAAAAATTCTAACATTATTGGACGTATTCCACATATGTGGAACCTTCCCCACTCCAACCTCTGCAAAGCAGTGGGTAGAAAATGTCTTCTCATATTTCTACTTTGGAGACAATCTTGTTTTTGTAATTTTGTAATATTCATTTTCAATTGTTGTGTGGTTGTTCTTTCCATTTACATTGTTGATGTTATTTTGTATATTGCTTTCTTGGCTCTGCTTACTTCACTTTGCATCAGTTTATGAAAGTTTCCTTGCTTCTCTGCACTCATCATATTTATCATTTCTTACAGTACATTAATATTTCATTACATTTATGGAGCACATTTTGTTTAGCCATTCCCCAATTAATGAGCAGCTATTTTGATTCCAAAAGTTTGACATTTTAAAGGATTTATTCTAGCGTGATATTAAAGTCAGCTAAGCTGGTAGCTGTTATTTGAAAAATAGTTCTGTATTAGTATAATATCACAGAAAGAGCACTAGAACAGAATTCAGGAGACTTAGATGTG
Source organism: Trichosurus vulpecula (assembly GCF_011100635.1). Classification (NCBI taxonomy): domain Eukaryota; kingdom Metazoa; phylum Chordata; class Mammalia; order Diprotodontia; family Phalangeridae; genus Trichosurus; species Trichosurus vulpecula. The sequence continues at coordinate 297,968,482 of NC_050573.1, read as the reverse complement.
TGAACTCAAAATTCCAATCCAGTATGCAAGAAAAGTACACTGAGGTACTTTGAGTATTTTCATTTTATTAGTTAAACCAGTAAGAAATTGGATCTGAAACTTGCCTATGCAGTCATGGATCCCTCTAGCTCAGTACTGAGTTGTTTTTTTTATAGCAATTAAGGGATGTCAAAGATAGATTGAAGTGGTACAATTCTTGGATTGGTCAATTCCAGAAGGGGGGAATCCATATGATTGTTCAGGAGAAGAAGTGGACTTCCATGTTTTGCGTAAGGAAGGCACTCCCATTTGGTCAAGGGAGATGTCCATCAATCACAAAAGTTTAGTCATCAAGCTTTCCACATGTCATCAATCATGTGTGTTTAGTCACTGACTAGGCAACAGGACTCTGGGGCTCTCCACTTGTTTGTTATGACCATCACGTGCAAAAGGACAGAGAAGCTGTGGTTTTCTGGAAGATAGCAACTTCCAGGGTACAAAGGAGTGAGGAAGGTAGTGCAACAAGTCTCTATCCCTTTCCCTAACACAAATTAGTACAGGCCTAAATAACAAACTATAAATCTACATAACATAAATCTATCAGTTACAATAACCAATACATGGATATTGTCATCAATGCATAGTAGATTAATTATACTGGCAGCATTACCTACCAGAACTTATTAACTTAATCTTATTCTACATAATTCACTAATATAATCACTGATGCCCTTTGAATGACAATGAACTGAGTAAATACTGATCACATTGAGTAGGAATATCAAAATTATTCTCCCAGGTGGACTCAGACAAGTCAGCTCCTCCCTCTAGGCTACAGTTTCCTCAGCATCTGTAAAATTAAGTAGTTGTTACGCATAATATCTAAGGTCCCTTCCAGTTCTATTGATGGGAGGCATGAGTGTTGGATTTGGAACAGAGAAGATTTGGGTTCAAATCCTCCCAATGGCTATAGTACTTATTAACTGTGTGATAATGGCAAATCAACTTCTCAACTCTCTTTTTTTTTTTTTAGCAGTATTTAAGTTTATTTATGCCTGTGGAAAGGTAGATGTCACAGGACACATACCCCTCAGGAGTGGAGTGCCGCCATTTATCCAAGGGGCCCCAGCCATCAGGAATGAGTGGCTTCTCAGCTATCATATCCTCAAATTCATCAGCATTGAACTTGGCGAAACCCCGTTTCTTGGAGATGTGGATCTTCTGGCGCCCAGGGAACTTGGACTTGGCTCTCACAAAGCTTCAATCACATGTTCTTTATTCTGAACCTTGGTTCGAATCAACATGATAACTTGGCCAATGTGTACATGGGCTACAGTGCCCTGGGGCTTCCCAAAAGCTCCCCACATGCCAGTCTGGAGCCTATCAGCCCTAGCACATGACAACATCTTATTGATGCAGATGACATGAAATGGATGTAGCCGCACATGACTATGAAAGCCATCCTTGCCACAACTCTTCACCCTTTACTTATTGGCACAGATCCGAGTGGCCTCTAAGGCTTCTGATGACAGCTGTTCATATTCATCTGATACTATGTGACCACACAATGGAAATTCATCCACTTTTGCTTTCTTTCTACACAGATTGAAGTTTCGTACCTTGGCATCAGGAACTCCCCTGCAGAAATGGGACTTTGGGCATGGCTTATTTTTACAGTACCTATAAGAGTGGGTGGAACGCCGGCCCATGGCACCGGCGCCAGCAGGGACTGTGTCTCACTGTAGGGAAAGGGCGAACTTCTCATCTCTTGGCATCAGTTTATTCATCTGTAAAATGGAATGAATGAGTGGAAAAAATAACACTTTTTGGCATTTTATGTGCTAAACTCTACACACACACACACACACACACACACACACACATGCACACATACATACACACATCTATATAAATATATATGCTAAGATAGTATATGCCATCAAGGAACATATATTCTTATGGGAGGAGAGAATACACCTAATAACATGGGAAGGGTACTTTTGGATATCACAGGGCTGGTAGTGAGTGGAACCATCAGCAAGTAGATTAATATTGCCTTTTCAGTAGCAATGACAGTATTGATTTAATCATGATTCCATTACTGGAAAATCAAGAAAGGTGAGGGAGGGGAGGAGGTACATGCAACTGTGTTGGTAAACAAGATAGGCTCTTAGCACTCAGTTCAACCAAGTGCCCTTGAAGAGTTTGGCTTTTGTTTCCCTTGATTAATTCAGTGTATTTCATTGAGTCTTACTAGGTGCTAAGCCCCAGGCCCTAACTCCTATTGGGTGCTAAACTTATGTGGGTGTGAAGCTTCCAGGGTCCTAAGGGGAGGTGCTAACTCCTGAGCCAATCATAGCAGCCTAAGTTCTGGTTATTCAGATGACTTTTGATGATGTCTGAAATGGCATAAGAAGAGAAGACAGAGTTATTTGCTCAGGGATCTCACTCTTAATGGCTCACTGATGCAGAGACTCTGGGCAGCTGTAGCTAAGAGCCCTCCAGCTCGTAAATTCGGATGCTGGGACTTTGTTAAACTCTGGTAACTATGTACTGGGATTTGAATCAGACAAGGTCTGTCTGTCGATGTTTGTACTTTGTTTGTATTTTGCTCTGAAGTTGAAGGTGCTGGCTTTTTCCCCTGAACTGATTTCCCTTGAACTGAGTGGTATTTGTATGCTGAATTAAAGTAAACTTGTCAACCCCTTAACATTGCTTCCCTTAGTAAATCAGATCAAAAGAACCTATGCTGGCAGCGTTCTTGTTGTTGGGCTTATGTTGGTTTTTCACCCCCACAACAGCTGCTAGCTGGATTGTTGAAACAGCAGGTGGAAGGCAATTAGATTTTGGGCAGTTAAATCAAACGTAGCTAAAACCACCAAGATTTGGTGCATCATGATGGGATAATAGTGTATCTTTTTTGAGGACATTGCTTTGAAAATTTTATGGTATTTTATAAAGGAAAGCTGTGAATATCTCTTTGGTGGCGAAATTTCATATTTTCTTTATTTTTCTCAATTTATCGCTATCAACAATACCTTTTTTAATAATGAGGAGGTTGGAAGGGGTCTTTTCTAGATCAAAATCTATGACTTACAATAATCCAGTGAGATGATGTTAATATTATCACCATGTACAAATGAAGAAACTGAAGCCATGAGAGGTTAAGTGACTTGTCTTAGGTTACACAGATAGTAAGTATATAAGAGAGGCTTCAAACCCAGGTCTGTTTTACTCCAAGTCTATCACTTGATCCAGTACACCATATTGACTTTAAATGTGTGCCACAGTCAACCTGATGCATTTGGCTATTATCTTAGAAGGAATGTTTGTATGTCTTGACAACTGATCATATATTTTATCATCAATTTCTCGGTAGATTTGCTCTGAGAGGAAAAAATAATTCCAGAGTTATGATAAATATTTATAATCACATGCAATGTGAAGCAAGGATCCATTTAGTTGGTCAATGCATATGAAAACCAATTTAGAAAATTCATGTCCAATACATAAATTAAATCCTATTTTGGTTTGCTCAATTTTGGGGGGGAATTGTTTTGGATCTTCATGTTGCATTATTGGCATGGACAAATATGATTGCACCTACTAGCAACTAGTAGTGTGACATTGCTGTTCATTTGTTTCAATCATGTCTGACTCTTCATGACTCCATTTGGGATTTTCTTGGCAAAGATACTGGAATGGTTTGCCATTTCCTTTTCTAGCTCGTTTTACAGATGAGGAAGATAAGGCAAATAGGATTAAGTGATTTGCCCAGGGTCACATAGGTAGTAAGCATCCAAGGCAGGATTTGAACTCATGAACATGAGTCTTCCTGATTTCAAGTCCAGTGCTTTCCCCACTGTATTCCTAGTATCATATTAATTGCTGGCTAAGTGCTGTGAAAACTTACAGAGTTTTGGTTAGTTTGGTTCTTAATTTACATTAGTAAGTAACAACAACACCATTATTGATGAACTATTTTAAAAGTAGCAGAGGAATTGAGTTTGATGTTCTCCCTGCATGAAAATTTGTAGATTACCCAATTTATCCCTGAAAAATCAATGAGCATTGCAAATAGTAAAAACTTTCTCAAAGGACTAAAAGAAAGAAGAAAACTCCAAACCCTCCACATCTTTCAAAAACACCCCTCCCAGTTTAACAAATTACTTTTGATCTATGGAAAAATGAGGCTTGAGACTACGTGTTTACGTATTAGGGGATTATGAATTATTTTTTCCAGCCACATGTGTAGTAGCATGTGTCCTTTTCCATAAAAGTCTAAGAAGATGCATTGAAGTACCAACTCTGACAGGGCATGCAAACTGGAGAAATGATGTATGGACCAAGTGAGAGACCACATCATTTACCAGAAGACTAGTTGAGCTGTGTATAGGGAAGCTCATCTTCAAAAGGTTGTACATTTAAGAGGTGATGAATTTTGGCTATGAAAATTAATGAAACAGATAAAAATGCTAAGTGGCTCACTGTCTCTGTCCTGCAACTCCATCTACTGCTTTAATAGTAAACTGACAATAGAGTTATCTGAGGGCCCTAAGGACCACATAGTTTTCAAATTGCAAAATTTTATTTAACCTCTGGGATTCTAATGTGAGGTTATTGAATCCAATAACATTCTTTAAGTATATGTACTACTAGAATAATTAAAACACAATCGTATTGTCTAAAAGGGTGATGCACAGCATCTTTCAGACTTTAATTGAATACATCTGCATGTGAAAAGGACAGGCATTTAGTCTAGGCATGCAGGGGACACAGTGATCTAGTTTAGCTTGTCTCTAACAATCTCTACCTTTTCATCTATGTGGGAAGATGGTAGGTCCCTGGAGTTTGAAAACCAGAAACCTTAAGCTTCAGAGCTGTTTGAGAGTTATTAGGAAAATAATCATTATCTGTCTCTTAGTTTAGACTGAAAATTGGGAAGTGTAAGGAATGTTCACCATAATGTAAGTTAAGGTTTCTGACAGAGGTAACATTTAAGTGCCCCCCCACCAGAAAAAAAGGAGTCCAAATAAGATTAAGTTTGAGGGGGGTTAGCTATCCAGGAAAACCCTGCTTTTTGTAAAGAAGACCTTGACCATGAGGTAAGAATCTTCTGAGGCCTCTAAATCCAAGGCGGAAGAAAAAGACAGGGAAGACATTTTGCCAAACCTAAGGTCAGGGCTTTCTCCTTTTTCTAATAGAGCTGGAAAACAATTATGTATAGACTTTAAAATGAAAGGGTGTGGTAACAACCCAGCTTGCATTACATCTGGAAACACTCTAGAATGTACCAAACTAAAAAAAATAAAAATACAATAGAACATAGATAATGTTAATGTGTGGTTTTCTAAGTCACTATGTCCCTCATTGGGAACTTTATGTATGGTTTAGTGGTCCTCATCTCTGAGTTTAACACTCATGCACTAGATGAAATGGGCAGTTTATCAGTGTCTGGTGTAGTTGCATCCAACGGACCAACTTTCAGAGACTTCAGTTCAGCACCATCTTGTGAAGATTACATGCCCAACTGAGAACCATCCTAAAGATCAGCAAAGTGTAGATATAGAGGAAGCAAAGCTTTACCAGAAGACATCAAGGACCCTTCAGTATCAGAGGCATGAGTTGTGCTTCAAAATATCTGTCTTGGTCATGTATGTTCCCTACACATACTCACCTTCACATGTTTCATATGAGTATCTACTCTTTTACCTGATATTTATGTATATTTATGGGAGAATATGTCCCAGGTTTATGGTGGAAATCTTTTGCTGCTACTTTTCTTACTATGCCATTTCACTAAGAACCTTTATTTTGGACTAATTGTGTCCTCTGATTATAAAGGATGAACACATTGGTGGGGGCTCTGTAACTATGGTTTTGGGTGATTCCGACCCATATACTAGTACCTTGAACCTAGGCTAACAATTCCCCAGAGGACCGTCATGTGAATTTGTGAGTGCCTCAAGCACTATATTTTCAACTATACTAAAAATGAAAACATAAAGAAGTTAATACTAAATAGAAAAATGACACAGTTTCTCCTCAGAGAGGCCAATAAACGATTTGGCAGAGTTGGTTTTATTGTGTACCCAAATAATTCAACTCCATTTCAACAACCATTTATAAAGTACCTACTATATGCAAGGTACTGAGACAAATAATTATTAATAACTAATTACTAATATTGGGGGATGCAGGGTTTTTTTCCCTTTCGATTTCCTCATTTAGTTACTAGGTCAAGGTAGCCTCTGAAGGACAGGGCCAGTGCTAAGGTTGGGTTCAATCTTTGGCAGGACCCTACCCCACTGGGAAAGCTTAATTCTGATTAAAGGGTTTAAAGGGATTAAAAACCATCTTCTCTAGGTAGAATTCTTACCATAATCCCACTATTGTTCTACTCAAGTAAGACTGAATGGAGAATAGATTCTTTTGTCCTTATAAGGGAGCACTTCCATCCTTCTTAATTTTCCAGTAATGGAATCATAATCAAATCAGTGCAGCATATTGCTGTATTAATGTATCCCACTATGGCTCCACTCACCATCCAAATCAGTTGTTATTAATCACCTATATGTATAGAAATGCATTAACCCCACATATGTATAAACAAGTAAACCACCATAAAATTACTTGAAGTTTATGTGTGTACCAAACTCTGCTCTAAAGGATGAGAAATTAGGGAAAGCTTGTGAAAAAGTTGACCAGATTCTCCAAAGTAAACATATACTTTGATATCTTCAATGTCATGGTGACAACATGGAGGAATTATGAAAGCTACATTGAAAACATTGTCTGGGATCAAGAAGTGAGTAGCCAAAGCCATGTTGATTATGTAGAAGCCTTATACTTCTATATTGCATATATTTCCTTGAAGAACATAATTAGAAAACATTAGACATGACAGCAACCAAGTAATACCACAAAATGAAATTAAGTTATCTTAATGGACAAGAAATGACTAGTTATCAGTGTGATTGCTATCTCAGAATCAGCTGTCTACATGTAGTGTTATAATTGAATAGAGCAAAGGTCAAAATCAATTCTGAATTTGAAGATGAGAAGACACTTGACCTGAATATGACAGCTCCAGCTTGCCTGTTTAAACAGCCTATCAGCTAAGATGATTGTAGAATGGACAAAAGTACTACCACTTACTTTGATTATAGCAATTTCTTAGAGAAGTTTAGTTGATACTAAATAGTTGTCATAATAAGAACGCCAAAGGAGTACTGAAATCAATAAATAAACATTCATAAAATGTCTTCTCTTTGTCAGTCACTACTAACTACTGGGAATACAGATTCCAAAGTGAGACAGTGCCTGCCCTCAAGAATTTAATATTCCATAGAATTAACCTCAGCCAGCAAATATTTAATCACTTTTCTGAGTGAGACATCTTATTATTAACAAGAGACTAGAGAGGAGGAAATAGAAGATTGTGAGCAGCATTAGGTAAAAAAAAAATAATAAAAAGCAGTGGAAGATAAAGGCAAACCTAAAGACCTTTTGGGGTGAGAATAAGGTAAGAGAAAACATTCCAAGAGCATTAGTAGGTTAAATTGGAAGTAGGACATCAAACAGGTGTGAAATGACAAGGATCTGCTTCATTTCTATAGGGATCTAATCTCATAAGCAAATATAGTAGAATAACTGCATTTAGACTTTTTTCCATCTACTACCCAATTTATTTACTTTTTCTTTTCTTTTTTTTTGTCTTCTCATTCACCTAGTACCCAATTTATTGAACTCCTTGAGGATAGGAACTGATTTCCAGTCTTGTATTCTCAGTGCCCAGCATAATAAAATGCTCATTCTGTCTTTAGAACTAACACTGGTATTTCATTGACTTGGGGTTGTCCTTATGGACTCCCTTTACCAATGCAGACCAGCAACTGCTCTGCAACTTTGAATCTTATGTAGAGTAGTGAAAGTTTAAGGGACTTGTTTAGAGTTACAAAAGCAGTTAGCTGTGTAGCTGTGGCCCAGATCTTCCTGACTCTGAAGCAAAGCTCTCTAGCCAATATATTATGATGTCCCCTGCTTGATTTTCTTTCTATCATAGGTGTCTATAACCAAAGAATATATTGCCGACTGATGAGCTCCTTCATGCTGGGCTAACTGATTTTCCCAATTTTATTGTCTCTGATCATAAGTATTATGAATTTATTAGGACATATATTATATTTACTTACCTAGGAATATGTTGTATCCTACTAGTAGAATGGTGGCTCCTTAAAGAAAAGCATTGCCTCACTTTATACATCTCTACTGCCTTGAACAAAGTCAGGTATATAGTAGGTATTTAATAAATGCTTATTGATTGATTGGTAGCCTGATCCTTAGATAGTAGACACAGTTCATTGGTGGGAATATACTTGAAAACTTTCTAGCATGGAAGACCCTGGCAAAACTTGAGTTTCTGAGTCTTACTAGCCCAGGGTCATGTTTACCACATGATAAGGCATTGGAGTAGAATGCCATGGCATTACTACTGTTATCAGTACTGCTTATAGTTATAATCAGAAATGTTTCCTCCCTTAGCCTTTCAACTGGGCACGTAAACAGAAGCAGAATACATAAAATCATAGAGTTGTAAGAAACCTAAGAAATCATCTCTTAAAATACAAATATATAATATATATTTACATGTACATATATGTATATATGTATATACATACATACATACATACATATATATATGTATATATGTAGGTAGTGAGTGATGCAACTGGACCAAACTCAGATCTTTGTTGACAATTTGAAAATAAAGCCAGACTCATGATTATACGTGGTGTGTGTGTGTGTGTGTGTGTGTGTGTGTGTACACATACATAATATCCCAAAGACACTCCTTACAGGAAAGAGAGAGAGTGGGAAGGCAAGAAAGAGAGAGACAGAGAGAGACACACTCACACAGAGACAGAGACAGAGAGACAGAGAAAGAGAAGATAGAGGGAGGATTTTTTTCTTGCTTTTTAATTCCCTGTTCTTTTCTCTCTCTCCCTTTACCCTTTCATACAACTGCACTTTTAATATAAACAGAAAGTAAGAGTTGTCACCATCCATACTAGCCCCTCCCTTCACTAGATCATGCAGCAGCCCCATATTATCATTTTTACAACATCTAACAATATAGATGCTCTCTTATCATGACATTTCCATATCCAACCTGGTTGTCATTTATCTATTTTCTTTTCTTTTTTCTTTTGAAGTCCAGTTCCAGAAAAAATCATTAACTGCAGTCTGGTATAGGATTTCCTTCCAGCATCAGCAAAACTGTTTTAATCTTTGCACAAAATATTAAAAACATTCAGTCAAAGCACTTTCCCTGCTGAGTTTATTAAAGCACAGTATTTATCTTGACAGCACAGCGTTCCAGCATTGCACAGCAATACATCTTCCACCTGGGAAATCTTTAGATTCAAGCGTAATGGAGACAGTAAGAGTGGTCACCATCTCTATATGAGAAGGGAGAGCAAAGGGAAGGATGTAGAAGGGAGTGTCTTTTTTCCTCCCCCACCCTGTGAGGAAGCATTGATTAGAAACAATTTCTAAATCCCTGGGAGAAGTCATTATCCAAAGTGTTTTTGGTAGCTCTATTTTTGGCAGCAACTAAAGGAAGCATAGCAATAACCTGAAAAGACAGTCTAACACTTATCAAGATGCAGAGGAACAGTGAATGCTGTAAACTTGGAGAGGTCTCTTGATATTAGTAGGACAGTTCTGTTTATGGATTTGAGACATTCTAAAGAATGAGTATGTGTCACACAGAATGAGCAGTTTGGTTAAATAATGCTTGTTCAAATGAATTCTTCCAGAAATAGTACATTTGTTTGGTGGGTTGGCAAAGAAAGATGAAAATTTATTTTGACAAATGGCTGCCTAATTTAATCCATCTTAATAAGGTCATAGACCTAGACCTGTGAAATACGATTAAGGTTATCTAGTTCAGAGGTGCTACACATCTGGTCAATGAGCCACCTGCAACACTCTTGAGTGCAGCTTGAACTATATTAAAATCTAATTGGTAAATATTTATCACAATAAATAAAAAATACAATAGAATATAGATAATGTTAATATGTGGTTTTCTAAGTCAACATACAATCTGAAGGGATTCTTATGAAAGGTTGTGGTCCCTTTTTCTATTTGAGTTTGACAAACTAATTTAGGACATTTTTCAAATGAGAAATTTGAGATTTAGAGTGATTAAATGATTTTCAGAAGATCACATGTTCATCCTTCCTTTTGGAAGAGGACCAATGACATCATAGGACAATGTCTTGACTTGTGGGTGAATTAGATTTAAGTGAGACAGAATGGCACAAAGTCATCAACGTCTCTCTCTCTTACAGAGTCAAGATCACATAGATAGTGAATGGCAGAACTGAGATAGCCACTCAAATCCTCTGCAAGCCAATTCACTGTTCTTTCCACTGTCACCGTGTTCCCTCTCAATCATAATACATTTCATATATTCAATAATTTACAATTCACAGAGCTCTTTTCTCATAATCATCTTGTGAAATCATTCTTTTCATAGTTTTATAGAAGAGAAAACTGAGGCTGAGAGACACTTAGGAACTGGCCTGTGGTCAAGTAGTTAGTAAGAGGGTGAGCTGGTATTGAAATTCAGGTCTTCTGATCCTGGATCCCATGCTTTCCCTCCCTCAACCATGCTGCCTCCTCTTAAAATAACAGAACGGGCTATTCCCTGTCTGACTGAGCAAGTACATGAATTGTGCTCAGCTGAGTATGCTGTTATTTGTATCTGAGAAGGAAGATGCTGATCTGTGCCTTTTATTTTGTACAGGAAGAGATGGCAGAGAAGAAGACACTAGCATATTCAAGAGGTTGCTTTTCTGGGATGAGATGAGAAATGGTAATTGCAAGGCCATGGCTTAATAGCTTATGTTCATTGCACTCTGGGGAAACACTAAGGTCCTACAGGAAACCATTGTGCTGATTAAGCTAACGTCTCTCCTCCCTGTTAGCCCTCAGACAAAGCTCCAGAAAGAAGACTTAAGAACCAGAGTGCCTATGACAAAGCCTTCTTTCAGAAAGGATGCTGAACCCATATATATGCATTTATTAGAGATCTGGGACCCATTACTTTTTGCACGAGAGTAAAGATGTGCTAGTCTACCACCATCTGAATTACATAATTACATACACTCCTGGGTAAGCAGAAATTTCAACCCCAGAAGATATGGAATGGGAAAAACATTGCCCACTCAACACTCTACCCAATTCCACCACTGCCACTAAAGACAACATCTGGAGACATCCCAGAAATAAGGAAAGAAGGTTTGATCTTACCTAAAAAAATGGTGGTTTTGTTTCCTTTTGTTTTTATTCTGAACTTCATGGACATCAAGTAAAATGGGCATTTCTGTATCTATAAGACAACAGAAGAAAAAAAGGATTGTATGTGAAACTGTGGATCTCTGTTATATATACCTTGATTTTCCTTTCAATGTATAATAAATTTAAGATGTAACTTTAAAAGCTGTCCCAATTGTCTGTTTCTTTTTTTAACTTTTCTTCCTTCCCCTGTACATATTTTGCTTCGATGACTCTTTTCTGTCTTTTGTACTTTTCTTTTTACTATTCTATCTCTGTTCTCTACCTTCCCTTCCCCAGCATCAAACAAAAAAATAAAATAACCCCCTAAGTACCCCCAACAAAATCCTCATAAAAATATGAAAACAAATTCTTGCTGTGTACCAAAACATGTGTCTTATTCTACATTTTAGGTCCACCAACTTTTCATAATTAAATACCTTCCCTCCTCATTAGATCTTTGGATTTGTAACTGGTCATTGCCTTAACTAGACTTCCTGAGTCTTTCAAAATTGTTTTTGTTTAAAATGTTATTGCTATTGGATAAAATGTTCCCCTCCTTCAGTTCACATCCATTTCACTCTGTATCAGTTCACATAAGTTTTCCCAGATTATGCTGAAATTATTCATGTTGTCATTCAGACAAAAAATAATATTTTTCTGAATTCATATACCCTAATTGATTTTGGCCATCCACTGATTGATGGATAGTCCCTTAATTTCCAGGTCTTTGCTAAAACAAGAATTGCTATAAATACCTCCATACATATTCCTTTGTCATCTCTTTGCAACATAAACTGATTAGTAGTATAACTGGGTTAAAGGGTACACACAGTTTAGTGACTTTTGGGGCATGGATTTTACTTTCTAAAATTTCTAGATTACTTAATTTTCCTGCAGCATCCTCAACAATTGCCATTTTCCTTTTTTTGTCATCTTTATTAATCTAATAAGTGTGAGTTGGAACTTCAGAGCTTTTTAAATTTTCATTTCTTTAAGTACTAGTGATTTGGTTATCTGGCAGCTTCTATTTCTTCCTTTGAAAACTCCTTGTTCAGTCCCAAAGGAAGAGCAACCATGAATCAGAGAGAAAGGTACCACTAGCATAAAGAAGGGAGTTTGGTGGGATGGGAGGTGGTAATCTAGAGAAAGGTTTTCTTGAGAGAAATGAATGTGTTCCAGGGTAGTCCTCAGGGAATAGTTTATGAAGGGAATCCTGAGATGCCTGAGGATGAAGGGCAAGGTGTAGAACAGAGTCACATGAAAAGCCATAGAATTAAAGATGGCGAACTGGAAGGGCCATTAGAAACCAACAAGACCAATGCCCTCATTTTACAGATGAGGACCCAGGAATCCCTAACACCAGCATGAGCCCCAGGGGCAAGATGAGTCCCTGATGTCATTAACACTGCATCCAACCAATATGCCCCATTTTCTAGCTCAATAGAATTTCAACTGACTAGTTCAAACAACCAGCCACCTCCTTCTGGTGGGTGAAGTTTTCTCTACCTTTACGTTAGGTGTTTGCATGAAGGTTGCATGGTGCTTGTCATGTACGAGAGCTCCATAAAAGCTTGATGACTAACTGACTGATGGGATTGCTCGAGCCTGCACTCTCCATATCACTGAGCCCTACTGTGGTTGGAAGCTTCCTAAGAGAAGGAAATATGTCTTAGCCAAACTTTGTATCTACCTCCACAATGAACAATAAAAAGTATCCTAAACACTGTAGTCACTAAATAAATGTTGGAATGATGAAAAAAAAAAAACACCCAACAACTCCTTGTTCAGATCCTTTGACCATCTCTCGGTTAGGAAATAACTTTTGTCTTTATAAATTTGTATTTGTTCCTTATGTGTCTTGGAAATGACATATTTATCAGAGAAATTTGATGCACAGACTTTTTTGTTCTCTGGTTAACTATTTCCTTTTTAATTTTAAATGTGATAGTTTTATTTATACAAAGACTTTTAAATCTTTCATAGAATTAAAATTGTCCATTTTATCTTTTGTAATCTTCTCTATCCCTGTTTAGTCATGAACTCTTCTCATATATAATATCATCCCTGATTCTCTAATTTGCTTATAATGCCACTTTTTATGGCATAATAAATTCAATTACAGCTTATCTTGATATATGGTATTGATGTTGGTATATCCCTAATTTCTGGCAGATTGCTATCATTTCACCAGCAATTTTTTGCTGAATCTTTACCTCTATGACTAGTGTCCTCAGGTTTACTAAATACCACAGTCTGTTTGTTTCTCTATGCTATATAACTAATTTGGTCTACTAATCTACTTCTCTAATTTAAACCAGTGCCATTTTTTTTCAAAATAGGCTACTAGATTTATCAATTGATGATTTGAGATATATACTGCTAGGCTCCTCTTCCCAGACTTTTTATTATTTGGCTCTTTGTTCTACCTGGTAAATTTTATTATTATTTTTCTAAATCTAAAAATCATTTCAGAGTTTGATTGATATAGCAAGAATAAATAAGTTAATTCAGGTAGCATTGCCATTTTTATTTATATGGGCATGACCTACTCATAAGCAATTAATATTTCTCCAATTATTTAGATTTCCATTTCTATTGTGTTTTGTGATTTTACTCTTTAGTTCCTCTGAACATTTGAGTAGACTATAAAATACATCGTATATTTGTTAGTTATTTTGAATGGAATTTCTCTTTCCTTTTTTTTCCTGCTCAGTTGTATTGGTAATATTCAGAAATGCAGATGATTTATGGAGATTCATTTTATATACTGCAACTTTGCTAAAACTATTACTTCAATTAATTTTTATCTGACTCTATTGAATTCTCTGGATAGAATAAAAAGCAAAAAGTAATAATATTTTTTCCTCTTTGCCTATTTCCCAGAATGTCTTTTCTTTGTCATATTGCTATAGTTAACATTTCTAGCATTTTGTTACACAGTAGTAGTGATAGACATCCTTTCTAACCCCATTTTTTATTATCAAGGCATGTAGCCTTTCTATTTTGTATATTTTAGTTTTAAAAAGGTGCTCATTATCTTAAGGAATCTATCCTTTTCTCTAAGATTTATAATCAATTTTAGTAGATATGTGTGGATTTTTGTTATAGTTTTTCAACATCCGTGATACTGACATCAGGTTTTTTTTTATTACATTGCCATTAATATGGCCTATTATTTTCATAGTTTTTTAAATATGGAATAAGTCCTAAATTCCTTGTATAGATACAGTGTAGTTGTAGTATATGAGTTTTAAGATGTTATATCTTCTTTGCTTATACTTTAATATTTTGGTGCCTATCTTCATTAGATATATTGTTCAATAGTTTAATTTCTCTTTTTATCTCTTCCTGGCTTAGGTATCAGGATAATAATGGAATATTAGAAAGAATTTGGCAGAATCTTTTCCTCTCCTATTTTTGTAACCAGTTTATGTAATACTGGAATTAACTGTCTTTTGAAAGTTAGATAATCTTAATTTGTAAAGCCATGTGGTCCTGGGTTTTTGTCTTTTGGTTTTGGGGTTTTTTTGAGGAGTAGAATGAGGTAGAGGAATTCATGTCTGGCTATACAAATTATTTTTATGACAACTAGCTTTTTTTAAATAATGTAGCTCTGTTAATCTTAGTATCCTATATTTTTGTAAATGTTCATTCTTTTGGTTTAAGTTATCAATTTCATTGACATGTAACTGGGCAAAATGGTTCCTGATACTATCTTTGTCTTTAGTTGTTGTCAATACCCCCTTTCCATTTTGATACAATTAGATTTTTTCTTTTTAAATAAGAGTTACTAATTGATTTTTAATAAGTTTTTTTTAAAAAAATCAGCTACTAGATTTATCAACTGAACATTATTGCAATTTTTTAACTTATAATTTTGACACTCTCCATTGACTTTTTATAATTTCTCCTTTGGTAGAAGCCTTTTTTTGGGGGGGGAGGATTAAGAATTATTGTTTTTGGGGGACAGAGCCAAGATGGCACCTGGAAAGCAGGGACTAGTGGGAGCTCCCTGCCGAGTCCCTCCAAAAACCTATATAAAATGGCTCTGAACCAATTCTAGAACCGCAGAACCCACAAAACAGCAGAGGGAAGCTGGGCTCCAGCCCAGGACAGCCTGGATGGTCTCTGGGTGAGGTCTATCCCACACGGAGCTGGGAGCGGAGGGGAGTGGAGCGAAGCGGAGCAGAGCCCAGCATGGGCAGCGTGGACCAACCAGACCAGGAGCCAGGTGGAGCGTGTCCTAGTGCCCTGAATCAGTGAGCTGCAGCAGTTACCAGACTTCTCAACCCACAAACACCAAAGACAACAGAGAAGGTTAGTGGGAAAAGCTGCAGGAGTGGAAAGAGTTCCTGGTTCGGCTACCACCCCGGGGAGAAGTGGAGGTGGGGCACCTACAGAACTACAGCTGCAATTGCTTCCAACCCCAGGCCCACCTGGTGGGAGGAATTAAGTGGTGGATCAGAGCAGGAGTGAAGAGTCTGCTGAAGATCTATGTCCAGTCCAAGTTGGGGGTTCTTGGGGAAGGAGGAGGGCTGGTGTGGCAGAGCTGGCGCATCCCCCCAAGCTTGGAACATAGTTCTCTTAACTCTACAAGCAGTCATACCCCACTGAAAAACTCAAGGGTCAGGTTAGTTGGTTGGGAACATGGCCAGGCAGCAAAAACGCACCCAATTCAGTCTCAGACTCTGGAATCTTTCTTTGGTGACAAAGAAGACCAAAACATACAGCCAGAAGAAGTCAACAAAGTCAAAGAGCCTACAACAAAAGCCTCCAAGAAAAACATGAACTGGTCTCAGGCCATGGAAGAGCTCAAAAAGGATTTGGAAAAGCAAGTTAGAGAAGTAGAGGAAAAATTGGGAAGAGAAATGAGAAGGATGTGAGAAAACCATGAAAAACAAGTCAATGACTTGCTAAAGGAGACCCAAAAAAATACTGAAAAATATACTGAAGAAAACAACACCTTAAAAAATAAACTAACTCAAATGGCAAAAGAGCTCCAAAAAGCCAATGAGGAGAAGAATGCCTTGAAGGGCAGAATTAGCCAAATGGAAAAGGAGGTCCAAAAGACCACTGAAGAAAATACTACCTTAAAAATTAGATTGGAGCAAGTGGAAGCTAGTGACTTGATGAGAAATGGAGATATTATAAAACAGAACTGAAGGAATGAAAAAATGGAAGACAATGTGAAATATCTCATTGGCATAACCACTGACCTGGAAAATAGATCCAGGAGAGACAATTTAAAAATTATTGGACTACCTGAAAGCCATGATCAAAAAAAGAGCCTAGATATCATCTTTCAAGAAATTATCAAGGAGAACTGCCCTGATATTGTAGAGCCACAGGGCAAAATAGAAACTGAAAGAATACATCGATTGCCTCCTCAAATAGATCCCAAAAAGAAATCTCTTAGGAATACTGTTGCCAAATTCCAGAGCTCCCAGATCAAGGAGAAAACTCTGCAAGCAGCCAGAAGGAAAGAATTTGAGTATTGTGGAAACACAATCAGAATAATCCAAGATCTAGTAGCTTCTACATTAAGAGATCAAAGGGCTTGGAATATGATATTCTGGAAGTCAATGGAGCTAGGATTAAAACCAAGAATCTCCTACCCAGCAAAACTGAGTGTCATGCTCCAAGGCAAAATATGGATTTTCAATAAAATAGAGGACTTTCAAGCTTTCTCAGTGAAAAGACCAGAGCTGAATAGAAAATTTGACTTTCAAACACAAGAATCAAGAGGAACATGAAAAAGTAATGAAGAAAAATAAATTGCAAGGGACTTACTAAAGTCAAACTGTTTTGTTCGCATTTGTACATGGAAAGATGATGTGTATGATTCATGAGACCTCAGTATTAGGGTAGCTGAAGGGAATATGCATATATATGTATATATGTTTATGTATATATATGTATATATGTGTGTGTATGTATGTATATATGTATGTGTATATATATATATATATATATATATATATATATATATATATATACAGAGAGAGAGAGAGAGAGAGAGAGAGAGAGAGAGAGAGAGAGAGAGAGCAGGCACAGGGTGAGTTGAAGATGAAGGGAAGATATCTAAAAGAAATAAAATCAAATGAAGGGATGAGAGAGGAATATATTGAGAGAGGGAGATAGGGAGAGATAGAATGGGGTAAATTATATCGCATAAAGGTGGCAAGAAAAAGCATTTCTGTAGGAAGAGAAGAGAAGTCTGGTGAGGGGGAATAAGTGAATCTTGCTCTCATCAGATTTGACTTGAGGAGGGAATACCATACATACTCAATTGGGTATCTTACCGCACAGGAAAAAAGGAGGAAGAAGAAGATAAAAAAGGAGGGGATGATAGAAGCGAGGGCAGATGGGGGTGGAGGTAATCAAAAACAAACACTTTCAAAAGGGGACAGGGTCAAGGGAGAAAATTCAATAAAGGGGGATAGGTTAGGAAGGAGCAAAATATAGTGAGTCTTTCACAACAGAAGTATTGTGGAAGGGTTATACATAATGATACATATGTGGCCTATGTTGAATTGCTTGACTTCTTAGGGACAGTGGGTGGGAAGGGAAGAGGGGAGAGAATTTGGAACTCAAAGTTTTAAAAACAGATGTTCAAAAACAAAAAAAAAAGTTTTTGCATGCAACTAGAAAATAAGATGCACAGGCAATGGGGCGTAGAAATTTATCTTGCCCTATAAGAAAGGAAGGGAAAAGGGGATGGGAGGGGAGTGGGGTGACAGAAGCAAAGGCTGACTGGGGAACAGGGCAACCGGAATATACGCCTTCTTGGAGTGGGGGGGAGGATAGAAATGGGGAGAAAATTTGTAATTCAAACTCTTTTGAAAATCAATGCTGAAAACTAAATATATTAAATAAAAAAATAAACAAAAAAAGAAAAAAAGAAAAAAAAGAATAAACCCACAAAAAAAGAATTATTGTTTTCTTGCTTTTAAAAAGGTTGTGTGACCAAGTTATTGTACTTTTTTTCTTTCTTTGGTTGGTAAAAGCTTTTAGAGATATAATTTTGCTTATAGATTGCTTTAGCTAAATCTCATAAATTTTGATAGGTCGTCTCATTGTTGCTTAATGTGACAAAGTTTATTACTACTTCTATGATTTTCCCTCTGAAACAATATTTTTAGGATTATCTATGTAGTTTCAAATTATTTTTAATTCCTTCTTTAAATAATATTTGTTGAACATAATTTTTATTACACTGTAATTTGTAAATTATACATTTGTTATAAATGCTTGGCTGTATTTGTATGGTTTTATTCCCTAATACATGGTATTATTTTAAAGGTGCCACTTGTATGTGTTTATATATGTGTAAACTCCTTTCTGTTCCCATTGTTCCTAAGTTTTTCTTAAATTTCTTTATGATTTCTCTTATAATAGTTTTCTAGTTCTAAAAAAGTACATTGAGGTCCTGTGCTACTTTAGTTTTACTTTCTATTTCTCCCTACAATTTGATTGTGTTTTACTTTAACAATGAAGATGCAATGCATATGTAATATATATTGATATTGGTTCACTGTCTATGGCACTTTAAAATTTAATGTAGTTGCCCTGCTCATCAATTTTTATCATGTGAATTTTTACAGTTGTGTTTTCGAAGTCATGATTGCTGTGCTTGCTTTATTAGGTTCACCTGAAGCATAATAGATTTGGCTTCAAGCACTAATTTTAATTCTAAGTAAGTGTTTATGTTACAAGTATGTTTCAAGTAATATACTGTTGGATTAGGATTTCTAGTCCATTCCCACAATTTCCAGTTAAAATTCATTCCATTAATTTTCATGGTTATGATTGTTGATTTTTCATTTCCCTTGATCCTTTTGTCTTGTACTTTTCCCTCTCTTTTCTCCATCTTTATCTTTGCAAAGAAGATCATGGTAAAAAAGAGATATGCTTAACACTAGTCATCTATAATTGATTTCAGGGATTCCTGACAATGTCCTCTTCTCTAAATAAATACCCCTCCCATTCCCCATATGCTGTTGCCTGAAATTTCATTGTTTGAGTGTCATTCTATTAGCTGAAACTGCTATTTGAAAAGCATTGCTAGCATATCTGAAATTTTATTTCTTTTAAAAAATAGCAGTTCTGTTAAGCTTAGCACATGTGAATGAAATTTTATGACCTAAGGCTGACCCCTTTAAGGAGGTTATGGGTGGGACCAGCTTAGTTGTCCCTTCTTCTATTTATCATTTCTGAAATTGGCAAAGCTTTGTGGGGGAAAAGTCTTCACTTCCATCCTCAGATTCCTTATATGGATTCCTTCCAATTTTCTTTCTCTGGAATCTTTGAGGTGTCTGACCTTTTAGTAGGCAGATGCATGCCATCAATAGCCACAGTGCAGCCTTCTGGGACCAACTGCTCCCTCTTCCACATGCTGACTAATGCCAGAGACATAGTTTGCTTAATTAGCTTAGAATTTTCATTAGTTGTGCATTTGGGGAGGCAATTTTTTAGTGTTTTGCACTTAAAATCCAAGTTTATTTTGCACAGTTAAAACACCTGAAATTTTTATTATTCATCATTTGACACCAGAACATTACATATTCCAAAATCCAAGTCAATCGTTAAAGAACACTTACCACAGTTTCTCTAGCATAGACTATGTAATATTTTGCCATTGTATTTCACTTTTGAAATTTGTCTAAGAACTGAAAAGATGAAAAGGTTCTCAGTTTCATATTGACTCTAAGAGTTGTTTTAGGGAGATTGCATGAAGTTAGATAGAGAAGGCCTACATCATCAATTCCATATTTTATTGTTTGGCTCCTTGACCCTAGCATGAGGAAGATTGACTAGGTGATGTTTTAGCAACATTTCCAGAGGTAAATGTATGATCCTAAGGCACCAGCAAATTGGTGTCCTTTATTTGTATGTTAGTATGAATCAGTTTAAGAGTATTTCCTAAGAAATGGGTGTAGGTAGAGCTCATAAGGCCAGAGCTCTACAGTCAGATAAGACCTCAGGCCATCTAGTCCCACCCTCTCATTTTATAATGAGGGTGGGAGAAAAGGGATCAGGAGGGAAGATTGGACACTTGAAGGTTTATGAAGGGCAGCCTAGGAAAGGAGAAAAAAGATAAACAGAAAAATGAACTTCACCTACTTCACAATTTTGCCTATTACTGACTCTACTAAGGTGATTAGTTTAAATGTAACTCTCCTCCATCAAAAGATGTACTGATGACTTTTGACCTTCATGAAGAACTTTTTCCGGAATCCTATCTGAGGTGAAGCTGCAATAACAGATTCTGCCAACTTTAGATTCTAGAGCTAATAGCATGACAGAAACAATGATTTTCACTTTTCTTAATGGTTACATATAGATTCTAAATGGCTTCCTAATGTCTATAGGAGAAAAAAGGAGGAAGACACTGGCAAATCACAATTCTGTTATGCTAATATTGTTCATTGTCTACGTTGAATTGCTACTGAGACCATAGGGGCAGAAGTGAATGTGAGGGACTTCATGGTGAGAAAATATCAAAAGCAATACATAAATATTATACATTGATTGGTTGGTAGCTACAAGCTTACAAGGAAGCTTTACTGCAAAGTCAGCTAGACAAGATAAGAAATAGGTTAAAGAAGAAATGGTGAAGGAAGGGGACAATTGCAGAAGTGGAGTATGGTGGGGGAGAAGAAGTAATGATCTAAACTGGGGGATTCAATAATCAAAAACAAGGGTATAAGAAGCAAGCAATTATAGAAACAAAGATACAAAAATATAATGTGTATGTATGTATATATCTATGTGTGTATGTATATATGTATATACATACATATATATATATATATATATATATATATAGAGAGAGAGAGAGAGAGAGAGAGAGAGAGAGAGAGACAGAAAGAGAGAGAGAGAGGGAGAGAGAGGGAGAGAGGGAGAGAGCAGACACAGGGTGAGTTGAAGATGAAGGGAAGATATCTAAAAGAAATAAAATCAAATTAAGGGATGAGAGAGGAACATACTGAGAGAGGGAGATAAGGAGAGATAGAATGGGATGGATTATCTCCCATAAAGGTGGCAAGAGGAAGCAGTTCTGTGGGAGGAGGGGAGAGGGCGGATGAGGGGGGAATGAGTGAACATTGCTCTCATCAGATTTGGCCTGAGGAGGGAATACCATACATACCCAATTGGGAATCTTACCCCACAGGAAAGAAGAGGGAAGAAGATAAAAAAAAATGGGGGGGATGATGGAGGGGAGGGCAGATGGGGGTGGAGGTAGTCAAAAACAAACACTTTTGAAAGGGGACAGGGTCAAGGGAGAGAATTCAATAAAGGGGGATAGGTTGGGAAGGAGCAAAATATAGTTAGTCTTTCACAACATGAGTATTGTGGAAGGGTTATACATAATGATACACATGTGGCCTATGTTGAATTGCTTGACTTCTTGGGGAGGGTGGGTGGGAACGGAAGAGGGGAGAGAATTTGGAACTCAAAGTTTTAAAAACAGATGTTCAAAAACAAAAAAAAAGTTTTTGCATGCAACAAGAAAATAAGATACACAGGCAATGGGGTATAAAAATTTATCTTGCCCTACAAGAAAGGAAGGGAAAAGGGGATGGGAGGGGAGTGGGGTGACAGAGGGGAGCGCTGACTGGGGAACAGGGCAACCAGAGTATATGCCATCTTGGAGTGGGGGGGGGTAGAAATGGGGAGAAAATTTGTAATCCAAACTCTTGTGAAAATCAATGCTGAAAACTAAATATGTTAAATAAATTTAAAAAAAAAGAAAGGTAGGTCATGGCAATGGGGAAAATGAGGTGACACAGGCATGTGCTCATGTTATATAGGTTATATTTATATAGGTCTTAAGAATTATAAATTGCAACCTACACATGTATAAATCTAATTTAATCCTTAATCCCTAATGCCAGCAGAACTGAATTCATTCTAAATCCATGGTGGGTCACTTACTCTATGAGCCTCTTTAAATAAAAGGATATATGTGTATGTGTATGTGTGTATATGTATATGTATATATATATATATATCTACACATATACACACACACACATATATATACATACATATACACACATATATGCATATATATGTATGTGTATGTATGTATAGATAGAGACTGATATAGATAGATATAGATGTATGTAGTGATACAGAGATGAGAGATAGATAAATAGATAGAGATATAGATACCTATCTATATCCCCTATCTCCATCTAGCTATCTGTCTGTGTCTGTCCATCCATTCATCTGTCTATCTATCTATCTATCTATCTATCTATCTATCTATCTATCTATCCCCACATTTCCATTGAAGAAGAATTTGCAACTGGAAAGAAGACCAGGCCAGAGTTGAAAGCTTGGGGTCGATAAAGTAAATTGGGGATGAGGACATCTTTGAGTTGTGTCATATTTTTAGGAACTATTTAATGTCTTTTTAAAATTCTAAATGGTAAGGACTTTTATTCTAAATGGTAAAGGTTTTTATTCCATATGGTAAATGTTAAACATTCATCTGAAAGGCTTTACTCTTGCTAATATCTAATAACCATAAGATCACAGATTTAAAGTTAAAGAGGGCCTAACCCTTCAATCCCTTCATTTTTCAATGAGAAAACTGAGGCCTCTATTAGTAAAATGAGTTACCCAAGGTCACTCAAGTAGTTGGTGGAAGAGACAGAATTTGAACCCAAATTCTCTGACTCCAAATCTAGTACTCTTTTTATTTTTATTTTCATTTATCTATTTATTTATTTATTTATTTATTTATTTATTTATTTATTTATTTATTTATTTATTTATTTATTAATTCATTCATTTATTTATTTATTTATTTATTTATTTATTTATTTATTTATTTATTTATTTATTCATTCACTCATCCATTTATTCATTTATTCATCTATTTATTCATTTATTCATTCATTCATTTATTCATTTATTCATTTATTTATTTATTTATTTATTTATTTTCAGATCTAGTAGTCTTAAGGATTGTCCCATTGAGCCATAGTGAAACTTCAACTGGTCAATATTTGAGTCTTCTCAAACCAAACTTACCTTGAAAATGCTAGATGATTACCTATTAAATTTAACAATCCATTTTGAAAAGCATATACAATATTAAATATCTGTGATGGGCAGGGCACCATGCTGGGTGTTGGGGATTGAAATGTGTAAGTTAACATATCTAAATTGTATTAAGCACTGCTCTGAAAAGAGAAGTGACATAGCTTGAAAAATCGAGGTTTTAATAGTTATTGGTTTACCTTTTCTTTTAGAGGGCTATGGGTTTCTTTTCCATTGTTATCAGCTGAACACTCATTTTCCCAGGTGCAGATGAAGCATGAAAAAGGAAGAAAAAATATGCACATCTGATTGCCCTGCTCCCAGATGATTCTCCTATGCCTTAGACTGACTCTTCTTTTGTTGAATTATCACCTCTCCTTTCTCAGAAAACTGATCTGAAGCAGTTTAACAAGATAAAAAAATTTTTGGGAGCAACCACAACACATTCCACATTATGATAGTGGTATGATAGAAAGATACCAAAACCCATCTGACATGACTACTGGCCTTAAAGTAGTGATAATTTAATTTGAACATTTTTCCTAGATTTATTTTACCCTTTTCCACTAAGTCTTCCCTGTTCATACCAGCCAGATAAAGAAGGGCTCAAATCTAAGTCAACTGTTTTGGTGGTATATCATGAAATGGAGTTGGCTTTATCAAGAGTGAAGACTATATTTGGTCCTTTTATGTCACTCCCAACACATTGTAGAGCTCTGAACCATTATACCCAAGCTTTCTCAAAAATGGTTATTAGCTAACTCAATCAAAATAGCTTATATTTTATAATGTAAGGGCAGTGATTCTCAACTTTTTTGGGTGTGAGGACTCCTTTTTAATGTCTAAATGTTTTGAGGCCCCTCACATGATAGTTGTAGTCTCATCATCTTCTACCTCCATGCTTTTCACAGACTGTCCCCCATGACCAGAAGCAATTTTCCCTTAACCTCAACATCTTAGAATGCATGATTTCCTTCAAAGCTCAACTTAAATGCCACCTCCTACATGAGACCAATCCTTTTCCCCTCAGTCCTTTGTGCCTCCCCTTTTCCTGCCAAATGACAGTATTTATTTTGTACAGGCTCATATATTGTCACTATTTGTACACAGAGACTGCTTCATTTTTAATCTCTATCCCCACCATTAAGTATAGTGTCTGACATACAGTAGGTACTTCTCAAGAAATCTCCAGCCCTCATCTCTTTCCTGATCTCTTGACCCTTATATTCAACTGTTTCCAGACATCTCCACATGGAAGTTCATCTGGTACCTCAAACTTAATAAAATTAAAATTCATTACCTTCCCCCAAACCTGCTATTCCAATCTAACTCTCCTATTTTCCCAGTCATTTGACCTTGAAATCACATAACCATCTTCTGCTTTTCCCTGTTCTCATCCTTTGCATTCAATTACTTCACAACTAATTCTAATGTTAGATAATCTCTCAAGCACATCCTTTCTTTTATCGCTATGCTGCAGTTCAATTTCTCAATACTTCTCATTGGGAATGTTTAAATAGCCTACAAAATGTTGTCTCTTAATTCTCATTTTCTCGTCTCTTCAATTCATCCTTCCAAAGTCTACTAAAATTATTTTATAAAGACAAATTTGATCATGTGATTTGGAGAAGCAGTGTTGCATGGTGGGTAGAATGATCTACTTGGAATCCAGAAGATCCTGACTTCAAGTTTCATCTAGGTCAGTTACTAGCCCAACTTCTATGTACTGGTTTTTTCATCTATAAAATGGTGAAAATATTGCCTATAGAACCTCTCACAGGGTTGCTATGAGGCTAACATGGAGTGATGCTTATGGAAATCTCTTCTCACATTTTAAAGTACAATATGAATGTCTGTTATTACTATTATGCCATCACTTTGCTTGAAAACTTTCAGTGGTTCAGAATCATATACAGGATAAGTTCCTTTGTCTGGTATTTACAACTCTTTCCACCCCCTACCATGATATGGATTCAAACTATTTTTCTAGCCTTATATCACTCTATTCTCCTTTGCATGCTGTCTGTTTCAACCAACCTAGACAAATAGCTTTTCCATGATCTCATCTTGCCTTTTCGCAAAGCCATGAATCTGAACATAACTGTCCACCATGCTGGGAATTATCTCATTCCCCTTCCCTGAGGGTGGTCAGTGTTTAATGCACCTTCTTTATCTATAAAAACAAGAATCCAAAGGAGGCAAATATATTTTCTTTGAACGCTACCAGACATGATGATGTTTCGTTGGCTTATCAACTTGTGACATTTAACATTTCTGTTGGTGCACATTTTTAAACTAATTTATTTATTTGAATGATTGATTCCTTATCACAGTTTTATACATTTACAATCTCTTAATCTGATATGCAACCACAGAAAGGACTAAAAGGTTTTAAACTTTACATGATCTGAATTAAATATTAAAGATGAAACATGGTTGTTACTAAATACAAATATTTATCCTCAGGTTGAGGAGATTTTGTAGTACCTTTTTGACGGAGAATATTTTACATCTCTGAAAGAAGATTATTTTGAATGCAAGGCTGACCCAACTACCTTCAATGCAATTTATGCTGTGATAATTGGATTGTGGTTATCCCTCTGAAGACAAAGAGGCTTAGTTTATCATCCTGTGAAGTATGAAGAATGTCAAGCCAATGTGCTGTTAATTTAGCTTTAATGCAATTTCTTAAAACTGGTTGGGAAATCCAATATCAGGGAAATAGCATATAATGGATAATTTCTAATAAGACATCATTTCATATGTACATATGTATGTGTTTTCATTGTTTCTTTATTTCTTGGCAGTATAAAGTCAAAACATTTTTCTCTATATCTCTAATGAATTGGTTTAATAGTTAAGCTGTGATATGAACAAAAG
Source organism: Trichosurus vulpecula (assembly GCF_011100635.1). NCBI lineage: Eukaryota > Metazoa > Chordata > Mammalia > Diprotodontia > Phalangeridae > Trichosurus > Trichosurus vulpecula. Next base: position 297,942,220 of record NC_050573.1, on the reverse strand, counting down.
AATAGGATAATGGTAATAGTCAATTTGGATAATTTAGACCAGTTTCTACTCCCTCCTCCCTCCTCCAAAATCCATATTTAGACCTCAATTATGAATTGTTCAATAGGTATTGATTAGGTACTTTTATATGCCCAGCACTGAACTAGGCCCTGGAGAGATAGGAAATATGGATAATATTCCTGTTTCTTTTGAGCAAGATTAAAGCCATCCTCAGCATGAAATTCTGAAACCTCAGGGCTTATCAATACTTTGGGATGTTTAGAACTTTCCTGTCTCAATTTTGAACCCCAACTGTCACGATCTATAAAGTAGTACAACAACAACAAAAAAGAACCATTCCTTATAATGGATCATCACAATTTTTAAATCTTGAAGTGATGTCTTTCCTCTCTTTCCATCTTGGTTTAACAAGATGCAGAAGGCCCATCTTGGGAAATAGGCATGGTTTCACAGGCAGGGCTATTTCATCCTGATCTGAGACTATTCCAGTTATGGACTTACACATGCTTTTCCCTCCAAAGCCATGTCTACATAGCAGAATTATCACGTTGACAATTAAAACACAAGTGATTCAGTTTCCTGGCATATCACTGGTGTGCTGTCCAGGTTTCACAGGCATTCAACAATGAGGTCAGCACAGCTGCTCTGAAGACTTTCAGTTTGGTAGGCAGTCTAATATTTCTTCTCTCCCACACTTTCCTTTGGAGCTTCCCAAACACTAAGGTAATGCCTGCACCAATCTCATCTGTGTGTTTATCACTATAAAGTATACTGCCAAGATAAGTGAACTTACAACAGAATTCAATATTTGTCCATGTGCTGTAACTGGTGGTATGGTGCTGGCCAGTGGAGGACTTGTGTTTTCTTGGTCTTAATTGTTAGGCCAAAATTAGCATAAGCAGCAGAATAAACCCATACTTTGTTGCATCTCAGCTTCAGAGGCTGCATTGAGTACACAAGTATCTGTGAACAAAAAAGTCATGTACCAACTCTTCTTCCACTTTAGTCTTGGCTTGTAGCCTGTTCATATAAAATCATTTACCATCAGTGTGATAGATGACCTTGATGACATTATTATCCTCATTGAAGGTATCTGAGAACACTGCTGAAAACAATGCTAAAAAGCATGGGAGCAAGCTCATAGATCTGCTTCATTCCACTGATGACTGGGAAAGCATAAGGGTAACATCCATTATCCAGAACCTGTACAAACATACCATCACAAAACTTGTTTCACTAGTGAATTTATTAGAAAGCATTCTAGTTTGTATTTGATAATAGTTAATTTCTGATAATATCCTTTATTCTTCATTTGTTGGGAAATATAGTTTTTTCACTGTTGATACTGGTAGTCTGGCTTTCCTCTTTCTTCATTTTAATCAAATTTGCTAATGGTTTATGTTTTTAAAAACAGCTCATAATTTTATTTATTAATTCAATTTTGTTGTTTGTTTTTCAATTTATTCATCTCTCATTTGATTTTCAGGATTACTATTTTTGTGCTTAGCTTATGTTTTTTTTTAATTTGTTGGCTTTCTAGTATTTTTAATTACATTTCTAATTCATTGATTTGTTTTTTCTCCTTTATGTTAATAAAAATGTTTAGAGATTGAAAGAAGTGATTATTAACAATAACCATTTGGAGAGACCCAGAGTTCCCCCTTTTTCTAAAGTCCTCATTTCAAAGTTTAGTCTCTGAAGGTCATTACTGATAAGGAGAATGAATTAACTCTCTCGTGGTCAGATCCTACCTAACTTTAAAAGAAATTTAATCTAAGGTGGGGAAGTTCATTATGCTTTACATAGGTTTGGGTGAAGACAATTTTTTTTTATTGCCCACAGCTAGATAATTTAGAAGTACACATCCAAGGCCTTCTTAGAATGGCTCCACCTCTCATTGAAATATTCATTCTTCTCATTAATGATTCATCAATCAGAGTTGGTTGACACCCTCAGGAACAACCATTCTTCCAAGGGCATATAAACTGTGAGTCTACAACCACGATTACTCTTTGACACAAGAGAGAGATGGTATAGCAACAATCTGCTAGCAGCTACTGTGGCTGTGTAAAACCAACAACAACCAGCACACAGAGGATTGCCAATACAGGTTCTTTTGATCTGCTTTACTAAGGAAAGTGACTTTAAGTAACAACATTGCTTTAATCCAACATACAAATATCATTCACTTAATTCAGGAGGAAAAGCCAGCAACCTGAACTTCAGAACAAATACAAACAATTTACAAACATGCATAATATAAACAGACCAAATCATAATTCATAGTTACCGGGGAAGCATCAACATATGGGTTCACAAGCTGGGTGGCTCTTAAAGTGGCTGCCCAGAGTCCCACACCACTCTTCCAGTGACTGAGAGCCCCAGGGGAAGACACCAACCTCTTGAGTTTATATATTCTGTTCAGGGTCAAAGGGAGTCACAACATGTGACTTGCCCACATTATCTAAAAGTGTCACAAACATGGGACTTAAACCCAAGTGGCCTAGGCATTCTCTTGAGGCAAGGAGGTCATCAAAGACTCCTGATTTAATCAAAGAAACAAAGGCCAGACTCTTCAAGGGCACTTGATTAAATAAGTGCTAAAAGAGAAAATAGTAAAAGAAAGTCCCACCTTGATTACCAATACAGATGGTCAAATGACCATTCCCCTTATTAATAAAATGTTAGCATTATTAATAAAACAATTGGTTATCCAGAAACTATACTTCTCAAGCTTTTTAAACATCACAAGATATTAATTTCCTCATTAGGACTATTTTGGCTGCATTCCACAAAATTTAGAATGTTGTCTCATTGTTGTCATTATCTTTAATGAAATTATCGATCATTTCTATGATTTGTTCTTTGATCTAACAATTTTTAGGATTAATTTATGTAGTTCTCAGTTAATTTTAATTAAGTGGCTCTTAATTTAATATAATTTTATTTCATTATGATCAGTAAAGAATGTATATAATATTTCTTCTTTTCTGCACATGATTGTGTCATCTTTCTGTCATACGGCATAAATTTTTCTCAAGGTGCTTAGGGATAAGATAGGGGGCAGCCTAGTCCTACTCTCTTGCTGTCTCCCAGTCCTACCCTCTCCCAGTATATTGTCTTATCCCAGTCTGTCTCAGTTGTCCCCTCCCACCCCAAGCATTTATGTCTTTCTCCTGCCCATGGCCTCCTCTCTGTCTGTTTTCCCATTTTTTAATTTCTTCTCCTCCATAAGCTCCCTGTTGCAAGTAGTGCCTCCTAGATTAGGCTGAACCTCTGTCATGATGACATCATTTTTTATGTGCCCTCCCTAGGATCCAGGCAACATATTTTTTCTTCCATCAGCCTGATTGAGTCTCAGCAGGTTTCACTCTCTCCCCCTTGGACTTGGATGATTGAGTTTTACACTCCACTTTCCCCCACCTGTAACCAGAATGGCCTTTGTTTTCTTTGAATGACTCAGCTTACCTCATTGAGCCTCTGGATGCTGTGGCCCAGAGAGCATGTCAGGAAGCAGACAACTTCCTGTGTGATGAGTCATGGGGCTGGCTGAGGGGAGGTGTTAACCTCTACGCTAGGGGGAGAGGCCAACTCAAGAACCAATCAGCCCTGGTCATTCAGGCGGTGCTTGATGATGTCAAAAACTCTATAAGAGGGGAGAGGACAGCTTGAAGCTCTCTTTCCTTTTCCAGTTGGTGTGGGAAGCAGCAGCAAGCAAGCGTGACTCTGGGCCAGCCCTTGCTCTCAGGCCGAGCCCGGATGTTGGTAACTATGAATTGCATTGGGTCTGTCTGTTGATATTTGTAATTTGTTTGTATTTTGGTTTTGAGGTTCGGGATGCTGGTTTGTTTTTTCCCCCGAACTAAATGAATGTTTTGAACCTCAGGGTGCTGGTTTCTGTCCCCTGAAGTAAGTCAAGGAATCTGTATTTGGTCTGTCTCTTGATGCTTGTCTGTATGCTCCCCTGAACTAACTGAATGCTAACTGAATGCTGGCATTTTCCCCTGAGCTAAATGATTGTTGTCTGTATGCTAAGTGAATGCTGGATTAAAGGAAGCTGGTCAACCCCTTCACCGTGCTTTCCTTGTTTAAGCAGATAAAAAGAACCTATGCTTTCCTGGCAGCTTCCTGGGTCCCGGCAGCCTCCTGGGTCCCAGCAGCCCCCTGGGTGCCGGCTGTGGGGGAGGGATCTTACGCCCCCACTGAAGCTGCTAGCTGGGTTGTTAAAACACCACCAAACAACAACAAAAACCACAACCACAGCCACAACCACAACCACAACCAAAATCCAATTTCTTGGAGGATTTTAACTAGAGGTGTTGAAGCTGCAGTTTATATAACTTTATAGCTCTTGTTTCAAGCCCTCTTTCCCCAGCCCATTTTCCCTATATTCCCTGAGCTTGATCCCCTCCCAGGTGTTAAGAAAGACTTTGATTTGAAAACTATTTTCCTTATCTCTATTCTACTGTCCCCTCCTGTTCCACTATTTGGTCCTGTTGCCCAATGCACCTGGCTGGGCTTGGCTGCTTTCTTTGGGCCTGGGAATGGCTAAACATGATTTCTTTTTTTTAATCCAATATCTAAAACATCCCTTCCTATGAAAGCTATAATGCCATATTTCCCAGAGTCCATATCCCTTTTAGTTATACCAACCTTGCACCAAAGAGGTGCAAATATCATTGATTGGCAATACTTGAATAATCCAATCCAAAACATGGAAGGAGCCTCTACAAATTAGAAACTGGGTATAGTTATGTACCTACTCATTCCAGCCTCTTCAGTTCTCTAAGAAGTTTGATCCCCAGTTGTTCCATTTTTTTTGTGAGGCAGCTAGTTAGTACAGTAATTAGAGCACTGAACCTGGAGTCAGAAAGACCTGAGTTCAAATTTGACCTTAAACAATTGCTAGCTGTGTGACTATGGACAAATCACTTTACTTATGTCTGTCTCAGTTTACTTACCTTTCATGTGGGGTGATAATGCCATGCCAGGGTTGTGAGGATTAAATGAGATAATATTGGTAAGCATTTTGTAAATCTTAAAGTGCTATATAAATGCTAGCTATTGTTTCCTCGTCACCAAAATCACCAACCTTGTTACTTGAAAATTATAGTTCCTTGATAACCTTGTGGCCTGGGGTTTGAAAGTCCAAATGAAAGTATAATCGGGTCAAGCAGCAACTTAGTCTATTACAAGAGAAAGGAAAGGGATGCAAACTAGGACCCCTCTACACAGAGTACAAAGGACATGAGCTCTGTAGGCAAAACCTGAGATGTTTATGGGTTTTGGTGAAATTGGGAGGCAAGAAAAAGTGTAGCCTCTTCCAGAAACTGCTAGAACATGGAAGCAGGATGTTCTTGTTTGTTTTGTTTTTGGAGGGGGGAAGGCAGGTCAATTGGGGTTAAGTGACTTGCCCAAGGTCATACAGCTACTAAATGTGTCAAGTATCTGAGGCCAGATTTGAACTCAGGTCCTCCTGACTCCAGGGCCGGAGCTCTACTCACTGTGTCACCTACCTGCCCCATGTTCTTGTTTATTATAAATTGAGGAGGGGGACTTTGCAAACAGCAGTATGGGTTTCAGCCAGTTCTAGTCAACTCTGTGGTAGGCTAGCTCAGTAGACCCAACGTTCAAAGTAGGGCAGCAAAACAGGGCAGACCCATCACCGATAAGTCAAGGCTGAACAAGTCAGATCAGTTATTGATTGATCCATTCCATCTTTAGGCCCTCCATTCTCTTCCTCCAATAGAGGCAGATAGATAGATATAGATATATGAAATATATCTATATCTACATATATATGTGTGTGTTCACATATGTGTGTTGGTGCACGTGCGCGCGCACACACACATACACACAGAATAAGGTAACTCAAGGAAGACAGAGGTTAATTTCACATGTATATTCACAACCTCAGGATTCATAATGTATTATAACCCTTCCTTTCCCAGTCCTCCAAGTTCTATACCAATGGTTGTCAAATACTCTTGCTTTTTGTTCAATATTATTTTGTGCTGTAAGGAATTGTGGGCACAGTGTGGGAAAGTCAGGAGACTAGAATGATCAGGTAACTACAGGTATAAGTTCCATAAAATTCAGAGCAAATCTAGCTAAATTCAATGTATACAAATGAGTTATGGAATATTATTTGAAAACCACTGCTGTACACCACTACTTGGGCTATACTCCAGAGAGATCAAAGGAAAAGGGCCCATATGTACAAAAATATTGATAACTGTCTTTCCACAGTAGTGCCAAACTGGAAACCAAGGAGATGCTCATATTGGGGAATGGCTAAAATATATGGTATATAATGGAATAATATTGAGTTATAAGTAATGATGAAAGGGTCAGTTTCACACAAAATTGGGAAGATCTCTATGAACTGATACAGAATAAAGTTATCTGAACTAGGACAATGCAATGATAACAACGTCATAATGAAAAACAACTTTTAAAGACTTTAGAACTCTGATCAATAAAATGATAAACCATGATAATAAAATTACTGGCGCTGAAATGCACTTCTCATCTTCTGCCAAAGAAGTGAACAATTTTAAATGCAGAATGAGACATACATTTTTGGATATGGTCAATGTGAGAATTTGTTTTTCAAGACTAAGTATATTTGTTATGAGGGTTTTATTTTATTTTTTATTGCTCAGTTTGGAGAGAAGGGAAGTGGGAGAGAGCTAAAAAAAGTGTGCAATAAATAAATAAAATGACAAAAAGAAAGGGAGAAAGATAAAAGAAGGAAAGTTGGAAGGAATGAAGGGAGGAAAGATGGAAGGAAGGAGTGAGGAAAGCTGAAAGGAATGAATGAAAGAGACATGGGAAGAAGGAAGGGAGGGAGACAAGAGCAGAGGATGGAAGAAAGGAAGGAAGAAAGTCATATTTTAGGAAGAAAATTGACATATAGAAGCATATCCAGAAGAGAGGATTTCTCCAAGTATAAATTCTCTTTGTCCCCTCCCTTATTGGGGCACTATATGCCCTTTTTTTTGGTCGCCCACTGTTCTCGTCTCAGTTTTGCTGTCCACATTTCTGTCTGACACTAATGTCTAGGTATATAGATGGATCATGGATGTGCATATCAGTCCAGAGTCTCTATGTCTGCTTCTCTCTTAGTCTGTGTGCCTTACATCATTCAGTTTTTATAGCTTTTTAAAGGTCAAGGCACAGACTGGCTCTTGGATGTAAAATCGATTATTCCTCAGTGATTCTCACTACCGCTGCATGAAGGTCACATCTGTGTGGCACTAAGGATCCAGAACAATGGAATTTATATCCTAATTAGATGACAGAATAGGAGGAGGGGCTTCTTGCACTTTTTTGGATGATTCATTCTGCTCTAGGACTGGAAGGACAGAAGTAGGAGCAGTGGGAATTATGAAATGGAAGATTATTGCTCAATATAAGGGAAAACTTCCTGTCAATTGATGCTGTCTCAAAATGGAATGGGCTGTTCTCAGGTATTCAATTCAGTTTAGTCAACAAGGAATTATTTAGCACTTACTCTGTGCAAAGTATTATGCTAAACCCTGAAGATACAAAGTAAGGCAAAAACAGTTCCTAACATGCTAATAAGGAGATGACATGCAAATAACTAAGTACATACAAGTCACAAACAGAGTAGATGGAGGTCATTTGAAAGAGGAAGACACTAACATCTGGAAGGAGGAATCTGGGAAAGACTTCTTTTAGAAGGCAATATCTGAGTTAAGATATGAGTTATACAAGTTAGGAAATTCAATTCGATGCAGAAATTATGAATTGAGTGCTTGCAATGGGCCAAACACTGTTCTGGCCCTGGGGATAGAAGCAGAAAAATAATACTTTCGGGCCCTCTTCTCTTACCTGGACTTTGTTAGTAGTCTTCTTATTGGTCTCTCCGGATCCAATTTCTCCCCCTTTACAATCCACATTCTACACAGATGCCAAATGGATATTCCAGATAGCAATAATTCGTTTTGCAAATTTGCATTTTAAAATGATTTTTTAAGCTCTGAATCTGGCACTGTTTACCAACTTGTCAATGTACTTCTTTCTGCACTTGGGCATCAACCTATTTTGAAAATGTTCAATATGAACATTTGAAAGATTTTGAAAGAGAAGGAAAGAAACCAGTTGTGCATGTGGGGCCCCAGTTTCTCCTTTTGGGAGTGACTTTGTTTTTGTCCATTCTTAGTCTTGAACACAAACCCACCCCTAGCCCACTCCATTGTGCCTGTACAGAGGGATTTCTGATGGACACAATGGCAACATATCTAATATCTGGCTCAGGGTGATTTTCTTTATCCAGTTGCTTACTGCTTTCCCAGGGTAGACAATGAATGAATGAAGTACGAATGAATAAAGCATTTATTAACCATTTACTAGGTGCAAAGTGTTCTGCTAAGCATTGGGGATACAAATTGAAAAGTAAGATAGTCCTGCTTTCATGGAGCTGACATTCTAAAGGGGAAAAGAACACATAAGGGAGATTTCAGCTGTAGATCACATGGAAAGGTCCCATGGTTTTTAGGGTGTTACAGTGTGGCAAAGCAGATGGCAATGCATCTTCTTTTATATCATTTTCATTGATAAAATCAAGTCAGGTTCTGATGTTGAACCGTTAGACAGTATCAAGGACTTTAGTGGCAAGAATTTTTGTTTACGAATCTTTAATAGATGTGTTTATAACACCTACAGGAGCAGTTGGCAGGCTGCATCTCTATGAGGGTGGCTTCCCAGGTTGATAGCTGCAGGCACTAGGCTGGAAGTGTTAGCTATTCCCAGTGCTCTTGGGTTCAAGGTGTTGGGCAGCCTCCATCAGAGTCTAAGTGGAAAGGGTAGGGTGGTCAAGGCGGTGGTGGTATGAATAGCTTGATTTGCCTGGAATGTGGTGCCTACTCTTTCATTCTGTGACAGCAAGCACCCTAGCATACCCAGGATGGCCTGCTAGCACAGCTTCTTTTATCTGCTTTTTAAAGAAAAGACAGCTTCAAAAGGGGTTAACAATCCTACTTTAATTAAACAATGTCATTCACTAGTTCGGGGGAAGGTCAGCATCCTAAATATGGAGAAAATGCAAGCCTAGAAATGATCACAAAGATCCAATAGACAGGGCTCCAGCTGTCTCGTATTCTTGGTACACACTTTAACATTTATATACATCATCAGACCGGGAGAGTACCAATGTCTGAGTAGTGGGGGAGGAGAGCTCCTTTACAAAAGGCTACCCTAAGTCCTGTCCAGGAAATGAGCAAGCCCCCAAAGCAAAATCTCACCTCAGAAGATAATAGATATAGATATAGATATAGATATAGATATAGATATAGATATAGATATAGATATAGATATAGATATAGATATAGATATAGATATAGATACAGATAGATATACATACACCCCTACATACATATATAGGTACATGTATATATGCGTATATACATGTACATATATATGCATACACACACACACACACACACACACACACACACACACACCCTTTTGGCTAATAGGCTCAGAGCCATAAGGCATCACAACTCTCCTGACTCAGTGCCTAATAGCTGAGTACTGAAAGGTGTGAAAGCCTTCCTGCAAGCAAGCTTCCCCTAAGCAAGCTTCCTTTTAGGCAAGTCCCAACCCCAATGTACTCAGGATGTATCACAGCTGTAATTGAGATACCTGTATAACTTTAACATGAGCCCTTTCCCAAGGAAAAAAGGGGACACATGTGGTCATATTGGCCTATTAATGCAAGAGGAAGATCTTATGTTCCATTAACCCTACACACCCTCAGGGCATCTGTTTCTTCAGCTAGTCTGTCCTGCCTGCCTTGTGAGTATCACTTGGATTGGCACTTGGTGGGTATGACTCGTCCCTTCTTCGTAGGACTTACTTTCTTGAATAATGATTATGGAAGTTACACTGAAAGCATGACTGGTGCCTTGGGGGGTGCATCCCCTCCCAAGGCTTTGGTGATTATCCACCTGTTGGTGACAGCTGGTTAGAAGTTGCTGGTGCTGGTAAGAAAGGTGGGTCCCTTCTCCACAACTATTTCCCCCCTCAAAGATGGCTACATGGTGTTGCACCTTTGGGGGACATTGCTGGTCTCAAGGTTTTGGGTTCAAGCACCCAGGATGTTCAAGGTGGTGGTGGTAGTTTGAATTGCCTGGCGGGTGCTGCCTCTCTTCTCCCTGAGGGTGCCTTGCTGCTTCAGCTAGGCAGCCTGGCATGCCTGCCTTGGGGGGGCAGGTAGTTGGTAGTTTATGGGGATGACTAGCCCATTGTTTGGATAAGCTGACTCCTCAGATAATGACTACAATTGCTGGGCTGGAAGAAGGGCACTCAGGAACTGGTTTGTTATGAGCCTCTAGCAAATTCTTTCTCATTCATCATACATAATGAGGGGTATATTAGGACTCAATATTGAATGTAGAGGAATTGAACCCTGGGTGGCTCTGCATTATTCCATACCACTCTTATATATTAAATTATTTCAGTATTCATTTGAAATTTCAGTGTAAGGGCTTCCATTTCTCACTTTGTGCAAATCTGAAAAGAATAAAAAAAATCTGAATAAATAACCTGAAATAAATAATTTGAAAAGATCTAGCAAGGTGTTTCTGCCTCATTTTCCCCCACCAAACAATGCTTCCTTCTTCCCTTCCTGAATAGATCCCTAAGGTACAACAGCAGCAGGCTGTGAAGCAGAGGGAAATTACCACCCATGGAGATTACATCCTATAAATCAAGATTGGGTCATGATGAGCTGAGGTTAAGAACGGGAACGCACCAATCTGCTGCTAGCCTTCCGGATGGAAAGACTGGATGCTAGGGAGGACTGCACAGATGGCTTTGAATTTGTGAATGTCAGTGATTTGCTAATGAGTCAGAAAAATGACAACTGGAATAAATATAGACACTTAGGCAAGCACAGGTCACCTGGAGAAAGATAACAATTATGTAGCTGCTGCGGCTTTCTCTCTTGGGACATTTATTTTTAAAACCATTTCAAATGGCTCAAAAGAATATTGTATTTTTAGAAGAGGATGGGTCTTACAGTTTCTATTTATTGGCTGACATTTTTCACTAATTTTCTAGGTACTATATCTCTATGTATCAAAATCAGGCAATAAGCATTTATTAAACGCCTACCAAGTACCTGGCACTGCAGGTACAAAAGTCAAGGAGGAGCTTACCTAATGGGGAAAGAAATGTGCACTGATCTGGACATATACAGGATAGAAACAAAGTGGGTACAAGATAAATGCCTCCCTAGCAGCTGCAGAATGGAAAGGAATAAGCATTTATTAAACTGCTACGTGCCAGACACTGTGCTAAGCACTTTGTGAATATCAAATCATTTGGTTCTCAGAAAAATCTCGGTAAGTGGGTACTACTATTAGCTTCATCTAACAGGAAGTGGAGAAAAGGGAGGAGACAGAGGACAAGTAACTTGCCTGGGATCATACAGCTAGTAGGTGTCTATGGTCATTAGATTGTTAGTTCCTTGACAGCAAGGACTGTCTTTTGTCTCTTTTTGTATCCCCCACACTTAGCACACTGCCAGGCACACAGTAGGTGCTTAATAAATGTTTATTTATTCATTGAGGCTGATTTGAATTCAGGTCTCTTTGACTCCAGGACCAGTATTCTATTCACTGTGTCACCTAGCTGGCTCTAGGTCATGGGATAAGCAAAAATCTCCTGCAGGTAGAGCTTAAGCTAAGCCTTGAAAGAAACCAGGGGCTTCAAGAGGTGGGGGAGGAGGACGTTGAAAATCCTGTCAAGTAGTATGGGACACAGGCAGTGCCAAGTCAAAGAGGTGGGAGGTGGAGTGTGATGTGTGAGGAACAAGAAGACCAGTATGGCTTACCCACCGTACGCATGGAAGACAGTAATGTGGAAGAAGGCTGTATAGGGAAGGTAGGGACAAGGGACAAGTTGGGAAGAGTTTTAAATGTCAAACAGAGAAATGTATAGCTGATTGTAAAGGTATCAGACAGCTATTTGAGTTTGTTAAGTAAGGTGGTATATGCTCATGGCATTCGCGTTAATTTGGTGGCCTGATTAATACTGAGTTCAACAGCCATTTATCAAGGGCCTACTATTTGCAAGACACTCTGCTAGGAATATATTGGGTATAAAAACAAAAAAAACAACATAGTACCCACTCTCAACTGGTCAGGGGAGGAGTGGAAGTCATGTGTACCAAAATAAGTGCAGGAAAGGTGGTTGAGAGATGGGGGTGAGTAGGGAACACCAACAATGCAATTACCAATGCTCACAGAACCTGGGTACAATGAAATATATTCAATGTTAAAACCAAAAAAACCTTTATTTTTCTTTGATGATAAAGAAAGTACTTCATGAACCTTTGTCTACCATTGCTTGGAGTTATTCATTGACATGGAGAATATTGAGGGTGGGATTATCAAGAAACTCTTCAATCAAAGACTCTTCAGTGGAAGTTTGAAGACATGGTTGGATCAAATAAACTCAGGTTCACAGAACAAATGAGTGGGTAAACTGAGAGAACTCTGTTTAGCTTGATCTCTGTTGATGATTAATTTTAAAAGTTAGCCTTTCACTAAGATTCATAAATTATCACTCCTTGGGACACCACCTCTGGCCCTTGTAGTTGTGATGGAATTCTAATAAAGCTGCCCCCAGCCCCAACATTGTAACTTCCTTATGGGCCCCATTGAACAATAAGCATGTCCAGATTTAACCACACAATCTGGCTTTAACCATACAACAGGCCCCCAGATGCAATCATAGGCCTCACTGAACAGCAGCCCCATGGACTCTAGCTAGCCACTTCGCCCAGCTTCAATGTAGCCATTGCCCCAACCTAGCCACTGCCCCCCTCAACTGAGTATCCTAACTTCCTTACATATGCCTCACTGTTCACTAGAACAGCAGGCATATCCGTGTGATGGGATCTAGCTAGCCACTGCCCCTCAGACTTATTCCTCATATTTCCCACCAAAACAACAGATGTGTCCTTGCATTCAACTACAACCGCATCCATCTAAACTCAGGCAGGGCCACAACTGCCATCTAATCAGAAAGCAGCACCACCGGGATGCCTGAGCAAGATGTGGACCCCAAAACAATAGAAGGGATTTTCCCTAAGCAGGCACCTGTGCAGTAATAGCAAAAGCTGTCCTTTAGGTGAACTTATGACATAGAGAGGGTTATTATAATATCATTGTCATATATACAAGCCCCACCCCCCACTGGTTTTTCTGTATGCGTTCTGGGAAGTCACATGCAGTTTCACCAAGGCTGGGACCCCTCTCCATTACCTAATCCTTTAACAAGCCCCTCATGCCTTCTTAATATTCATAATTTCTGTTGTGTAATCAGCATCATTACACTATAAAATTGCCTCTCTTGTCTTACTAAGATGCTGGTTCCTTTTGCAACTCAGCCTTCAAGATGTCATTCCCAATAAATGCCACTATTTGTATTAGAGGTTGTCTCACTCTGAATTCTTTGAGAGAGTGCCACCACAACACACCATGAAACTACAACTGTTCCATGACATCTTCCTTGACATTGCTATTGTCTCGTCCACACCATGATCTTGTCCCCTACCTGAATGAGAAATTCTTGGCTGTAATTCCTCACACTGATTCCCCCACCCTCCACGGTACCTTTTCAGCCAACATCAAGGCACTTGTTTGGCAGCAGCCCATGATGGGCTGTCTCCATCCCATGCTGCCAGTAGTCTAGCCATTTTCCTCAACCTCATCCTTCTTCTTTTCCTTATGCTCTGCCTCCTGCCTTTGGAACTTGGACTCTAGCCTTAGTATGCCAGTGTAGCAGTTTCATCATATCTTCATGATCATCATGATCAGCATCCTCTCCTCCTCATCATCATCACAGCTTCCATTTATATAGCACTTTGAGGTTTGCAAAGTACTTTATATATGTTAACTCATTTGATGCTATAACAACCCCTATTATATCAAAGAGGAAACAGTCTAGGAGAGCTTAAATTACTCTTCCAGAGACACACAGCTAATCGGTTTCTAAGAAAGGGTTACTAACTTCAATTCTATCACTCTATCCACCATGCTTAGGTGACCTTTCACTATGAACCAGACTTCACACTCGTATTACTTCCTTGCTAACACTATAGCATGCCACCATCCATCTCTACTATTCATCTCCTTTATATGTAGCATTACCCCACTAGAATGTAAGCTCCTTGAAGGCAGGCACTATCTTGCTTGCATATATTTGTATCCCCAGCACTTAGCACAGTTCCTGACACATAATAAGTATTTACTAAATACTTTATCTCTTTATAATGGGAACTTCTCCTACCTTGAGAGGAACCAGAAGCAACAGACTCCCCACCTTGTGAACATCCAGTATTGGATTAGCATACTGTAGGCTGGTTGTTAAATTGAAAGAATTATGAATAAATTGTGCTTTATTTTAGATTGTTTCAATTTTTTTAAATGATACTTCTGCACTCAGCATATTTAATGCTTTAAGCCCCATTTTTAGGCACCGGACTGATCATCCACTGATCGCTGGAATCATTCCAGACCAGGAAGCCATATATCTCCACTCTTCTGCTGCCAAAGAAACAAAACACAAACAACCCAAACCCCCTCAACATCATCATGTTCGCCCTGTTCCTATCACAAGCATGTCTTGGCTACAGCTGCAATGCTATTTTAGAGAAAAATGAAATTTGTTAGAGTACAGCAATTAGTGCTGTCTAGAAGACATTATGTTTGCACCTATTTGGCTGCTTTTCCTTGACCATAATTTCAAAGAGTATGAAGGAGTTATATTTAGAATGCCTCCTTGAAGCAAGTTGTAGATCTTTGTACCAAGTACCGTTTTTGTACCATGATACCAGGATGAAGTGGGGAAATGTGAAGAAGTAAACTTCCTAGACATGGCCTTGCTACTTCCTTTGTGCAATGTTTGGGTTGTCAATTGAGGAGTCCGCTACAAGGCAGGAAATCTCTTAGCTTGAATCCTTACCTCGTCAGGATCCCAGTAGGACTCCTAGGTTCAAGGATGCCATATGAATACTGCTCCTTCTGACTCCGTTTTCTTTCCCTACTCCTACTCCTACTGCAAGCATATCTCAGGGCCTATTTCTCTTCTGTCTTCTGTGTTGCTTTCGGAGGAAACAGCAGCACTGTCTTTGAACTTCATTGTTTCATGGATAACACTTATTGTTGACTGACAATTGAATTATCTCTCTTACCCTCTGTAATTACATCGACTAAGCTGGGGTGGTGGTGGTAGTATGTGGATTCACATACTGGTGATGGTGCTGGTGGATTCATATATCTCTTGTACGGCTTGGCATTGGAGAAAGGACTGTATCTCCATCCGTGTCTCATGACTTCAGACATAAATTGCTTAAGTGATAAGCAGGAAAAAATACTGATATTTAACCTGGAGGGGGAAAAATCAAGTGGTTTCCAGAACCAAAATGTGAGGTCTTGAGGTAGGGTTAGAGAATGGAACTAGTGCTGCATATTGAAGTGATGGAATATTGACAACAGAGGGCTTGAGAAATGACCTTTTCCTCATATTGTCCTTAGCCTTATAAGCTCCTAGAGTTAAAAAAAAATAGGAAAGGGGTTATAAGGATTTTTAAATTCTTTTAGATTTAGTACAGTTGAGCTCTTTGGTTAAATTCTGGTTAGATATATTATATATTAAGCTATAAGCACATAAGTGAGGAACCAACTCACCCCAGTGGTGGATGCCAATGATATCCTAGGGAAAAAACTCATATCATTAATTCCTTTTTTCCTGCCCTGAGCTCAGCAACTACCTGAATTGTGGAAACTATTTCTCTAACATTATTGCAGGCATTATCTTGGCACTAATCTGTCACTGGGCAGCTAGGTGGCACAGTGGGTAGAGCGCTGGGCTTGGAGTCAGGAAGACTCTTCTTCATGAGTTCAAATGTGACCTCAGATATTTACTAGCTGTGTGACCCTGGACAAATCACTAAACCCTCCTTGCCTCAGTTTCCTCATCTGTAATGTAATAGAATACTATTGTGCTATAAGAAATGGGGAAGATACGAACTTCATAATAACCTGGAAAAATCTACATGATATAATGCTGAGTGAGCAAAGCAGAACTAGGAGAACATTATACACAACCACAGGCACATGGATTCTGTGATGACTAACCTTGATAGACTTAGCTCTTCTCAGCAATACAAGGTTCAAAGACAACTCCAAAGGATTCATGAGGGAGAGAGATATCTACATCCAGAGAAAGAACTATGGAGACTTAATGCAGATTGAGGCAAACTGTTTGCTCTCCTTTTTTTTTCTCTCTTTTGTTTTTGTTTTTGGGGTTTTTTTTTCGTTTTGTTTCTTCTTTCTCATGATTCATTCCATTGGTAATAATTCTTCTTTACAACTTGACTATTGTGTAAATAGGTTCAATGTGAAGTTATATGTAGAAGATATATCAGATTCCATGCTATCAGGGGCAGGGGGGAGGAAAATCTGGAACTCAGGATCATGCAGAACTGAGTGTTGTAAACTACAAATAAAAAAATGTTAATAAAAAAAGAATAAAAAATAAGCTGGAGAAGGAAATGGCTAACCACTCCAGTATCTTTCTAAAGAAAACCCTGAATGGGTTCACAAAGAGCTGGACATGACTGAAACAACTGAACCAAAATAATTTGTTAATCCCTAGAGTCCTTACAAGGCTTAAGGAAACATGATAAACCCAGTAATCATAGCCCACGTAAAACCGAATCAGATCAAATATCAAGGGGGTAAAAAAATTGTACAAATTTCCACACAGACAAAAATATTTCTGTTATTAAAGAAGAGAGGAGGCTATCTTCTGGAGCATAAAGAGCAATGATAAGCTTACTCCATACACACACATGGTAGCTAGTTGAATCTGGTGTACAGATGTCACGTATTGATTTTAAATGTTTTAATGTGGCTTTTTGAGAAACCTCCCTTGAATGAGACACCACTCCCAGGAGTAACAAATAGGATTTCTGAGGAAAAATGATGAATACTCAATAAAAATTAAGCTCCATTTTTACAAGATACATACAATTAAGATACTAATTTAAACCTAGATCAGGAAAAACTCATCCCCCCTGGATAAATTCAGGCAAAATCAATTGAAATCATTCACCTTACCATTTTTTCACCAGACCAAAACCAGGGATTCAGACAGAAAACAACTCATAGAATTCCAAGTCTTTTCCTTATATTATATGTGGGAAAGTTTCTTTGGCTTCCAGGACAGGGCAAGGACAATAGGGGGTTAATTTCTTTTTTTCTTTTTTGCCAAAGTTACCACAAAATTCCACAGGCTACACTGATTACAGACTCTACTGACTATGCAGTATATAAACTTGGTTCACTGAATTGCCAGACAGGGATAAACCTCTAGACTCCTGAGTATAGCTCTTGTAGACTGTGCCATGTCTCTTAAGTACTCATTCATTGATAGTCATAGGGGATAAAAATGGAAAGCAAATGGTTTCTTTCTTATCCTGAGACCATCCTGGGCTCTCAAATTCAATAAATTTTCATTAAGCACTTACTACATATGGAGCACTATGCTAGCTTAGGTACAAGGGAAGAAAAAAGATAATACAGAATATCATATAAATGGATTAAAGAGTTACAGAACATAGTGCTATGTGATTTCTAAAGGGAAAAGTGGTTACAGACCAGGGGTGTCAGGGAAGGCTGTATGCAAGAGGTGACATTTGAACTAGGCTTTCAAGGAAAACCAGAAATTCAAGAGAAACAAGAAGTGCATTCTAGACACAGAGAAGATCACGCATGAGGCATTTCAATTTGTTGGTATTTAATGGAGCACAGGCACTTACATTTCTAGCACCTCACTTTGTCTTAGCCAAATTGACCAAATATCTGAACCCTATATCTGGAAAGGACACCCTTTCGTATTTATTTCTTAGAATTTATTACTTCCTTTTAGGCCTCTGCTCAGGCACCACCTCCTATGTGAAGTTTTTCAAGATTGGTTAGTTATTCCTCTCTTCTAACAAAGAAGATCACTCCTTCATGTGTAATCGTCCTATGCTTCCCTTGTCCAAATTGTCCCATAGTATGATGACAAGAGCTCCATGCAACCTGCTTTTCTCCTTTTAATATTTCAAGTATGCCAGTGGAGCACTTTTTCTATCCATCATTTATTCTTCACTCTTACTAAGTGACCAGCCCATGCTGTTTTCCAATCATATATTTTCTTTGATGGAATCTTTTAATCATGAGGTTCATTTTTGGACAGCATCCATCACACCCCATGGAAACATAAATAATTTCAAGGAGGTTTTCTCAATCAGTGTTCAATTGGTAACATGATACTTCACTTCAGGCATGTGCTGGAGCATTATAAAAAGACTGCACCAATGTGTTGGCTTTTGAAATAGAGATGTTTGTGGGTACAAATTCGAACTGAACTGAGGTAGCCCAAAAGGAGAGCAACAAGAATTGAGAAATCCTGGGGCTGAACTTCATAAAAGAAATGCTATTTTGGGAAGATTATTCCAGCTTGAATTTGTTAGATTGTGTTAATTTTTTCTCTCTTTATAACCCAGGCTTCAATGTTCTTTTCAGTCACCTCACTTTCCTCAGTAATTTCCTTGTGAAGTGTCAGGCTCACCTATTTGTCATGACTTTCCACTTGGCAAGAAAATCAAGGGTTTGTTAGTTGAGGGAATTGTCTGAGCTCTTTTGACCTCCTCACTGTGACGACTATTTAGCATTAATTTAGTTTATCTCTAAAATAATAATAGTCAGAAAGGTCTTCTTCTTTCCACCATTTTCAAGATTGTTTTCAAATCTTATTTATATTTCAAAGCTTATTTATATTATATTTGTTTTAAAATATTATTTTATTTTAATGTATAACAATAAATATAACAAATAGGATATATATTTTTAAAATTTATTATATTTAAATATATACTTATATGTATGTATATATATACGTATGTGCATGTATGTATATATACATATATGTGTATATATATATATATATATATAAAGTATCTACTATGTGCAAGACATTATACTTTGTGAATACAAAGACAAAAGTGAAAACAATTACCGTCCTTCAGGAATTTATATTATACTGGCAAGGATACACCATATTTTCACCTAAGTAAATACGAAGTATATGTAAAATTATACAAATTAATTTCAAGATGGCTAACAACTAGGAGGTGTCACTTTTAAATGTGGAAATTAATTATTTGAACTGAATCAATAGTTCAATACTGAGCTCCTTGCCAGCTTTATTGTTTTCCTCTAAAACTGCCTCCTTCTAAAATTCTCTATTACTATCAAGGGTACCATCACTCTTCTACGCACCTGCAGTATTAATGTGATATAACAAGGGCACACAATCGAGGTGTTATCCTCAACTCCTCACTATTGTTTACCTCCTATATCTAACCAAGTCATTCAATATCCAAAGAAGCCAAGGCTTGTCATTTTCATTGTTGACCTCTGACACTGCCACTATCTTGTTGCATACCTTTGGTCTTCTAATACTGAGACTATTGCAGTAGCCTGCTGGTTCGTCTTCCTGCTACAATTCTCTCCCCATTCCAGTCCATCTTCCATTCAGCTGCCAAAGAGTTTTCCTAAAGCACAGGTCTGACCACATCACCCTCATACTCAATAAACTCTGGTGGTTTCTTTTTACCTCCAGAATCAAATACACAATTCTGAATTTAGTTTTCAAAACTCTTAATAACTAGGCTACCTCATTTTGGTCTTGTTACATTATTTTACACCCTCACTCCCATGTCCTCCTTGAATGAATGACTCTGGCTTTCTTGTTCTTCATGCAAAGCATTCCATGTCTTGACTCTGGGTATTTTCTCTAGCTCTCCCCATGCCTGGAATGCTCTCCCTCCTCAGCTCCATCTTCTGACTTTTCTGGCTTCATTCAATTCCCAGCTAAAATCCTACTTTCTGTAGGAAGCCTTTCCTAACCTCCTCTTAATTCTAGTGCCTTCCCTCCATTTCTCATGTCCTTATTTTCCCGTATATAGCTTGCTTATACTTATTTGTTTGCATGTTGTCTCCCCCATTAGGTTATGGGGTCCTTGAGGGCAGAGGCTTCCTTTTGTTTCTCTTTGCATCTCCAGCTCTTAATACAGTGCTTGGCACATAGTAAGTACTTAATAAATGCTTCTTGACTGAATGAATGATTCTATTTTCCGAACTGGTCAAATCCAGCTGAACAGCCTATCCAACTACCTTATATAAACATAATCATACTATGCTCAGAGTTTAAGAAGAATGTTTTCAGTTATACAATTTTCACAATCTTCTTTAGAAAATTGCTGAATGATTCTAGGTTTAGTTTCACTGTTAGAAATTAGCCCTTTAACTTTGACAAGTATCCAATTCTAGATATTTTAGAACAGTAGCAATAATTTTAGATTTCCTACCAGTTTACATTGTCTCCTCCATTGGTTTTGATAGCTGTCAATTTAAGTTAAACTCTTTGCAAATTTCTTCTACTATAACCCCCAGTAATTACACATTAGAAATATTTCATTGTTGTAATGATGATGATAAACATGAGAAATAAGAAAAGGATAGATTGCAAGATAATATATTTAGAGGAAAGAATAGCGGAGTAAAGTAGTTAATGAATTGAGAACCTGATGGGCTAATGGGAACAGTACATTTGCTGGAATATCACAGGGTACATATAATTAGGAGGGCACCAGAAAGAAGGCCAATGAGGCTGATACTGGGCTTCTTTTTAGATATGCCACACTTCTACCTTCAGCTTTAGGCACAGTGGAGGAATTATTTTATCTCTCTTTTGCTAAATGGAATTGGTCCTCTGGCAAGAGAATAAGAGGTCTATGTTTCTCTCTATTTAACTATACTCCATCTTTCTCTTCCCTATCTCCACAATTTTTGTAATCAAAGAAGACAGAGAACTTTAAAGTATAAGTTTTTTTGGGGGGAATCTGGAATCTGTCTTGAAATCCTCAGCATTTATCCCACTTGTCACTGTACACCATTCCTCTATAGAATCTAAATTAAGCCTTAGTGAAAATACCTCTTTTGGTGGGGTGGGAGAGTCAACATTTTTTTTAATTCCAAGTTGGTTGCTGTCTTATTGGGTAGCCTCTATATAGATAACATAGAATGGGCCAAAGAACTTGTAGAGCCAATAAGTTTTGAGATTTTGGAGAGAGACAAACACATACACACACATGGTTCATAGATGGTTGTCATTGGAAAGTTTTCTCAATGAGCCTCAGTTTCCTTATTTGTAAAATGAGATGTGATGAGTATGCTATGACTTCACACTCTCAAGGCCAGGCAAGGTATATCTGCCCTCAGAGATCTTGATTACTGAGACAATTGTGGCTACCATTTTTGTCTTTCATTGGCTCGAGTGCCCATTGCATCAGTTCCCCTAAGAAGGGGAACAGCAAGTAGTGCTCCAGTTCTATTTAACCACTTTAACATCAAGTACCTTTCACACGAGAATATTTGCTTCAAAGATATAGCAAAATAAAAAACAAAAACAACCCCCCCCAAAAACGATAAAAACAAAAAAAAAACCCACACCAAAACTGTACAAACATTTCCCAATATACTCTGAACATATATACCCCTTCAATCACCTTGGAAATTTTTTTTGGGGGGGGAGCAGATAAGTATTTCAATTTAGTTCATTTCCTATATAGTATTGGTCTTACCAAGTTCACATCAAAAGGCAACATTGCTGCCAGTTTCCACTGGACAAGGGTTGTAAATGTAATTCCAGATGACTGCTCTATGCTGGGATAGTTACAACACCTAGCTTGTATTTCTGGCCTCCCAGATTCCTCTAACTAGGGCCCTTAGCCTTTGAAACTCCTGAAGTTATAAACTCTACTTTCTTCATTCTCTTCAAAAGGACCAAGGACCCAGGCCCAATTTGGAGGGCAATATGGCAGCTAGGTGGCACAGTGGATAGACTGTTGGGTGTGGAGTTAGAAAGACTGAACTTCATGAATTCAAATCTCAGTTCAGATATTTACTACCTTTGTGACCCCGGGCAAGCCATTTAACCTTCTTTGCCTTGGTTTTCTCATCTGTAAAAGTGAGTTGGAGCAACAAATGGCAAACTACTCCAATATCTTTGCCAAGAAAACCCCAAATAGGGTTGAGAAAAGTTGGATATGACTGAAATGACTGAACAAAATGATCATAGGGGCAGGGGAAGGCCCCTTTGCCCCTCCCTCTTATAGCATAGTTCTTTCAATTGAAGTCATGAGTGAAGGAGATGTCTCTTTCCACTGGACACAAATATAACCAAGATATATGGCTGAAATTGGCTCAGGTATTTTTGAAGAATGACAGTTTTCAGCTATAAAACTAGTTGAAAAAAGGCTCCTCCTACCACATGGTACATCAACCAGAACCAGTTCAAGAATGTCCATGTATATTTTGTTTATCATGCTTTCCAACTAACAGCTCATTTGTGTCCTTCACATGGAGATGCCATCTTAGCAAGCTGATGTAATATGCACACATAATAGATTTCCATTACTGAGGACCTTACATTTAGACAATGGCTAAGGTATAGTACCTCTAACGAAAGGAATGGCTTCATGAGGGAGGTAAGGTTAGTCCCAAAGCTATGTAGGATTTAAGTAGAAGGGGAAGAGAAAGCATCCTAGACTGGCAAACAGCAGTACCAAAGGTCTTGGAACCAGAAATCAAAACTAAAAACTAAAATGAATTCCAAAATGTATTTAGTCATTGGAATTTACTAAAATCTATTTCTATGTTGGTAGTATTGCTGAGCAGGAAAAAATATTGGAGGTGTGGGGAAAGAAAAAGAAAGATGAAAAGTATCATTGATTTCGTTCATGTTGCTTCAATTCTTAGAGTTCATTATTTTAATGAGAAAATAGCAAAATAAAGACACATGTTGCTCTGAGCTATTTTTCTCCTTATTATCCAAATAGCTGCCATGAGCTGACCTGCATGGAGCTGACAGTTATAATTCTTGTTATACAGATTTGTTAAGGTGGCCACACACTGTAATTTGTTTGGTGCTCTGAAACACCAACAAGCAAGCTTTACCTTGGGAGATAGAGGGAGGAAGGTTAAAGACAGGAGGAGAAAGATTCATACAATCTGCCTTGTTTACACAATTAGTCTTGCAAATAAAAATAACATGCAATTAGAGATAGAAGTAGAATCTGTTCTTTTTGTCTGAGTATAAACAGCTTGGTCCTACTCCACTGAAATTCTACATATGTTAAAGAACACTGTTCTGTCTCAAGGCTTTGAAAGCAGATTCCTTCCTTCTCTCTACCTTTTCTGCCCCAGTTCTACTTCTTCTGCCACAGGAAGTAGCGCTTCTCTACCAAAAGAATTTTATTGGATTACAGATCTATCCCCTGGGTCTAGTCTTTCCTGTTGGGTTGCGATATTATATGATAGCATCGATTCCATATATATTAGTGCTACTAATAAATCCCTTAAAGTGGTCATAGGTATTTGAATTTGTACCATTCAAATTTATAGTTATGTAAAATATGGTCACTGGAACCAGTGGAAATATGCAACGTGGATCCAAATAATGCGACTACTTCAGAGGATTCATTATTCATACTAACCGGGATTTAGTTGTAGACGTAAGAACCTTCAAATACCCAAATAAAATGAACTAACCTCACCAAAAAAAGCCTCCTTCTGTACTCTAATAAAAAATGGTTTAAAGAAGGTGTCCAAGCCACTCTGGAGAATGGAGGTTGGTCATTAACTCATTGACTTTTTTGGTCTGCCCCCAGGTATTAGTGATTTGCAACAATGACAGAATGAACCAGCTCTGCCCCCAAACAGATGCAGACATTGTCATGTTCAGAGAAGGTGTGGTAATGGAAATATGGAGTCAGGTGACTTCTGCTTTGAATCCAGGCCATATAACTCCAGTCAAGGCCCTTCACCTCTCTAGCGTCTGTTTCCTCATCTACAGAATTGGCATAATAATCTTTGCCTTGGAACGGAATAGAGAGACAATGAAGTATATTGGTTAGAGGACTGATATTGAATTCAGAGGACTGGCCAACTATGTGGCACAGTGGGTAGTGTTGAGCCTGGAGTCAAGAAGACTCATCTTCATGAGGGAAATCTGATCTCAAACACTTACAAACTGTGTGACCCTGGGCAAGTCACTAAACCATGTTTCAGTTCTTCATCTGTAAAATGAGCTGGAGAAGGAAATGGCAAACTAATCCAATATCTTTGCAAGAAAACCCCAAGTGGGGTCAGGAAGAGTCAGACATGACTGAAAAAAAATCCAACTGAACTGAAATAAGATTTAGAAATGTTGGTATTCAAATCCCACCTCTGACACATACTTAGTTATGTGACTTTGCAAGTCTCTTAGCTTCTCAGCAACCCCAGTCCAGAGAGTATCAGCTTTGGAGTCAGGAAGACCTGAGGTTTAATTTTGCCTAGTTATGCTACCCTAGACAAGTCACTTAATCTCTGCCTCAGTTTCATCATCTGTAAAATGGGTATAATAATAGCATCTACTTCACAGGTGCCTTGTGAGGATGAAATGCGATACTTTGTGTGAGCAATGGAGTGTTATATATAAATATTAGCTGTTAGTTACTCTAAATAGCCAGAAAGTCATTAAGCTGTCAAGCATCCATTGAGAGAGAGTTTCTTCATTAGGAGTACCACAAAAGGAAGAAGTTGCACATCTTGTTCAAAAAAATTCATTTCATATCTCACAGGGTTTTTGGGAGAAAAGCACTTTAAAAACCTGTTAAAGTGCTACACAAATGTGAACTACTATGATGATGATAATCTTGGCCTTATGTCAACTAACTCTGCCCAGTTCCTTGGGCCTGTTTTTCTTCAGGTTCACCAACCAAAGTCATTGCCCATGAAGTGCTCTAGGGAAATTGACTCAAAATCCAAACAAAACTGTTTAGTTTTGTAGATTCCGTTTAAAAATATTGGCATCCCTAATTTTAGAAAAATGCTTGATTTCCTATTTTGATCTCACCGTTTCTCAGTCATAAATTTTGTTGGGTTATATGTCACTAGATTTCGTCTTTACCTCTATGGAAGGGAATGGGATTTTTGCAACCTTTGAAAAGAATCCTTCAGGGATTATAACCAGTGGGAAGAAAATGTTCCCTTCTCCCTTCTTAGGATCAAAGCGGCCCTGTGCATGCCCGAGCTCCATCTCTGTTGTCCCTATTTGGGAGTCAAATTGAGAAAGGTTGTGCTGGAGAATATGTTGTCATGGTGATTTTTGCAAAGCTCCACAGGGCATCTAAGAGACCCCTGAGCTATGCTTCAACAGGCATAAAGACCACTATTCTCTCTTCCATCAATCTAGGGATAATGATATAACCACACTGATGACTTACCAGTGTGTTTGCATATAAGCCAGATCATGTCATAGAAACAGAAGATCTTCTGATAGCATTCTATTAGTGCTTCTTAAACGTTTTCCACTTGAGACCCCTTCAATGTTTCTTAAACTGCAGTCTAGATAATACAGAGGTAGAGATGGAAGAGAAAGGGAAGGTCTAGAAGGACTAGACATCCAATGATCCCATACCAGGAATTTTAAAGTGAATTTCCCCCAGAAGTACAAGTAATAAGCATCTGGGGAAAGATTTGAATCTAGGTCCTCTGAGTCTATTGGCAGTACTCTTTCTCCTTTATACCTCTCTCTATAACGGAGGGTCCTGATGGAAAGTTGAGAATCTTTAATGAGATACAGGGATGAATGAAATGGATGACTGTTTAAGCAGGCATTATTTGCAAAAGATTCTGCCAAGAGTTGGGGATATAAGTAGGAAAAATAAAAGACAGTTCCTTCCTTCAAGCAACTCATATTCTAATTGGGGGGGGTAGCATTTAGTACAATGGCTGGCACACAGTAGGTGCTTAATAAATTCTAGTTGAATGGCTAATTGACATATCTGGGAGGCATCAGACACAAGTCAGATGGAAAGGCCTAGTGCTTTATAGGGTACGGCAGCAGCAAAGTACAAAACAATCCATCTTCTTTAGTGTCATTTTCATTGATAAAATCACTTTTGTTTCTTATAACCCCAGACTTCTTTTCAAGACTCAACTCAAATCCCACTTTACCTAGGCCTTTCTTGGTTCTCATTGTTGCTAGTGCCTTCCCTCTAAGTTTATGTTCCATCTAAACTGTATATATTTATATGTGCATACTTATTTGAATGGGATGTATAAGGTACTCTTGGAGGATGAGCACCTCTGATGTGAGGACTTGCTGAGACAATTTCAGGGCTGCTCATCTACCTTTAGTGTCTCCCAAACTGTCATCTGTGACTCCATTGCATGTGCAATGGCCACACCTTGGTAAAACTATCTCAGCAGACAGGCTAAGCCAGGTTGAGGGTGATCCACAGGCCTTAAACCTGTTGGTGAGTTACAGAGATGTCTAATCCAAGCATGTGAATACTTCCTCCAGTGTAATGAGTGGATTAGAACAACTTGTTCTGACAGATGTGAAGGAAGCTGGGGCACTTAGAGCTTCATCAGTCATTGAAGATGCCAAAGTCATCCACTGACTGTTGCCATCCTGGACCATTGCCAGTTATCTCACCACTGGACTTCAATGACACAGGAAGAGAGCCTAAGACTGATGACTTTGTGCAACTCTGCCTCACTTAAATTCATGTGCAAGTCAAGACCTCACCAATGATGCCATTGCTCCTCTTTGAAAATGAAGGATTAACTACAACAATAACTTATATGAATGCTGACTACCCCATTAGAATGTAAGTAAGAGACAAAGATGGCAGAATAGAACAAAACAGCTTAATTCAATTCAATTCAAAACACTAAAGAATCCAGTTACTAAACAACTCATCCTTTACATAGCAGTTGTGTTCATGTTTTGTTTTCAAAGAGCACTATGACATCAGGGAAATGATGACATGGCTTGTAGTTGACTTTTATTTGAGTAAAGGAAGGCTGTGCAAGGTACAGCCTCACTTTTTCCTCCAGAGCCATCTGGGTCCAGTGGTTTGATATTCATCAGGATAACTGGAGATGACCCAGGATGCAATGGGAGACCCTGGCCCTTTCAAGCTAAAGCCTACTCAGGTTCTCACTTTGAGTGAGGTAAGGCCCATTCAGTGAATAGGCCTCTTTAAGAAATGAGTTAAGGGGTGGCCCCTTTAATTAGGAAAAAGAGACAAAATATCAAATGGGGAGGGGAAGACCCTCAGAGATGCTAGTCAAAAGAGAAGCAGTTACACAATTGCTCTGAGCCAGAAGGGCCCAAAATATGCCTATTAAAATATGCCTATTGATGCCTATTAAGTGGAACTCAGGCAGGGACCTATTGTGGTCCAATCTATGAGATTCAGAATGAAAGGGGTAGAAAGAAGGAAGGAAGGAAAGAAAGGAAGGAAGGAAGGAAGGAAGGAAGGAAGGAAGGAAGGAAGGAAGGAAGGAAGGAAGGAAGAAAGGAAGGAAGGAAGGAATCTAGTTAGCAAACCCCAAGTTAACATAGAAGTATATATGAAAGATATTCCCTTAAGGATTGAAATGAAAGGCTAAAGACTTCATCAATGAGAAATCTCCTGAGGGACTAAAGTAAAAGTGAAAGATTTAAGTACTAAAGTAAAAAAATAAATAAGAGTTATAGTGGAGAGAACTGGAAATGGGATTGGCAGCTTAACAGAAGAATAAAATTATATCTAAATAATAAACTTCCTAAAAATCAGCATGGACCAAATAGAAATAAACATTTCCAGGAGATAACAAGAATTTTTAAAATGAAGCCAAAAGAGAAAATAGAGGGAAATGTAAGCTAGCATATGTAAAAAAAAGCCAATTAATCTGGAAAAAGATCAAGGAGAAAGAATTGAAGAATTATGAGATTCTGTGAAATCTATACCACTCCAAGTACCTAGATATTTTATTTTGAGAAATCATTAAAGAAAATTGCACAGAAAGAGCGACACATTAGAGCAACTTGAAAATAGAAAGAATGCACTGATTACGTCCTGAGAGAAATCATAGCTTGAAAACTCCCAGAAATGTCATTGCCAAAATCTGGAGCTTTTAGATAAAAGAAAGAAAAATATTACAAGTAGCCAGATAGAATTAAAATAATAGAGAAAACACAATCATTATTAAACAAGACTTCAAAGCTATCAATATGAAAGGGTGTAGAACAATAAATGAAATATTCTGAAAGACAGAAAAAAAACTGTCTAAAACCAAGGATAACTTACCCAGAAAAACTGAGTATAATCCTTCAAGGAAAAAAAAAAAGTCTTCCAATGAAATAGTGTATTTTTCAAATGTTCTTGAAGAAACTGGAGCTCAAAAGGAATTTTGAAATGCAAATATGAGAGTCAAGAGCAATACTTAGAAATGTATAGAAGCATACAATAAAGAAGGAATTCATAACAATAGGCTGTTTACATTGAAATGGGAAGTATTCAAATGTTCTTTCAGAATCTTAATCATAGGATCATCGAGGCAGTTAATTGAGACAGAAGAACTGTGAATAGTTTTGCATGTTTTGAACTTATTTAAAAATAATGGGAAGAGAGGTAAAGGTACTTGAGAAGGAAATGGGAAAAGTGATAGGGGAACTTGCTAAAACACATAATTAGATTGTACAAGTCAAGCAATATAAAAACATGGAAGGATTGGAGGCAAGCAATTGTCAGATGAACTTCACTTTCATCTAAACTCATCAAAAGTGGGTTGAATACACACAAACACCTACGCAAAGATTTTGGTGCGGAAAGTGTATTCAACTCAACAGGAAAATGGATAGGAACAGGAAGAGGGAAAAAGAATGTGAGGGAGAGTAGGTTCAGGGAGGGAATAGTTATAAGCAAAACAAATCCCAAACCTGGAGAGGGAATAGGGAAGAAAAGGCAAAAGAAAAAAAAGGCAATTGCTTTTAATAAACAATGAGTTAGGAGTATGCAGAAGAAAAAGTATCAGATAATAGAATGGAGGTGAATAAACAATTAACTATCATAAAAATGAGTGTGAATGGGAAGAAATCACTTATATAACAGAAGTGAACAGAATGGATTAGAAAGTAAAATCTAACATTATGTTGTTTACAAGAAATACATGAAACAGAAATACTCATACGGAACTAAAATATGGGGCTGAAGCAAAATCTATTATACCTCAGCTGAATAGAAAAAAAAAAGCAGAAGTATCAATTATAATTTCAGATGAAACATTAATAAAAATTCTTTAAAGAGATAAAGAGGAAAACTACATTTTGCTAAAAAGTAACAGGCAATCAATTAATTTAAACACTTAACATTTACACAGTGGCATAGTTTCTAAAAACTTAAAGGAAAAACTAAATGAATTACATGGAGAAATAGACAATAAAACCATAATAATGGGAGATCTGTATTTACCTCCTTCAAACATAGATAAATCTAAACAAAAATTAACAAGAAAGAAGTTAAGAACCTGAATAGAATGTTAGGGAAAAACATGTATTAGGCTTCTGGAAATTATTGAATGGAATAACTTTGATTATACAAAATTTGAAAAAGTTTTTTGCAGAAATCTGATAAAGCTAAAATTAAAAGGGATACAATTAACTGGAGAAAATTCTTTGCAGCAAGTTTCTTTGATAAAGATCTTGTTTCCAAGACATATAAGGAACTGAATCAATTTTATAGGAAAAAGAGGTATTCCCCAATTGATAAGCAGTGCTCAAGGCAAAACAAAACAAAACAAAGCAAAACAAAACAAAACCAGGCTATTTATAGTTATGCAAAAAATATTCCAAATCAAATTATCGCTTAAAGAGAAACTCAAATCAACGCAATTCTCAGATTATATCTCATATCATTGGAGTGGCAAAAAAGGAATGTGATAAATTTGGAGAGGCTACAGGAAAACCATCATTGTTGGTGTATATGTGAATAAGTAAAATCATTCTGGAAAGTAATTTAGAATTATGCACTAAAAGTTACAAAATATTGCATGCATTTTGACTGATCTATATCACTGCCAGGTCTAGGCCTATAGCCTAAAGAGATCAAAGAAATAAAAAAGGAAATATATATACATATATGTATGTGTTTATGTATATACACACATACATAAATATATACATCTTATAGCAGATCTTTTTATGTTGGAAAAAACCTAGAAATTCAAGTATGCCCATCAATTAAGGAATGACTGAATAAGTTGTGGCATACAAACATGATGAAATACTATTGTGCTATAAGAAATAAGGATATGTCATTTTAAAGACATGTAGACACTTATATGAATGGATGCAGAGTGAAATAAGAACCAGAAAATTGATATTATACCATCAATATCATTAAAATGGACAATTTCAAATACTCTAATGGATGAAGAATGAGATGAGAACTAGAATAACTTATCTAATAACAACACTGTATAAACACAATTTTGACAGCGGTAAGCACTATGTTCAATATGATGTCCATTCATGATTCCATGATTAAGCATGTTTTCCATTATAGAAATGAGATGGATTTAAGATTTTGAATGAAATATATATTTTTATACAGCCACTGAGGGGTTTGTTTTGCTTGACTATACATATTTATTAGAAAGAATGTGTTTTTTAATTCTTTAAAGAATGCTAGCTACCTGAATGATAGGACTTTTTTATTATTCCTAATGCTTACCGTAATGCCTGGCAGATACTAAGTGCTTAAGAAATGTTGTTGACTGACTATCTGTCAGTGCCCAGGACTTTGATGGCAAGAACATTCTTTTGTGGTTTGAATGAAGCTTAGGCAGTGGAGCACCTAATGAAGGAGCAGCCCGGTTCAATCTCTGAAAGTCTTATTGGTAGATGAAGGCCAATTTTTGGAGAAGCTCTCTTCAAAAGCTAGAAGTGGGAAATTGATCCTCATACCTGCTTTACCTTGCAGTACAGAGACTCTTGGCTGAATATGGCTGGAGAATCATGCTGAAGTGATCCATCTCTACTCCATAGGTAGGGCCAATACTTCTGTGGGTCAAAGGAGGTGGAGTAGGAGTTGCTACTAGCACTATACTGTGCACCGGGTACATGGAAGGCACTCAAACATTTGATCCTCCTCTTTCGTCTGTCACCTGCTACCATAGTCACCTCCTCTTCAGCCTCCTGCTGTTGCTACCATGTCTTTGAGTTTTGTTAACCATGTTAGTCCCAGAGTATTATTGTAAACCAGCCCAGCTCCAGGCCATGAAGAATGGGCAGTGGAGTAGCTCTCTTCAGGCTACCATGGCATTGCTTTGGATGCCTTGTAGTTCTTTGAACTGCTTTTATGCCTTTGCAAAAATCAGTCATTCTCCCAGAATGAATTGATGTATGAGAAAACATTTGTTGTTACTATTACACTCTCCTTACTCTTCCTATTGTCATGAATCTACTTATCTGTTTTTATATGTTGTATCCACATGGCAGAACATAAGCTCCTGTAGTGCAGGTGTTATTTATTACTTTGTCTTTGTATCCCTAGTCTTCGATAGAATGACAGGTACATAGTAGGTACTTAATAGATGTGTGTTTGTTCTGCCTTACTCATAGCAGACACTTAATAAATGCTTGTTGGATTGAATCAGAATCAATGCAGTGTGAGGCTCTTCTCTTTTCCATGCATCTGGAGGGCAAATTTCTGCAAGTAGGAAGAGATGAACCAAGCTTAATATATTTCACTGTGAGACTTAGGCTGTTCCATTAGAAATCCTGACCATAATTCTCAATCAGACCAATCATATAAATAAACTGAGACTGATAGAGCAGACTGGAAGTTATGAGTAGTAATGGTTCTTTTGCTTCAGTGCAGAAATGACCTTAGGCTAGCTCTAGATGAGAAGAGCTGAATTGCATTTGATCTATCTGATTTGATGCAGCTGGGCTGTTACCAAAGTATGGCCATAAAGGAGGTATCCCTTTGCTCAAATGTCTTTAAGGTGGCCAAAAGTCAATCAGATGGATTGATTATCTTAGTCTTACATTTGATTTGCTGTGCTCATATAGAGCTAGGCAGAGGATGAGCAACTTTTTTTTCTTGTCTTGTAAAGCAGGGAAGCTACATTGTTACCCTTCCTCATGTTGGAATTAAATCTTTGGAAGATATTTTATAAGCAATAAACACTTGCATATTTGTTTCTCTGGCTGCATGCTATTTAAAGGAATGAACCTATTTCTGTTCCCTTTCATAATTACCATTTATTTTGTCTTGGATTAGGTGAAGATGTGTTGTTTTCACCCTGATTTAATTAGAAGTGAGAAATTGAAGCTCATAAAAATTGGGGTATGATTTGTATAAATAATTTCAAGGAAGTGGGCTGCCTGAGGCATTTGTTGAACTTTTCAAACATTTGGAACATTTGCACGTATGTGTATATTTGTATACGTACATTATATATATATATTATGTATATATATATAATATATATAATATATATTTCATGTACACTCAATATATATTTAGTATTAGGATGATTAGTAGATAAATTGGCATACAAGTGGGTACTTAGTGATTAGGGAAATCAAGAAAGTAAGGAATAGATGATCAATATTGCAAAATGCTACAAAAAGGTTAATGAGAATTGAGAAATGGTCATTAGATTTGACAATTAAGAGATCACTATAAAATTTGGAGGGAAAGATTTCGGTTAAATTATTAGTTCAGAAGCCAGATTACAGAGGGTTAGTAAGGGACTATGAAGAGAGTAAATGGAGGCACAGAACATAAATGGAATTTTCAGGAATTTTAGCTGAAAATGAGACAATGCCTAGCAAAGGTGGTACAATATCTACTGATATTTTCTTTAGGATGGTGAAGCTCTGAACATATTTATAAACAATGAAGGAAGCAGTATAAATGGAAAGATTGAAGATTAAAAAGAAAGAATAGGAATTTTGGAGAAAGCTAGAAGGAATGGGATAAAGGTTATATGTAGGGGGATCAGCCATGGCAAAGAGAAAGACCACCTTTTTTCCCAATAAAAATGGAATGAATGAGAGTCAGGATGATATAAGAGGGATGTGAAGTAATAAAGAAAGAAGACACATCTGAGCACGTGGTCTCATTTTCTTTTTATTAAGTTTGAAGCAAAGTTCTCAGATGACAAAGTGGGGGAAATACTGTAGAAGACAAAAAGAAGTTTTGGAAGAATCATTATTATGAGTTGGAGTAGAGAATTAATTAGGCAGATGTATAGCAGGAAGATTGACATGTATACCAGAGATCACAGAATTTTGGTTTTTTTATTGGATTGTTTAATCCATTCACATTTAAAGTTACGAAAATTAGATTTATGTTTTCAATTTGTGTCTTTAAAATTGTTTCTTTTTAATTAGGATTTTCTGTTCCCCTTTCTCTTTTAAGCTACTACTCTTCACATACATATTTTTGCATGTTCTTCTTTAGATAGCCCTAGTCTCCCAGGGCATCTTCCCTTCACCCTTATCCCAGCTTCCCATTTGTCAACCTTTTCATTTTAGAATTTACTTACTGATTTATTTTTCTTTCTTCCTTTTATTTACTTATCTAATTCTTATCCTCTTTCCTCCTTTTTCCTCTCAATTTTGTTTAATTCAAAATGTCCCAGTTACCCTTAATTTTGTTATCTGTGCCTTTTTCTTTTTTTGTGAGGCAATTGGTGTTAAGTGACTTACCCAGGGTCACGCATCTAGTCAGTGTCAAGTGTTTGAGGCTGGATTTGAACTCAGGTCCTCCTGATTCCAGGGCTGGTGCTCTATCCACTGTGCCACTTAGGTGCCCCTCTGTGCCTTTTTCCAAAAGATTTTGTTATATTCTTCTCATTGGTAATTCTCTTCCTTTCTATCTGTTCTAATATTTCATTCTTTGATCAGATTTTATACTTATTCATTCCTTCATTAGACTTATGTTCCTTGTGAAATTAACAATTCTAAAGTACTAAATTTGAGTTCTGTCTCCTAAACAATAGTTGTATTATTTCCTTGTAGATTTTGACCCATCTTTTTCCTGTAGTTCAAGTCCATCCACTACAACATAGCGCTTTTCTTTAATATATTTAATAACCTACCCAGCCCACTGTTCCTGTAACCCCCTAAACTTTTGCATCAATACCTGCTGTGAACTCTACTTATTTTTCCAAGCATTTTATTCAACATTTTATTTCTTTTCACTTTCCACCTTGTGGTATGCTTTTTTGTATTGATGTCTTATTACCCCATGTAGATGACAAACTCCATCTCTGTATTCTCAGTACATACCACTGTGAACTGCATAGAGGAGGTGCAACAAAGTAAGTTGATTAAATTCATTTGTACAAACCTTGACACTAAATAGGGCCCATAGGACCATAGATTTAGAGGTGAAAGAGACCTTGGAGTCCATTATGCCTGCCTATATTCCCTTTTAACAGATGAGGAGACAGGCATAAAGAGTTTAAGTGACTTGTCCAAGGTCACACCAGACTCCAAGTCTAGCACTCTACCTAGAATGCAACCTATCTGCTCCTAGATCAATAGTTCACCAGGTAACATTTAACAAATCTCACTGTAGGGTATCATCTGACATCTTTTTTTTTTCCAAGTAACTGTCAGATTCCAGGCAGAGACCTTTAGGCTTAATGTTGTAGACAATAAGAAGCCAGTGTAGCCTACTGAGCAATGGGGGCAGTATGATGTAGTGGAGAGTGCTGGATTTGAACACTTAGCTATGTGACCTTCGGCAAGACATATGTTCATAAAGGTATGATTTGAAGGAAAAATAGAGGCTATCTAGTGTAGTCCTTTCATTGTATAGGTCTAAATAGTGAAGTTATTTATTCATGGTAATATGGGTTGAAAGGGGTAGAGCCAAGATGAAACTACATTTTCTGGCTACAAATCCATCAAACTTTGCAATACACTCAGTCAAACTCTCAATACCTTCATATTCTTTGGCACACACACACAAGTGAGCGAGAGTGAGAGCGAGAGAGAGAGAGCCAGAGAGCCAGAGAGCGAGCCAGAGAGTCAGAGGGAGACAGAGAGAGAGAGAGAGAGAGAGAGAGAGAGAGAGAGAGAGAGAGAGAGAGAGAGAGAGAGAGAGAGAGTCAGAGAGAGGGAACCAGAGAGAGGTAATATTACCTCTCTGACAGGATTGTTATGAAGACAATGCTTTGAAAACTCTTAAAACACTTTATAAATGTGAGCTGTTATCATTATTCCCTTTATAAGAGTTCTTACTTTATATTTCAATTTTCCAGTAACTGTGGTCTCTTTCTTGTATATTAGTCCTAAGTAACAGGTTTCATTCTGTCTTGTTCTCACTTATTCTTTCCCAGTAAATGGACTCTCTGAGTGACATCAAGATAATTCCTTTCCTCCCCCACCTCTGACCAAATACTTGACTTTGAAAAATGTCATGACTAGTCTCTCTATAACATCAATTTGGCCTGCCTCAGTCTACATGCTTGGACCTCCACTGATATCTGCTGCTTATGCCTGCCTGCTTTCCCCCTGCCTTGGCCCTGATTGGTGAGCAGTCTGATTTTGGATTCTACATGGACCTTTTTTCTAATGATACCTTCCCAGTATGACTCATTTCATTGCTGCTGTAAAGCACCATTTAGGAAAAAGCTACTCTCTTGCTCAGCAATCTACAGACTCCTTTCCTCCTATCATATCATATCTAAACTTTTTCTGCCTGAAATTCAAGGTCCTCTCTGATCTGATTTGCTTACACCTCATTAATTTCTATTACTCCTTAGCACTCATCCCCTGCTCTATTGTGGCAGAGCTCCCTAAACTATAGTCACTGCTATACTTAATTTGTTATCTCCAGCCTAGATATCATTACTTATCTATTTATTATATCCTTCAAATCTCAGTTGAAATTTCAACTTCTCCTACTTTTCTAGTGTTCTTTGAACTCCTTTGCACCTGAAGTTAATCTCATACAATTTAACAGAGAATTGTTCTTTACATGATTGAATAGGTCTATAGGGGCTATAGCACAAAGCATGATCATAGCTACCTTTCTTGGTCCCAGTTGACCAAGCCAAAAGCTTTGGGGTGAGCTACATGTCAAATGTGACTCAGGGCTTAAAAATTTGCAACTCAAAATGACAAAAGTCTCATTATTGGCTTCAGAGCTAGAAGAGCAAATTATTTAGTGTAGGTCTAAAAGGAAATTATCACCTCCTCAGTCTCTTTCTTCTTTCTGTTTAGAAATCACATCATGAAAATTTGAAGCTGATCCCTGGACAGGTAGGTAGAGAAGGGGTGTAATCAACCAGAAGAGATAAAAAGGAATGCTGCATGGACTAACACGTTATATCAGTCAATAAACATTTTTTAAATGCCTACTACGTGCCAGGCACTAGATGACCTTTAAAGTTCTCCCTAACTTTAAGATTATATGACCAGTACATGGTCAATAAATGTTTGTTGAACCCATATTTCTTTACATATAATAGTTACAGCTATCTTAATTCCTAAATTAATTCCTTTTAATTAAAAGTATTAATCATTAGTATTGGGAATTGACATTACTATGTGTGTAGAAATTGATTGAATGACTCAGCTTGAACCTATGTATTTGGTGACTGGATTATTTGTTCTGGTCCCTTGAGATTTAATTAAGTGTACATGATAGAAAGTGAATTATCTCCCTACAGTATGTTTTCTTTCTAGGGGAAGGGGATTGAATTAGCATATTTTGTTCTGCTTTTGTGTGGAATGCCCAGTCCTACCATCTTGCATGATATTTGGCAGGCTAAGTTTCATTTTACTTGCTCTCCAATTAATTTTTTAAACAAGGCAAGGTAAATCACTACAGGAAATGGGATGAACTGGTCATTTTCATGTTGACCTTATTCTCAGTAGCACCTCATTAAAGGTGATGCTTACTGGAAAATATTAAACTGTTCCACACCAAGTAGTGCTCCGATAGCCCTTTATGGCATAGAGATCACAGCAGTTTATTGAAGACTATACCAGCAAAATGTGAGTTCTTGAAGGCCCACTCAAAGTGGAAAAGAGTTGAATATTGTCCAAAATCCCCCAAATCTGAGCAGTTTTAAGCTATTAAAGCTCAAAAATACACTCAAATTTTGGAGACACCCTGGATATGTTTTTCATCCAATGATTGGCTCAGTTAAGCTTAGAGAGAGTCACTACTGGAGGTCACATATTTTGGTTTTGACCACAGAAATTTACTTAGCCTCATGAACTTATATTCATACATTCATGCATTGAGTGTGTGTGTGTGTGTGTGTGTGTGTGTGTGTGTCTGTGTAGTTGAATGTACAAATCATTTTTTAAAGATGTGGATTGGGTATCATGAAACCCAAATAAGATAATGGATGTAAAGGATTTTGCAAAGCTAACATGCTATATAAATGCTTATTATTATTATTTTTATCCTTCAGTCTCTAGGCCTCTATTCTGGTGGTGACTTCATCCCATAATCCTTGTACTGTACTCCTGTTAAGTTCAAGCAATGTTCATAGAATAATACTGGGGTATGCTGGTAAATATTTAACACCTGGACTCTCTGGAAAAATATATTAACACACATTTAAAAATTTAATCCATATTACTCACAGTTCTTTAAGTCTAGACAATCAAAAAAATAACAAATCAAGCCCTAATTTCTAGGTGTAATTTCTGGGGTGTAAATGATCATACTGAATATTGAACAATCAGCTTAAAAGCTGGCTAGAACTGTTCCAGCCCATCCCTGAATATGGAAGGTTGGTGATTTCTATTAAGAGTACGTACCCTTAAAGTGTCAAAGTAAGAAAAAATAATATTCTATACATTTATACACTTATACTTCCTTCTAACCATTACTCACCTCGATTTATATTGTCAACCTAAAGAGGCAAGAAGTATAGGGGGTAAACTGGCATATACTGCAAGAACACAGTATAGTAATTAATTGTATTTAATTTGGCAATTTGAAAGCTCTGATAAATATCCTGAGGTGGTCTGCTCAGCAACAGCCTTTTGGGTATATTTCAACTCCTACTGAAGATCAAGTACACAAGCAGTAATAGCTTTGTCAGGTTTATGGGGCTTGTTTGCTACAGTTCACCAGCAGGGTGAAGCCCTTGCTGCAACCCTAATTAATCCAAATGGAAACTAATAGAATGCCTCAGAAGATGCTCACTGTAATTATACAATTTCTTTCTTGAAGGCCAGTCTTGCCAACTGTTCCAGGCCACTGAGAAGGCCACAGTTTAGTGATATTTATCCATCCTGACAACTGAAGGGTCAAAGAAGATTCATCCAGTTACATGACTCATTATTATACCATCATGAACTAACAAATCCCCTTCCCTACACTAAAAAACACATTTATGCCAGCATTAAAACTCAGACTGACCTCAGTCCATGGACAGTTTATTCATGGAGAAGTTGATTTCTATCATTATGTTCACTAGTTTCATACAACAACTGGAAAGCCATATGTTATGTGAAAATTAAGCTATTTTTTGAAATGCAGAACTCTTACTGGGTAAGCCCAGCTTGCTCCTTCCCTGATTTGCTGCAGGGGAGGCTTTGAGGTAAAACTGGTTTCTCTTTGGCTCCCAGTATACGTGTTCCAACCTTTGTCTGTCCACATTCATAAGGACACAAGATAAGGGACAGGTTGGCCCTCTCCTTGGATGAATGGCCACCTATATGTTGTGTCTCTTGTATGGATTTAGAACTTTGCTTCTCTTAATGAGGTCTGCTCATTCTACAGCTTTGAGATCTTTTTTTTGTGGGGGGTGGGGTATAGTAGTTCCAGCTCCAGGTAATGATCTCAAATTTGCAGATCCCATTTCATTGATTATATTTGAGGCTGGCTATGCTTTGATTATGTAAAGGTAAACACCTTAATTTCATGAGCTATAAGACTCTTATAGAATGAGTTACTTCTAAGAAATTCCACAGGTTTACAAAATAGCCTTTCAATCCCATTTATGAGGAATGGATTCTTCTTAATTTCAGTCACAAAGGGTATCTCACCTCTATTTGGAGTGTTATTTACTCATCCTGACTTTTTCCTTCAACTCTTTTAAAAAATTATTACTATTTATTTTCCTTTAGGGTCCTTTAGCTTCATCTCCTTACTGTTTATGTATAGGTGTGTATCATGGTTGATAGCATTTATTTCTTGAAAAGTCCTTTGCAATAATTTATGTTATTTTTTTTCCTGTCAGTTCTGGTGAGAAAAACAATTGTGTGTTTTTTCCTATTTAAAATATAGCAAATTGAAGGTTATTTACCCAGTAAGTTTAGTGAATCGAAAGAATGACAACCCAAGGCTTTTAGGATCACATCTGTGCTACATCACCTTTCTTAAAAGTCTATGGCACTACACATAATGAATAAAAGATAAAGTATACATTTACCTACTTTATACTACTCCTTACCTTCAGATCATTATAGTCTTCTAGAATCTCCTTTTCTCATGCAGGTAAATTTGTAGGGTCTCCCTTATAGGGCCTGGCTATTATGTATGGATTTTGGACAGATGAGGGAAGACTAACCTGCTGATCCTTTTTTATTCATCCTCTTCCTCCCAGGCTGGAACTGCCCATGTAATCAGGTGAATCCATCAGAAACAAAGAGCCCAGCAACCTTGTAGTTTCAACATTAGCCTTCATTAATTATGCCAACATTTTTATCTATATTCTATTACTCTTGCCCTGTTCCACTTTGTAGATTGTAACTCTGGATTTGAACCTTGGTTCTAGGTTGGTTGGCCATTTGATCACTCTTTCTCACCCCAGCTATGTTCTAGTCTATGATTGCTATTTGCTTCAACTTTGCTACATGTTTTGCTTTATTTTGTTTTTGACTCCCTGGCCTTGAAGCTTGGGTTCTTCTGTCTCTTAATACTTTGTATCATATTTCCTTGGTTATTTCCAGCTCTTGACTCTGATCCCTGATTGTGGCATAAATATTCATACTAAAAAAACAGAGAAAACTCTTTCTGTGTGTCTGTTCTTTCTGTATTGTCTGCTTGAACTAGGCACTGGGCCTTGGTGAAAATTGAAAATTATTCTTTTCTTTGTAGGCCTGCTATAGGCTAAAGTCTTTTGGTGCAGAAAATCAGAATCAGTGAGCTGTAGCTATAGGAAGAACAACACACTTCCACGTACTTTTTATTCATTCATTCATTCAACAAGCAGTTATTGAGTGGTGCCTATTGCATGCAAATCCCTCTGTGAATGTTAAGTAAATTGATTTTCTAAATTAGAACCCAAATAACACTATGGATTTTGAACTTGGGTTTATAATTCTATCCTTAAGACTGATGATTTCGATGCGTGAATTTGATCAAATTACTTGCCAATTCAACCAACCACACTGACTTCTTATTTCTCTGGGTTGATCAAATTGACTGCATTTTCATTATTATTTTTGGCACCATGTAGAAATAGTCAAAGTAAATTCAAATTAGGATCTGAGCCATTGCAAGGTGAGCTGTTCCTGTAAGTTTATAGGAAACCTTCCTCACTTTGCCAGGAACATAATGCCCTGGGAGTATAACACTTCTGAGCAAGGGTGAGATTTTATAGGAGCTAGTTGGAAAATTGAAAGAGCTGATCAAATTAACACCAAGTCTTTTTTTTAAATGTAGTTTTGAGTTAAAGATATATAGTCATCCATATTCTGCAGGATATTTCACTATTCGCCTATTTTCAGACATTGTGGTTTCCCCTCACAAATAACCACTTTACCATATTATAAACCTTAGTATGGTCTCTTTCCCTCTTTGAAGAAGGAAGATGTGTGCCATGACAATAATGGGCAGGTACCAAATATGGAAGGTGAACTGATTGTCAAGAAGTAGCAGGACATTTGCAAAAACAGATTGAATATGGTGAGTCATTAAAAATAAGTATGTTCTAGTGAGCTCTTCCTTTTGTTGAAGGAATAAAGCACTTTGGGGTTCAAACTATATGCCAACCTAAAAAGTAATCCGCACCTATTGACTGAGATAGTTGCATTGAAAGTGATCTAATGAAAATTTGGCTTTCAGGAAGGGCTGAAGATAGGCTAAAAATTAGTAATTCCAACCAACATTTTTAGAAGCATCTTAAATTTTTCCAAAACTATCTGCTTCTTCACTCTCATTTGTTCCATATCTGAGGAAGAAGAAGCACATCTCCTTCTACCAGCCCTTTTATCTGTGTCCTAGATCCTGATGTCTTCCCTACTCTATACAAATATTATCATGTCTTCTTTCTTTAAAAAAAACCAAACAACTTTACCCCATTGTCCCCTCAAACTATCATTCTGCCTCTCTAACTTATTTCATAGATAAAATCAGGAGAGGGAAGAATCTATAGGCGTTGTTTTCACTTCCTAATGGCCTTACTTTTCAAACTTTTGCCACCTGGCCCCATAACTAAACTGAAAATTCTCTCTTTAATTCCAATGGCTTCTCTTGATCCTCATCCTTCTTGCTCTCTTTAAATTGTTTTAAACTGTTTCTCATTCTCTTCTTCCAAGATACTTTCTCATTCATGGATTTTCATGCCATTGGTCTCTCCTGGCTTTCTTTCTATTTGTCTCATTGCTTCTTCTCAGTCTCCTTTGCTGTATCAACATGCATGCCACACTCACTATTTGTGAGTGTCTTTATTTACTATGTGTGAGCATACTATCCTCAATTCTCTTTTCACTCCACACCCTCTTTCTTAGCAATCTCATCAACTCCTCTATGTTCAGTTGCTATCTCTATGTGGATGACTCCCATATCAATATACAGAGTCCTAATATTACTCCTGAGCTCTAGTCTCATAACCAATTGCTGTTGGATGTCTCCAAGTGAATGACCCAGAGGTATCCCAAATTCGATTCATATCCCAAAGGGAACTCATTATCTTCTCCTACACACTCAAATTACTCTGTGCCCAAATTCATCTATTTTTATTGAAGTTACCACTACTTTCAGTCATACCCATTAGCAACCTCTGTGTTTTCTGATGCTTTATCTTCCTTTTCCTTCTTATAAAATCACTTACCAAGTCTTGATTATATTTCACATCCCACACCTCTCTCATTCTATCAACTCAAATAGTTGCCATTGTAGTTTGGTGCCTTAGTGCCTCTAACCTGTAGCATTATAGCAGGCTCTTAATTAGACCCTTGCTGTTCATACCCTCATCTGTCAAATCAGTCTTCCACCCATCCTCCAAAATATTCCAGATGAGGGCATTGGCACAGTCAAACTGGAATATAGCATTTCTCTACTGTATCTAGCATAAAATAACAAATTCTCAGCTTTAGATTTAAAATTCATAACCTATTTCTAGGTCACCTTCCCACATTTATTTTACATTGCTGTATGATATTCTCTGTTCCAGCCAGAATGACCTTTTTGATTCCCTGAGCCTGAAATTCCACCTCCCACCTTTGTGTCTTCGAATTTGGTGTCCCCATGTATGTAATGCACTCCTTTCTCACTTCTACTTCTTACGACATCTGGATTCCTCCAATACTGAGGTCATGTGTTTTATCCCATGGAAAATTTTCTTGATCCCTTAGTTGTTAGTGTATACTCCCTTCTCAAACAATAATGTATATACTTTTTGTTTTCATGTTATAAACATCCCTCCCCCAAAGTAAAACATAAACTCCTGTTAAGGGCAATGATTATTTTTTGGTTTGATCTTTGTATTCACATTGCCTGCCATAGGACTTTTGCAAATGGCAAGCACTTAATAAATTGTTGTTGGATTTTATTTAAATTAATAAAAAATATATCTTCAAACTTTAGTCATTTAGGTAACTAATTTTCAAGCTGATTGTAGTTCTCACTGGCCAAAAAAAGCACATTTACTTTGATTTTTTTTCTAATTTTTCAGAACTCTGTCTTTGTGTGTCTTTGTCATCAATAATAGTTTTATTATATTTATGTATTTTCCCCAGGAAAACAACATATACCATATATTAAAAAAAAATCACCTGAGTAAACTCTTGCCCTAAGACAAACATTTCTTCTTGTTGATGATGTGGTTGGGGGTTGTTTGTTGCATGGAGAATGGAGTCCTCAGTCCAAGATTTTCTAGGGATGGTGCTAATGCAAATATACTTTGTGAATTATATTTATGAATATGTCCACTTTTGTGCCTCCGTTAACTTGGTTCTTAAAACTACTAATAAAGCATTTTCTTTTTACTCATTGAACTCTTACTGATCCTCTATGTGACTCTGGTTTCTATTTTTCATATAAGGAACAATATTTTTTCCCTTTTCTGTGAGCTTTTACTCAGATACTTCAGAAAACCTCTCACTCTGCTCCTGCCCACTGCCAGCCCTCTTGAGTACCAGAACAAGTAGCACCAAGGACAGCACCTTGGGTTTTAAATTTTTCTCCATGTTACTTGAAATTGAATTACCATTTCTGAGCTAAAAGGTTTATAGGATTTGGAGCTGTTAAAAAAAAAAAAACTTATCTAGTTTAACCTCTGATTTTACTGATGAGAAAATTAAGGCCCAGAAAGGTTAAGTGACTCTTTCATCTTGAAAGCTATTAAGAACCCAGGTCTTCTGAAGTCTTCTGACTTCATTCCAATGTAGGTGAGTATAAATTCCTATCAATTTTATATGTTTAGAGGATTCCTTATTTGCAAAAGTAAAGTGATTGGATGTAATTTGATTTAATTTAGAATCTGGTCACATTTCTGAATCATGCCATCTATTTTCCTCTTTAATATACTTTTCAGATTAGTGAAGATTAAATCAAATATGCAAGAAAGCTTTGTAAATCATGCCAAGTTCTTTATGACCACAAACCACTTCCATATAAATGTGTGTTATAAGAATGAAAATCCCATTTTGGATGCCTATCTGTGTTCTTCAGTATTCTTTCCATTACAAGGTACAGTTTAGCTTCCATATGTGTACACACACATATATGTAATATTTAAGCATTTCTATAATCCCTTGGCTTACTAGATTGCATGTGGTGAGATAAAAGTGTAATATGCCAAGACAAATGATATGATGGTAAATAATATATATATATATATATAGAATGTTCAAATTTTCAAAGTGCTTTCCTCACAACAACTTTAGGAAGTAGGTAGTTCAGGTATAATAATCTCTTTTAAGAAATGAGGAAACAGGCCCAGAGACTTTAAATGACTTTCCCTGACATGACCCTGGAGGAAAAACATGAATTAAATATTTTCAACATTTTCACATTATGGTCATTTATTTGGGTTAATCAAATGACTATACCAAAGGAAATAAATGCAACATGAATTAGAACTTTATGCTCACAAAATTATATACACAAAATTCAGGTTAAATTGTTCTAACAAAAACATAAAAAAGATTTATATATCAAAATTCTGTTGTCATCTATGTGTAGAGTTATATATAAGTGATAATAAATTGTTGGTGATAGATCAATTGATAAAATATCCTCAGAGGTGTTCTTTTAGGGTGTAAGAAGAAGAATATTCATGCTAAAGATTGTTGCTCCTTGCAGTGAGATAACAGGCTTTACGGAGCAAAAGGCAGAAATGAGGACAAAGCAATGTCAGGCTACCTGACAAAGCAGA
Organism: Trichosurus vulpecula; assembly: GCF_011100635.1. Taxonomy (NCBI): domain Eukaryota; kingdom Metazoa; phylum Chordata; class Mammalia; order Diprotodontia; family Phalangeridae; genus Trichosurus; species Trichosurus vulpecula. Next base: position 297,897,653 of record NC_050573.1, on the reverse strand, counting down.
CTTAGCATAATGAGTCAAGGAAAATAAGATAGTACATACTGTCTCCTTTGCTTAGCAGATAAAGGTCCCAGTTTATGTGATTTGTTAACACATTCAACTTTTTTTGGGAATCATCCAATTGTTTGGATTAGTTATTCAGTCTCTTAACTCTCACAAATTGTTTTTTGGTTTTTTTTTTTGCTTTTTGTGTCTTCTTTGAAAAGATGATTTTTCAAACTAAGATCATGTCTATGTGAACCTCAACTATATAGTTGGCTTATTCAAATAGTAAAAAATCCCCTGAAGAGGCTACTTGGTTTTCTTTTTAAAATATGCTAATACATCATACAGTTTTCAGACACAGCCTGCTGGGGAGGGGCCTGAGGTTAGATATGGGCTCTATTCAAGCAGCCTGTACATGATTATTTTTTTTAAACAATCTGGCCTCAAAGCCCTAGGAAAATGTTGTTCATTTGTTTCTTACTCTTTGTGACCTCATTTGGGGTTTTCTTGGCAAAGATATTAGAGTGATTTGCCCTTTCTTTTTCAGTTCATTTTACAAATGAGGAACTGAGGCAAAAAGGGCTAAGTGACTTGCCCAATATCACATGGCTAGTAAGTATCTGAGGTCAGATTTGAACTCATGAAGATGAGTCTTTCTGACTTCAGACCCAGCAGTCTATATCCCCTGCACTACCTAGCTGCCCATATCCCTCTTGAAATACCAGATGTCCTAAGCTAACACAACCTGCTCTGGGTAGTTGGCACTATGATCTCTACAGTAATAAAATGATCAGCAAGCATTTATTAAGCACCTACTATGTGTGAAGCACTGTACTAGGTGTTGGGCATACAGAATACAAAACTTATACAACCCCTGCCCTGAAGGAACTTACATTCCATTTGTGTCATTACATACAATTCCAGAAATGCTGCTGATGTGACAAGAATGCAAATTGACCTTGGCTGGCTGTGTTCAGGTTTATTCTAGCCTCTGGCATTTTCTACTGGCCTACCTCATAGATATGGGACACTCCAACATATGTATTTATTGACTGAAAGCTTATGAGTGAATGCTAACTTATTTGCTGCATGTATAACATGCAATAGAGCTTGGAGACTGGCTCAGGAGAGTTGAATTAAATCTAGGTCATGAGCAATCTTAATGACATCTTTGTTTGTTTTGCCCTGTTATGCCCTAATAGCCACCTGTGTCTCTACCTTGATTCATTCCCCACCCACCCCCTTTAGTGTCCAAATCAACTGCATATCTTAAAGTTCCAAGAGCATAGATCTGGAACCAGGGATAACAGATAATATTTTGTTTTGTTATCATTCACTGCCCTATAATGCCTGGGAAGAAAGAACTCATATATACATACATATATGTATTATATTCATATATATGTATGTATATATACATATACATACACATACACACACACACACACACACACACACACACACACACACACACAGGGAAAGCTGGACAGCCATTATTTTTGGCCCTTCTATTCCTCCTCTCTATACTCACACTCAATCTCATTATTGATGTGACATATATTAGAAATTTGTTCCACTTTCATTTCTCAACCTCCCAAAGCCTAGATGGATGATAAAATATATCCTTCAGTAAATCCCATTTGGATGAATACATTTAAAGACTCTCTTTTTCTTCTTCTAGAATGGATGCTGACTCACCACAAAAACATTCATTTGGTGGATGATTTGCTAACAAATATAGGAATTTAAAAAGCCTGGAGAACTTTATCAATTCTCTTTATTTTGGTTTTTTAAAACTTATCTTTCAAACTCAGAGAAATTGGCCTAATTCACCAATCTCCTCCCCACCTAGTATGATTCAAGAGCTCAAAATCTGCTGAATTATGTAAGATTTTTCAGCAAAACATGTTTGTTCTCATGCTTATAGGTCAGTTTTTTTCCCTTGTTCAGAAAGAGAGGATACAGATTTTTTCCATATTAAATAATTAGCACTTGTTGACTGTAGGCTCCTCATCTTAGCTCCAGATAAATGCTAATGGGGAATGAAAAAACTCTCATATTGTCCTGAAGGCCTCTGATTGCCATCTATCCTCAATACACATTCTCTGGGCTGGTAATTTTAGTTAGAGGATGGGTGCTAATTTTCCTGTTCTTGGTCAGTGCTATAATTCTGGGGTGACAGACTTATAATAGTTTTTTTTTAATTTGGTTTGGCTCAGAGCCTTTGGGAGATAGAGGTAATGAAGATGTGGAAATGCATGAGGCTCTTTTGATTCAATTAATAAAATGTTCTTATAGTCCCAAAGTGGAACCTTTTATAGAAGAGAGCAAAAGAGTTTTTTAGAAGATGTTATTTTACTAGATGGTTGGTGATCTAGTTTTTAATTAAAGATTAACTCTATATATACTATAGTGAGCAGGGCACTCAACCTATGTCTACATGAAGCCACAACAACTGGAAAAACAAAATTAAATACATGTTTTACCTTACAAAATTTGTGTCTTGATTTTTCCCCCAAAGCAGTCTATTTGTTTTAAACTAACTAGTATATTGTACACATTTGGTGCTCTGTTAGTAGCTGTTAATTGACTGATTAGTCTGGCTTTTGCATTTGAAGACATAAACAATCTTCTTGAGTCTTAGATTCTCTAGCAGATATTAATTTTTCCAAAAGGTCAACAATTATATCACTAAGGGGAGACATTTTCTTTTATGATATTTACTTATCAATATGTAGGAGTTTGTTCATTCATGGAAAACAATTTTTTTTCCACAGGGCCTATTTCAGAAATCTTATGATCTTAGATTCACTGCTGAAAGAGAAATCAGAAGCCACTGAGTCCATATCTTCAATTTTGCAGATGAGGAAACTGAAGGGCAGAAAATTTTAAATGATTATCCCAAGTGACAGAGCCAGGATTCAAAGCTAGATCATCTGATTCCACAGCCATCACACTTTTCATTAGATCAAACTGGCCCCTCCTTTTCTGAATTTGTTTTACTGTTATGACTTTTATTATATTTTATAACCAAAGGGGAAGGAGAAAAAATAACAGAGAATTGTGGCTATGAAAAGCAATGTCAATGTATCATCTGCTCCTTCCTGCTGGTTCTAGGCAGATTACTCTCAAGTTATCAAGAGACAGTTTCCATGCCAAGAGACTCCAAGATGATGCCATAAATGGCTTTCCCCACATCTTTCTTTCTCTTATTTATTGCTTTACTCAGGCTGAGTGGAACAGAGACAAATGTTTGAAAAATGTTAGTTTGTTGCTTTTTATATAGCAATGTAGACACAAAAATAAAAGTTTAGTTTTCTTATTACAAATTCTCTGAGTTACATCCCAGTTTTGAAATGTAGGTCATTAATTCATCTTACTCCAAAGTATAATGTGGAGAAGTTAGAGAAATGTGGATTAGGTGAGAATAAAATGAGATGGATTCATACCCAGTTGGATGGCTGGATTCTAAGAGCAATATTCAGTGTGACAGGAGATTTCCAGTGGAGTACCTTAGGGACCTGTTCTTGACTCTGGGTTGCTTTATTTTTTTTTTTAAACCATGACATGGATAAAGACATAGATGGCATACTCATAAAATTTGCATATGACACACTAGGAGGTGGATGATTAGGTTAGAATTTTAAAAGATCATGGAGACTAGAACACTGGTTTGAATCTAGTAAGAAAAAAACCCCAATAGTAAAAAACAGGAAGTCTTACGCTTGGGTATAAATATTTAGCTTCAAATGTACAGGATGGGAGAGGCATGGTCAGATGGCAGTTCTGAAAAAAGGTAGGAATTTTGTTGGACTGTTAGCTCAAAGTGTGATGTGAGCTAAGTAAGTTAGTCTAATCTTGGGTTGTGTTATGCATACTTTTAGGATAAAGGTCTAACACTTAGCTATATAGAGAATTAATCCAATTATACAAGAATAAGAGTAATTCCTCACCAATGCAACAAAGATTAGGAATGAAAATTGGGAGAAAATCTTTACAACTAGTATCTCTGATAAAGGCCTCATCTCTAAAATATACAGGGAGCTTAACCAAACATATAGGAATAAAAGCCATTCCCCAATTGAAAAATGGTCAAAGGATATGAACAGGCAGTTTTCAGAAGAAGAAATTAAAGATATCTATAAGCATATGAAAAAATGCTTGAAATCACTACTGATTAGAGAAATGCAAATCAAAACAACTCTTAAGCACCACATCTCTCCTGTCAGATTGGCTAAAATGACAAAACAGGAAAATGATAAATGCTAGAGAGGATGCGGGAAAATTGGAACACTGTTACATTGCTGGTGGAGTGGTGAACTGATCCAGCCATTCTGGAGAGCAATTTGGAACTATGCCCAAAGGGCTATAAAAATATTCATACCAGGGCAGCTAGGTGGCACAGTGAGTAGAGCACCGGCCCTGGAGTCAGGAGGACCTGAGTTCAAATCTGGCCTCAAACACTTCACACATGTGACCTTGGGCAAGACACTTAACCACAATTTGCTCTGCCAAAAAACCAAAAAGAAATGTTCATATCCTTTGACCGACCCAGCAAGACCACTTCTAGGACTGTATCCCAAAGAGATCACACAAGTGAGAAAAGGACCCATACATACAGAGATATTTATAGCAGCTCTTTTTGTAGTAGAAAAGAATTGGAAATCAAGGGGATGCCCATCAATTGCAGGGTGGCTGAACAAGTTGTGGTATAAGAAATGGGGAAGATATGGACTTCATAATAACCTAGAAAAACTTACATGATATAATGCTGAGTGAGCAGAGCAGAGGTAGGAGAACATTTTACACAACCAGAGATATATTGATTCCCTGATGACTAACCTTGATAGACTTAGCTCTTCTCAGCAATACAAGGTTCAAAGACAACTGCAAAGGACTCATGATGGAGAAAGCTATCTACATCCAGAGAAAGAACTATGGAGTCTGAATGCAGATTGAGGCAAACTATTCGCTCTCCTTTTTTTCTTTTTTCTCTTTTTTTTGGTTTGTTTTTTCTTTCTCATGATTTATTCCATTGGTCACAATTCTTCTTTGAAACTTAACTAGTGTGCAAATAAGTTTAATACAAAGTTATATGTAAAAAATATATTGGACTCCATGCCATCTGGGGGAGGAGGGGAAGAGGGGGAGGAAGAAAATCTGCAACTCAAAATCGTGCAGAAATGAGTGTTGTAAACTAAAAATAAAAAAATCTTAATTTAACAAAAAAACGTAAAGAATATGAACAGTGAGTTCTCAAATGAAGAAAAATTAGCTAACAACCATACCAAAATGCTCCGAATCATTAATAACGGGAAATGCAAATTAAAACAAATTTCAGACAACATTTCATACCCATCAAATTGTTGAAGGTGACATTAAAAGGGACATAAACATTGTTGGAGGAGATAGTGGAACAATAATGCACTTTTGGTGGAGCTGTGAATTTGGTGGAGCTAGCTAGGACTACACTCCAAAAGTTACTAAACAATGCATATTCTTCAATCCAGTAATACTGCTACTAGGCATATACCTCAAAGAGTTCAGGAAAAGAGGAAAGGACTCATGCACAAAAATATTTATGGTATCATTTTTGTTGTTGTTGTAAAGAAATTGGGGAGAAAGATGAGCACTCCAAGTGGAATTGCTGGAAAAATTATGGTGAAGGAATGTAAAGAAATAATATCACACCATCAGAAATGATGAAAGAGATAGATCAGAGAAACCCAGGAGGCCTTTTAAAATAATGCACAGTGAAATGAGCCAAAGCAAGAGAACACTTTATACAATGACTATAATAATGCAAAGGAAGAGAACTTTGAAGGACTTCAGAACTCGGATCAATACAATGCGAAATCTCACCTTCAGATGACTGATGATAGAGCAGGCTTCCCAACTCTTGGCAAAGAGGTTTTGGACCAGATGTGCAGAATGAACTATGCATTTTCAGTCACAGCCAATATGTGCCTTTAATTTTCAGTTGGTGGGGAGAAGTTGGGGTGCTGAGGTTTAGTGATTACAAAAAATAAAGACAATAAATAACATCCGTGAATGATTGCAAATGAACAGGAAAGATCATAAGAAAGTTCAGAAAGAAACACAGATAAGTATTGGAATTAACTTGTCTTTAGAAGTTCAAGCTTTCTGTTTGGATGCGTCAGTCTAAAGTAAAACACTAATAAGGTAGTCAAGGCAGGTAACCTAAAATCAGAGATGTGCTGGAATCAGCTCAAACTGGTTCTCAAGAGCCTACTGTTAAATTTCCATAAGCATTTATGCCTGAAAAATCAGTAAACTCTACAAATCAAAGCCTGATTTACTGTTATGTTGTCCACTCTACTTAAGAAACTTATAAAGAAAATGTTTTTAAAAAGTAGATTAAATTTAAAAATATGTTGTGGGTACATTTTCCCCCTAGAAAGCTGGTTGCTGAACATTTATCAGTACATACTGCCTACCTAGGATGGAGATAAATTCTTTAGAATTCTCAGGTTTCCCTCTAATAGAGATCCTCATAGCATCTTCCCACTCATTTGGAGGAGATAGAATAGATTTTAGACTATGCAAAATTATAAATATATCAGCTGTGCCAATAAGCAAATGTATTAGATATTCGGGTAGATCAGCAGGTAACCACATTTATTATTTATTTGATGCATAACCTTTTACTCGACATTTGGGGAGGATACCAAAGAAACAAAAGACATAATCTTTACCTCTAAGAGATATTATAATTCAAATAATGATTTTTTCCTAATTATACAGATATTTGGCATTGTATTGTCAAAATAGTCATAGGAAATGATGACATTTTAATTTTCCCTCAGATGCTCTGATATAGCCTAGATACAATAACTGGCCATACCTACAGGATGCCAACATAACTAACTCCTAAGCTTGACATTAAACATCCTCTAAAATTTGTCCCTAATCTTAATAAATTTATCCTTTAGTCCCCTGATATTTGCTCTGCCCAGGCCTTGGGTCTGAAGGGTATAATTAAGTCATATGGTCTTAATGACTTCATATGCATCTTGGTCATTAAGATGCAGAACAGGTTTGGGTTAAGTGCACTGAGGCACAATTTTTGGTGAATCCAACATAAATCCTATTAAAAGAGGAGTATAATTGGGGGTTTGATTTTTTTTCTTCTTCTTGAGTAGGTTGTGACTGTTATTGCTTGTATCTCAGTGGTGGTGGTGGGGAACCCTGAGAGTTGTGTTTCTCAATGTATTTACTTGCTGAAGGTTTGTTTATGTTAAGTAATAAGGATTTTGCTTTATTTTTTTGCTTTATTGATTCAATTTCTTTAGATCTTTGGACCAGCATTTTGGTCCATATTGTGCCTTTCCTAAGACATTTGTCATTGCTTGTAGTATCAGGTGAGATCCACAATGGGCTTGCAGCTTTGTCAGAAGACAGAGAATAGTAGTTTAAAAAAAAGAAAAGACAGATTGATCCTATAGCTGGAGTGATGAGACACCGGTTCCTATTATTCAGTACTATAGAGATTGTGAAGTTTTGGAGGAGTTGCCATAAAATGGTCAAAGGCTATTTCATCTAGATAATGATAGAATGAACAGTAAGTAATGCATGCATGCTCCTCATTATAATTATGAGTCATCCCATGGTGGGAATGGTTCCACTGTGACCTTCTGGGCAGTTTTATAATCTTTCAACATCATAGTTGTTTTGATTTTGGAGGATGGTTGTGGTTTTGATTCAAATTCCTTGGGCTCCCTTATATTGTTTTTATGAAGATTAAAGTTAATATTTGAAAAGCACTTAGCCTAGTTCGTAACACATATTAGGCACCTAATAACAGCTATTCCCTTTCCTTCTAGCTCATTCCCCTTAAGTATTTGGCTTTTATAGTTTCCTTTACATGTTTTGTCTGCAAGAACTGAGGTTGAGGTAATTTATCAGGAGACCTAAACTACATTCAGTCCTGATGGGACTCTGATAGTAAGGCAGCCAAAGAAAGAAGTAACTTATTCATTCTGCCCAGGCCTTAGGTGCAATGGGCTGATATGGCATTCACGATTTAAAGCACAAGCCCAGGTGTTAGTCATGACCCACTTTTTGGCGAATCTTGGTGAATTTTGGTAACTTGGTATCAGGAGAGTAGTTGGACTACTTATTTTCCTGTGGGCTATTATTATGGACCCAGGTGCATTCCTATGGTCAAGGACCTAAAGTGCTTCACTCCTTTCCTTCCAAAGTTTATAGAAATTTCGCCTTAGAACCAGGAAGTCCTGGACTCAAGTCTTGCCTCTGACGCATACTAGCTTTGTGATCTTAGACACTTCATTTAACCCCTCAGAGCTCCAGGTAACTCTCTAAGATGAGAATTTGCAGAGAAAGCGCCAGAGGGAATTCCTCACTAGGGAGTTTGCTATGCTAAACTAGAGGTCCTATCATTATTTTCATTGATTAAATCTCTTCAGATCTGTGCTGGCATTTAGGGCTGTGTGTTGGCAATCAAAATGGGCTCTTAGCACTTAGTTCAACCAAGTGCCCTTGAAGAGTTTGACCTTTATTTCCTTGATTAAATTAGGAGTCCGTGATGACCTCCTTGCCTCAAGGGAAAGCCTAGTTTACATGGGTTTGAGTGACATGTTTGTGACATCAGAGGCTTTTAGACCATGTGGGTTTGTCACCTCTGTTACAATTTTAAGTAACACATGTGACTCACCCTTGACTCTGAAAAAGATATAAAACCAGGGGATGGCTTTCTATTTTTCAGAGCTCTAACCTACAGCTGTGGTGGCAAGACTGAATCTGGGCCAGCCCTTGTTGAGCTCCCGAGCTGAACTTAGATGTTGGTAATTATGAATTGTATTTGGCCTGTCAATGTTTGTAATTTGTATTTGCTCTGAAGTTCGGGGTGCTTTTTCCCCCTGAACTAAGTGAATGGTATTTGTATACTGAATTAATCTTGTTAACCCCTTAATGTTGCTTTCCTTAGTAAAGCAGATCAAAAGAACCTGGGCTTGCAGCATTCTGTGAGCTGGTCGTTGTTGGTTTTACACCCCCCCCCCATAGCAGCTGCTAGCCGGATTGTTGAAACACGCTGGTATGCATCAAATAATCCCATATGCCAAACAGCTGGTTGTACAGTGAATAGAATGCTGGACCTGAAGTCAGAAAGACCTGTGTTCAAATCCAGCCTCAGACACTAACTTTGTGACCCTGGCTAATTGAGGTAATCTTTGTTTGCCTCCAATAAGAAATGGGCATTATAATAGTACCTATTAGGATTACCATGAGGATCAAATGAGATATTTGTAAAAAAAAAAAAAAAATCCATTATCACTAAACACCAAGAGGTAAGGTTTTAAGTATTATGCTCTGAGAAATTGGCACATGCCAGGTGTCTTGCTTCATGCAAATAAATATTCATACCATTTATAGACTCGATAGTGATAGGATTGTAGATTTAGGGGTGGAGTAGGATTTAGAGGTCATTTGATCCAATAGCCTGATTTTACAGATAAGGAAGATGCAACTCAGTGATCTGTTCAAGGTCACACAGATAGCAAGTGACATACAGGACTCATTTGGAAACCAATACAACATTTTACTAACATGGCTATTGTGAGGGTGTGGTGAATAATTGTATTTTGTGTGTGTTGGCAGGGGTGGGGGTTTACAATTCTGTTGCACAAACAACACTGCCGGAGACAAAGTAAATGCTCAATAAACATTTATTGAATTGAATCCTGTGCATAATTAGAAAAAATGGCATCTTCCTCAATGGGTGTGACAATACAAGTGGCAAAATGTAGCAATTCTATTACATAAACATTCTGTGATGTCAGCTAAGGTGATTGACGAAATATGAGCAGACTTGAAAGGCCTGAGGTATTAGTGACTAAGTGGATAGAGAAAAGCAGCCCCTTCAACTCTAGAAGGTTTTCATTGTGATCTTGATCTTTGAATTTGATAGGTGGCTCTGCACAAGTTGCAAACCTTCTCCAAATTTGAGTATCAATAGAAGGTGATTGTTATATGCACAAACCAGTGAAGAAAGGTAGATTAGAACATGAAGAGGGGAGGAACAGAACAACTGAATGTTTCTTCACTTAGCTATACTGGCCAAAGAGAAACCATTTACTCAAATAGGATAAGATTAGCTAATGACATGACAGTGGAGCTGGTGTTTGACTGCAAACAGGAAAGCTGAGCCTTCTAGTAATATGCACTGGAGCAGATTAAAGGAAATGACAGAAATTTAACAAAATAAATGGTGATCTTGATTCTAACTCAACATCAGTCAGTACCTCTAGAGCAGGGATTCTCAACTGTAAAACCCAGTGACTAATATTAATTGCTCTTTTTTATGTCTTCTAAACATTTTAAAATCTTTTGATGCATCTTGTTCACCTCTTGCAAATACTCTTGCATTTTTTCATATATTGTTTTTATAGTTTCTCGTTCCAGCATCAGATTTTCTTTCTTTTCTTGCAAATTTTGATACATTTCTTTAACAACTCTGGTCATATCTCCATATACATCTTGGTTTTCTCCTTTTGGATCTTGCTGAAGGCTTTCCACATTTTGCTCAGTCCCTGCCTGTGCTGGCAGCTCCATAGCATCCTTTGTTGCTGCATCTCTCTCATGTTTTTCAGGCATTCCTTGTTGCTTTTCTTCAATCTTTGGTTGCATTTCTTCTTGTTTCTCTTGTGTCCCTTGCAGGCTCTTTCGTGCCTCAAGCTGCATTTCCTTTATCTCTTTCTGAAATTCTTCCATCTTTTTTTGCATATCAAGGATCTCCTTCTCCAGATCTCGTTGCATCTCTCCTTAGAGAGAGAGAGAGAGAGAGAGAGAGAGAGAGAGAGAGAGAGAGAGAGAGAGAAACATGTACATTTAATATGTACCCACAATATACATAATCTTTGCTTTTTATGTGAATAAAAATAACATTCATTAAGGAACTATCATAATAAAGCAATCCTACTTGTCCTGTTAATTTTGAGGATTTGGGGTTGTAGCAACCTGAGATGTTAAAGACAATAATAAGAAATGTCATAATGACGTTTTTATATAGTGATGGTTAAAGAAAACTTTCACAAATATTTTGTTAATAACCTAGGGTCTTTTTCCAACTATGTGGATAAAGAACTGAAAATAATGCTTAAAATGATTGATTTAGAGCAGATCTGCTAGGAGCAAAAAAGGATTCCTGAGCACTGAAGTTACTTGTGATAAAAGTACAGCCAGGCTTGCTAGTCCTTCTTTGGTAGAGGTACTCAATATAACATTTATTTAAATAATAAGGACGGGATTCTGTTAAAGATGGGCAATTCTAGAAATACAACTTTAAAAAACAAATTCTACTAAAAAAACCATGTACTGTCACCAAGCTGGAATTCCATGGTGTTTGTACTTAACATGTATATATGGAGATATGTTGAAGTTTTTATGTTGATCTACCTGGAATTATTACATAAGGAATCTCTCCAATGTGGAAGTTAACTACATAGAAGGCCCTGTCCAGATCTGTTAATCCCTGGAGCCTAAAAGTATTTGTTAGATTGTTGAAAGGTCACTTCTCACCATCTACTTTCAGTGACTATTCAAAGGTTTAAATTTTATAAATGAAATAGCTTAATTAGGCCTTCAATGGTTATGTTGCAGAGTTGTACCAAATGACACTAAACTATGGAATTTCATTGATGGTATTTTGCATGATCATATCACATAAAGAACAATGAAGTCAGCCAATAGTGCCTCCATTTTAGGGCCTAGCTTGATAGACTGCCTCACTATCTTTGACCAAATTTAGGTAAACAAATCTTAAGATCAATAGCATTCACACAATACCCCATTAGAAAATTCTTCAATTCAGTTGAAGAAATATTCATGAAGCATCTAATATGTGAATACCCGAGAATGCAAAGGCAAAAAAGAAATAGAGTCACATCTTAAGGAGCACATATTTTACTGGATGGGGAAAGGATATAACATACATACACATACATACATACATACACACACACACACACACACACTATAACATGCTATGAGGAGGGAAAGATCACTATCATCTGTGGTAATGAGGGAAACTTCAAGAAAAAAGGCACAATTGAACTGAAAAAGACATGCCAAAAATTGGAATAACCTATGCGAAAATAGAGATGAAGTATTGAATTTGGGGAACTGCTAACTTGACTGGTTCATAGAAGGATCTTAGTATTAATTAAGACAGGTAAGGGAGTTAGGATTGACACTGTATAAGGCTTTAAATACCTTCTGTGGGGAAGGCATTAACTCTGTGGTTTAAGAAGTTTATTTTGGAAACTGTGTAGAAGTTAGACTAGAGGTGGGGGTGAAATGAGTAGGAGTCTTCTATTTTTCTTCCCTTCTGCCATAACTTGGGCACCACTGTTGGCGAAGTGATGATGGTCTAATGAGGGTATTAACCCCGTGAGAGAAGAGGACAGATGCAAGAAATGTTACGGAGGTATTATCAATGATATCTGGCAACTGAATGAGAGAAGTGAGAGTCAACTGTCAAGAATGAGGTGAAGGACTGGTGATGACTTGCCAAGAGATTGGCAAAACTGAAAAATGCGTGCTCAAAAGAATAATCTGATTATCATGACAGGCACAATAACTTCTGCTCAGACTGTGAAGTTATACTGATCCCTGAGTTTGCATATTTAAGAATGAGGAAGGACAATTCATGAACAGTCATCTTGAGATATAATATTTCAAAATCCATCAGAGACCCAAGAATACTTTCAAGACCCATTAGAGAGATGCCAAGAGTTGTCCTAGCAGCTCACATCACCTAACATCAAATGAACTTAATAATTCACAAGGCAGCAAAACATTGGATTTATATCCTATCCGGAGAGGAACCTGAGAACAATGTCTAGGAATGCCAGATTTCAATGACGCCTCAGGATAAACCAGGATTTACATAAGTACTCACAAATGTTTGTGTATATTACTGAAGTTCATTCCAATTATGGGGGGTGTATCAATGAATCAGTAATATATATTCAAAAATCATTCTTAAAAACATTACCTAGAGGCTATATTTGATAGCCAAAACTTAATTCTGATATTGAAATGAATCTTAAGCATGTAGTCTCCTATTTTGCATAATTTAGGAATGACATCTACTCTTCCTGGGGAAATAACCAAGAAGCCTTGGGCAAAATGACATTGGTATTACCCAAGCCCTCTCAGAACATCTTTCTGGTTATAGTAGACTGCTTCTAAAGAAGCCTTCAAGTGAGCTTTAAACTGCAATAATTAAAGGTCCACGGGTAGATTTTTTTTTTGCAACACAAATTGTCAAATATTCATTTCTGACAACAGATTTGAATTTACCTCACTTGGGTTGAATACTTTGTGGACAGCAAGCTTATGTAACATTTCACGTAATTAACAAACTGGCTTCTACTTTGAACCTTTTTATTTCTCCCTTCTTCCACATTCTGATACTACTTAAGAACTTGTTCCCTCCTTGTATAATGGCATTCCTGTCTACTCCTTTACTCAAACTCCCCAACTCACTAATCATGGTTGGGGTATCAGAATATTGTTCATTCCCTATCACTACACTTTCACACTCTTAGTCTTCTACCATCACTTTTAAGTATCTCTTCCTGTGTGGTTCAGAATATTGAAATCCATATCACAGTGGTTGTTATCTACTAACTGCAAAATATTCTTTCTTTCCTTAATGAGCTCAGTAGCTGGCTTACGGTTTTTCTTTCCACTAGAACTCCTGTGCTTATACAAGATGAATTCAACATACATGGGAATGTTCACTCAAATTCCCTAACCTCACAGTTCATCATTCATCTCTTAACCTGCACTCCATTTTAGTAATACACAGAGAGATGCTTAATTTTACCATCACCCACAAATGTTCCATTTACATATGCTATAATTCTTTGTCCCCTATCTTTCTCACCACACCTTGTGAAATTGAGACCTTTGATTACTTTCTTCATTTTGTTTCTATTCATATGCTGAACACAACTGGAGGGAATCATGAATCTAAGCTGCCTGGACCCATTTCAAATTTATGTCACAGAATCTCAACTGAGTCCTCATTGTAGCAAAGTAATCCTTTTACACTTCTCTAATCAATGCACTGACTCATCATGACAGCTGTCCCATTCTCATCCCATAAGTCCTCTACCCTCTTAAGAATCTTGACTCTTAATTGAAAAAAACTGAGGCTATTTCTATCATCTCACATCACTCAGGTGTCTCCACCACCTATCTTCTCTGTCGCCCCTATCCTCACAGAAAGAGGTGGACTTTTTGCCAAGACAAATCTCAACATGCACCCTTGATCCCATAATCTTGTGTTTGCCAGCAAATAGCCTTTATCCTCTTCCTTACCTTCAAACCAATGGTGAATCTCTCATGTTATTGCTTCTTACCCTGTTGCCTACAAACACACCCATGCCATTCCCATCCTTCCAAAACATTCATTTTATCTAGCCTTTGCTATTACTTCGGTTCTTTATCTTTCAGTTAAACTCATTGATAAAGCTGTATTCATGAAGTAGATCCAATCAACTCTTCTTACTAGCATCTAAGTCCACTGCAGTCTGGCTATTACCTTCATAATTCAATTGAAACTATTCTAAGTTATCAGTAATCTCTTAATTGATAAAATATAATGGACTTTTTCACCCTTATCATCCTCAAGGTAGTGTTTGACATTGTCTTATACCCTGTAGGGTTTCACAATATTGTTTTATCCTGGGTCTCCTTCTACCTGTTTAGCCACTCCTCAGTCTCTCTTACTGGATTTTCATCCAGATAACAGCAACTAACCATGAGTGACCCATAAGGGTCTACCTTGGATCTTTTTATCTTTACCCTTGACACCATCTCACTGGGTTTCAGAAGTCATCTCTATGCCCATGAGTTGCAGTTCTATTTATCTAATTCAAACCTCTCTCAAACTGTAGTCTTACATCAGCAATTATCTTTTGGACATTTTTAACTGGGCATTCTACAGCAATCTCAAACTCAGCATGTCTAAAACAAAACTCATCTTCTCTTCCCACAGAACTCTTCCTTGTTCCCAACTTTCCAATTATTGTCTCTATCTCATCACCATTCTCAAAGTCACACAGACTTATGGCCTCAGCTTTCTCCTTGACTCCTCATTTTCACTCTCCACACATATTCAATTTGTTGTAAATTCTTATCATGGCTATCTTTAAAATGTCTCTCCTGTAAGTCTCCTCTTCACTCATACAGGAGTCACCCTGGTGTTAGCCCTCAGCACTTCATGTATGGACTTCTGCAGTAGCGTTTTCCCTGTCTCAAATCTCTTCCCGCTCCAACCATTCTTACTCAAGTTCTAGTGGCTCTCCCCTAGAGTATCAAAGATAAATGCTGTTTGGCATTTAAACCCTTCACAACTTGGCCATTTTCTACCTTTCCAATCTTCTTATACTTTACTCTCCTCTATGTATTCTATGAACCAGCTACTAGTTGTTCCTCATATAAGATATACCACCTCTTGACTGTATCTTTCTACTGTCTCCCATAGTTGGAATACTTTCTTTCCTCCCCCATACCTCCTCTTGGATTCCCTGGCCTTCTTTAAGACTCACCTCAAATTTATCTTTTTCAAGAAGCTTTTTTTGTACTTCTGCCCCACCCGCTTACCAGTACCTTTGCTCTGGGATTGCCTTCCATTTCAAATGTATATAACTTGCATATACATAGTTATTTGTATGTTGTCTCCTCTATTAAAATGTGAGCCCCTAAATGTCAGGGATCATATATGTTTGCCTTTCTTTGTGTCCCCAACGCTTAGTGCAATACATGGCTCACAAGATGCACTTCAGTTTTTTGACAGATGCATTGGATGAATATTCAACATTGTGCCCCCAGGACCCTCAAAGAATTAATCCAGCTGAATGTACGATCCAGAAACAACGCATATCCTGAAGTAGATTTGTTGCCAAAACTTGATAGCTTTCTCATTCTTCAATGTATCACTCCTAGTTTGATTATTGAAGTCAGTCCTATAGAATTAATAATGAAGCAATGTTTCAACTAACTCTACCTAGATGTATCTGAAGACTTAAGAACTAGAATGTGTACTGGATAATGATGATAATCATTAACATAGTACGTTATGGTTTGAAAGTATTCTATACGTTATCCCACACTTATACACATGTATTGTTATTCCCATTTTATAGATGGGAAAACTGAAACAGAAAGGTTAAGTGACCTGCCCAGGGTTACAAAACTAGTAAATGTCTGACAAAGTTCAAACTCAGGTCTTCCTAAGTCCAATGCTCTGTTTACTGTGATACCACTCTAAAAATATCCTTGACTTACTTTAACAAAAAAATCAGTTTTTCCATGTACTAAAGGGTTTGACTAGAGTAAGTTTCTAAATTTATGTTTTTTTTTATCATGTAGTCTATATCATGAGTACAGATGTGCCTGTATTATGTTGCCATGTTGATCAACTATAAAATGGGTTCCTTCCATGATGACCTTGTAGAAGGCCTATAAGAAGCAGCCATTTCTATCTATTTATGATATTTTATGCATTTCTATCTATTTATGCTATTTTTAAAAGTATACCTCCTGAGGACTTACCATCAATTTTGAAAAAGAGTCCTCTGGTCTTTTTATGCTAACTAAAATTACAGAGATAGGCCTGAAAAAAAACCCCTTTTTTGCTTAAAGGAATGAGTAGCAAAGGTCAGGGTATTACACACATCTGCTAGGGATGCTGATGAGAAGTAAAAGTTTTATATCATTTGGCATCTTTTATATATTTCATATTTCTGTAATCGTATACTGCATCACATTATCATTAGCAGAATAAAGAGACAATAAGTTATAATGAAAAGAATACAGGATTTAGCATCCAAAAATCTGTGTTGGGAAGAAAATTTAACTAATGTAATATATTGACTTTGGGCATTCCAGTTAGTTTCTTTTGGCCTCAATTTCCTCATCTGTAAAACAAATGAGTTGGTTCATATATTTAGAGCTGAATGTACCATTAGACATTATAACTATTAAACATGGTAAATCATCAAAACCTCTTGTCTACAAATGAAGTAACTGAGGTCTAGAGAGGGTGTTTTGCCCAAGGTCATACTGATAATAAGATGCCAAAGCCATAATCGGAATTCAAGTTTGGCTTTTCCCCCCCACTGATCCTGTTACTCTTATATTCAAGGCTCCCTAAGGTCATTTCAAGTGTCTTAATCTATGACTAAATTCTATGACTCATTACTTCAGTAATGAGTATAATTTTGTTGAGGGCATATTTATCACATTCCTGTTGGTCATACTACATAGCAGAGACCCTGAAGGATTCTATTGCGAGATGTTGCAATCAAGGATATTCTAAATGCAAAAAAAATGGACCTGCCGATTGGTTAAAATGTGCAATTACCCTTAGCAACTTAAAAGTAACTACACAGTTAAAATAGGAAATTTACCTTAAAGGTACCTGTCTAGAGTATGACTTTTTTATAGCACTTCTATAGATGGAAAACCATACAAAATATTTCATTCTCATGAATCAGTTATAAAAGAAACAGCAATATTTATATAATGCTTTATCATTTGCAAAATGATATACACATGTTATCTCATTTCATACTATTATTATTCCTGATTTTACAGATGAGAAAGAAAATAGACAAAAGTTAAATGGCTTTCACAGGGCCAGACAGTTAATATCTGAGGCAGGATTAAAACTCAAGTCTTCCTGATTCTAAGTCCAGATTTCTATGCATTGCATAATAATGTGAAAATGTAGGTTATAGAAAAATGATATTCAAGGTATAGTATAAGCTGTAGAAATTTTGGCTAAAATATGATGAGATTAAAATGATTAATCAATTCAGCAGGGAGAAATGTTTTTATATCCTGATTTGAAAAGAAGAAATCTCTTGATCATCTAGTTACAAATCATTGTTACTGTAACAGTGGGGCCATTTGTTTTGCCAGTGATGTGCTAAAACCATATGTTTTGTAGATGTTTTCTTTGTTGACCCCAAAGCCAGTTCAATGAGATTATCCTTTGCCATTTGCAAGGGTCAAAAGGAAAAAAAAGGCCCCTCCTGTGCTCAAAAGTTCACATATCTTGATTCCAGTCAAATTCAGCATGCTGAAGCCAAGGTTTGAGGAATTGCCATAACAATTACATCCTGTGTGTTGCATCAATGTACGTGAGTTTTCTGAAGCTAGAGTAAAACATAAATGTTGAATTTGAGCTACATTCACAGTATAAGAAAATGAGAAGTGAAAGGTAGCTGATGACCACGTTGTCATGGAAGATAATAGCAGTATAAGGGGCTGTCTAGTACAACAGACTCCCTCATTTCACAAATGAAAATGGAAATATGCACAGGAGATAGAGGCAAGATAGTACAATGAGAGAAAGTAATTTCGCCTAGCTTACCCAGCCCACAACTTTTCCACATTGACCTAGAAAATGGGTCAGACCAAATTTTGATGGGGAAAGCCACAGGAAAAAAATGTTATAATAAGTAATTTTTCCAGCTAGGGCAGCCTAGCAAGGCAGAGAGGTCTGCAGACACTGGGGTTGGGGCTGGCAAAGAGCCTGTGTGAAGGCAGCAGTGGGGAGTATTTTAGCTTCCAGTAATGAAGAGGGTTGGAACAGAGGACTAGGAAGGAAGCACCAGGCCAGAAAGAAATACCAGGGATTCTTCAACTAGTGCTGGGTACAGGAACAAGTGCTAGATAGTATCTATATCCTATTATCTAGCTCTGGATCACAGATGCATAATAGAGAGGAGAGTTTGTGGGCAATTATGGGCCCTAATTGAGCAAAAAATGAGGAAATACACTTGTGTTGCTCTGAGTCCAGGAGAAGTGCTGTGACTCAGTTCTAGCCTTTAGCCCAGCATGTAAGCCTGCATTGGAATAAGAAGGGCAGGAGTCCCAGAGCAAAGTAAAGCCAGGCTTTCAATCACTCCTAACGTGCAGATTTTCCCAGTGGGCTAACAATACCTTGAGTATAATAGCAGTCTATGGAAATGCAACCATTCACAAGCGAATAGACCTAAACCTTGGCCATAAACTTATAGAATTCAGACCAGAAGGGTAGTGAATAGAATTTTCCTTAGGTTACATTATTTTAGGAACACAGAAAAACTTGTAGGCTCCCAAATAGAACTCCTAAAGTACAGGACATAAAAGACAGCTCAGGACAGATAGATATCCAACCTTCCATCCTAGAAGCATACATATCCCAGAACAAACATGGAGTCAAAAGTCAAGAAGCTGGAAGAATGAGCCATAAAAAAATAAAGAACCCACTCAGTCAATAAACATTTCTTAAGCACCTACTATATGCCAGGCACTGTGCTAAGTGCTAGGGGCTAAGTATTGCCCATAAAGAGCTACTATGGTGATAGGGAAGCTCAAGACACAGGTCTAAAAGAATACAATGACTTAAAATGTCTGTGAACTAAGCCTCAAAGAAAAGTGAGGATTGGACACAAGCCCAACAAGAATTCATAGAAAAGTTAAAGACAAGAGTTTTTAAGGGGCAAAAATAATATTCTCAAAACCAAATGAGAATTACAGAAAAAGGTACAAAAAGAATAGCTTAGTAAACAGTTAAAAAAAACCTTACTGAAGAAAATAACTGCTTGAAAATTAGATCTGGTCATGTGGAAACTAATGACTCCATGAGACATCAAGGAAAATGATACAAAGTCAAAGGGCTTAAAAAAAAGAAAATTTGTACTCCTAGGAAAAATAATTGACCTCAAAAATAGATCAATTTAAGAATTATTCAACTACATGAAAGTTATAACAATAACAGCAACAGATGAGCCTAGACACCACATTTCAAAAAACATGCTGAAATACCTTAGAACCAGAGGTAAAATTAGACATTTGAAAGAATTAGTTAATCACCTCCTAAAAAGGACCACAAAATTAAAACTTCTAGGAATATTAGAGCCAAAATCCAGAGCTCTTAGCTCAAGGAAAAAATACGACAAGCAAGCAAGAATTTAAATATCATGGAGACATCATCAGGATCATTCAAGATTTAGCAGCCAGCAATTATGATGGAATGGAGAACTTGGAACATGATATTCCAGAGGGTAAAGATCTAGGTTTTCAAACAAGCATAACTTACCCAGCAAACTTGAATATGATCCTACAGGGGGAGAAAAGGATCTTTGCTTGAAAGTCCTTTATTTCATTAATCTTAATGAAATGATGAGAGCTGAATATAAAATTAAATGCAGGACTCAAGAGAAATATTGAAAGATAAATGAGTGAGAAATCATAAGGAACAAGGGTAATTTGTTTATATTCTTATATAGAGATCAACCACATAAATCCTGCAGTACTTGATCATTACCAAGTGTCTCCCTATGCCTTTCTTTATAGATGGTAGGAACTGGACTCTTTCATTCCACTTTGCACTCTACCCGATTTCAATTCCATGGAACAAATGGCCCCATCAAGATAAATTCATTATTTCTAAACTCACCACTATTTTGCTAACTCAGGCTTCAATGGATACTACCTTCTTTGACCTTCTCTTCCCTCTAATTTGTGGGTTGAAAGGCAGAATACCAAAATCCTCCCAATTCCCTTCTTTATGGAGAACGATAAGGGGACTCTCATTCTACTTTGAGTCTGCTGCTCTCTGACTGGTTTCAACTCCACAGGAACAATGTGCCACCACTCCTCCCTGCTTCTTCCCTCCACCCACATTCTTATCTCCTTTTGTGTATTCTCTCCCCCTGTAGACTGTAAACTTCTTGAGACCAAGGACTGCCTTTTTATTAATTGCATCCCCAGAACTTAGCACAATACCTGGCACATGGTAGGTGCTTAATAAATGTGGTGGATATTTTTATATTGGATTGGTCTTAGAGAGAGTCTAGTTAGACAGAGGGGCCTGGTTATGATTCTATTATCTTTAGATAACCACAAAAAATGGGAGGGTAGAGAAAAGAAATGCACTGGGAAAGGGGAGAAGGAAGAGGAATGAAGAATATTATCTTATAAGTGGTATACTCAAAGAAGTTATGCAATTGAAGGGCAGTGGGCAATACTTCAACTTTGCTTTCATTTGAATTGGTTAAATGAGGGAGAAATATACATATACATGGTTTGGTACATAAAATTTCCTTCAATAAGTAGGAGGGGAAAATGTTAAGGAAAAAGCAGAAAGGTGGGGGGGGGGGGAAGAGAGACAGGGAAGATTAAGGGAGGCTGAAATCAGAAGCAAAACAAACTCTTAAACAGTGGGGAGAGAAAGAAAGGTATAAGAGAACAGGATAGAAGGAAATACAGTTATCAATCACACCTATGAACGTGAATAGGATTAACTCCCTTATAAAATGGAACACGATAGCAGAATGGCTTGGAAACTAGAATCCACCAATGTTGTTTACAAGAAACATACTTAAAATACAGAAACAATACAGTTAAAATAAGAGATTGAAATAGAATCTATTATGCTTTGTTGAACTAAAAGGACAGGAGTAGCAATCATGATCTCAGACCAAAAAAAAGACAACTAAGAAATAGAGCTAATTAAAATAGATACACAGGGAAACTACATTTTGCTAAAAGGTACCATAGGCAATGCATATTAATAACTGAACAAAGTATAAAAAATGCACAAAGTAGAATAGTATTTTGGATTCTTAAAATTAAAGAAGATGCAGGAGGAAATAGGGAACCTCAATTTGCTCCTCAATCTAACCATAAAATTAACAAGAAAGAATTTCAGGAAGTTAACGAATTTTAGAAAAGTTAAATGTGGAGAATATTGAATGGGAATAGAAAGGAATACACCTATTTCTCCACTTCACCATATTTAACCATATATCTGGGCATAAAATCATACGGAAACATAGAAAAATAAATTCTAAATGCATCTTTTCAGACCATAATGCGATAAATAAAAATTACATTCAATAAAGAGCCTTTGAAATTAAATTAAAATTAATTTGAAATAAAATAATTTAATTCTAAAAAATAGGTGGGTGAAAGAACGAGTTATAAAATCAATAATTTCATTAAATATGACAATGAGAAAACATATGAACATTTTGTGATGCAACCAAAGTACCACTTACAGCAAAATTCATCTCTCTAAATGCTTACATTAATATAAGAGAAAAAGATGAACAAATTGGTTGTGTGACTAACTAAAAAAAAACCCTAGAGAAAAAATTAACTCCTCCACCAATTAAACACTAAAATAGAAATCCTAAAACAAATCAAGGAAAGATGAAAAAATTGAAAATGAAACAAACCATTGAGCTAATAGAAATAGGAAGGGGTTTTTTTGTTGTTAACACCCTCCCTCCTCCCCTCACACACAAATAGACAAGCCATTATGTAATTTTATTTAACAAAGTAAAATATCAAAAAATTAAAGGTAAATTTATAACTAATGAAGATGAGATCTAAATAAGATCAATATTTACAAAAATAATGTCACCTATATCAAAAGAACAGGAAATCAAGGACTTAAAATAATCCTTAGGAAAAGGAATTGAACAATGCATAAATGAACATCCAAAGAAAAAATAAAACTGGGACCATATGGATATAAAAGTGAATTCTACCAAACACTTAAAGAACAATTAATTACAAAAAGCATTTGAATAAATTAAAAAAAACCCTACAACTCAAATATGGTCTTGATACAAAAAAAACCAGGGAGAATCAAAACAGATTTTAAAAAAATCTGTGGATGAATTTCTTTAGTGAAGACTGATTTTAAAAAAAGTCAGCTTACAAATATTATCTAATTTATTCATAAATTCCTTTCCTCCTGTTAATTCTGATAAATAAATTAACTTTGTAGATATTAGCATTCTAAACAAACAAAAGAGGATGAAGGTCATTGAACGTAAAGTACAAAAATGTTGTAGGCCTAGGAAAAAAAGGAATATTTTGGGTTCTCCTTCAACCTACCACTCAAAATGAGATAAAGGACTTTGTTTTATAAATGCTGTCATGATGATTTGATGGATGTGTGATTTCATTTATGTGCCTACTATCTTCATAGATTTAGGTCGCAATCATACAATCACAGAATTAAATGATTTTGAATCTAAAGGAACATCTCTGGCCACCTAGTCCAAACCACATGTGAAAGCAATCCCCAGTATAACATACTCAAATGGTCATTTAGCCTCTTCAAGTGCTCAAAAGAGTGGAAAATTATTACTTTCTGAGGGAATACACTCTACTAAAGGATAATTCTGTTAGAAAGATATTCTTTACATAAAACCTAAATTTTGCCTCTTCACACTCCCAATTCACACTATTGTTTCTGCCCTCTGAGGCCAAAAGCAACAAGTCTAACATCACTTGTACCAGAGAACCCTGCAAATGCCTCAACACAACTATTATTTCCCACAAGTCTTTTCTTTTTCAAACTCAATATCTCTAGTTCCTTCAACACATCATATGACATAATCAAGGCCCTCCACATCCTAATTGCCCTCTTCTGGCCACTCTCAACTTACTGCTGTTAAACTTGGCTATCCAGAATTGAACAGATAAAAAAAATCCCTAGCAAAATTTAAAACAGTTGTGTTGTTCATTTCAGAAAACATTTTTAAATGAAATATTAGTGCAAATAGAAGGGGAGTGGAGTGATAAGACAAATAACCTTCCAATGTGGATTAGACAGCTATGGTAAAAAGATTGTGTTTTCCCATTTTCTCCAAATAATCATGAGTCACCACCACAGAAACTACCTTTGCATTGAGATTCCTTTCAGACCACTGAATTGACAAGTCTAGCACAGGTGGTGCTATCCACCTTAGAGACCTTGACAAAATGGTCTTCCAAAACAGAGGCAAAGCATTAGCTTTTAGTGGTTTCTAGAGAAGACAATGATATAGAGTTGTTGCTCCTCCTTTCATTATTATTAAAATATCAAATATATACAATAGAACCACATGTATTTCTAGGTATTTAATCTTCAGGAATTTTAGAAGTACTTCAACATTTATTTACTTAGAGAACTGAGCAAGAATGGATGAAAGTGTTTAGATAAGACATCATCCATGACTTCATGAAGATTATACTCTAGAGAAAGATGTGACATGTCACAGAGCTATAATATAAAACACATGCTAGTGCTTTAGATTCACAAAAGAAATTGTCACATGAGGTGGGCTTTAAAAACTTAATGCTAACAGGTAAAATCAGGGAAGCCTTCATTGATAAGGTAAAATTCGGGAAGACATACAGTCATAGGAAACAATGAAGGCTAAGTGAGGGCTGGGAGTCTAGAAGCAAGTGCATGTGTTTAGGGAATATAGAATGGTATAGTTTGGTTGGAGCACAGAGTATATGGCTGGGAGGAATATAAAATAAAACTAGAAAGGTAATATGATGCCATTAGGTTCCTTAAATGTTAAGCAAAAGAATCTGAACTTTCCTTGGTAGAAAATAGAGAGCCAGTGAAAATTTTTGTGTAAAGGTGTGGTATGGTTAAATGTATACTTAAAAGATATCACTTTGGATGAAGGTATGGATTAGGGATGGAGAGAATTGAGGCAGGGAGTTATGTTAGAAGCCATTGCAGTAATAATAATAGCTACTATATACATACAGTGTTTTAAAGTTTGCAAAGTTTTTTTTTTTTTTTTTACGCATTTCATTCTATTATCTCTGTAGCAATTCTGTAAGGAGTCATGATTTACATTTCATACTTAAGAAAACTGAAGTTGAGTGATTTCCCCTACTATATACTACTCCACCCAGGTTCATAGTAAGACACAATTCCCAATAACTCGGCACACTAAGTCATCATCCATCCCACAAAAGCTCAGTCAATAAGGGTCTATGTTTTCAGTAAGCATAGAGTGGAAGATTGTGATGAGAGGGAGGTTACAGGAGTAGAATGGGAATGACTTAGTAACTAAACTGAGAGGGAAGGGAAGAAAAAAACACAAAGATAATACTAAAGTTTCAGACAGAGACTGTGCAATGATGGTGTCACTGACTGGAAGGAAAAATAAGTTTAGGGTGAAAGATAAGTTCAATCTTGTAGCAATTTCATAAGACTCTTCATTGGCAGAAACACTGATGCCTGTATGAGGGGGTAGAGTTACCAAATACTTCAGAGATATTTGAGAGGATAAAGATTGAGAAAATACACCGAGTTTGGTGGTTATGGGTTAAGTGATGACCACTGACAGGACAATTTCAGATATGGTGGGGAATTGGAACCAGTTTTCAAAGGGATAAGGAGGGCAGGGTGAAGAACTAAAAGAATTGGGTATTAACACCTTTTAAGAAAAAATTGGTGAAGGGGAGAGAGAAATATGGCATCATAGATGGGATAGGAAGGTCAAGGGAAAGTTTTTTTTCTTCTAAAAGGTTGATCTGATTATGTTTGTAGAGGATAAGAAGTCAGTGTAGTAAGATTAAAATTGCCTGAGACAGAGGTGATGATTGCTTCAGCATGGTCCTGAAGGAAATGGGATCAAGGGCACAGATGGAGAGATTAAACCTTAGTGAGAAGTCGACATTTTTCTTCCTTTCTAACCAGAGGGAAAAAGGATGTGTGATGATGCTGAGAAGTTCAGATAGCTTCAATCTGAGTGAAATAGGCTTCATCTGCTTATAAATTTAGTATTTGTTGGTATGTTACAGAGTGGAAAAGATCTGGGTGACCAAGTGGACTAAGATGATCCCCAAACAGTAACATAGAAGGACTCTGAGCAGCAGCTAAGGCCCAAATCAAGTTAGACACCAGGAATTTGTAGGATTTTATGATCCATAGATTTTTTTTTTTTACTAAAATGTTACTGAATTGTGGCTCTACTATATACTATTCCACCCAGCCATCAATCCAGGTAAATAAGAAGGGAAGAAGAAAGACAAGGCTCAACAGAGTAGTAATAGAGATATTGATAATGCCAGGTAATGTCCACTTTAAGGCCCAGGTGCCTAATATTATTGCATAATTAATTAAATCATAGTACTTTCAAAGAGGCAGAATGTGTAGCACTAGGAACAGAAACTTCCTTGGAACAAGGAAGGAAGATTGAAATGATGTTGCCAAAGAAAAAAAAGAGGACAGGAATATGAAGAAAATTATTCCTGGCCAATTTTCCTGCTGTTTAGACTTAAGAGAATAAAATCATGCCATTTAACTCCATCCACAACCAAACACAGCAGACTGAAAAGCAGCAGATTTCCATTGTGGAAAAATAAGATGGCATTAAGCATTTAAGGTTTCAATGGTCATTATTTTTACTTCATAAATATTAAAGGAGAGTCAAAGCTTCTAACTACCCAACTGCTGTAAATGATGGTGATCAATCACAGGGAAGCAGATGAGGCTGCCTGTGAGGAGGTTAGAAAGGATCAATATGGTTCCCTAGCAACAGATCTGCATGCCTAGAGTTCCTGCAGCCACCAGGGACTATTCAATCCCTGACCTGACCCACTAAATCAAGACAGTCTTTTCTCTTATATTTCCACAGTGCAAACTCAGAGAATACATTTCCAAAGACCAAATATTGCATGTTTATCAAATAAATCCATGATAAAAATGAATGCCTAATGCAGAAAAGGGTAATTAAATATTTGTGGCAGATGACATTTGATCTGACCTAAACAGTACTTTATGATGGAATTGGACGTGCAAAGAAATTCTATGGCTATTGTTCAGCAATGTTAAACCACAGACATTGTTTCATTTCTTTTTTGTGGGGCTATGAGCAGAACTTCAGGAAAGGGAAAATGCTTTCGTATTAGACCTATTTTCAATTTTTTTCCCCAATTTAAAAGCATTTTTTCTCCTTCCCACTTCTTTCACTGTAGGAGAAAGGGAAAGAAAAAACAAAACTTTTGTAACATATATAATGAAACAATCAAATCTTCATATTGCATGCCCATTTTTTCCCATAGAAAAATCAAAGACACTGCAGTATGGCATAATTTTGTTGGATTTTTCTTTTAAAATAAGAGATAAACATCTTTTCCTTGGACAAATAATGACTGATAAAATGTGCACCTATTCTGACCTTACAAAAATTTATAGCAATTTTCTTTTTGTCATATCTTTTCCCATTAAACCTTCTTTCATGATATTCAATTCAAGGAGAGCAAAAATTCAAGTTTCAGCCTTTCAGGACCAGTTATACTGCTAGGGCATTTCATTGGCTGCATTTATGTATATGACTGCATCTCATGCTTATGCCTCCAACTAAACCCCCAACTGGGGAGAAAAGTAAATTTTTCTAGCTCCATCTACCCTTTGACACAAGTCATAGGACAACAGATAGCCTTAGAGGTCATCTAATTCAACCACCTCTTTTTACAGATGGGTTAATTGAGGCCTACACAGATTAAGTGATGTTCAGTAAGTGGCAGAGCCAGGATTTTAGCCTAGATCCTAAAGACTATAAATCTAGCACTCTCCCTAATGCCTTCTCTGACAAATGGGATAACTGGTTGATTTCCTTCAATCTGTCTTCCAAGATAGGTAGCTAAGACCTAGAAAAGGTAAATTCTGTTCAATGATATTCTTTAGTGGAAAGTCCTGCTTTACAAAAAGCTCCAAAGTTCCAAGACACAATTAAAGTATACTCTTGCTCCCAAAATATTTTACCACTATACCTAAAATTTCTACTATTAAAGAGTCATATTTTTAGTTTAAAGCTTCATGACTGTTTCTTTTTAACATGTAAGCTACTTCTGATAAAGGGCAAAAATATGTTAGCATGCCATCACCACACATTAGTGCCTTCAGCAGGATCAGGACTTTAGAAATCATAGCAAATCTGTCACCTCTCAAGTTTCCCTGGAGTAGGGAGGTAAATCTCACTGTACTATGTTTTGGTTAGCATACATCTGGGAGTATTGTGTTCAGTTTTGGAGACATTTTAGGAAACATGCTGACTTCCTGGAAAGCAAACAGAAGAGAGAACCTGGTGGTGATGGCCCCAAGTTGCTGGCACATGGAGATTAACAGATCAGAAACTTTAACCTGAAGAAAATGTCATGAGGTCATGGAGGACATAATAGCCATTGTAATATGTTTAATAGTTCACCAGATGAAAGGATTAGACTTGTTCTGCTTGACCCCAGAAATCAGAATTAGGAGCTATTTTATTGAAAATGGAGGAAGATTTAGCCTAGACATAAGCAAAAATGAAATAAAACCCTTCAAGCTATGCAAAAATGCAATAGGCTACCTCAGAAGAAGGATGTTGGTGGAGAATGTCCTATATGTTACCTTTAGACATAATAATTTTGAAGAACATCTCTATTTCAGTGTAAATGGGAAGTCACATCTAATCTCTATGTTTTGACCTCCTTTACCTAAAGGTATCCCTTAGCCAAGATCTTTAGCAAGACCAGCCAAAAATACAACATCTACCCTGTCCCATACTGCAGGGCTAACTGGAGACTAACAAACTAGGAATTCCCTGTCCCCTCCCCTGGAACATAACACTGCCTTCCAGGCCAGTGGCTGAGCATTTATAAGTCCAGCATGACAAGGCATTGATAATGGACATACTTTGAGAACTGCTGGCATAGTAAATAGAAATCTGACCATGGAGGTAAAATGCAGAAAGAGCTCTTGCTCTATAAGTCAAAGGCCTTGGGTTGAAGCCTACTTCAGATATTAACTTCTAGTATCACTTTGAGCAAGGTCATTTTGCCTCCCTGGAACTCAATATCCTCATTTTACAAATGAAAGGGCAGGTATAGATCAGGGTGGAGAACCTATGGCCGTGCCATCTATGTCATCAAGTGCAACTGTCCTTTTGACTGAATCCAAACTTCACAGAACAAAACCCCTTAATAAAAGGATTTGTTCTGTAAAGCTTGGGCTTACTCAGAAGGTCACACAGAAGGACCTAGAAGGCCAGAGGTTCCCCACCCCTGATGGTTTCAAAAGTCCTGTCAAGCTCTAGAGCTACTATCTTATGCTGTTGGCTCAAATCTGACCTCTGACACACACTGGTATGAAACTATGAACAAGGCCCAAAAGCCTTTAATGTCCCAGTCAGCTCTGTAAGACTACATGGCACAGATGAGCTGCTGATTTACATTGGTGAATGGAGTTTCCATGATTGGAATTTTCCATATCAATAAAAATCACACATCTTAGTCCCTCCCTGACCCTTCCCCCACCACAAAAAAAGAAAAAGGAAAAGTGATTCAAGGTTGATAAGACAGGCTGAGAACAGGGTAGACTTCAGAACTTTAGAAACTTCTTAGCTCCCTTTCCATGACTCCATTTTTCCTTGTCAAAAAAATGCAACTGAAGCTTGTTATCTGTTTCTTAGATTGTAAAGTCCCATTGGGTGGGAAGTGTGTCTATTGACAATTTTTTTTTACAACAAAGTCAGGTGTATGAGTATAAATCACAGTTTGTTACTCAAATAGATTAACAAAGTCTTTATACCTTTATCTTGGATGCTTTAAGAAATAGGGAAAGAGTTTAAGACATGGCCCCTTTCTTCTAGCAACTTGCAGTAAATCCAGGACAAGTTAATTATAGAAGTAGATGCCAAACTAAGAAGTCGGTGCTAAGTATGCAAAAGAAATGGGGGAGGGAGGGCCACAAGAGCTAGAGAAGATGGGACTTTATCTGGGTGACAGAAGACAATCTGAGATTTAGATCATTCAATCTGGAGTTTAAAGCCTTAAAGATGTGGAAAATTGAGCCTTATGCAATACTCCAACTACATGCCTTTTCATTGGTTGTCTCCTAAGCCTGGAATCTTCTCCCTCCCCGCCTCCACCACTTATTTTTCCTGGTCTTTATTCAAATGTCAGGTCAAACACTACCTTTGGCAGGAAACCTCCACTCCCCCAGGGGCTAGTGGCTTCTCCTCTAAGAGGACCTTCCATCAACTTCGTCTATATGTAACATATCCAGTTATTTAAATATTGTTTCCACTATTAGAATATGAAATTCTTGAAGGCAAGGATTGTTTTTGCCTTTCTATCCTCAGAATTTGGCACCTTGTCAGATTCATAGTACGTACTTAGTAAATGCTTATTTATTCCCCTCCCACAACTAGTCAGCCATAGTAGGTTATACCACACTGCTCCAGTGGAAGAGGAGGCAACCTAAGGTGTGTGGAATGGAGAAAAAGCATGAACAAAATTAGATAAGGCACAAGTAAACATGACCTGTGATAGCAGCATGTCTGATTAGAGTTCAAAGTCTGTATTATGGGTAGTAAAAGGTAAGGTTGTGAAAGTACGACCCAATCCTGTAGCAACTCAGTTACATCAGGATTCTGGTTTATTTGTTGTTTATATATATATATATATATATATATATATACACACACATATATATATACATATATATATATACACATGTATATAGATGTATATATACACATATGCGTATATATACACATATATATGTATGTGTACATGTATATATATATATACAAACAGCTGAGAGAATAAAGAAGCCCTCAGAAGATATTTTCTAGGCTGTAGCTAGCCTTGACCTTCGACAAAGAATTATCATCATTGTCTAAGTCCTCAGCTCCCAGGAGAAAAGACATCT
This sequence comes from Trichosurus vulpecula, assembly GCF_011100635.1. Lineage (NCBI taxonomy): Eukaryota > Metazoa > Chordata > Mammalia > Diprotodontia > Phalangeridae > Trichosurus > Trichosurus vulpecula. The sequence continues at coordinate 297,867,118 of NC_050573.1, read as the reverse complement.
TTTAAAGGGGCACTCAGCACAAGGGAACATGGAAACAGAGGGAAAGTTACACAGGCATATCAGATCTCCTAAGTCATACTTCTCCCATTAAGAAGACTCACTTAGTTTTTTTTGCAGCCTCCCTCCTTCCAAGACAAACAGTGCTGGAACTGCAGTAAGCAAGCCAGTCAAGTATAAACGCCAAGTGAGAGGAGCTCCCTCTCCCTCCCTTCTTTTATCTGTTGCCTATAGGCAGCCTTCAAAGGGGGAATATCTGGTGTTCTAATTAAGGCTATAGGCAGCAGCTGTTGCCTCCTGGCCCTCACAGTTCAACCATCTTGCTTTCTTGATTGCGGTAACAAACTAAAGGTGGTGATCTCTCTCACATTTAGGATCACTGAAAAGGCTCATAAAAATGCTAAGTGCTAGAGCTATTTTGAAGTAACATGCTGTGCCCAAATGATTATTATTAAAAGAATGTTTTCGATTATTCATACTGTAGGGGGAAAATAATAATAGTCTTCTGGAAATGAGAAGATATCTCTCATCATTCCTTTGCAGAGGCGGTGTAAATTACATTTTTAAAGATTTTAATCCATTAGTCAGTTTTGTTGATTTTTTTCTTTTCTGATTTCTTTGAATATAATTTATCTATTTTCTACATTTCTCATTGTTAACCACAAAAAGAGAAGTAGGTGGTACAATGTTCAGCATTCTGAACTTGGAAAGAGGAAGATCTGAATTCAAAGCCATTCTTAGACACTTACTAGGTATATGACCCTGCACAAGTTACCTAACTTCTGTCTGCCTCAGTTTCATTATTTGTAAAAATGGGATGACAATAATAACAATATCTACCATCCAGGGTTGAGCTGATGCTTGTAATGTGCTATACAAATTCTACATCTTATTATTACTTCTTTAAAAAATTCTTTGTTGTATGAGGGGACTCTCTGAGAGGAGTGAGAGGAGGGATACAAGGGAAATTTAGGTGATGTAAAAACAAAATATATCATTAAAATTTATTTTAAAAATAATATTCTCTCCTTAAATTGTTCACACACCACTTAAATTACATTTTCTTTTTTCAAACAGCAATTTTTTTCTTCTTCCCCTATTACCCCGACTCTACCCCACTTAAAAATGAAAGGGAAAAACATTACATTTCAAATCTATATAGTCAGGCAAAACAAATTTCTGCATTGAACACGTAAAAAAAAGTCTCCTTTTGCACTCTGATTCCTTCAGCTCTCTTTTAGGAAGTGGATAGCATGTAGTCTTCTGGAATTGTGATTGGTGGTTGTATTGATTAGTGTTCCTAAGTATTTCACAGTTGTTTGTCTTCAGCGTATTACTGTGATTGTATAAATTGTTCTGGTTCACTTCACTCTTCACAAAATAGTTCATACAAATTTTCCCAGGTGTTTCTGGAACCACCCCATTTATCATGTCTTACAGCACAATGGTAGTCCATCACACTTACATACCATAACACATTCATTCATTTGCTGACTTATGGGCATTTCCTCTTTGTCACCTCAAAAAGATCTATAATATTTTTTGTACAAACTTAGAACTGGTTTTGCTTTGGACTAATCCCTCCCTTAATATGCTCTCCTCTTGTTTTCTCTATTCCCTTCTTTCCTTTCCCTGTTTATGTCTGTCAAGTGGAATATATTTTGTGTATTCTTCTCTCCTTTGACCAGTTCAGGTGAGAGTGATGATAAAATTTCAGGTGCTCCTCACCCCCTTCCTTAATGACCCTTGATGAAGATAGAGTTCAGTGGAAACACGGGTATGCTCTCTCCATACTGGAATGTAAGCAGCTTATCCTTAATTGCAATTTTGCTGGGCAAGTTATTCTTGACTGTAAGCCTATATCCTTTGTCTTCTGAAATACTATTCCAAACTCTCTATTTCTTTGTAATTGTGGCTATGTAGTCATGTGGGGTGCTGATTGGGCTCCTCAGTATTTGAGTTCTTTCTGTCTGCTCATAGTTTCTTTTTGAGATTGGATTTTGTCTATGAAGTTCCTGGGGGTTTTCATTTGGGGGCTTTTTCAGAAAATGACAGGTGGGTTTTTTCCAGTTTTCACTTTGTCCTTTTAAGCTAAGAGATCTGGATAGTTTTCTTTAAAGATTCCTTGAAATATGTTTCTGTACTCTTTTCTTTGATCATGCCATTCAGAGTCCAATGATTCTTAGTTTTTTTCTCCTCTGTTTTCCAAATCAGTTGTTTTTGCTCTTGGATATCTTACATTTTCTTCTATTTTTTCATTCTTTTGATGTTATTTTAATATTACTTGACTTTCTGTTTCATTGGCTTCTGATTGGTTCATTATAATTTGGGGGGATTTTATCACTTGGGCAAGGTTTTGTACCTCTTGTGCCAAGCTGTTAATTCCCTTTTCAATTATTTCTTCTGTAGTTGTAATTTCTCTTCTATTTTTCTCTAGCATTCTTATTTCATTTATAAAAATTATTTAAACTCTTAAAAAGTTCTCACTTTATCTCTTCCAGGAGTTCCTGTTGAATTCGTGTCCAAGATACATTTTTCTTTGAAGTGTTGCTGGTAAATGCTTTGGAGTTGTTTTCTTCTCAGTATGGTAAACATCCCTGATAGCATAATAGATTTTTATAGTGGGATTTTTTTGTTTGTTTATTTCCTTATCCTTTCAGTCTACTTCCTGACTTTGGACTTCCTATTAGGTCTATGCTCTGTACACTTCCCGAGGGGAAGGTTTGGACATAGTCTTTTTTGCTGTTTTCTTGAGCTGTTGGGTGTTGTGGTATTCCAGGATCTCTGGGACAGTGCCTTGCAAGCTCAGGGCTCCCAAAGTGGTCTAATCCAGGGCAAAGTATCCTTGCTGCTCCCTTAGTCTGAGTTCTGCAAGTTCCTCACCTGGCTTAGAGTCTGAGCAACACTAGACTGGACTCAGCCACTCAGACAAATGAGAAGCTCTCTTGGCTTAGAGTGACAACTGCAAGCTCTCCTTCGGTCTAGGATTCTGGCCCAGCGTACTCCTCTGAAGGTTTCAGTCTGGGCTAGAAGCTAGAATTGAGTTTCAACTTTGCTCCTGGGGTATAAGTCACAAAAGGGTTGCTTGATTATGAATTTATTCCTGGGGCCTGTGACTACTCCGTACTCTGCAATGCCAAACCTGAACAAGATCCCCTGCTTAATTCACCCTGAATCTGCGACCAGAACTGAGTGGTAGATGACAAAGCTGCCATATGGCACCCACTCCCATCAGAGTGCCCTGGTATATGTCTGGGACCTCTGTTTGCTCTGGTGGATACCTTCTCCCTGTCCTAGGATGCTCTGCCTAGTGTCTTCCTGGCCAACTTCATTGTAAATGTCCACAGATATCTATCTCCTTATGCTGAATTGGGCTGGAAAAGTGACTCATGGACTTTTCTTGGATTTCCCCATCAGGATTTTGTTAGATTCAGTTTCTAAATCTGAAGGGGGTTTTTTGGTGGTGAGAAAGGGTATATCTCACTGTGCTGTTTTTTGCTACCCCAATCACATACTGTTTTAACAAAAAAAACAAAACCTTTTAGTAGAAAAGAGGGACCCCAAAGAAAAGTGATCAAGTCCTTGGAGATAGAATCTTTTCTCTTTTCCTGCCTGGAACAGGGCTGGAAAATGCAAATCACCATCAAATCAGGGCATTCCATAATCATCCCACACATTTCTAGTGCAGCTCAGTTAGCTGCCAAACCACCACCCGGCCAAAAGTCTGCCAAGTAACCTGTGAAATTGCACCTTGTAGCAGCCGACAAAGATCACAGCTCAGAGATGCCCCATTTTCCAGGACTGTGAGTGACCTCAAGGGGCCCCACCTTGGTCTGAAACAGAATCAGATTTTATTCTAGGCTCCAAACTGTCACTACTAGAGCATGCAGAAGCCCAGTCTGGTTAGGTAGTTTGTAATAGGAACCCTGGGGGAGACTGTACACAAAATCAATGAGGAAGTCAGTTTAATGTTATTGAGCATGAGCCTAGGGCTGCCCCTATTTGGTCCAACAGAAAACAGATGTGTCTGTCACAGGTTCTCCCTTAATGTGACAAGTGGTTGAAATCCTTGATTTAAAAGACAAAGGTAGAAAAAATGCAGAGAAAAGTTAGTTCATCTCAATTTGTTTTATGATTAGTGACAAATGTTTACCTTTATTTTTCTGCAAATTGTTTGAATTGGACACATCTAGTTAGAAACTGACCCAAATATGATTGAGATTTCAACTCTTCACTGCAAGAGAGAATGTGAGGTTCTCCTGTATATAAAGACTTGGCTTGTTATTTAGAATGCAGGTGAGAAATTCAGAGACACTCTTTGGCAGCTCCTTCGAATAGAACTTTCAATTAGTCACTCAATAATAGATCTACTACATGCCAGGTGCTGTGCTAAGGCCTAGGGATACAAAGAAAACAAGAGACAGTCCCTATCATCAAGTAGCTCACAATCTAATGGAAGCAAGCAAATATGTACAAACAAGCTATTCACAGAATAATTAGGGAAATAATTGAGAGAGAAAGGTATTGGAATTAAAAGGGGTTGGGAAATGCTTCCCGTGGAAAAATGGGCTTTATTAAGACTTAGAGAAAGCCAAGGGAGGCAATAGGAAGAAATGAAGAGGGAGAACATTTCAGGTATGGGAAATAACCTGAAGAAAATGCCTGGAGCCAAGAGATGAAATATCTTTTTTGAGGAGCAGCAAGGAGGCCAGTGTCACTGGATTGAAGAGTTTTTTGTTTGGGGAATGTAGGGTGTAAGAAGCTTGGAGGGGTGGTGGTGGAGGCAGGTTATGGAAAGTTTGAACACAGAACCTGGGAATTATCAGGAGTTTATTGAATTTATGTATGTGTGCTTTTGGTGGGGGGGGGGTGTGATATGGTCAAGACATGTGCTTTATGAAAATCACTCTGGTGGCTGAATGAAGGATGGATTGGAGTAGGGAGAGACTTGAGTCAAGCAGACTCACCATCAGGCTATTACAATAATACAGGCATGAGGTGATAAGGACATTTGAAATTGTGGTGACAGTGTCAAAGGAGAGATGGTGGCTTATTGAAGAGAAGAAGGTAAAATTGACAGGCCTTGACAAATTATGTATGGGGGTGAGAGATAATGAGGAGTCAAGGAAGACACCTAGGTTACAAGCCTGAGGGACTGGGAAGATTGCCCTCTACAGTGATAAGGAAATTAACGGTGGGGGGGGGGGCAGGGGAGGCGGGGAGAGTTTGGGGTAAAGATAATGAATTTCATTTTGGAGTTTGAGGTGTCTACTACAAATTCAGTTCAAAATGTAAGAAAAGGGGTGGAGATGGGAGATTTGAAGTTAGCGTAGAGGCTGGAGCAGGATGTCAGGTCCGTTTTATGATGGTATGTTGGGACAGAATTTTAATCAAGTTGGAATTCAAGAAAGGATACATTCTGATCATACTTCTTTATTATCTACCTAGTTATTCAAGGTTCTATGATTCATAGGTGTGGGAATCATTTCAGCTGAAGCAGTTGGCTGCTCCTCTGTGACTTAGTAGATGTGTTAGAGGACACACAGCTAGTAAGTGACAGAAGCAAGATTCAAACCCAGGATTTCTTCCTTCAGCTCTATTGGCCAAAAGAATATACCCCGGAACTCTATCCATCACAACTCACTGCCTCTAAGAATATAGATTATACTCAAAATTAATGATAATAACATATTTATAAAGTACTTCAAGATTTATAAAATACTTTCTTCACACAGTTCTACAAAGACCAGGAGCACAGATACTTCGATCCTAATTTTATTCATGGTTTGCTTTTGCAAACCAAAATTGTATCTAGGAGAGGTTAGTTTAGAGGTTCGCCCAAGGTCACTCATCTAGTAAATGTTGTGGCCAATACTGAAACAATAATAGGTTCTTTCCAGTATATCTTCTTGCTTCATTGTTTTCCCTAAGTACGAAGACAAAAAGACAGAGATTTTTTTTGGCAGCATATGAGATAGGACCCTGAGATTTATTCTCATTTTTCATAAAATCCTGCTTAAGGATGGTTGATGGAATTCTGGCTGTCTTCCTTTACTAAGAGTTGAATTCATTATACCTGTCTACATGCAATGGAAATATACTACTTTCTAGGACAGCTCATGGACACTCTCACTGACCACATGGCCTTTATGACTGTCACCTGCTTACCCATGACACTTTGTCCTCGCACAGGCAGCTACCACAAATATATCATGTTGACTTTAGAGAGCTGGTGGAGAAAACCTTTATTTTTTCATGTTTCTTGTCGAAAACAAAACTCACATACAATAATGATGACAGAATGAGAAGTCACAAAGTGATTGAGGTCTAAGAAGGGAGAAAGGGAGAATTGAGGAGGGTGAGAAAGGGAAGTAGACAGAAAAAGACATACATGTACATACATGTATACATTTATACACACCTATATGTGGAGGTGGGGAGAGAAAGCAAGGGAGAGAGGAGAGAAAGACATGTTAGAGGTAAAGAAAAATACAGACAGCAACAGCTAGTGCCAAGGAGAGGCAAAAGCATGAATTCCTATCCATCTCTCAGTTTAAAAAAAAATCTCCTTTGTATCTTTAGCATAGATCATGATCAATCTCTCCCTAGCAACAGTCTCTCACTGGACACAAAATTCACCACGTGGCTGTGTTCCCAAAGGTTCTGCTTTTGTCCCTGGCAGAAGTCCTTAAGGGGAAAAGAGAAGAGCTTGATTAATTCTCCTTTCTTTCCAAATACCTTTTGAAATACCTAGGAAAGCATTACCTTTTCCAACTCCCCTGGCATCCCTGCTGCCCCCCACCAATCAAGCTTTTGTTTTTTAAGAATGCTCAATAAAGCCATCCTTGCTATATTATATGCCTCAGAATCTCATTTTCTGATATCTGTCGACTTGAGTTTTTCTGAGTAGGTGGAAAAATCCCCAGCTGCATTTGCAGAATAATAACTAAAGGCAGCATTTATTTATGAACAGACAAAAATAAGGAAGATGCTGTATGATGGGAAGAGCACTGGAGTTACAGCCAGAAGTCCCAGATTTGAATCTGAGCCACATAATTTTCTAACTGTGTGACTTAAGCAAGGAATTTAATCTATCTGGACCACATTTCTTCTTCATTTGTAAAATAGGAATGCTATATCAGTTTTTGTTTTTTGTGGGAATCAAGAAATATGTAAAGCAATATGAATTAAAGCAATATTATTAAAATATATTAATATTTTCTCTGTAGCCAAACAATATTAGGTGGGTGGATCCATGCTCGATCACATCAAAAGTCATTTTTTTACTTTTTTATTGTTTTGACATTTCATTCTCTTATCTTTCACAGTCACAGAGACATACCTATGGTAGAACTTAGACTTGTGACCCAGGGCATGCATCCCCCATGATATGAACTGTTTTCATTGACCATTCTTGTCTAGCCCTGGGTTTCCAGATCCTGAGGGTCCTAACACTCTGCTTTCTTAATTGCATAGGTTTTCCCCAATTTCCAAACATTCATATTTTTCTTCTCTTCCACCTTCTCCCCCCTCATATTCATTCACTTCTTCTGTTAGGAAGAGGGTAGCTTTCTTTTTCATTAGTCCTCTGAAACTATGATCATTGTGTTGATCAGAGTTCTTAAGTCTTTCAGAATTGTGTAATTTCATGTTGGTGTTTTAGTATAAATTGTTTTCCTGGTCCTGCTCACTTTATTCTGCATCTAGGCATACAAGTCATCCTGAGTTTTGTTTTTTTCCAAAATTGTCTTTCTTCATTTCTTCTAGCAAAATAGTAGAACAAGTCAAAAGAGTGAGTCAACAGGAAGCACTTATTAATTGCTTACTGTGTGTCAGTCACTATGTTAAGTACTAGAGATACAACAAAAGCAGACATAAAGACAATCCCTGCCCTTGAAGGGTTTATTCTAATGGGGGAAGACAATACAAAAATGGAAGCTAAAAAGGGGCAGAAGGTAGAGAAATTTTTGAATATAAACTGGAAAACAATAAGGCATGGAGGCCTTGACCATTCTCTTAAACAAAGGTTCTGGTAGGAGCCATTAAATCAAAGGGAGCAGCCTCAGAGGCTACTTCCAACAAGTGTATTCGGGGGCTGGAGAGAGTTTCTAGGATCAGGACATCCAGATTGCAGCCTGGAGACCAACTGCATTGCATTGCATCCACATTCTATAATTTTGTTCAGTTATTCCCCAACTGATGGGAACTCCGACTTTCCAATTCTTTGAAACCACAAAAATGAGTTGCTATAAATATTTTTGTACATGTAAGACCTTTTCTTCTTACTCTGATTTCCTTGGGAGAATATAGGCATAGTAATGGTATTTCTGCATTAAATAGGATGCATAGTTGAGTTACTTTGGGGGCATTGTGCCCAGTTGCTTTCCTGAAAGACTATATCAATTTATGCTTCACCAATAATGCATCAACGTGTCTGTTTCCTCACATCCCCTCCAATGTTTGGTGTGTGTGTGTGTATATTTGTTTTTTGGTCAAATTTGTGAATTAGATGGGTATGAAATATGCAACCTCATAGTTACCTTAATTTGATTTTCTTTAATTATCAGTGACTTGAAGCAGTTTTAGTATAGTTTGGCTTTCTTCCCTTAAAAACAGCCTGTTTATGTCATTTGACCATTTATCAATTAAGGAATAGCTTTCAGTCTTATAAAGAAAGGGATCTGTTCCTTATATGTCTTGAAAATTAGACCTTTTCCAATGAAACTTATTACAAAGATTGTTTTCCTTTTAACTGTTTCTATTCCAATCTTAGCTTCATTGGATTTATTTATGTAAAACCTTTAAATTTTATGTAATCGAAATTGTTGAATTTATCTTCTGTTATTCTGCTATTCCTTGCTTGGTCATGAAGCCTTTCTCTATCCATCTGTCCCTGTCTTAGAGTCACAGAGCTTCAACATGCCTAATTGTAGTAAAAATATTCAACTGCCCTATTGAATCAAATTCATCAGGGGAAGCTAAACTCTTTTTTACCATCTCCCTTCTAGTATTGTATTTCAACAAACTGCTCTTTGTGTTCAGTTCTTCAGAGTCAAAAGGATTATTTTCTTTGTCAGAGAAAATAGAAGCAAAGATGAGAGGTGAATAGATTTGACTTTTATCTATTATCTATTATCATCTATTATCATGGTTTCATCCACCAGTAAGCAGTGGTGCATTCCCATCTTTTTTTTATCTTAAATTTATTTATTTAACATATTTAGTTTTCAGCATTGATTTTCACAATAGTTTGAATTACAAATTTTCTCCCCATTTCTACCCTCCCCCCCCCCACTCCAAGATGGCATATATTCTGGTTGCCCTGTTCCACAGTCAGCCCTCCCCTCTATCACCCCACTCCCCTCCCACCCCCTTTTCCCTTCCTTTCTTGTAGGGCAAGATAAATTTCTACGCCCCATTGCCTGTGTATCTTATTTTTTAGTTGCATACAAAAACTTTTTTTGTTTTTGAACATCTGATTTTAAAACTTTGAGTTCCAAATTCTCTTCCCTCTTCCCTTCCCACCCACGCTCCCTAAGAAGTTGAGCAATTCAACCTAGGCCACACATGTATTATTATGTATAACCCTTACACAATACTCATGTTGTGAAAGGCTAACTACATTTTGCTCCTTCCCAACCCATCCCACTTTATTGAATTTTCTCCCTTGACCCTGTCCCCTTTCCAAAGTGTTTGTTTTGATTACCTCCACCCCCATCTGCCCTCCCCTCCATCATCCCCCCACCTTTTATTTTTTTTTATCTTCCTCCCTCTTCTTTCCTGTGGGGTAAGATACCCAACTGAGTATGTATGGTATTCCCCCTCAGGCCAAATCTGATGAGAGCAAGGTTCACTCATTCCCCCCTCACCTGCCCTCTCCCATCCTCCCATAGAACTGCTTCCTCTTGCCACCTTTATGCGAGATAATCCACCCCATTCTATCTCTCCCTATCTCCCTCTCTCAGTATGTTACTCTCTCATCCCTTAATTTCATTTTATTTCTTTTAGATATCTTCCCTTCATCTTCAACTCACCCTGTGTCTGCTCTCTCTCTTTTACATATATATATATATATATATATATATATATATATATATATATATATATATATATATATATAGCATCTTATTTTCTAGTTGCATGCAAAAACTACTTTTTGTTTTTGAACATCTGTTTTTAAAACTTTGAGTTCCAAATTCTCTCCCCTCTTCCCTTCCCACCCGCCCCCCCCCAAGAAGTCAAGCAATTCAACATAGGCCACTTGTGCATCACCATGTACAACCAATACTCATGTTGTGAAAGACTAACTATATTTTGCTCCTTCCTAACCTATCCCCCTTTATTGAATTTTCTCCCTTGGTCCTGTTCCCTTTCTAAAGTGTTTCTTTTTGATCACCTCCACCCCATCTGCCCTCCCCTCCACCATCCCCCCTGTTTTCTATCCTCCTCCTCCCTTTTTCCTGTGGGGTAAGATACCGAAATGCGTATGCATGGTATTCCCTCCTCAGGTCAAATTTGATGAGAGCAAGATTCACTCACTCCCCCCCCCCACCTGCCCTCTCTTCTCCCCCCACAGAACTGCTTTTTCTTGCCACCTTTATGTGAGATAATTTACCCCATTCCACCTCTACCTATCTCCCTCTCTCTATATATATTCCTCTCTCATCCCTTAATTTGATTTTATTTCTTTTAGATATCTTCCCTTCATCTTCAACTCACCCTGTGCCCCCCCCCTCTCTCTCTATATGTATATATGTATATGTATATATATGTATATGTATATATACACATACATATAAACATACATACACACTCACATATACATACATATATATATGTATATATGCATATTCCCTTCAGCTACCCTAATACTGAGGTCTCATGAATCATACACATCATCTTTCCATGTAGGAATGTAAACAAAATGGTTCAACTTTAGTAAGTCCCTTGCAATTTCTTTTTCTTGTTTACCTTTTCATGCTTCTCTTGATTCTTGTGTTTGAAAGTCAAATTTTCTGTTCAGCTCTGGTCTTTACACTGAGAAAGCTTGAAAGTCCTCTATTTTATTAAAAATCCATATTTTGCCTTGGAGCATGATACTCAGTTTTGCTGGGTAGGTGATTCTTGGTTTTAATCCTAGCTCCATTGACCTCTGGAATATCATATTCCAAGCCCTTAGATCTCTTAATGTAGAAGCTGCTAGATCTTGGATTATTCTGATTATGTTTCCACAATATTCAAATTATTTCTTTTTGGCTGCTTGCAGTATTTTCTCCTTGATCTGGGAGCTCTGGAATTTGGTGACAATATTCCTAGGAGATTTCTTTTTGGGATCTATTTGAGGAGGCGATCGGTGGAGTCTTTCAATTTCTATTTTGCCCTGTGGTTCTAAAATATCAGGGAAGTTCTCCTTGATAATTTCTTGAAAGATGATATCTAGGCTCTTTTTTTGATCATGGCTTTCAGGTAGTCCAATAATTTTTAAATTCTCTCTCCTGGATCTATTTTCCAGGTCAGTGGTTTTTCCAAGGAGATATTTGACATTGTCTTCCATTTTTTCATTCCTTTGGTTCTGTTTTATAATATCTTGATTTCTCATCAAGTCAGTAGCTTCCACATGCTCCAGTCTAATTTTTAAAGTAGTATTTTCTTCAGTGATCTTTTGGACCCCTTTTCCATTTGGCTAATTCTGCCTTTCAAGGCATTCTTCTCCTCATTGACTTTTTGGAGTTCTTTTGCCATTTGAGTTAGTCTGTTTTTTAAGGTGTTGTTTTCTTCAGTATATTTTTCAGTATTTTTGGGGTCTCCATTAGCAAGTCATTGACTTGTTTTTCATGGTTTTCTCGCATCCTTCTCATTTCTCTTCCCAATTTTTCCTCTACTTCTCTAACTTGCTTTTCCAAATCCTTTTTGAGCTCTTCCATGGCCTGAGACCAGTTCATGTTTTTCTTGGAGGCTTTTATTGGAGGCTCTTTGAGTTTGTTGACTTCTTCTAGCTGTGTGTTTTTGGCTTCTTTGTCACCAAAGAAAGATTCTGGAGTGTGAGACTGAATCTGGGTGCGTTTTCCCTGCCTGGCCATGTTCCCAGCCAACTAACTTGACCCTTAAGTTTTTAGCGGGGTATGACTGCTTGTAGAGTTAAGAGAACTAGGTTCCACACCTGGGGGGATGTGCCAGCTCTGCCACACCAGCACTCCTCCTTCCCCAAGAACCCCCAACCCGGACTGGACTTAGATCTTCATCAGGCTCTGCACTCCTGCTCTGATCTGCCACTTAATTCCTCCCACCAGGTGGGCCTGGGGCTGGAAGTAACTGCAGCTGTAGTTCTGTAGCTGCCCCCGGGGCGGTGGCTGAACCATGAACTCCTTCTACTGCTGCAGATTTTCCCACTAACCTTCTGTGTTGTCTTTGGTGTTTGTGGGTTGAGAAGTCTGGTAACTGCTGCAGCTCACTGATTCAGGGTGCTAGGGCAGGCCCAGCTCCTGGTCTGGTTGGTCCACACCACCCACGCTGGACTCTGCTCTGCTCCCCTCTGCTCCCAGCTCCGTGTGGGATAGACCTCACCCAGAGACCATCCAGGCTGTCCTGGGCTGCAGCCCTGCCCTGCTTCCCTCTGCTATTTTCTGGGTTCTGGAGTTCTAGAATTGATTCAGAGCGATTTTTTATAGGTTTTTGGAGAGGCTCCGCGGGGAGCTCATGCTAGTCCCTGCTTTCCAGCAGCCCTCTTATGATGATCAAATTTGTAGATGGTATGAAACTGAAAATGATTACTAATACACCGGATGATAGTCAGGATTAAAAAAAAAACTCCTAAAAACCTAGGATGTTGGTCAAATTAGAGATGAAATTTGATAAGAATTGTAAGGGCAAGCAAAGTAGGACTTTTTGTCGTCTTTTGTTTTGGAATGCTTCTCAGCACTAAGACAAGCTAATGCCTTTAATTGACTCTTGCCTTGTTTGTAGGAAGGCCCACACCCTTTTGCTAATTAGATCACCAGAAGTATGAAACCTCGAGGAGTGTGAAGTGCTCTGACTCTGAAGAAGTGCATATATACTCTAAGGGTAGCATTTTGTTTGAGGCTCAGTCATTGGAAGAGTGTTGGTGTAGAGACTCTGGGTAGCCATCAAGGAGCTCCCCAGCTTTGAAAACCCAGATGTTGGTGCTTCTCTCTCTGGTAACTATGTATTGTGATTTGTTCAGCCAGAAATATGTCTGTTGATCTGTTTATATTATGTCTGTTTGTAATTTCTGTTTATATTTGCTCTGAAGTTCAGGGTGCTGACTTTTTCCCCTGAACTAAGTGAATGATATATGTATGTTTGATTAAAGTGAGATTGTAAGCCCCTTAAACTTGCTTTCCTTAGAAAAGCATATCAAGGGAGCCAAGATGGCGGCTGGTAAGCAGGGACTAGAGTGAGCTCCGTAACGAGTCCCTCCAAAAACCTATAAAAAATGGCTCTGAAACAATTCTAGAACGGCAGAACCCACAGAACAGCAGAGGGAAGCAGGGTTCCAGCCCAGGACAGCCTGGATGGCCTCTGGGTGAGGTCTATTCCACACGGAGCTGGGAGCTGGGAGCTGGGAACGGAGTGGAACAGAGCCCAGCCTGAGCCGCATGGAACAACCAAACTTGGAGTCAGGCGGATGGGGCCCCTAGCGCCCTGAATATGTGAGCTGCGGCAGTTACCAGACCCCTCGACCCACAAACACCAAAGACTGCGGAGAAGGTTAGTGGGAAAAGCTGCCGGAGTGGAAGGAGTTCGCGGTTCGGCTTCCAGCCCCGGGGGCAGCGGAGGTGGGGCAGCTACAGTTGCTGCTGCTTCTGGCTCCAGGCCCACCTGGTGGGAGGAATTAAGTGGCGGATCAGAGCAGGAGTGCAACAGCCTGCTGAAGATCTAAGCCCAGCCCGGGCTGGGGGTTCTTGGGGAAGGAGTAGTGCGGGTCTGACAGAGCTGGCACCTCCCCCCCAAACGTGGAACATAGAACTCGTTAGTCTACAAGCAGTCATACCCCACTGAAAAACTCAAGGGTCAAGTTAGTTGGTTGGGAATATGGCCAGGCAGCGAAAACGCACCCAGATTCAGTCTCAGACTTTGGATTCTTTCTTTGGTGACAAAGAAGACCAAAACATACAGCCTAAAGAAGACAACAAAGTCATAGAGCCTACAGCAAAAGCCTCCAAGAAAAACATGAACTGGCCCCAGGCCATAGAAAAACTCAAAAAGGATTTGGAAAAGCAAGTTAGAGAAGTAGAGGAAAAATTGGGAAGAGAAATGAGAAGGATGTGAGAAAACCATGAAAAACAAGTCAATGACTTGCTAAAGGAGACCCAAAAAAAGACTGAAAAATACACTGAAGAAAACAACACCTTAAAAAACAGACTAACTCAAATGGCAAAAGAGCTCCAAAAAGTCAATGAGGAGAAGAATGCCTTGAAAGGCAGAATTAGCCAAATGGAAAAGGAGGTCCAAAAGACCACTGAAGAAAATACTACTTTAAAAATTAGATTGGAGCAAGTGGAAGCTAGTGACTTTGTGAGAAATCAGGATATTATAAAACAGAACCAAAGGAATGAAAAAATGGAAGACAATGTCAAATATCTCCTTGGAAAAACCACTGACCTGGAAAATAGATCCAGGAGAGAAAATTTAAAAATTATTGGACTACCTGAAAGCCATGATCAAAAAAAGAGCCTAGATACCATCTTTCAAGAAATTATCAAGGAGAACTGCCCAGATATTCTAGAGCCACAGGGCAAAATAGAAATTGATAGAATCCATCGATCGCCTCCTCAAATAGATCCCAAAAAGAAATCTCCTAGGAATATTGTCACCAAATTCCAGAGCTCCCAGATCAAGGAGAAAATACTGCAAGCAGCCAGAAAGAAACAATTTGAGTATTGTGGAAACCCAGTCAGAATAACCCAAGATCTGGCAGCTTCTACATTAAGAGATCAAAGGGCTTGGAATGCGATATTCCGGAGGTCAATGGAGCTAGGATTAAAACCAAGAATCACCTACCCAGCAAAACTGAGTATCATGTTCCAAGGCAAAATATGGATTTTCAATAAAATAGAGGACTTTCAAGCTTTCTCATTGAAAAGACCAGAACTGAATAGAAAATTTGACTTTCAAACACAAGAATCAAGAGAAGCATGAAAAGGTAATCAAGAAACGAAAATTGCAAGGGACTTACTAAAGTTGAACTGTTTTGTTTACATTCCTACATGGAAAGATGATGTTTATGATTCATGAGACCTCAGTATTAGGGTAGTTGAAGGGAATATGCATATATACATATATATATATGTTTATGTATATATATATGTTTATGTATATATATAAGTTAATGTGTATGTATGTATATATCTATGTGTATATGTATGTATGTGTATGTATGTGTATATATATATGTGTGTGTTTTTATATATATATATATATATATATATATATATATATACACACATATATGTAAAAGAGAGAGAGCAGACACAGGGTGAGTTGAAGATAAAGGGAAGATATCTAAAAGAAATAAAATGAAATTAAGGGATGAGAGAGCAACATACTGAGAGAGGGAGATAGGGAGAGATAGAATGGGGTGGATTATCTCGAATAAAGGTGGCAAGAGCAAGCAGTTCTATGGGAGGAGGGGACAGGGCAGGTGAGGGGGGAATGAGTGAACCTTGCTCTCATCAGATTTGGCCTGAGGGGGAATACCATACATACTCAGTTGGGTATCTTACCCCACAGGAAAGAAGAGGGAGGAAGATAAAAAAAATAAAAGGGGGGGTGATGATGGAGGGGAGGGCAGATGGGGGTGGAGGTAATCAAAACAAACACTTTGGAAAGGGGACAGGGTCAAGGGAGAAAATTCAATAAAGCGGGATGGGTTGGGAAGGAGCAAAATGTAGTTAGCCTTTCACAACATGAGTATTGTGGAAGGGTTATACATAATGATACACATGCGGCCTATGTTGAATTGTTTGACTTCTTAGGGAGGGTGGGTGAGAAGGGAAGAGGAGAGAGAATTTGGAACTCAAAATTTTAAAAACAGATGTTCAAAAGCAAAAAAAAAAAAGTTTTTGCATGCAACTAGAAAATAAGATATGCAGGCAATGGGGCGTAGAAATTTATCTTGCCCTACAAGAAAGGACAGGAAAGGGGGATGGGGGGGTGATAGAGGGGAGGGCTGACTGGGGAACAGGGCAACCAGAATATATGCCATCTTGGAGTGGGGGGGAGGGTAGAAATGGGGAGAAAATTTGTAATTTAAACGGTTGTGAAAATCAATGCTGAAAACCAAATATGTTAAATAAATAAATTTAAATTAAAAAAAAAAGAAAAGCATATCAAAAAACTTGTGCTAGTAGCCCTTCTCTGTGTTGGTGTTATTGGCCTTACACAGCTACAATAGTTGCAAGCAACATTGTTATCACAAGAATAAATTTAACGACTGACAGTGGGGTTTACCGATCAGCTTCACAAGCCTATAATGGGGGAGACATAATTTTCCTGAAAAGGATCTGGAGGTTTTAGGGGACTGCAAGTTCAATATGAGTAAACAGTCTGATGTGGTAGCCAGAAATGTAAATGTTATTTTGGACTACAGTAAAATAAGGAGAGCTCCAAGGGATATGGAGGATATGGTCTCTCTATACCCTAGACAGTTTTGATGAAATAAAGCCTATTTACTGACTGATACTCTAATTTGTAAACTCCTTTTTCTCTTACAGGATTTTTTTTCTATCTGTGACCTCAGAATATTATTGTTGTAGTGTTCCCATCTTTCCTGGGCTCATTTCTCCCATAGAATTTTGGTCCATAATAACCTGCCTTTTTCTTCCTTGTTGTGAGGACCAAGTGAGGAAAATGATTCAAAGGTCTTTGCAGATTTCAAAGTCTTGTATGAATGTTTGCCATTATTATATTTTCTGTGATGATGATGATGATGATGATGGTGACAGTGATATGATGATAATTGTGCCATATGGTCTATTTTTGAATATCTCTTGTGAAAGTCTACTTGTTTACTTCTAATTTTCTTTTCAAGGAGACCCTTGACTCATGTATAGATGGCTCCCCAGGGAGAAGAGAGTAAGGCTGGTGACTTTGCATAGCTCTCCCTCACTTAAATCTAATTCACTTGGAAGTCATGACTTATTCTTCCTAATGACATGGGCCTCCTTTAGAATGGAGCTACTACTACCTGTGAGTAGTAGTAGCTGCCCCACTGGAGACCCAACTGGCCAGTTCCCATTGGGCAATGCAATTTCTTCCTTCCCTCCCTCTGTCTTTCAGTCCTCTCCCTTCTATCAATCTAACCCTCCTACCTTCCTTCCTCCCTCCCGCCTTCCCTTCCTTCCTTCCTTCTCTCCCTCCCTCCCTCCCTCTTTTCCCTTTTCTCCTTCCTCTCCTTCCGTCCACATAGGGAATCAATACCCTTACCTACCCAAAGGAATATAAATTTTGAACACTGAAACCTAGCAAGGTATCTTGGGGTTTTCAGCCTAGATTTCTTTTTAGGGACCATGCCTTAAACCCAAATCACTCTGGCTCTCATTGGTTGGCCAACAATGGGTCCCAGCCCAAGTCCCACTTAGTCACTGTTTTGATTCTGATGGTTCACAGTGAGTGTTTCAGTTTTGACCAGAAACCTTAAAGGTCTACCCCTACCAGATTGATTTTTTTTGACTAGGTAAAAGAGGCCATTCATTGCCTCATGTTTACCTCATCTTAATCACTGAATGGGCATTGCCTCAGACAAACTGAGACATGGGAAAGACCTTAGCTCAAAAAGGCCAAGGCCTCCCACTGCATCTGGAGCTATCTCTAGTTGTCCTAATAAACATCTTGCCACTGGACCGAGATGACTCTGGAGGAGATAACGAGGCTGTTGACTTTGTACAGCCCTTCCTCACTTAAATCCAATTCATTTGCATGTCATGACATCTCCTTCCTGATGTCATGGTCTGAAGAAGAAAAAACAACAAGATGACTCTCATGAGGGTTTTGCATACATAGGATAGTAGGCATCTAGGTCAGTAGTTATTGATATTGATTTTATTTTTTATCAGGTTTAATAAGACGTTTCTGTTATCTTCTCTCTTTTCCAATACTTTCCATATCAATCTCTCCATGTTTTCTTAATTAAATCACCTTCAGCTCAGATTTTCTCCATACATACTTGGTACCACTTAGTGACTTTTCCCATCTGTTCATGTTCATGCTATTCTACATCCTGTATAAGCATATCTGAAAGCATGATTTTATAGCACACTGTCCCTTCTGGAAACCACAACAGTATCAGAATAGTGAGATTATTTGACAACCATGAACCAGAACCTGTAAGATATGGGGACATAATAAATGAAGAAATCATGCCTTTAAGACCCAACATGCCACTTTTTCTTCAGCAAACCTTAGAGAAGTAATGATTACCTTATTCAGAGGAAATACTTTGGAGACTATCTTGTTTTCTTTTTCATCATAGTATGAAATAAGTTCCGTCATGAAGGAAAGGTTCAAATACACAATATTAGCCACATTCCATCCTCAGTTCCCTAATTGTATCCATATGACATTCTGTCTCCTGCCTCCATACATTTATAAAAAAAAACCTATTTGTTCCCTTTGCCTCCCATACTTTTACTCTTCACCTTCACTTCTTGGAATTCCTAGACCCTTTCAAGTCTTATCTCATTCTCCTTTCTACTCAAAGCTTTTTATTATCTCCTTAATTATTACTACCTCCCCATCCTCAGCCAATTTTTAAAATATTTTCTTTCTATGTACTTTGCATTCACTTTTATATGTCTATATTGAAATCATCTGCAGAATGCAGGGCAAGGGTACTGCTTCATCTTTATCTCTATTCTAAGGGTCTATCACAATGCTGAAAATGTTTTATTAGGTGTTTCACTAGATGACCAGAATTTACCTTTCTGCTAGTCAATGGTCATTGTGAAGTTAATGAGAAAGGTGTTAACATGTTAATTCTGTGAGTGGACTTTTTTTTTAAAAGGAAAGTGTAAGAATGGGAAGGTGTAACAATGCTACTTGCTGCTACTGTGGCTTTGTAAGACCAGCAACACCAGTACACAGGAGGGATACTAACACAAGTTCTTTGATCTGCTTTTCTAAGGAAAGACACTTTAAGGGGTTTACAATCTCACTTTAATTAAACATTCATATATCATTCACTTAGTTCAGGGGGGAAAGCCAGCACCCTAAACTTTAGAGAAAACACAAACAGAAATTACAAGCAGAAATTATACGAACAGAGCAAAATAACACAAATCAGCAGACAGGCTTCTAGCTGTCTGTCTGAGACATTACATACATAGTTACCAGAGAGAGAAGCACCAACATCTGGGTTTTTCAAACCCCAGGGTGGCTTCTTTAATGGCAACCCAGAGTCTTGTCTGGTCAAATCACATGACACTCTTCCAGTGAGTGAGCCCCCAAAGCAAAATGCTAAACTCAGAGTATATATACCCTTTTTCAGGGCGTGAGGGCTTCAGTGCTAAGAAGCACTCCAAAAGAAAAAAAAGTAAGAAGTTCCACTTTGCTTGCCCTTACAGAAGGAAAATGAGTTTCTCTACTATATCTTAAGTTCCACTGAGAGGCAGCACTATAACATATTCATCTCTTTGTATCCCAAGAGGATGAGCTTAGAGCCTGGTACTTTTGGGGGGACCAAAAGTTCTTCGTTATTGAATTAATAACTACTCAGTTTTCTACAATAAGGCTTTTCTGCTAATGCATTATTTTCCATTCTCTGAGAGAAATGGTGCAATTCAAATACGCTTTAAGACTTCAATGGTGCCCCATCCTCAGTCATAGCAAACATCTATTTGGGAGTCAGCCCAATGATAACTTAGGAGTTCTGCTTACCCCAACATAAAGATCTCAACATGTAATTTGGAACTTCATCAAAATCAATGGGAAAAGAGAGTGAATTTAGATTACATTCTCTGATTATGTAATAAGGTATAGTGAAAGTTGGCATTCCTGGGTCTAATAGTTGGATCTATTTAGCAAGCTGTCTCATTTTAGCTGGCAAGGATGTTAACATAGGAAATGGTTTAGGGAAATGGACGCAGGTTCAAGAATGGGTCCTTTTAATAAAACATATAGGCAACATGACTTGCTAAGAGAATATCTTCTATATTCTTTATTTTATCAGATGAGGATTAGAAATTTCAAATCCTATCTTTGTTTTATGTTATGTTTCTGTTTTTACTTTCAATTGTACAATTTATTTTTTCCTGTTTTAAAAATTTTACCAAAACACAAATACAGAATAGAGAAAAGAAACAAAAACACATTGTAAGCTTAAATGTTGAAACTTAAACACAAAGTAAGAAAGAAAAAAAGCATGTAATGTGCATAGCAGAACATAGAAGAGGATTGAAAATATGTAACAATAAATTTTCCTTTCAAGAAAGCCTGTGTGATAAATAATACACCTTGTGTTGTGAATTATCCATCTTACCTTTGCTTCCTTGTGTTTTCTTTTGTTCTCTGCTGTGCACTTTTTAACTTTGTTCTTTTTCCCCTCCCTTCTACCCCACAGAAGTCTACAGTATAGTTTAGATATGTTTCTCAATATATACATACACATACAGATGCATACATACAGTTATACATATATACATGCATATATAGACCTATACTTTACCAGAAACTCTACTCCTGATCTTTGTTTTTATGTTTGTACATATCTCTTGTTTCCTATCCCTCCTACCTCCTCTACTTTACTTCTACTCGCTACATCACCCTTCTATTACTTGCCTACCCCCCTCCTCCACCAACCACCCTGCCCTCCTATTACTGGCCTTCCCCACTCTAAGGATCCCTCCCTTATGCTCCCATTCCCATTGATCTAAACACCCTTTAACTATTCCATCATTATCCCCTCTAAAAATCCCTCCCTTGTCCTCTTATCCCTCACTATACCCCAAACATTTTATTCTTCTAAATATATATGCACTGTTCCCTCTTAAACCCATTCCCAATGAAAGCAGGTTACCAGAACTACCAGCCCTCCTCCCCCATCTAAATCCTCTGTATCCTTTCTTCTTCTTGCACCTCTTTTGTATAAAATATTTACTCTTTTTAGATGTTTTTAAATGGCTTTACTTTTTGAATTCATATCAGTCAGGTTTATCCCCCTCTTTCTTATGAACTTGACAGTTATTAATAAGAATGTTAGACACACATTTTACATTTTATGTTATATAAAAGGTAAGCAGTCTGTTCTTATGAATCTCTTTGGTATGTACCTTATGTTTCTCTTGGTTCTTGTATGTCAAATCTTCTATTAAATTGAGGATTTTTTTAACAAAGTCTTGCAAGTCTGAGGGTTTGTCAAATGTCCATCTTTTTCATTCAAAATAATACTGAAACTTGGAGGGTATGATATTTTTGGCCTGAGCCCCAGGTCTTTTGCTCTTTGATATATTGTGTTTCAAGACCTGTGGTACTTTAATGTCTCTGCTGCTAGGTCTTGTGTAATTCTAAATGTGGCACCATCATATTTAAATTGTTTTAATCTTGATGCTTTTAATATTTTATCCTTGAGCTGGGGTTTCCGGAATTTGACTATGACATTCCTATGAGTTTTCCTCCTAGGATCTCTTTTAAGTGGTGTGCGATGGATTTTTTCTATTTCTACTTTCCCCCCTTGTTCTAATGCTTCAGGACAATTTTCTTTAATTATTTCTTGTGTTATTGTGTCAAGATTCTTTTTTTGATCATGACTTTCAGTTACTCAGATTATTTTTATATTTTCTCTTCTTGATCTATTCTCTAAATCTGTTCTTTTTCTTATAAGATGTTTCACCTCTTCTATTTTTTCATTATTCATGTTTTGCTTAATTATTTCTTGATCTCTTATAATTTCACTGGCTTCACTTTGCACAATTATAATTTTCAAGGTGTCATTTTCCTCCTTGAGATTCTGGATCTCCTTTTCTAATTAGTTGACTTTCATTTCAGAACCTTCTTATTTTTCTTGGATTTTTTTTTAGTGTTTCCTCTATCTCTGTCATTTTATTTTTAAAGTCTTTTTTAAGCTCTTCTATAAATTCTTTTTGGGCAGGTGACCATTTGACTGCTCTTTGGGGGTTTCTTTACTTCAATATTCTCCTCTGAAGGTGAACCCAGTCATCTCTATTCCCATAATAGGTTTCTATGGTTGGATTATTTCTTCTTTGCCTGTGCAATTTTTTGGGGTAGTAACTTGATTTTTGTAATCACCTCTAGCCCTGGGGTATGGGAACTGGTGCCTCTTTCCCCAGATCCTCAGTTCTCTCCTCTAGCCTGGAATGAAAGTCAAACCTCTGAACTTCTGTAAGTGCCCACAGGCAGGGGCTTTCTGCCCCCACTGCTTCCGCACTCACCCAGCATGTGCTGGTTCCTTCTCGCCCCCACTGCTCTTTGCAGCACAGCTGGGTCTGGCATTCCTCATCAGCAGAGGTTCCCATGATCTTCCTGCTCAAATGCATGATTCCCCTCACCATCCCAGGGTGAAAATTTCCAGTGACTGGGGCCTAGGCAGCCTCTCAAACCAACTAACCCCAGGGCTTGCCGATAGTTTTTTTAAGTGACTTCCCAGCTTGTGGTTAAACGGAACCTAGCCTGGAGATGTTTACTACTAGCTGGGACCAAACCTGGTCCTGGGGTTTTTCTTCAGCTCTACTCAAACTGTCTGAGGAAGACCCCAGTTGTGCCACTACTTTTCTTTGTCTCCACCCATACTTTGTTCTCCCTAAGGTGCTATTTTAACTCTTTTGTGGGGGAAAATCTTGAGAGCTTGGAATTTTCTGACCTACTCCATCATTTTCCCAGAATCCTCTCCTTTATGTTATGTTTCTTAAGAAAGTAAATTTGGGAGCCAGTTGCATAACTCATATCCAGGTACCCAGGACATCCATTTCTCTGATCATTTTAATTGGCTTATCTTTCAGTTTTGCTTTTGGTTTTATCTTTCTATGTCACATTTTGCTAAACAGTAAGTTATTGCAAATCATTTTTGGAAGCAGGTGTGGTGTAAATAAATAAAATGAAAGGCAAACAATTACATCTGTCTCCTTCATTTGACAGGTTTTCATAACTTCTTATTTCATAGAAGCAATAAATTCAATTGCATGTGTATTCACAGAGCACTTATTATATGGTGGCCCTATTTTGCTACTAGGAGGATATCAAGAATATGAAGAATAATAGGGCACAGTTCCTCCTGTCTCTGTTGAGCTTCCAAATTAATGCAGGAATTAACAAATACACAAATAATTATAATACAAATAGAGGTTGAAAGTGCAGGAGAGGTTAAAAATAAAGTACTATGGAAGCTTGTTAGCACTGTTTCATGAATGTATTAAACATTAAAATGCCAGGTCTTTACTTACTTGTGGGTTAGAATGAATAAGCAACCCATGGTTAATTACTGCTGGATTGGAAATGCTTTAAGAAGAGAGATTATAGGCATCATAGAACTGTAATCAACATTCAAGTACTCCAGTTGAACTCTTCACTTTGTAGTTAAATAATCTGAGGCCCAGCAAGATTGAGTGATTTGCCTGAAGTAACACTACTATTAAATAACAGAGGCAAGATTTCACACTCAGGTCCTATGTATGATTCCAATTCATTGTTCATTCCATTACAACATATAGTCTTTGGTTAGATAATTCTCTTTGATCTCCTTCATCTATAAAATATTATGTGTACCAGGAGATATGAGGATTCAATAGCCTATAAAATTATAGGACAGAGATGTCCAAACTTTATTTAATGATACTATACTTCACCGGAACAAGGTCTGGAACATAGTAGTTGTTTGGTAAATGTATGTTGTCTTATTGACTACTACTCTGCTAGAGCATAAGCTTAAGGAACCTAGAGCTTGAAGGTATATCAGGTCTCATCTAGTCTCATCTCTTTGTTTAACATGTCTAGTCAACAAGCACTTGCTAAATGCCAAGTACTATGGATACAAGGAAAAGCAAAACCAGTCTTTCCCCTCAAGGACCTCACAATGCAATGGAGGAGTCAACATGCAAACAACTAAATATAAACAAGACATATATGGGATAAATAGGAGATATTTCCAAAGAGAAGGAATTAATATTAAAGGGAATCAGCAAAAGTTTCATGCAGAAGGTAGAATTTTGGCTGACACTTGAATGAAGCCAGGGAACAAATGGGCCCAAAAGAGGAAGGAGAACATTTGAGGTGTGGGGAGGGGCAGCCTCTGCAAATGAACCACATCAGGAGATGGAGTGTCCTGTTGCAAGGACAGCATAAAGGCCAATTCCATTGGATGATAGATTATGGGAAGGGGAATAAAGTTTAAGAAGACAAGGTTATAAAGGGCTTTGGAAGACTTTAAAAGAAATTTTTATACTCTTTAAAAGATGATAAAATTGAGGCAACTGCCTTTATTTGGTTCATCCAAGGTCACATACCAATTAGTTTGCAAGGTTGGAACTAAAATTCAGACCTCTTATTCTTCAATATGCTGTGCTATCTATTGTATAAGATGTTTTTTGCCCAGAAATTGGCTACCATTCAGTATAATAAACCAATCAGTATAATTGTGTCTGTGTTTGCTGTTCTTTTTTTTGTCCCAATGGTAGAATTTATGGCTTATTCAAAAAATATTAGAATATCAGAATGGTACTTGGTAAATCCTGCAAAGTAATATTCAGCAGTGGGAGCTGAGTATCCCTAGCTGATGAGAGCAGCAGGGAAAGAATGCAGGCCTCCGAGTTATACAAAATTGCAGAGATAAGGGGGTAGGATGGAGTTTTTTTGTGTGTGCCTTTTCATTATTCTATTCACAGTCCTTAGAGTAGTACCTTCTACATAGTATCACCAAATCACAGAATCACTGCATTTTAGACATGGAAAAGGCCTCAATGGTCAACCATTCCAATCCTTATTCAACTCACAGCCCAGCCTGCTACAGTAAAACACAGTAACAGATTTGATATTACAGATAAGGCTAGAGGGCTGTGTCTGGGGAAATGTGAGGAAGGGATTATCTTCTCAAGATGGAAAAGAAAGGTGTAGCAATAAAAGCCTTGATCTTTGACCTGAGGGAGCATACATCATTCCATTGTGGTTTGGGGATGCTGACTATAACATACAACATCCCAGATAGCACAGCTAATCTGATTCTCTACAGGGTACAAGATGAGAATGTATTGGCAAAACCTCTCACAAGAACCAATGATTTTTGCTTTATCAGGTAAGGGAAAATTGTGACCCTGATGTGGACACAAGGTCCAACGTATTTGTACAGTGTATAGTGGTGTAAAGGGACCTCGTATTAGATGAATGAACTGTTGTTTTGAATCCTCAGTCTGAAATATATTGACTGTATGACCTTGGAAAAGTCATTAAATTCCTCTGGATCACAGTTTTCTTATCTAAAAAAATGAGAATGATTATACTTAAACTACTCACTGCGAGGTAGGGGCATTGTGAGGAAAGCACCTTGTAATCTTTAAAGTATTCTATCAATGCCAGGTGTTACCATTACCACTCAGATCCAGGAGCAGGGTAGAAGTCAGAGAAATGTGAGTCTGGACATCAAGTATAGGTCATTGTAGGATCACAGAAGATCGAAATTAGAAAAAAGCTCAGGGGCCACAATACATCCGTGCCTCAAAAGGAATCTCTTCTACGATATCCCAAATAAGTGGTCATTAAAACAGATTGAAAATGTCTGCTGATGGTGAAATCAGCTTCCAAAGGCAGTTTATTTCATTTTGGATAACTCTAGTGAGTGAATTAAGTGTCTGTTTTGTGCAAAATTCTGTGCTAATCATTCAGATTACAAATAGAAAAATAAAATAATCCCTGCTTTCAAGGAAGTCACATTCCATTAGGGGGAGACAAAATATTTATGAGGTCCCAGTTGCAACTTGGATGGAAATAGGTGCTGCAGAAAGGTAGATGCTAATATATCCGTTTTAGCATTATTTCCATTAATTAAACCATAACAGTTTCTGATGGTCAACCCACTGAAGGTCCCAAGGACTTTGGTTGCAAAAACGGTCATTTATGAGTCTTCATTAGTTCTCTCTGCTGAGGAGGCTCAGCCTACTGCACCTGCAGAAGCAATGTCAAAGTCTTCTAATCTCCACAAGCAATGTTTTCCTGGACAATGGCAATGAGGGTATAGGGGATTAGAATCAAAGCTCATCGTATGCTATTCCTGGGTTGCTTGGGCTTATCTTACCAACTTTTAGTCAGCAGTTGACATACAGGCAGGCCCCTTCTCCATGTACGTTCCTCCCCTGGATGGCAGCAGTGCTTAGACCACAACCAGACCTGCTGGTCTAATAGTACAGCTGTTCTCAGAGCTCTTGGGTTTTCCTGTCAGTCTCTGACAATTGATATTTGTGTTGCTTGGGATAGGAGACCCCTTTTTCCACAGGAGTTGTTCCTCTACGAACACATTCATGAAGTTGAGAGCTAGCTCCTTGACATAGCTAGCTCATTCTCTTTTTCAACCTTGTTCAATCTTGAGCAAAGTATAGAATTCAAGGTTGGAGGCAGGGTACATAAGAGTAGGGGTGGGCAAGAAATATAATAGCGTAGAAAAAAAAACTGCTCTCTTCTTTCTGCCTAGTCAAAGTTCATTACCCAAAGCAAAGTATTGAGTCTATTGATATAAATATGTATATGCCAATTTATGAATTAATCAGGTCATAGGCCGAGTCTACCTCCTAACCAAGCATATCCTGGCTACAGAAGTCCCTATTTTCATCTGTGTAGTCTATTTCATGATTCATTCTGAGTCAGCAAATAGTGTATAAGGGATATCAGGAGAAAGATTCAATTCTGATTACTGTACTCAATCTTGCAGCAACTTCTGAATATTTCTAAGAAAACTAAATGGTGATTTATTACATATTGAGATAAATTGGGCAACTATTTGGGTTCAAGTCAGAAAATACTCTTTCAAGTGCAAGAAGTTGATTTAAATGATAGTTTTTAAATGAATAGAAATCTGTCTTTAATAAAAAGGAATTCATTCAAGAAGCAGTCTCTGTGTGTCTCCCTGTACTTAAGGACTTTATAAACCACATTTCTGGTATCTTCATTCTTATTTTTCTTTTTCATGAACTCATAAATAAATCTCATTGTACATTTAAAAAAAGTTTATGTGTTGGGACTAATGGTCTTTTAGCAACAATGAAATCACATAGGGAAATTCAGGACAACCATTCAGGAAAAAAAACAAATAAGCAGTCTCTCCCCCTTTTTCACAATGTGGGAACTAGCTCAGAAATCACAGGATTTATTGGTTTGAGGGAGAAATATTTCCTCTCTGTCTTCTCCTCCCCATTTGAACTTAGGTACCTTCTTTAAAAAAAAACTTACTGAATATGAGGGGGGGGGAAGCTCTACTTCCTAGATTTCAGGGATGATTTGAGGGGTTATATAATGTCTTTTCAATGTGGTTGAATACATTGAAAGGTAAAGGTGGGATTGTAGTTTCCTTTGAACCACAACAGAATCCTGTTGGACAAATGCTGATGGTATCATCTCAATTCTTTCATTCACTTTTTTTTTCTTCAGCATTCAATAAAGCCTACAGGATGCAAAGCGCTTGCTAGGTGAATCAATGAGGTTAGAGGGTGGAAGACAATGAGATGTGTTTTCTTCCCTTAAGGAGTTCAAAATATAATGTAGGAGTCCAGATATACATATAAATAATGAAGACAAGAAATAGAAGCACAGAATTTTAGGGTGACAAAAGAAACAAGGCAAAGATGTTGATATTATCACTACTTCTTGCAAAAGTTTAATTGATGTAAATACGTTGTCACAATGCATAGGTCTAAAGAAGTCAAAAGTTTTATTATAAGGTAAATTATGAATCTCATTCTCAAGAGATATATAGTAGCAACCCCACCCCCAAAACAAAACAAAATGAAACAACCTGTATAAGATTACAAATGCATTGATGAAACACCATGGAGGAAGGTGACATCCTTCTCACAACATCTATGTAATTCATCATTGTTTATGTTTCATCCTACACCCGTCATAGAAAGGTGATGGATTGTAGATAGAAAATTGCATTTGTGTTTCCCAAGTAGAAGATCTCTCAAATGTGGGTGGACGTGTCTTCCTCATATGCAGATCAGAAATCCCACAAACCCTCCCCTAACTTCCTGATTATTGCCACGGGTACCACCATCCTCCCAGTCTCCAGGGTCAGGACCTAGTTGTTATCCAGAACTTCTCATTCTCTCTCACCCACCTTCCCCATACCCATTCTTTTGCCAAGGCCTGTACATTTTACCTTTATAACATATTTCACACACACATAAACAGTGACACTGCCACCACCTCACATTTCAACTATTGCAATGACCTTGCTGGTTGGTTTCCTAAGGCTCTCCCCACTCCAACCTATCCTCTATTTGGCTGCCAAAGTAATGCTCCAAAAGCACAGATCTGACCTTGTCACCACCACCTTTACTATATAAAAGTTTCCTGTCACCTCCAAATGCCTCTATTTGTCATTCAAAGCCCTTCATAACCTGCCTCTCTCCATCTTTCCAGGATTCTTATACTTTATACACTCAAGTTTTGTGCCCTTTGATCTAAGACCACTCTCTTCCTTGGTATTCCTTATACAAGACACTCCATCTTCTGAGCCAGGACATTTTCACTGTTCATTCTCCATGCCTGAAATACTCTCCTCATCTCTACCTCCTGACTTCCCTTACTTCCTTCAAGTCTCAGATAAAATACTACCTTCTTTAAGAAAGCTTTTTTTATGTTTTTTTACTTCCCTTAATTCTAGCTCTTCTTTCTGTTGATTATCTCCAATTTATCATATATATAGCTTGCTTGTACAATTGCTTATGTGTTGTCTTTCTTGTCAGACTGTGAGTTCCTTGAGAACAGGGAATGTTTTTTGCCTTTTGTTATATCTTCACCACCTGGCACAGTGCCTGGCATATATTAGGCACTTTTAAATGTTAATCGACTATCTTTCTTTATAATTTTTTGTCCATTTCTTTCCACAAATGTTTTATAGAGGAAATACTCTCCAACACACTGGAACATTCCTGTTCTGTAACATTTGGAGATTTCCAGTGTGTCCCTTGAACTGTTCAATGTTGCTTCTTCTCTGAATGTGATTATCCTCTACTTTTCTAGACTATATACATCCTCAATAAAGTTTTTATGTGATTTCTCTCATGAGTCATTAGAGTTATTATGCTGCAGCCTGCTTATACTTATTTGTCTTTCCATTGCCCATTGTATTATTTATAAGTTTTATTTTATGGACATTGGGTTATTCTATGATATATTGCCATACAGGAATGCCAGACCCAACTCTAGAAGATTGACCAAAATGTTACTATCGTTTTAGTCATTTTTCTATTTAATTTTAAGTTATTTTTCATAATCACACTTACAAAGTTTAGGGATTATCTTAAAAGGGTAAAGAGTTAAAACATATAACCAGGCCAGGCATGGATGATGGAATCTTTGTTTATTTTCTAAAATGCATTATCCCAAGCCATTGGGTAAAGTGAAGAATCATTCACTATAAATCTATATTTAGCTACCCCCTATCTGAACATTATCTTAGGACCCTGAAAAGTGTGGAAGCAGATATGCATTATCAATATTTAACAGGAATTTTTTCTCTGTATAAAAAAAATAACTCAGATGCTCTGCTTGTGCTGCTACCATTCCATAATTTTGACCCACAGGTACTGATTTTTGTGTGGCCATCATGAGTTGGCAAAGAACACATATTACATATTACAGGAAGACACCAAAAGAATCACAGTAGCTGAGATCCTAGCTCTCATATTTCACTCGAGGTCTGGTAAGCTATTTCTGTATTCTTCCATAAATCTCAGTAGAGTACCTATTTCTATAAGGGTTAAGGGAATCATTCTTTATTTAAAAAATGAAACCATTTATTGAGTCAATTTCATTTTTTTCCAAATTATGAAATGTTGACAGTTTTCTCCCTCCTTCCTTAAACTTTGATTTTCTAGCATAAAAGGGGTGATCTTCAGCCAGCTACCCAGTTCTTAATATGAGTTGGTAAGCATTTGCTCATTAAAAGTTAAAATCCCATTATTTTCTTCAGTCCCATGGACATCGAAGTATCAGAAGCTTTCAGAGACAATTCTGACATTCCCTTTCATTTCTGTAAATTTGCCGTTTTCTTCCCTGCTCTTTCTTGTCCAGATTAAAAAATGATAAAGAGGCCAAGAGTTAGAATTAGAACCCAATTGCATACATGCAGGATTTCCTCTGAGTTTTCTGCACCATTATTAAATCAATCTCGAGTAGAAAGTTCTGACAACATTTTGTCTAAAAATGCCTAGACAGAGTTTAGTACTATTGAATAATATTGAAAGAGGGAAGTAAGGGAAATTCTTTTGGCTAATGCTTATTATACTAACACATATATACACATATGTGTATATGTACATGAATGCATACGCATATACAAAAATAGATAGCTTTCTCTTGTATTTCTATTGTATAGATTTTTTTCTATTGTACCTCTTTATATTATGTATATATCCTGCTTTATCAGTAATATAACGAAATGGAGGGAAATACATTAATATAGGATTGCAGATAGTCACTCCCAACATTGTAGCTCATCATTTGTTGAATAGTAAGGCTGTTGTTCTATGTATAGCTTCAAGCATCAGCAAGGCAAGACTGATAAGACGTTTTTGGATAAATAACTTTTCATGTTGGGGTAGTTAGGTGGCATAGTGAATAGAGGGCTGAACCTATAGTCAGGAAGACTCATCTTTCTGAATTCAAATCTGGCCTCAGATACTTACTAGCTGTGTGACCTTGGGCAAGTCACTTACCCTGTTTGCCTTTATTCCTCATCTGTAAAATGAACTGGAGAAGGAAATGGCCAATCACTCCAGTGTCTTTACCGAGAAAACCCCAAATGTAGTCACAAAGAGTTGGACACTCCTGAAATGAGTGAACAACAGCAGCAGCAAAAGAAATCATGTATTTACAAGGCACAACTACAGAAGTCCATTAATATTTGAAATACAGACACTGAAATGTAAATCCTTTCTTACCTCCTCTTAGATCTGTGAAAAAGCAAATTCATTAGTGAAAGGCTGGTATTAATTGGAAGTGATGATAAAGTCTGGCAACTCTTAGAAACTTCACTTAGCTAAGAGAGAAAAAGCACATGCCAAAATTCTCCTCCCCTTAAAAAGTAATTCCTCTGTGTTGTGAAATCATGTTACTGTTAGATTAAAGATCATAAATACAACCTCCAGCCCATGATCTCATCATTAGATGGAAAGGGGAGGCAAACGAAATGAAATACTTCATATTGAAACTTGTTTTGGAGCAATTCATTCTAGAAGTCACTAACTTGAAGTAAGAGTTTGATGTTCTCCTCAAGCTTAGGGAAGCTGAAAACAATGAGAAAGCTGATGAAAAGAGGAATTAGGATTGTCTCCAAAGCATCTAGAACAGCTTGCAAATCTAAAATTGACTGAAATATATGCCTCCTGTATATTAATCTTTCATGGCGAGTGAATTCACTGTGGTTCAAATGTTTCAAGAAAGGCATGTGTGTACATACGTATATTCATCTGTGATATATAATATATACATATATGTACATATATGCATGTGTGTATATGTATATGTGTGTGTGTGTGTGGTATGTGTATGGAAATAGTTTGTGCCTTACCCATCAGCCACCAACAAAATGATATGACTATGTTCTTAAAATAGTTCTCCAAATTCATTCATTATGTCTCCCATTTGTGGTCATCAAATTTCATGTTATTGAGCATATTTTTTCATTCTTGCACACACACAGGACCTGTTTGTTGCCCTCCTCTTTGCTTTTTTTCTTCCTTTATTCCCTCTCTGTCCTTGAATTTCTTCTGCAATAGATACATGCATAAACACACTGGAACCTCTTTGTAAAGCTGACATTGGAAGACCAAACTAAAGCATCTCGCAGCACACACTGCATCTTACTAGGCTTTTATGATATATATAATTATGTTTGTGAGTGGGTAACGGTCATTCCACATTTGTGATTCCATGGCCAGAGTTCTATCACATTGCCATTACATTTACTCGTACATTCACACTGCACACTGAAGGCTTGAGAAAACTACATGTTGACTGTGTCCACTACAAGTTCATGTCACATGATTTTAACAATGCCCTTTCAGACCTCCCTCATTGAATCACAAGCAAACAGGTGCTGTGTACGTGCAAGAATGAAAAAAAATGCTTTGTGCTCATCTTTTTAGGTTTTCATAGAGCTGCTCTCCTGGTTTTCCTTCTACTTGTCTGACTGCTTCTCAATCTCCTTTGCTTCATCCTTTTACATAATGTCCATTATCTGTGGGTACACTCCAAGGCTCTGTCTTGGGGCCTCTTCTCTTTCCTATACTTTTTCACTTGATGATCTCATCAGCTCCCATGGGTTCACTTATCATTTCTATGCAAATGACTCTCAGATCTACTTGTCCAGCCTCACCTCCCTCCTAACCTCTAGTCTTATGTCTTCAAGGGCCTATTGGACATATGAAAACAAATGTCTTATAGATATCTTAAATTCAACATGTCCAAAACTAAATTCATTATCTTTCCTTCAAAATTGGCCCATCTACCTAACTTCCCCATTACTGTTTTTAAAAATATTTATTTTATTTTTTTTTTGCATTTTGAGTTCCAAATTATCTCCCTTCCTCCTTCCCAACTCTGCATTAGAGAAAGCTAACATTTGATATAGATAAATATATATGGAACCATACAATATAAAATTCCATATATTCTTTATTTCCTGGATATGGATAGCATTTTCCTTCATAAGTCCTTCATACTTGTTTCAAATATTCAAATGACTCAGAATAGCTTAGTCATTCACAGTTAATCTTCGAACAATATTGCTGTTTCTGCATACAGTGTTCTCTTGTTTCTGCTCATTTCATTCTGCATTACCTTACATAAGCTTTTCTATGTTTTTCTAAGGTCAACCTGTATGTCACTTCTTACAGCACAGTAGTGTTCCATCACCATTATGTACTATAGCTTATTCAGTCATTTCCCAATTGATGGACATCACCTCAATTTCTAGTTCTTTGCTACCACAGAGCTGCTATAAGCATTTGAGAACATATAGGCTGTTCTCCTTTTTTCCTGATCACCTTAGGAAACAGATCTACTAGTGGTATTGCTACATCAAAAGGTATATTAGGTTTTATAACTCTTTGGGCAAAATTCCAAATTACTCTCCAAAATGGTTGGATCAGTTCACAATTCCAGCAACAATGTATTAGTTTCTCAATTTTTCCTCACCTGCTCCAACATTTGGCATTTTCTCTTTGATTTTTACCCAATATGACATGTATGAGATCATATCTCAAAATTATTTTAATTTGCATTTCTCTAATCAATGATGATTTAGAGCATTTTATATGACTATACATAGCTTTGATTTCTTCCAAAAATTGAGGAATGACATTCTTATAAATTTGATTCAGCTCTCTATTTATTTGAAATGAGGCCTTTAATTCAAGAAACTATCTAAAATTTTTTTCTCAATTCCTTACCTATTAATATTAAAGGAATTCCATCCTCCCATTTATCCATCCTCCTAATCTAAGTGTCATCCTGCCAATTAGTGGTCAAGTCATATCATTTCTACATTTGTCACATCCGTCATATGTGTTCCCTTTCTCTCGTGACACTTGAATCACCAGGTCCAGGTCCAGGTCGAGGCCCTTATCATAAATACACACACACACACACACACACACACACACACACACACACACGCATACACACGTGTGTGTGTGTGTGTGTATCCCCAATTTGTATTTTATCTAATTGGTACTGAAGGTTTATGAAAATATGAATAACCTTCCCCATAAAATATTAATTTGGGAGCTATGTGGAGGAAGGAAAAAAGAAAGGAAATATATTCTTCATACATACATATTATAATTGTACTTACTGTTAAATTGTACAAATGTAAGATTGCATTAATATATCTTATTTAAACATTCCCCTTCTGCTGGAAATAAATCATGTCCATTTTTATGCAATTATAAATAATTCTATAAAAGCTTTTTCTGAAGACAGTTTTTCCTTTTCGATAGCATTTTCAAGATATATTCTTAACAATGAAATCATAGAGTTAGAGCATTTATTAATTTTTTTCTAAATTTCAATGCCCTATTACTTAGCAAAGAGATTCTACTATTTTACAATTTTATCTGCATTAAAGAAATGTACACATTAAAATATTATTGCTTTTACTTATTTTTGATAATTTACTAAGTGCGTTATTTTATCTCTGAATTTTTTTATCTCTTTGATTTGTTACTGAGATTGAATAATTTTAAAATGACTACTAATAACTTATGCTTCTTTTGTACACTATGTTCTTTGACCTTTTATCAATTAGGTACTGATAATTACTTATTTTCACTTTTCATAATTATTTTAGAATAAGTATCTGTCATGCATGCCACAATATTTTCCCATTCTGTATATTTTGTTATATTTTGATGCACTTTTTTTATTTTAATGAAATCCAGAACATCCATAATTCTCTTTTATATTTTTGTACTTTTAAAAGATGTTTAACATTTACCTATTATTCACTGCAGTATATGGTGTGAGATGGCGGTCTAAATAAATTTTTCTCCATTTAACAAACAAGTTTTCCCCACATCTATTTGTTAAGTAGCCTTTTCTGTGGTATTTTTTAAAATTTTAGTGAAATATTTATTTTGTGTATGCACATGGCTACATCTATTCTGTTCTATTTATTTATTTCTCTCTCTGTATAAGGTCTGGAATTCCCCTGACTAGGGAACCCTGTACCTCCCCTATAACTGTGGGGTGTTCTTTTGATACCAGAGGAAGAGGGAAGCTTCTCTGGATTGATTATATGTGGTAGTTTAATCAATCATTATGAATACTTACAAACAGGGGCAATCTTTGGTCTGGGGCAGCAGCCAGACAATTCTGTGGATCCCTATTCAAGAACCCCCAAATCCCCACGATAATTATAGAAAACAGACAAAGGCAGGGGGAGCAGGAGAGGGCATCACTACTGATTGGTGGATATTTCTGTTTTCTGCTTAGTAATGAGCTTGGAAGTTGAGCAAATGTTATGCCCAAACATAAGTTTCTATCTGGATCATGTACTGGTCACATATGGGTCACAGTATTCTTATTGTGGTTTTCATAGGTAATACTCTCTTCAGTTATGATTCACTGTCTAAGTTATTATTATGAACAAGTCACCATAGTGGGGCTTCCTCTTTTCACAGAATTTTTTGTGGCTTTTCATTTATTACTGTATTTTAGGGCTTTTTCCAATTTGAATCCTACAATCCACCCCTGAAAAGTTGCCCATACATTGTTTCTCAATATCTTCTGCAATGTTCCTGGGGCAGCTTTATAGTAGGATGTTTAGGGCCTTTGTGGGTACAGACAGGATGATCTCATTTGTAAGCAGAAACCACATAAGCAATTCAAGCACAGATAGGAAAACAAAAGGACCAGTAAGAAAATTACCACAATTGTCACAATTTTCTTCCATCCCACCCCTGGGGAGATGAAGAAAGAACCAATGGCATTTGGGGATTAATGGGTTAGCTGAATTTCTGAACTTGGTCAAGAGACACACAAGTATGACTTGGGCAGTTTTACAACAAATTGGGGGTGGGGATGACAGAATCAATTACAAAATAGGATCAGAACAATTTGATTTTTCTCAATTTCCCCCTTTTGTCAAGGAGAGACTTGTGCAATGATGACCATCAAGCCAACCCCACTGTCCATTTAACTAACAAATTTCATCTTGGAATCCAGATGTTCCATGTAGTTATCTGGTTTCTGGAACATCTTTTCTAGAGGTCATCTGGAAAATGTGTTGTCCTTAGGGGCAACTCTTCAGTAGAATTGTTTTTTATGGTTCTAGGTTGTTGGTAGAGACTCCTTAGATATTCCTGTTAAAACTTTTTGCAAAACAGATCTCAAACAAGTTAGTACAGCCTCTCAAATTTTGCTTCTTCAAAGACTTGGTTGGTTGGTTGTTGTCCTTCATTCCTGAAGAGGACCAAAATGACATCACTATGCTAGAGTCAAGTTTCAATGTGTCTGATTGTGGCTGATCAGACCAATATAAGCTTGGAATGCTCTACCACAGGTCTGGCACAATAGTCCATGTTAACGTTGGGGGTGGATATTCTAAATTTATGCATCATGCATTTCTTCTGAGCTAATTCAATTCTGCTTTGCTCATAGAGCACAGTACCTTCTCTGATGTGGGAACACCATGCTGAACGGTCCTGTGCCAGGGTCTCCCATATCATACAATCATTTCCAAAGTTCTTGAGAGAGACCTTTAGAGTATCCTCGTATCACTTCTTCTGAACACCATTTGAACAGTTGCCCTGTGTGAGTTCTCCATACAATGGTCTTTTTGGCAAGCATACAGTTGCATTCAAACAATGTGGCCAGCCCATCAGAGTTGTACTCTCTGAAGAAGAGTTTGAATGCTTGACAGTTTAGTTCTAGTAAGGACCTCAGTGTCTAGTACTTTATCCTGCCAGGCAATCTTCAGAATATTCCTAAGACAATTCAAATGGAAGTGATTAAGTTTCATGGCATGGCACTGGAACACTGTCCAGCTTTCATAGGCATACAGCAAAGCTCTGTAGACCTTCAGTTTGTAGTCAGTCTAATACCTCTTCTCTCCCACACTTTCCTTCAGAGCCTCCCAAACACTGAGCTACCTCTGGCAATGTGAGTCAACCTCATTATAAATGTGTACATCCCTGGAAAGTATGCTACAAAGTAAGTGAACTTATCCACAGCATTCAAAACTTCTCCATTTGCTGTAACTGATGGTTCCACATATGGATGGTTTGGTGGTGGCTGATGGAGCACCTGTGTTTTCTTGGTGTTAATTGTTAGGACAAAATTAGCACAAGCAGCAGAGAAGTGATCCATACTTTATGGCATCTCAGCTTCAAAGGCTGCATTGAGAGCACAATCATCTGCAAGCAGAAAATCACACAATACTCCCTCCACTTTCCTCTTGCCTTACAGTCTTTTCAAGTTGAAAAATTTACCTTCAGTGAGGTAGCTGACCTTGATGCTGTACTCATCTTCATTGAAAGCATTTGACAGCATGGCTGAAAACATGATGGAAGCAAGCACACAGCCTTGTTTCACTCCATTAGTGACTGGGAAGGCATGAGAGCATAATCCATTATCTAGATGCCAAGCATGCCATCACAAAATTGATGTACAATGCTGATGAACTTCTCTGGGCAGCCAAATTTTAACATAATTTTCCATAAGCCCTCACAAGTAACAGTATCAAAGACCGATAACTAGTTCCTATCATGAAGACCAGCTCAAATCTTGGAGTTCTGAATCTTAACAATAGAAATGTAAGGGGGAACATCAAAGTAGGAGCCCAGAGTTTGCTTGAAGCTGTGGAAATTTAGATTTTTTTACGTGCCCCTCTAGAGTCATTTATATTTGACATACAGAATTATCTGAACTTGTTACTTTCTCAAAAGTTTCCTCTTTGATCCCAATTTCTTCAAGAGGATCAGATGCTATGAGGATTCAATTCTATACATGAAAATATAAGAACAACACTCTTCTTGCAGGTAGAAGTTTTCCACCCATGGGTTTGATAGTTATAAAAATGAATTTACTTATAAGAGGTTGATTTTATTCCAATTATAATAAAAGATTCAGGAGGATACTTAAATAATTAATTCCAAAACACTACATATCAATAAGTTGTTCATAATAAAGCATATTTGTACCATAAGATACACAGTATAAATGGGTGTTATTTCTACATTAGTAAAAAACTTTAATGAAACTGACTTTTTCATTAATGTAATACAAAATATCCCATGTTACCTCCCTCTAAGAAAATTGATTGCACTAAAATTCTCTTCCGCAAATCAAATTTAAGATGTTTCTGATTTAGTTTCCTTAATTAATAGAATAACATCTAGGTCCTTCACTCAGTTGTACCAATACCTAATTATTCCTCCGTCATTTAGAAATATTTAAGGGCCTTATTTTCTACATATATACATACACATACATACATGCATATATATTATATATACATACATATACATATGTGTATATATGCGTGTATATGTGTGTATGTGTACACACACACACACACAATAGCAGGCAGATGACTAGGCCAGATACTCATCCACTAATCATTTCTATATTATGCGTAAATTTGCAAATTTTCAGCAAGCCAACTACTCCATAACCCAAACAAGCTCTTTTCCCAGGGCTGATGACCTTGCCCGCACAGATGGTTTCCAAGGACTGAGAAAGTTAACAAAATAAGGGGATTTGACATGGGCCCCAGAAAAGAGGCTAATCCTGGTGCCCCTATCTGTCTACCCCATGATATATTCTTCCTCTAGTCTGATGTAAACCACTTGCTCTCTGAGTGACAAGGCCCCTATTTTCAGTCTTAATTTAGTTTTTTTGATCATGGCTTTCAGGTAGTCCAATAATTTTTAAATTATCTCTCCTGGATCTATTCTCCAGGTCAGTGGTTTTTCCAGTGAGCTATTTCACATTGTCTTCTATTTTTTTTCATTCCTTTGGTTCTGTTTTATAATATCTTGATTTCTCATAAAGTCACTAGCTTCTACTTGCTCCAACCTAATTTTTAAGGTAGTATTTTCCTCAGTGGTCTTTTGAACCTCCTTTTCCATTTGACTAATTCTGCCTTTCAAGTCCATCCTCTCCTCATTGGCTTTTTGGAGCTCTTTTGCCATTTGAGTTAGTCTATTTTTTAAGGTGTTATTCTCTTCAGTATTTTTTGGGTCTCCTTTAGAAAGTCTTTGACTTGTTTTTCATAACTTCCTTGCATCACTCTCATTTCTCTTCCCAGTTTTTCCTCTAATTCTCTTACTTGCTTTTCCAAATCCTTTTTGAGCTCTCCCATGGCCTGAGACCAATTGCTATTTTTCTTGGAGGCCTTTGATGTAGGCTCTTTGACTTTGTTGACTTCTTCTGGCTGTATGTTTTGCTCTTCTTCGTCACCAAAAAAGATTCCAAAGTCTGAGTCTGAATCTGAGTCCATTTTCACTGCCTGTACTTGTTCCCAGCCAACTACTCGACCCTTGAGCTTTTTGTCAGCGTATGACTGCTTGTAGAGTAGAGAGTACTTTGTCCCAAGCTTTAGGGGCTGTGCTGCTGTTATCAGAGCTACTTATACACAGCAAATTCTGCCACACCAGTGCTCCTCCTCCCCCAAGAACCGCCATCCAGGACAACAACCAGATCCAAGCAGGCTCTGCACTCCGCTCAGATCTGCCACTTAATTCCTCCCACAGGGTGGGCCTGGGGACAGAAATAACTGCAGCTGTGTATCAACAATCCCGCAAGCAGCTTCTGTGGGGGTATAAGATCCACCAACAACCAGCACCCAGAAAGCTGCCAACACAGGTCCTTTTGATCTACTTTACTTAAGGAAAGCAATGTTAAGGGGTTAACAATCTTACTTTAATCCAGCATACAAATAACATCCACCTAGTTCAGGGGAAAAAGCCAGCACCCCGAATTACAGACCAAATCCAATTTATAGTTTTCAACACCTGGGTGTACAGCTGGGGAGCTCATTAGAACGGCTGGCCCGGAGTCACATGCCACTCCTGCTGTGGCTCAGAATCCAAGAAAGAACGCTAAACTTTGAGCTTATATATCCTGTTCAGGGCCCGAGGGCCCTGACCTCACCCAGGCTGGGTGTGGAGAAGTTCCCTACCCCCAACATCACATCAGATACAAATCAAAGGCTCCCAGTTGTCTCAGTGCTGAGAAATACAAAAACATCCCACTTCATCTGCCCCATTCAAACAAAGGCCAGAATCATTAAAGGTCAACAGCAAAAAGTCCCACCTTAATTACTATTACAAGCTGGATCTCTGGAAGCAGCCCCAGAGCTTTACCACTTCCACGCCCCTGGGGCTAGGGCCAACCATGCACTCCTTCCACTCTGGTTTAGCAGTTTTTCCCCTAACCTTCTCTGTTGTCTTTGGCATTTGTGGGTTGAGAAGTCTGGTAACTGCCATACCTCAATGATTCAGGGCCTTAGGGCCTGTTCTTTCAGGCTCCAATCTAGTTGGTCCTGGCACGGCCCATGCTGGGCTGTACTCCACTCTGCTCACAGCTCCATGTGATTGACCCTTCCCAGTGACCATTCAGGCTTTCCTGGACTGGATCCCCTGCTTCCCTCTGCTATTTTGTGGGTTCTACAGCTCTAGAATTTGTTCAGAGCCATTTTTACAGGTGTTTGAAGAGACCTGGGGGAGAGCTTAAGCAAGTCCCTGCTTTCCAGTGGCCATCTTGGCTCTGCCCCCTTAATTTAGTTTTTGTAAACAATTTTATTGTTATTTATTTTATTTAAAATATTTAAATATTTTATTTTTATTTTAAAAATTATTTTAGGACCCAAATACATGGTATCTAGCTCATGGGACCTTCAGTTATCCCCTATAGTCCTGCATTGGAGGTGATCTTACCATCTTCCTACGGGAAGGGAGTTGATGGTATCCACTCCAACTACCCTTAGAGCTGCTGTGGACTTTGCACTTTTTGATACCACCACCCCTCCTCCACCATAAGGTGGAATAGACTAACATAGTACACACTCTCATATCCCAAGGAGGAATGCTTTGAATGGACAGAACCAATCTGGATAAAGCTTTCACCTCATCCCCTCCTTTCCACCCACAGTAATCAATTACCAATTGCAGATTTTAACATTAAAACAATAATCCTAAATAACTTAGCCAAATTGGTTTAGCTGTAACCTCCTCTTAGCTACAGGGAAAGGTGGAAATACCCAGTTTTCTAAATGGCAGTTACAAAATATTATAACCAATTTGCCCAATTATAACACTTGAGAACATGTTTTAATTTAGTTCAAATCTGAGTTCCACAATCTCGGAAGGAACCCATAGATTATCAATTTTCCCATAGCTTTCTATGATTTCTTAAAATGTTTCCTATTTTACCACACACCCCAATTTAAAAAGTTATTTTAAAATTGACCAGTACTTAATTTTAGTTTGTAAGATTCCTGAAATTCTAATCATATATTCCAATCAAACAATTACCTTTCGGTTGTGTACTGATTCACACAAACCTTTCCGCTTTTTGTTAGCCAGGAAAGGGTTAAGTGTTAGTTCTATTCCAAAGTGCAAACTTTGAAACTTTCACTGACATAGCCCCTAAACCCATTTCTTTATAATCAGTGAAGTAACCTTATTCTCTTAGATCTGAGGGGAAAATATCCCTGCCTTCCTTTTTTTTTGTCTGTCCTTTTACACCCCGGAATCTGGCCAAAGTTCTGGAATGTAGAGGGAGAGAAAGAATAGTTTTGAACTTTTACTCAAATAAACTTCATGTTCTCTCTCCCTCCCTCTCCCTCTCCCTCTCTCTCTCTCTCTCTCTCTCTCTCTCTCTCTCTCTCTCTCTCTCTCTCTCTCTCTCTCTCTCCACTGTTCATTCATCAGACTGCCTGCCCTCAGCCAGAGATGGAGGGAGAGGAGAAAAAATAGACTCTCTCACAATTACACACCTTGTCTCTTTCCTGTCTCTATGCTTAACTTCCTTCAACCTGGTTAACCAGAATATTTCTTCTAAATTAATTTCTTTCTCTTCTCAGCCTCTGAGTCTAGGAACTTAGTAGTGACTTTTTTAATGTTGTGAGGAGGGGCTAACCTACTGCCACTACTTTCTTCCTCCTTTTCCCAACTTGATGGAACAGCGTTCCATCAGAAGGGCCTTTAAGCCTTTTGGCATGTTCAAGGTGTCCCTCTATTTATGCTATGGTCTGACATAGACCACTCTCCCCACATGGTAGCCATCCAGGGATTCCCCTCTGGCCTATCCCCTGCTCTCTTGATACTTCTTTGGTATCCTCCCTGACTACACCAATTGTAAGGTATGGAATTCCCCTGGCTAGAGAATCCCATACCTCCCCCATATCCCTGGGGTGTTCTTTTGATACTAAAGGAAGAAGCCAAGCATCTCTAGATTGACTATAGGTAGTAGTTTAATCAATTACTATGAATACTTACAAACAGGGGCCAGCTTTGGTCTGGAGCAGCAGCCAGACAGTTATGTGGATCTCCATTCAAGCACCCCCAAATCCCCATGATAGTTATAGAAAACAGACAAAAGCAGGAGGAGATAGAGAGAGCATCACTACTGATTGGTGAATTTTTTGGTTTTCTGCTTAGTAATGAGCTTGAGAGTTAAGCCAATGTTATACTCAAATGTAAATGTACTGGTCACGTATGGGTCACAATATTCTTAATATGGTTTTCATAGGTCTTGGCATTGTAAGTTATGACTCGGGGCGTAAGCTATGATTGTGAACAGATCACCATGTTTGGACTCCTACCTTTCACAGAGTTTAAGATTTTATGACTTTTCATTTATTACTGTATTTTAGGATTTTTTCTCAATTTGAACCCTATACTCTCTAAATATGTATACATAATTGTTTATGTATGCATGTATATAAATATTTACATTGACTCAAGACAGATAGCTTTGATGATAACATTTATATTATGTTGTAAAAGACAGGAAACAAGATGATCTTTACCAACTTTTTGCATTTTAATCTTCTTGCTGGTTAATTTTTTCATGTAAATGTCCATTTTATTTTATCCAATTCTCTTTGCAAAACACCATTACTATTTTATTACTATTATATTACCACATAAATTATTTTCATGATTTTTGCATTTTTACCATATTAATGTGGCCCATTCATGAACATTGGGTGTTTTATTTTTTAATCATTATAGTTTTATAGCTATCTTTTAACAGGATATGTGTGTAGGGGGGCCAGTTAATTATAAAATCTCTTATGTTGTTTGATCTTATTATGTATGAGCATTCTTTTTATGATAATTTCTTGATCTTTATTACTAGTATATCATAGCATGTATAATTCTGTGGTTTAACATTTCACCTTTTATTTTTGCAAATGGAATTGAATTGTCTCAATTAATTCTTTGATTGAGACAATTGCTTTTTCAAGGTACACTGTCACATTGATGTTTTGATATTCCAAATGATGATTTCTTATACAAATGCTTGACCTCTTCATTTCCAGTGTTAATCCATCTATCTTTTTCTAGTCATCTTAAAATTACTAGTATTTCCCAGTATTGTGTCCAGTACTAGTAGTGTGACTCTAGAGCAAGTTCCTTGGTCCCTCAGCATCATAGGCAAATCCTGCAAATTTTAAGTTATGAAGTGCTGACCTTCATTGGTAGAGGAAATTTCCTCATACCGCATTTACATCATTGAAGTCACAGTGCTTTTCCCCTATATCTTGGAAGTCCAATAGAAACAGAAGTAAAATTTTGTATCTCTTTTTTTAATAGAATTGCTTCTGTTTCTCAGATGCTAATAATTTGGGCTTTTGTCTTAAAGGTACATATTATTTATTGTATAAAAAATCCTCTATTTGTATTCTTTTCAGAATTTTTATCATGAATGAATGATTTTATTAAAGACTTTCCCTGCATGTTAATGTAATCATTTAATTAATTTTTGAATATGAGTTGTATTATGTTGATACTTTTTCTCTTACTGAACCAGTCTTGTATATCTGGTATAAAATTTTGCTTGTTTGGGATGATTTTCAAAAATGTACTTTGACATTCTAACAGCTAATATTTCATTTTGTATTTTATGCTTATATTCATCAAGAAAATTTGTTGATGATTTTAAATTTCTATGTCAACTTTTCCAGTACTTCAAATGTATATAATATTTGTCTCATAAAATTAATCGGAGAAGTCCAAACTTGAGGTTCTTTATGCCCACAGGAAGAAGGATTTTGTGTCCACTCTCTTCTCCTCTGATCTGGACCCAGGAATGCCACTTTTTTTTCGCATTGAAATAGTTTATACACTAGTCAAGTTGTGGAGAAGAATTATGACCAATGGGATGAATCACAAGAAAGAAGAAACAGAACTAAAAAAAAAACCTCAAAAACAAAAACACAAGAGAAGAAAAAAAGGCAAGCATGAAGTGTGCCTCAATCTGCATTCAAACTTCACAGTTCTTTCTCTGGATGTAGATAGCATTCTCCATCATGAGTCCTTTGGAGTTGTCCTTGCACTTTGAATTGCTGAGAAGAGCAACGTCTGTCAGGGTTGGTCCTCATGGAATCCATATATCTGTGGTTGTGTACAATGTTCTCCTGGCTCTGCTCCACTCACTCAGCATTATGTTGTGTAGGTTTTTCCAGGTTGTTATGAAGTCCGTATCATCCCCATTTCTTATGGCACAATAGTATTCCATTACCTTCATATACCACAGCTCGTTCAGCCATTCCCCAATTGATGGGCATCCCTTTGATTTCCA
This sequence comes from Trichosurus vulpecula, assembly GCF_011100635.1. Taxonomy (NCBI): domain Eukaryota; kingdom Metazoa; phylum Chordata; class Mammalia; order Diprotodontia; family Phalangeridae; genus Trichosurus; species Trichosurus vulpecula. The sequence continues at coordinate 297,822,631 of NC_050573.1, read as the reverse complement.
ATTCTTGGCTACCACAAAAAGACCTGCTATAAATATTTTTGTACATATGGGTCCTTTTCCCGCTTGTGTGATTTCTTTGGGATACAACCCGAGAAGTGGTATTGCTGGGTCAAAGGGTTTGAACATTCCTATGGCCCTTTGGGGGTAGTTCCAAATTACTCTCCAAAATGGCTGGATCATCTCACAACTCCACCAGCAATGTAACAATGTTCCAATTTTCCCACATCCTCTCCAGCATTTATCATTTTCCTGTTTTGTTATTTCAGCCAATCTGACAGGAGAGATGTCGTATCTAAGAGTTGTTTTGATTTGCATTTCTCTAATCAGTAGTGATTTAGAGCATTTTTTCATATGCCTATAGATAGCTTTAATTTCTTCCTCTGAAAACTGCCTGTTCATACCCTTTGACCATTTCTCAATTGGGGAATGGCTTGTATTCCTATATATTTGCTCAGTTCCCTGTATATTTTAGAAATGAGGCCTTTATCAGAGATACTAGTTGTAAAGATTTTCTCCCAATTTTCTGCTTCCCTCCTAATTTTTGTTGCATTGGGTTTTTTTTGTACAAAAACATTTCAATTTAACATAATCAAAATTATCCATTTTGCATTTTGTAATGCTCTCTATCTCTTGTTGGGTCATGAATTCTTTTCTTTTCCATAAATCTGATAAATAAACTATTCCTTGCTCTCCCAAATTACTTATAGTGTCAGCCTTACTTACTTAGAGTATCAACTTTTACTCCTAAATCATGAACCCATTTTGACTTTATTTTGGTATATGGTGTAAGGTCTATGCCCAGTTTCTGCCCTACCATTTTCCAATTTTCGCAACAGTTTTTGTGAAATAGTGAATTATTAGCCCAGAAGCTGGCCTCTTTGGGTTTATCAAAGAGTAGATTGCTATAGTTGTTGACTTCTCCATCTTGTATTCCTATCCTATTCCACTGATCCACACCTCTGTTTCTTAGCCAGTACCAGGTAGATTTGTTGACTGCTGCTCTGTAGTACAGTTTAATATCTGGTATGGCTAGGCCACCTTCTCTAGCATTTCTTTTTGTTAATACCCTAGATATTCTAGACCTCTTGTTTTTCCAGATGAATTTTGTTATTATTTTGTCCAGCTCAGTAAAATAATTTTTTTGGTAGTTCAATTGGTATGGCACTGAATAGATAGATTAGTTTAGGTAAAATTGTCATTTTTATTGTATTAGCTCAGCCTAACCATGAGCAACTGATATTTTTCCATTTATTTAGATTTGACTTTATTTGCGCGAAAAGTGTTTCATAGCTATGTTCATATAGGCCCTGGGTTTGTCTTGGCAAATAGACTCCCAAATATTTTATAGTGTCTACAGTAACTTTGAATGGAATTTCTCTTTCTATCTCTTGCTGTTGGGCTTTGTCAGTAATGTATAGGAATGCTGAGGATTTATGTGGGTTTATTTTATATCCTGCAACTTTGCTACAGTTGTTTATTATTTCAAGTAGTTTTTTACTTGATTCTCTAGGATTCTCTACATAAATCATCATATCATCTGCAAAAAGTGATAATTTAGTTTCTTCTTTTCCTATTCCAATTCCTTCAATTTCTTTTTCTTCTCTTATTGCTACAGCTAATGTTTCTAGTACCAAATTGAATAGTAGGGGTGATAATGGACATCCTTGTTTCACCCCTGATCTTATTGGGAATGCATCTAGCTTATCCCCATTACAAATAATGCTTGTCGATGGTTTTAGGTAGATGCTATTTATAATTTTGAGGAAGGTTCCACTTATTCCTATGTTTTCTAGTGTTTTTAATAGGAATGGGTGTTGTACTTTGTCAAAGGCTTTTTCTGCGTCTATTGAGATGATCATATGGTTTCTGCTAGTTTTGTTGTTGATACGGTCAATAATGTTAACAGTTTTCCTAATATTGAACCAGCCTTGCATTCCTGGAATAAATCCTACCTGGTCATAGTGGATTATTCTCCTGATAATTTGCTGCAATCTTTTTGCTTTATTTAAAATTTTTGCATCAATATTCATTAGAGAAATTGGTCTATAATTTTCTTTCTCTGTTTTGACTCTGCCTGGTTTGGGTATTAGTACCACATTTGTGCCACAAAAAGAATTTGGTAGGACTCCTTCTTCACCTATTTTCCCAAATAGTCTACAAAGTATTGGAATTAGTTGTTCTTTAAATGTTTGATAGAATTCACATGTAAAACCATCTGGCCCTGGAGATTTTTTCCTAGGGAGTTCATTGATGGCATGCTCAATTTCTTTTTCTGAGATGGGGTTATTTAGAAATTTTACTTCCTTTTCTGTTAACCTGGGCAGTTTATGTTTTTGTAGATATTCATCCATATCTCTAAGTTTGTCAAATTTATGGGCATACAATTGGGCAAAATAATTCCTAATTATTGTTTTGATTTCCTCTTCATTAGAGGTGGACTCACCCTTTTCATTTTTGATACTGGTAATTTGATTTTCTTCTTTCTTTTTTTAATCAAATTGACCAAAGGTTTATCAATTTTATTGGTTTTTTCATAAAACCAGCTCTTTGTTTTATTTTTTAATTCAATAGTTTTCTTGGTTTCAATTTTATTAATCTCTCCTTTGATTTTCAGTATTTCTAATTTGGTATTTATTGGGGATTTTCAATTTGCTCTTTTTCTAGCTTTTTCAGTTGTATGCCCAGATCATTGATCTCCTTTTTCCCTATTTTATTCATGTAAGCATTTAGGGATATATAAACCTTCCCCTAAGAACTGCTTTTGCTGCATCCCATAAGTTTTGGTATGTCGTTTCATTATTGTCATTCTCTTGAATGAAGTTATTAATTGTTTCTCTGATTTGTTCTTTGGCCTACTCGTTCTTTAGAATTAGATTATTTAGTTTCCAATTAATTTTTAGCTTATTTTTCCATGGTTCTTTGTTACAAATAATTCTTATCGCATCGTGATCTGAAAAGTGTGCTTTGACTACTTCTGCCTTTCTGCACTGGATTGTGAGGTTTTTATGCCCTAGTACATGGTCAATTTTTGAGTATGTGCCATGTACCGCTGAGAAGAAAGTATATTCCTTTTTATCCCCATTCAGTTTTCTTCAGAGATCTATCATATCTGCCTTTTCTAAAATTCTGTTTACCTCCTTAACTTTTTTCTTATTTATTTTGAGGTTAGATTTATCAAGTTCAGAAAGGGGTAGATTGAAGTGTCCCAATATTATAGTTTTGCTGTCTATTTCTTCCTGTAATTCCCTTTACCTCTTCTCTAAGAATTTATATGCCTTACCACTTGGCACATATATGTTAAACAGTGATATTACTTCATTGTTTATGGTGCCTTTTAGCAGGATATAATGTCGTTCCTTATCTCTTTTAATTAAATCTATCTTTACTTTTGCTTTGTCTGAGATTTGGATTGCTACACCTGCTTTTTTTACTTTAGCTGAGGCATAATATATTTTACTCCAGTCTTTTACCTTTACCCTGTGTGTATCCCCCTGCTTCAAATGTGTTTCTTGTAAACAGCATATTGTAGGATTATGGTTTTTAATCCATTCTGCTATCTGCTTCTGTTTTATGGGAGTGTTCATCCCATTCACATTCACAGTTATTATTTCTATCTGTGTCTTTTTCTCCATCATATTTCACCCTGTTTAATCTTTTATTTCTCCCTTTCCCCTTCTCCTCCTCAACAAAGTTTTGCTTTTGACCGCCACCTTCCTCAGTTTACCCTACCTCTTTATTCCCCTCCCTTATCTTACCATTTCCCACTTGCTACTTCTCCCCTCCCTTCTGACCACCCCCCTTCCTTTTTCCCCCCTTCCCCTGCTACTTCCCATAGGACAAGTTAGATTTCTAAACTTATCAGGGTATGTTATTCCCTCCTTCAACCAGATAAGATGACAGTAAAGCTCAAATACTGCTTTTCTCCCTCTCTTCTTTCCCTCTACTATAATATGTTTTTGTGCCTCTTCATCTGGTGTAATTTACCCTTTTCTACTACCTCCTTACCACTTCTCTCATAGCCCTCCCTTTATATCTCTTACTTATATTTTATATCTTTACATAAGTTAATTTATACAGGCATTCACAACCTATGTATATCCCTTTCAATTGTCATAATAGCTGTACCATTCTCAAGACTGACTTATATATATATGTATATGTATATAAAACATACATAAGATGATATAATCCCACATAAAGATGTAAACAACCTGCCCTTATTGGTTAATAAGGTTTGTGGGGTTTTTCCCTCTGGTTACCTTTTTATGTCTCTCATGAGTTTTGTATTTGGAGAGCAAATTTTCCATCGAGTTTTGGCCTTTTCATCAGGAAGGTCTGGAATTCCCTTATTTTGTTGAATGTCCATCTCCTTGCCTGAAAAATTATGCTTAGTTTTGCTGGGAAGTTGATCCTTGGTTGTAGTCCCAGCTCCTTTGTCCTTCGGAATATCATATTCCAATTTCTCCTGTCTTTTAATGTGGAAGCTGAGAGTTCCTGCGTGATCCTGACTGTAGTTCCATGATATTTGAATTGCTCCTTTTTGACTGCTTGCAGTATTTTCTCTTTGAGTTTATAGTTCTGAAATTTGGCTATAATATTTCTTGGTGTTTTCAGTTTGGGATCTCTTTCAGGGGGTGATCAGTGAATTCTTTCAATGACTATTTTGCCCTCTGGTTCTAGGACCTCTGGGCAGTTGTCTTTGATAATTTCTTGGAAGATACTGTCAAGGCTCTTTTTTCATTGTGGATTTCTGGTAGACCAATAACTCTTAAATTGTCTCTCCTGGATCTATTTTCCAGGTCAGTTGTTTTCCCAATCAGATATTTCACATTTTTTTTCTATTTTTTCATTCTTTACATTTTGTTTTACTACTTCTTGGTGCCTCATAGACTCATTAGCTTCCACTTGCTCAACCCTAATTTTTAATGAGTTAGTGTTTTCATTTTGCTTTTGAGTCTCCTTTTCCAAGTGGTTAATTTTGCCTCTCAGGGTGTCATTTTCTCTCTTTAGATTCTGTATCTCCGTGGCCATTTCACCAATCTTATTCTTTAGGGACTTGATTTCATCTTCTTTTAGCTCCCTAATTTGGTCTTTAAAATCCTCCTTTAGCTCTTCCAGCAATGCTTTTTGGGTTAGAGACCAGTTCACATTATCTTTTGAAGTATCAGTTGTGTCTATAATGTCATTGCTGCTCTCTTCCATATTGGTATTTTGATCCTGCCTGTCTCCATAAAAAGAATCTATAGTCCTTGGTTTTTTTGTGTTCTTCTTCATGTTGGTTTGCCTTTTCCTGGCTTTACAACAAATTTCTGCCTTTTGGCCTCAGGGCTCTCTGTCCCAGCTTTCTTATTCTGGGGATTGTGAGTCTAGAATTATAGCCTTCAGTTTCCTGAGGTGTGGGGGAGGGGTCTGGCTCCCTGACATCTCACTCCCTATGGGTACTCTCCAGCACTGTTGCTCTTCAGCAATGGTCTCAGCTGTTTGTTGTTTGAGCTGATGTCTGGCACTTCCCCTGGAGGAGCAAGATTGCATCTGGGCTCCTGGTGTTGACCCCTGCCGGCTCTGCCCCTCTGGGACTAAGGAACTTCTACTATTTGACCACTGAAGCCCCACTTCTTTCTCCTCTATTCCAGCATTCTTTTTTTTTTCCCCGAGGAATTCTCTGGGTGAGGGGGGGAGGGATTAGAGCTATTTACCTGGCCATTATGTCTCCCAGGAGTTCAAGAAGCCGCATTTCTTTCCTTCAGGCTGCAAGCCTCAGGAATCGGTATGCCGGTGACTTTTCGCTGCCTCTCGTCACCTTCACAGACTGCCGTCCTGTGTTTGGAGGCCTGGGGATCTCTGCCAGTTTCGGGCGCCCAGCTTTCTCCCAGCCCGTCTCCCACATGGATTTCCCGGCCGGCCACTTCCGCTTTGGCCTGGAGTAGCTCTGCACTCCAAGCACTCCCCGAGTCTACAGATTCATGCCTTCAGCCTTTCAGACTCTCCCGGCTCGGAAATTTGCCCCACACAGACTACTCACGGTTTCTAACTCTCTCAAATGTGCTCAAATTCACTTTTTTATAGGAATCTGACAGACCTTGTGAGAGAGCTCCGGTAAGATGCTGTATTCATGCAGCAATCTTGGCTCCGCCCCAAGGAATGCCACTTTTAATACAGAGGAGTTAGACTTCTTTTTTCATATTCTTTTTTCATTAAACCACAATCTCAGGATGATTTAAATAAAATTCAGCATCACATAGATTGTTACACAGTGATAAGACTACTAAATCTATATTCCAAAGAGAACAAAAAGAAACAGAAAAGAGACTTATATGTTCAAAAATATTTATAGCAGCTCTTTTTAAAGAACTGTAATTTAATAGGGTGCCCACCTAACAGGTAAATGGCTGAACAAATTATGTATTTGAATCCGGTGGAATGTTATTGTGCTATAAAAAAGATGAAGGAACAATTTCTGAAAACCTTGGGAAGGCGTATGTGAATTGATGAACCAGAAGAACAATTCATATAATATTTTTTAAAAATCTTTGAAAAACATAAAAATTCAGCCTATGTAAATTCAACAAATTAAATACAAAAATTACCAAAAAGACAAAACTTTGAAAGACATAAAGACTCAGTTTAAATATCCCAATTCCAGGGCACCCATGAACACGATTCTGACAGATGTGTCTTAGACTTACAATGAATATTTAGAATTTTTTTACATGGCCAATGAAGCAATTAGTCTTACTTGACTACCCACACTCGTTACAATGTTTTTTTATTTTTGTTAATTAAAAATGATTTAATTTAAAAGAAGAAGTGTTTGGACATAGTCTAACTAAACAGATAAGCTTCTTTAAGGCAGAGACCATTTTGAGCCTTTGTATCCCAAAGGCCTGGCAGCTAGTCAATGGTTAATATATGCAGTTACAATTTAATCGAAAAAAAATAGTGAGCAAATGACAGAAAATGAACCATTAATCTATATTCTGAAAATTATTCTCTCAAATCTAAAACAATAAAACAGTGACTCCAAATGAAGAAAGCTTGTATTGATTTATTCGATGGGAAATAATGGATACAATGAATCTCCAAACTTCCTGTAGACAAAACCAAAATATAAATCAGTCATGATTTCAGCAATTGTTTGATTTTGATTTGTTTTAATATCTTTTGTATCCTGACTCCAAGACCTCTGTCAGAATGTGGACAGTATACTTATTTGTGGATCCTCTGGAATTGTGAGATTGAAATTGAGTTCTTACATCTTTCATTACCTTTCTACTAATAATAAAAGTAATAATAAGGATTTATATAGTACTTTAAGGTTTGCGAACAACTTTACATGTTATTTTATTTGATACAGCAATCCTATTAGGTATATACTATTATCACCCTCTTTTCCAGATTAGGAAACTGAGGAAGATAGAAATTAAATGACTTGCTGATGGTCACTAGCTGGCATTATGAACTAAGGCCTTCCTGACTTTAAGTCTTTCACTCTATCCACTGCAATACCTCACTGCCTAATGTATGTCCTCTGTCTTCCAGATAAGTAATTCCCTACAACAAAGACTTAAAAAAAGAAGAAAAACAAAACCAACTAACACATCATCCAAGACTGAGAGAGTTCCATGCCCATATTTGCCCACCTTTACAAAGAAGGCAGGAAGTATGCTCTCTCTCATCTCTGTTACCTGGCATTGATTGGACATTATAATTACATCATATTGAGTTTGAAATTTGGTAATGCTGGTTGTTTTTTCCATGTATATTTTATATAAGAGTTTATATAAGAGATACAATAAGAGTTGCCTTGATTCTGATTCACTTCATTAATGAGCACTTATTAAGCACCTACTATTTACCAGGCACTGTGTTAGGGGATGCAGGAGTATACTGGTGAATGTTTAACAGCTAGCTCTTTGAATACATAAATGCATGCATACATAAATATATACATACCTACAAATGACAGACTTTCGAGTTTAATCTGCATTATTGCATTGTCAACATTTTCTCTATCATTTCTTAAATCTAGACAATCGACAGAACAATAACTCAAACCTCGATTTGCTGATTTCCAAAGTGGAAATACTCACACTGAAAATTAAACTATTGGCTCTCTTAAACCAATATAAGCTGGCTTCAGCATACCCCTGGAACCACTTGGGATGCAAACTACGTGGGGGTTGCTATTTTAATGTTGTTTTGGATTTCAGGGAATAATTTTCAGAATATGAATTAGTGATTCATTTTTCTGTCATTTGCCCACTTTTTTTTTCAATACACTTAGGATAAAAATGAAAAGTTACTACACTCAAGGACCTTACATTCTACATGGGGGAGATAAATACAAGCAAAATATAATTGCAAGGTAACTTTTGAGAAGAAGCCATAAGTAACTGGGTGGGTTGGTGGGTTCAGAAAGGACTTCTTACTGAAGGTGGCGCTTTGAGCTGAATTTTGAATATAGTGGAAATTTCTAAAAGGTGAAGGTGTGGAACGAGTGTATTCCAGGCGGATAGTCAACCAAAATGATTAGGAGAGTAATAAACATCCAAATGAAGACCAGTAGAGAGTAGGAATATTTGAGGAAAAGATAGGTTGGAGAATGGGAGACAAAGGCATGAGACATATCTTCAGATATTTGAAGAGTTATCATGCAGAAGAAAGAAAGAGAGATTAAACTTGTTTTACTGGAACTCAAGGGCCACAAATGAAAGCAGTGGGGACAGATTATAAAGGAAAGAATGCTATCTCTGTAATCAGAGGACCCGGGTTCAAACCCTGCCTCTGGAATTTATAACCTCTAGGATCTTAGGGAATCAAATCACCTTTCAGGGCCTCAGTTACCTCAGTTGAAAAATGAGGTAATTGGACTAGAAGAATTTAAGGTCTTTTCCAACTCTAAGCTGATGATCCTTTAATTTTGGTTTATACTGCGTTTTCACCCAGATTAGAGGTGTCCCAAGTTGAAAGTATTTACTTCAGGAAATGGTGTTTCACTTCAATAGAAGTTTTTCATTGGAGCCTGTAGAATCACTTATTAGGAGGTAACAGAAGAGATTCCTATTCAGCTATCAGAATACAATACATGACCTCTGAGGGCACCTTCATTTCTAAGATTCTATGGCTTTAGTGCACCAGCTTTCTTCACTTCCTCTTTTGGACCTCATCCATAGCCCTCATTTAGTTACTCCTGGCTATGAGCCCCAGGGTAATGTGTCTTTCTCTGCATTCATCCCGGTTTTCCTAAGTGATCTTCTTGAATGTTCCTTGGCTGACCCAGACTGCTTCTGCCTTACCTCCAATGTGTCCTTTCCTATATACTTTAGGGTTTTTCATAGTCTGTTGAAAGGACCTTGTTCCTCTGGGTCGTATATTTATGCAGTCTTTTGCCTTATATTTTAACTCCCTCCTAGAATTCTTTGCTAGGGTTACCCTTGCTAGAAAATCCCTTCAAGCATTTCAATTAACATTCTCACCTGTTCTGGCCTCTTACTGTCCCCTTGCAGCTAGGTGGTATCTCAATGGATAAAGTGTTGGACTTGGAGTCAGGAAGACCCAAGTTAAAATTTGACCTCAGACACTTAATAGCTGTGTGACCTTGGGCAAGTCACTTAACCTCTGTCTGCCTCAGTTTTTTCACCTGTAAAATGGGGTAATAACCCCTATATCTCAGAGTTGTTGTGAGGATTAAATGAGATAATAATTGTAAAGTGCTTACTCAACACAGTGCCTGGCATATAGCAGACACCATATATATGTTAGCTATTCTTATTGTTGTTGTTGTTATCATTGGAAAATCTAATGGTACCATGCTACATGACCTGAAATTTCACCACTTGGCCTTTGAGAGCAACTATGGTCATAGAATCTTCAAATGTTCAAGTTGACAGGGAACCTAGCTATCATCTAATGCATCCCTGATTTTAAAGGGGAGGTAGAGACCTGAGATCCATAGAGATGAGTGACTTGTCCAAGCTTACATAGGTAGTAAGTAGCGGAGGCATGAACTTTGAATTTATTAGGGACGTAGACTACTCAGAGAAAGCCATTGTAGCGAAGGTCATGTTCGGTGTGAGCAATATTATTTAAATGGAGCTTGCAACATTGATGATCTCCTGCAGAGTGAAAAGTGGTGGGTCTGCATCTCTGGTTTTGAAAAAAGAAAAGAAAAAGGATGTAAATTACATCTTACTTTCTCTCTTTTCCACATGTCTGATTCTGAAGTGCAGAAAAAAGAACAGGAGGCAGGATAATGGAAGTAATTCCACACTAAAGAATCACAGAAAATAATGTACTTGGATCACAGGCAAGTTGGAAATTATTTCTTTGTCCTTATCAATCACTACCCACCCATGCATTTTTCTCAGTTTTATTTGGCTATATTAGGCATAATACAATTGATAATATGTGTGTGCTCCCTAACAAATAAGTGAGATGGTGTTACTGACCAGCGTGCATTTTTGTCAAGGCAAAAAAAATTGACCTTTCTCTAGTTCCTCCAAATATTAAGGGAAAAATCATCCTTGACACTATTGTTAATATTTACGGATTGTTATAGATGAAGATAGAGCTATCTGTTTATTATCCACCTCTACTCACCTCTTCCCTAGAAATGTTAGAAATGCTATATATCATTATAATAATTTTTGACTTGGTGCTCCAGAGTTGAGAATATTTGTCCTGCAGTATCTCAAGTGGCTCTGTCATTCAATCCACTAGACTGCCACACCAGGACAAGCAACACACACACGCATACACATACACACATGCACATATGTACACATGCACACACACATATTCTTTTCTATGTTTATTTTGACTGACCTAAATCACACACATACTTGTATGTATATACATATATACATATACATACATACACACATACACATATATACATACATACATCTGTACATACATATGTGTGTGTGTGTATTCTTTTCTCTTTGTTTATTTTTGACTGACCTAAATCATAGGCCTGACTAAATTCTTTCCCCCAGAATAAAGCTGGATGCAGGTTCAGCAAAATGTTCTCCTAGCTTCAGTAAACAAGACAAATCAATATATTCATCTTGCTTTGTTGTAGCATCAAGTGAAAATCCCTTGGTAACTCAAACCTACATCAAAATGTTAATCATCTGGGCTTCTATCTGACTGAAAGGAAACCGCCTGCTGAGTGAGTATATTAGGAGGTGGGAAGAGAAAGAAGCTGCAGAGCTGGTTTTGCAGATCCATCAGTCTTATTATGAATCTTTTGTGTGCTTAAAACCCTTGTTGCTAACTCTTCCTGCTTGTTCATCTATTTTCCTTAATCTGTCTCTCATTGGTATGAGGTGTACAATTTCAACCTGGAATCATGTAGTTGGAGTTCCTTTACTGCCAGAAAGCAAAACCAGTGAATAACATTCATCGTTATTCTTTCTTCAGAAATCATTCACAGTGAATATGGAATTAAGGAAAATTTAGGGCCTGAACTCTTGATATTTTGTAGTGAAAATTAGGAGTACTATAATATCACTCCATTTTTAAGGGAATGAATTTCTATGTGTGAACAAACAGTCACTGGAATCATTTCCCAAGTGTGGTTAATATGAATAGACAAAAAACAATAGCATACTCAGGAAAACTGCCTACATTGAAGTTATAGATTTCACTACCTTGTTGTATTAGGCTTATAATTTTAATCTTCTTTGAGCAATATCTCTGTGATCTCTGTGTAATCTGAAATTCATGAATGTGATTTACCTAAATTAGCCATAAGCATTCCTACTCTTTCTACTAGTTTTCATTAAATTATTAACCTTTGTAAGAGTCAATTTAGAAATGATCATTTTTTTCAAGACAATGAAAGAGATACTGACTAGATGACCTTTGTTATTAGAAGAATTCTGGGACTTATTGCCTGGGTTTATATTAAATTACAGCTCTTAAAGCTAACAAATTATATTAGGCATACCATTAACCCACAAACGCCACCCTGATTCCTTTAAAGTACAAAGATGCATTCTCTTTGTCTTCATCAATTACATATGACTATAGACAGACAAATACACTCTAATATGTAGCTTAAAATACGTTGGGTTCAATGTCATGTAACTAAAAAAGGAAAATTAATTTTTACAAGGAAAAGACAATCCTCATTTTTTCCAGAAAATGGGGAAGCAATCCTGGGTATTTGTGTTGGAAGGCTTTTTAACTAATTGGTCTTCAGTATCTTTCTTTTGATTTTTATTATTGTCAGTGTTATGACTATCATTATCATTATTATATTACTATAGGGTACATATTATTATATTAAAATTTATATTAAGACATTATTATATTATTATAGGATAAATTTCATCCTGCCTCTTGGTTCTCTTGATGTCAAGATCTAAGCTCTGTTCATTAGTATTCCTTTTTCTCCACATGTGGTGTACAGATACATGGCCTCTTACCCAGGAAGTATCTTGCAACATTTGGCTTGCAAGCCTTGTTTGGGCCCATTAGTGCCGGGTATGCTTAACACCAAATAAGAAATTGATTCAGAAATTAGTCACACCAAGTCAGATGTTGTGGTCTTTCCTCTAAGGTTTAATATGTGAAAGAAACAAAAGAAGAGAGGATTATTCTTTGCCATTGAATTTGCCCCCTTTCCCTTTCCTTTTAGTATTGACTTGTCTTGTTATCAGTCATCTTGTGTTCAGTTGAGATATAAGCAAAAGGTTTTACAAAGTAGAAATCAACCAATTAATTCTGACTCAGGATAGTTATTGTATGATTAATTTAGTGTGCTAGATAGTTTTCAACATTGTTTATTCTAAGTGGGACCTATTACTTTACCATATTCCTAGTATAGGGAATGCAGATGGTTACAGGCAGTTTTAAGGGATTTCAAGAACTGGGAGATGCCTTGCTAGCCTGCCCATATGGCTTTTGCTGTCCCTCTGAAATATTTATGTCCTTTTCAAGCCCCCTTCTATGAAGATGGCCATAAAAGACCCTGCTTTCTTCCTGGAGCAAAACTGCCTATATCTCAGACTGTACGCTAGAATATTTCACAATATTTCTAATACATGAACTCATTTGGGAGTTAGCTGAATCATCCTGGTGTCAAATTCCCCAAATTTCATCACTTATCCCATGCAGTTCATTTATTTCTTATGTGCTTTAACCCCACTATCATTTGGCTTTTCAACATTCATAGAATTATTCAATAATAAAGAAACATTTATTCATAAAGAAACAGCAACATTTTAATAATAAAACTGATTCCATAGGCAAACTATTGGTCTCTAAAAAAATGCCTGTCTTGCTGAAAAGAGAAGATACATTAAAGTGTGATCAAAGTGCCTGTGGGGGCCATCTTAGAAATTCAATATAGAGATCAATAGATGAGGAAAAACTTAGTTCATAAGGCAGTGGCTTCTATACTGGGCTTTGACTAAGGAGGAAGCAAGCGTGACTCTTCTGAATGAAGTTTTAATATAAACTTTGCAGTAGCTTGTTTCAACAATCTGGCTAGCAGCCATTGTGGGGGTGACAGACCAACACAAGCCCAACAACAAGTACACTACCAGTGTGCTGCAAAAGCCCAGGTTCTTTTGATCTGCTTTACTAAGAAAAGCAATGTTAAGGGGTTAACAAGCTTATTTTAATCCAGCATACAAATATCACTCACTTAGTTCAGGGCAAAAAGCCAGCACCCTGAACTTCAGAGCAAAATACAAACAAAGTACAAACATCAACAGACAGACCTTGTCTGATTCAAATCACAATACATAGTTACCAAAGTTTAACAAAGTCCCAGCATCCGGGTTTACGAGCTGGAGGGCTCTTAGCTACAGCTGCCCGGAGTCTCCACATCACCATGCCACCAAGAGTGAGAGCCCTGAGCAAATAGCTCTGTCTTCTCTTCTTATACCATTTCAGACGTCATCAAATGTCATCTGAATGACCAGAACTTAGGCTCCTATGATTGGCTCTTGAGTTAGCACCTCCCCTTAGTACCCTGGGAGCTTCACACCCACATAGGCTTAGCACCTAACAGGGGTTAGGCCTGGGGCTTAGCACCTAGTAAGACTGAATGAAATACAACTGAATTAATCAAAGGAAACAAAAGTCAAAGTCTTCAAGGGTACTTGGTTGAACTGAATGCTAAAAGTCCATTTTGCTTACCAACACATAGCTCCATTTGAAAGCAAAGAATGGTTTCATTTTTATTTCAAGTCTGGCAGACTTTTTGTTCTAGTTGTGGAATTACAGTACTGTTTGTACTTTCTGACAATTTCTATAATGTAAAGAACTTCAGTCCCCTTATACTTTTACTCATAGGAAACCTGCATTTTGTGGAAGTTGTGTCAGGTCTTAGAAAGGAATGAATGAATTTCATTCAATAGATATCTATGAAATGGTTATATCAATGATGACAAATTTACATTAAAGTTTAATTAATGTAAAACAGTCACCATAAGGATACAAAAAGAATTTTAAAACTTGCCTTAATAAACACTTGACTTCCTTGTCAAACAGAGATATGTACAGCCATAGGCAACAGAGGTTTAGAATATAAATTCATATTCAAATCATATAAAGAAGGATGGTAAAAGATTATGAGCAGCCTTAAAAGAGTATAAGGATTCTCAAAGGCAGAGATGAGTATGGTCCAAGCATGGTAAATTCATTTAATGAATGGACAGAGGCTGTAGATGATGCATCAGATTTTAAGATTGGCCAGTAATCTAGTTTGACTGGAGGGCACAAGTCATTAAGGGGGAGTATTATGAAATAAGACTGAAAATAGATATAAGAGCCAGACTGCGGGAAGCCTTAAATGGCAAAGGAGCTTGTATTATATGCTATTGGTAATGGAGAACCAGGCAGAGTTTTTGAGCAGGAGAGTGACATAATTAAAACTATGTTTTAGAAAGATTATTTTGGCTGTTTGGAGGGAGAATGGGACAAGGAGGGTACTGAAAGGGGGGAAATAAGGTGCTATTACAGTAATCCAGGAGAGGGTCAATGAGAGCCTGAGCTAAAGTTCATCTGTGAGACTAAAGAGAGAGGGTTGAGCATGAGAGATGTTTTGGAGGTCAGATTGAGAAATTTGTGCTATTGCTTAGTTATAGGGAATGAGAGAGATGGAAGAATTAATGATAAATTTAAGATTATGCACTTGCAGGACTAGAAGAATGATGATGCCCTCAAAATAAAGGAAAAGTTCCAGAGTGGAAAGGTTAGAGGAAAAAATGATGAGTTTTGTCATTTTGTTTAAGTCCTCTTCAAGAACATACTGTTCTAGCCAAACTGGTCTATTGGCTTTCCTCCAACTCAAAATTTCATTTCCAGTCTTGGTGCCTTTTATGCAGACTGTCCACCTTGCCCAAAAGAGAATCTCTCCTTCCCTCCATGTTTAAGTATCTCCTTAGCTTCTTGTAAGATTCAGTTCAAATGTCAACTTTCTTGAAGCTTTTTTCCTGATCCTCCTGGTTGTTAGTTATGTTACCCTTCTCAAATTATCTTTTAGTCATTTTTCTGCTTACATTTGGTTTCCCTCAATAGAATGTAAGTTTCTTGAGGTTGGAACACATTTTTGTACTGTTGTTTTGTATCCCCTCTACCTAGCATGGTGTCTTACCCATAGTTCTTGCTAAACAAATACACTGAGCTTATTTAAATTGAATTGGCAGTTCCAAGGGATAAGAAGAAGGGACACAAAGATGCTTCCACAGGGAAGAAAACTCTTTACAAAAGTCTCAAGACACAAAAGGGTGATAGGTAAAAACAGAGACAATATGTGAAAACACAGAATATGAGGATTTTCGTTAGCTAAAAGGAAGAAAAAAAGAAAAGTATTTTTTTCTCCAGGCCTCATTAATCTTACCTTGAGAAGGGTCTTTGTCACCTCTATACAGAGTACATTAAATACATTATCTCACTTAATTTTTCACAACAACCATATGATATAATTAATGCAAGTATCATAACCCATATTTTTCAAGGTAAGGAAAGGAAAAGTTAGAGAGATGCTCACTGTCACACAGCTGGCAAATGGGGGATGGGGCTAGAACTCAAATCTAGGTGTTCAAATTTCAGGTCCTCCAATATAAAGAGAGTAATCAGTTGTGAATGGTTGGATAGATAAATGAATGAATGAATAAAAAGCATTCTTTGAATACTTACTTTGTATAAAATACTGGGTTATATGCAAGGGATAAAAATAGCGGAGAAAAAGAGAGAGTCATGGGAGGCAGAGTCAGTGGATGAGTAAAAGCAGGGACTCACCTGAGCTCTCCCCCAACCTTTTTTAAAAATGACTCTAAACAAATTCAAGAGCAGCAGAACCCACAAAAAGATGGAGTGAAACAATTTCCAGCCCAAGACAACTTGGAAGGTCGGCAGGAAAAGTCCATTGCACCAGAGTGAGAAAGGAACACAGTCTAGCACAGGCCAGCACAGGCCTGACTTACAAACCCAGACCACGCCTCAAGGCAACTGAATCACTGTCAGCAGTGGCAGTTATCAGACCACTCAACACACAAATGCCAAAGACAACTTGGAAGGCTGGCAGGAAAGGTCTGTCTCACCAAGGTGAGAGAAGAGCACAGGCCAAAGTGGAGAAATCAGGAGCAGTCCTTGGGAGGCACTGAATCAGCAGCTGCAGTGGCTACTTCTGGAGGTCTCTGCCCAAAGATGATAAGGGGGTCAAACAGCTGGTCACAAGGAGATTACAGGGGTCTTTTTGTAAGCACTGAGACAGGACTCTGTTGTTTTGCCCCTACCTGGATCCTGGTTGAAGTCCTGGGTGGCAGTCCCAGGGTGAGGAGCAGCACTAACATAGCAGAGCTTGCAGCCACAGTGGAGGGGGGACCCTCCTCACAGTTCACAGATCAGAGAACAGGCCAAGAGAGGAGTAAACACCTCTCCTTAGATCATACCACCTTAGACTACTGAAAACTTATAAGTGTCTAGAAGTGTCTCTGAAAACAGCTGCACAAAACCCCTATATCTTGGGATAGTGTGCCCTCCACCCTAGAAGCAGAGCACTATTTTAACAAGTAGTTAAAATTCAAGTAATAGGATGGGAAAATGAGGGTACAATGGAAAAAAAAACTCTCACTATTGAAAGTTACTCTAGTGACAAGGAAGATCAAAACATACAACCAGAAGAAGACAACAAAGTCAAAGATCCTACATCCAAAGCATCCAAGAGAAATATGGATTGGTCTCAGGCCATGGAATAGGTCAAAAAGGATTTTGAAAATCAAGTAAGAGAAGTAGAGGAAAAAAGGGCAAAAGAAATGAGAGAGATGCAAGAAAAATCATGAAAAATGAATCAACAGCTAGCTACAGGAGACAAAAAATATGGAAAAAAATAATACCTTAAAAAACAGATTAGGCCATATGGTAAAAAGAGATCCAAAAAGGCAATGAGGAAAAAGAATGCCTCAAAAAGCATAAATGACCAAATGGCAAAAGCTCACTGAAGAAAATAATTCCTTAAAAATTAGAATGTAGCAAATGGAATGACTTTATGAAAAGTCAAGAAACAATAAAATAAAACCAAAAAAATGAAAAAATAGAAGACAATGTGAAATATCTTATTGGAAAAACTACTGACCTGGAAAATAGATCCAGGAGAGAGAATTTAAAAATTATTGGACTACCTGAAAGCCATGATCAAAAAAAGAGCTTAGGCATCATCTTTCAAGAAAATCATCAAAGAAAACTGCCTTGATATTCTAGAAACAGAGGGTAAAATAGAAATTGAAAGAATACACTGATCACTTCCTGAAACAGATCCCAAAATGAAAACTGCCAGTAATATTATAGCCAAATTCCAGAGTTCCCAGGTCAAGGAGAAAATATTGCAAGCAGCCAGAAAGAAACAATCCTAGTATCATGGAGTCATAGTCAGGATAACACAAGATTTAGCAGCTTCTACATTAAAGGGTCAGAGGGCTTAGAATATGATATTCCAGAGGACAAAGGAGCTAGGATTACAACCAAGAATCACCTGCCCAGAAAAACTGAGTATAATCCTTTAGGGGGAAAATGGGTAGTCAATGAGATAGAGGATTTTCAAAAATTCTTCATAAAAAGACCAGAGCTGAACAGAAAATTTGGCTTACAAATACAAGACTCAAGAGAAGCATAAAAAGATAAACAGGAAAAGAAAATCATAGGGGACTTAAAAGTCTAAACTGCTTATATTCCTACATGGGAGGATGATATTTGTAACTCATAAGACCTTTCTCACTATTACAGTAGTGAGAAGGAGTATATATGCAGAGAGGACACAGGTAGGAGTTGAATATGCAGGGATGATATCTAAAAAATAAAATTAAGGAATGAGAGAGAGGAATGTACTGGGAGAAAGAGAAAGGGAGAGGTAGAATGGGGAAAATTATCTCACATAAAAGAGGCAAGAAAAAGCATTCACAGTGGACAGGTAGAGGGGGGAGATGAGGGGAAGTGATTGAAGTTTACTCTCATCAGAATTGGCTCAAAGAGGGAGTAACATATGCATTCAGTTGGGTATAGAAATCTATCTTACTTACCCTACAGTAAAGTAGATTGGAGAAGGACATAAGAGACGAGGGGGTGATAGAAAGGAAGGCAGATGATTGGGGGATGGGGAGTCAAAAGCAAAATGCTTTTGAAAAGGGACAGAGTGAAAGGAGAGAGAGAATAGAATGAATGGGGGGACAAGATGGAGGGAAATACAGTTAGCAATAGTAACCTTGAAAAAAAAATTGAAACGTGTCTCTGTTAAAGGCCTCATTTCTCAAACATATAGAGAACTGAGTCAAATTTATAAAAAAAAAAGTAAGCACCATTCCCCAATTGATAAATGATCAAAGATACGAACAGTTTTCAGAAGAAGTAATCAAAGCTATCTATAGTCATTTGAAAAAACACTCTAACTCATTATTGATTGAAGAAATGCAAATTAAAACAATTCTGAGGTACTACCTCATACCTACTAGATTGGCAAATAGGACGGAAAAAATAAATGACAAATGTTGGAGGGGTTGTGGAGAAAATGAGACTTTAATGCACTGTTGTTAGAGTTGTGAACTGATTCAACCCATTCTGTAGACCATTTTGGAACTATTTCCAAAGCGTTTTTAAGTTCTCTTTCAGGAGGTGATCTGTGGAATCTTTTCATTTCTATTTTAGGTTCTAGGATTTCATGGCAGTATTTCTTCATATTTTTTTGAAATATCATGCTAAGGCTCTTTCTTTGATTATACCTTTTAGGCAATCCAATAATTCCTAAATTATTTCACCTTGGTCTATTTTCAAGGTGAGTTGTTTTTCTGATGAGATATTTCACATTTTATTCCACGTTTTTCATTCTTTTGACTTCATTTTACTGTTTTTTGATGTCTCGGGGAGTAGTTAGATTTTAGTTGCCCAATTTTAATTTTAAAGAATTATTTTATTCAATAATCTTTTGTACTTCATTTTTTATTTAGCAAATTCTGCTTTTAAGGAGTTATTTTCATCAGTGAAATATTGTACTTCTTTTTCCATTTGGTCAATTTTTTAAAAATGTTTTTTGTCAGCATTTTTGTGCCTCTTTTACCAATCTGTTAGTTTCCTTTTCATAATTTTCTTGTATTACTCTCATTTCTTTTCCCAATTTTTCCTCCATCACTTCTATTTGATTTTGAAAATCCATTTATTTTGCTCTTCCAGGAATTCATGTTAGGCTTGTGTTGAATTCTCATTTTTATTTTCAAGGATTCCTTGTAGATGTTTTAACATTATTATCTTCTGATTTTGTGTCTTGATCTTCCCTGTCACTATACTAGCTTTTAGTAGCTGGATATATTTTTTTTCATTTTCTCATTTTCCCATTTATATGTTGATTTTGAACTTTACATTAAAAATTCCTGGGTTGGGTGTTGGGTGGAGGGGCGGGCAGGTGACCCAAGCTTCAGGCTTTTAGGCACTGCTATTTTCAGAGATAAATCTAGGAGTTTGGAAGTTTTCAGTGCTTCCAAGTTGGTATGATCTGGAGAGAAGTGTGGTCATTGCTCCCTTGTGACTGAAAACAATATTGTTCCTCAGTATTCCTATTGCTTTGGAATAGTAATTAATCCTCTCTGCTCTGATGCTATGGGCTAGAAGTGGGTATAGGCAATAAAATTGCCAAGAAGCATCTTGTCCTGTACCCAGGGCTACCACAGGGGTTCCCTGTGGTCTTTCTTGCTACTTGCCTAATACCCTTACCTTGAGATCTCCTGAAGTTGCTGGTGATGTTATTGCCACTTCCAAAGCCTATAGCTGGTGTTTTCACCAAGTGAACTTGATGCCAGACCCAACATTAGGGTCACAGATGTCTCCTTCTGACCTAAGTTGTCTTGGACTGGAAAATGTCTCTCCCTGACCTTCTGTTGCCTCTGGCACTCCAGAGTATGATTTGAGGTATTATTTTAAAGTTTTTTGGAGGAGAATTTGGGAGAGCCTGGCTGCTTCTTCTACTCTGTCATCTTGGCTCCACCCCCAAAAACTCTCTGCTTAATTTCTAATATAAAATCATAGTTTGCAAAATGTAGCTCCATGATTCACCAAGAGGAACTTGGCATAGAATACCGAAAATGCTCCAAGATCTGTTGTCAGTATGTGACAACATCCTGAGTCTACTTACTTGATTTCCTTTGAGGAGAGTAGTTGTTTGCCCGTTCTTCAAGAGACTATTGTGAGGAAAGCATGCTGCAAATCATATGGACAATTATTATCGTCACTATCGTTTTTAGAAGGACAGAGATTAAGTAGTTTCATAGTTTTTTTTTAAATTGATTTCCATTAGTGGCCTTATATCGAGAATTTATTCATTCATTCATCTTATCTTGAGTGTTTAACTGGTTGGGAAATTTCCTTTTCTTTTTTAAAAGTTATTTATTTTAGAACAGTCTTTAACAAGCCAGGAAGCAGAGTGTCAGATCTTTGTTTTGCCAAGTGTTGGGCAAGAGAATATTTTCAGCCTACCAGTTGTGTTTTGGTACACTTTCCTAAGGAAATCCTTCCCCTCCCAAAAAAAAGAAAAGTGTAAGGAAAAGTGCTAATGGATCATTAAACTAATATCAAAGAATTAAAGAGAACATCGTTCAATCTTAGCCTCCTTATCAGCATAATCTGGTCATATAATCGTGTTTGACTTAAGACTAGGTCTCAGGTCCAAAATGCCTTTAGAGGGACCCAGTAGGTTTCCCTTTATTTTTTGGAAGGGGGCAAGGCAATCAAGGTTAAGTGACTTACTTAGGGTCACACAACTAATAAGTGTCTGAGGCTGGATTTGAACTTGGGTCCTTCTGACTCCAAGGCTAGCACTCTTTCTACTGTGCCACCTAGATGCCCCTCAAGATAAGTATAGGACTTCTAGGACATGTGATTAACAAGATGGAGAAATAGACAATTTATCCAATCCTCACAGCATCTTAAACTTTGCTAAAGTGAGAATTATGTACAAGAGATAGAGCAATTTCCACTATCTCCATGGTCTAAGAGGCCTAATGAGCTGAGAACCTGTTGAGCTAATAGCAAAAAAATGATTAATCCCTAATCCCTAACACATTCAGTAAGCACCCCATCCCTCACTTTTCATCATGCTCTGTTAGGATTAAATAATCTTACCCATGGGCTTATAAGAGAACTCAACTATGGCCCCTCCTATCTGTGCTACAGAAAAACAAAAGCCAGTCATTAATGTGAACATGGCAGACCTCTGTACTGAGACATGACCCGGTTAGGCAACTGAAGAACAGGTTAAATATCCCCAGTTCCTTCAATTAATATTCATAGTACATATGCAATTTCAATTACCATCTTGGTTGCCTTCCAATTTTTTAGTATTATTCTTGAACTAAAGAACTATGATAGAAAGGAAGAAAAAGGTAGGAAAGGGTAGGGAAAGCAAGACAAGGCAAGGAATAGTGATCACATTATTCCAGATGAGGTCTAATAAGTACAGCGTACAGAGAAATTATCATGTACTGTTTCATCAAAGCACTGTTTCTCTTAATGCATCCCAATATTTCATTAGCTTTTCTGGTTGCCACATCAAACTACTGACTCACATTAAGTATGCTATCTACTTATTCCCCCTATTTTTTTCAGGCGAACTACTCCAACCATGCTTTTCCATCCTGTACTTGTAAAGTTGATTCTTTGAACCTATATAGAAGACTCTAAATTTATCCTCACTGAATTTCATCTTATTAAAGTCAGCCAAATTTTCTAACCTGACAATATCTTTCTGGATCTTGGACTCTGGATTCTGACTCTGTTTTCATTATGTTATATCTCCTCAGCTTGGTTTAATCTGAAAATTTGACAAGCATCTCACATGTACCTTTCTCCAAGTCATGGGTAAAAAATGCCAAATAATGAAAAATCAGACACAGATCTTGGGACATTCCACTGGAGACCTCCTGCCATATGGACATTGAACCACTAACAACTGCTCTGAGACCAGTCATCCAACCAGCTCCATCATCCACATTTCTCTATTCTCAGCAATTGTGTGTGGTACTTTATCAAATGCTTAGCTAAAAACTATGCAAAATACAATTCATAGCACTTCCTTCATCAAAAAGTTTCATAAAATGAATTTATCTTGATATGACCATTTCTTAATGAAGTAATGCTGGTGTTTTATAATCATGTTAGACACCAATTAAGTGCTTACTAAATGCTCTCCCTCTTCCCCCCCCTCTCATTTTTAGATGTTCACCTACAAGCAATTTAATATCCTATTCTGGAATTTCTTTCAGTAATCAAAGTCAAGCTCACTGCCCTTTAGACTGAAGATTTTGGTTTCTTCTTTTTCCTTCTCCCTCTCTCTGTCTCTCTATCTCAGTTATTGTCTCTGCCTGTCTCTGTCTCTCTCTTTGTCTATCTGTCTCTCTCTGTCTTTATTTATCTGTTTGTCTCTCTCTGTCTGTCTTTCTCCTTACCATATTTCCTCTGAATCTTTGAAATAGAGTTTTGAATATTTAGAGTCCATGTCAAACTTTTCCTGGATTTCCTCTCCTCTATTTCAAGATGGATAGAGTATCAATAATGGAGTGACCAGGAAGGGCTTTGTTTAGTAGGTGGCTTTGAGATATTCTTTCAAGGAAGCTATAGGCTCTATGAGGCAGAGGTGAGAATAGTATACATTCCAAGCATAGCTGTGTAAATGAAAAGAGAAAAAAAAATGTTACATAGAAGGAGTAGATTGCAAGCCAGTTTGATTAGAATGGGAAATACATGAAAGGAAAGTATATGAAATTAAGCTTAGATTCGTAGGTGAGAACCAGATTGTGAAGGACTTTAAATGTGAGATGGGGGTTTTTTCCTATGGGCAATAGAAAATCATTGAAGGTTTTTGATTTGGGGAAAAGGGGTGGGCATATGAGATCTATGTTTTAGGAGTATTGCTTTGGCAGCTCTGTAGAGAATTGATTAGAAAGGACAATTTCTGGAAACCACTTAGGAACTATTGCAAAAGTGCACTTGAGAAGTGATGAAGGCCTGAACAGATAGTGAAATATTCATCCATTTCCCTAAGGTTGTCAAGTATGTGGGCATACAATTGGACAAAATAATTCCTAATTATTGATTTAATTTCCTCTTCATTGGAGGTGAATTCACTCTTTTCATCTTTGATACTGGTAAATTGGTTTTCTTCTTTCTTTCTTTTTAATCAAATTGACCAAAGGTTTATCAATTTTATTGGTTTTTTCATAAAACCAGCTCTTAGTTTTCTTTATTAATTTAATAGTTTTCTTCATTTCAATTTTATTAATCTCTCCTTTGATTTTCAGTACTTCTAATTTGGTATTTAATTGGAAATTTTCAATTTGTTCTTTTTCTAGCTTTTTCATGAATATTTATAAAAATATAAATTGCCCAGGTTAACAGAAGAGGAAGTAAAATGTCTAAATAATAACACCACCCCAGAAAAAGAAACAGAGAAAGCCAACAATGAACTCCCTAGGAAAAAATCTCCAGGGCCAGATGGTTTTACATGTGAATTCTATCAATGCCCAGTTCATTGATCTCCTTTTTATCTATTTTTCATGTAAGCATTTAAAGATAAAAAAAAACTTCCTCTAAGAACAGCTTTTGCTGCATCCCATAAGTTTTTTTTATGTTGTCTCATTGTTGTCATTCTCTTGAATGAAGTTATTAATTGTTTATATGATTTGTTCTTTGGGCCATTCATTCTTTAGGATTAGATTATTTAGTTTCCAATTAATTTTTAGTTTATTTTTCCATGGTCCTTTATTACAAATAATTTTTATTGCATCATAATCTGAAAAAGGACACATGGACCACTGCTGCCTTTTCTGTACTGGACTGTGAGGTTTTTAATGCCCTAGTACATGCTCGGTTTTTGAGTATGTGCCATGTCCCACTGAGAAAAAAGTATATTCCTTTTTAACCCCATTCAGTTTTCTCCAGAGGTCTATCATATCTGCCTTTTCTAAAATTCTATTTACCTCCTTAACTTCTTTCTTGTTTATTTTAAGGTTAGATTAGGGGGAGGTTGAGGTCCCACACTAGTATAGTTTTGCTCTCTGTTTCTTCCTGTAACTCCCTTAACTTCTCCTCTAAGAATTTGGATGCTATACCACTTGGTGCATACATGTTAGATAATGATATTGATTCATTGTCTATGGTGCCTTTTAGCAGGATATAGTATCCTTCCTTATCTCTTTTAATTAGATCTATCTTTGCTTTTGCTTTGTCTAAGATTAGGATAACTACTCATGCTTTTTTTTTACTTTAGCTGAAGAACAATATATTCTACTCTAGCCTTTTACCTTTACCCTTTGTGTATCCCCCTTTTTCAAAAATGTTTCTTGTAAACAGCATATTGTAGGATTATGGTTTTTAATCCATTCTGCTATCTGCTTCTATTTTATAGGAGAGTTCATCCCATTCACATTCAAAGTTATGATTACTATCTGTGTCTTTTTCTCCATCCTATTTCCCCCCATTTATGTTTTTATTTCTCCCTTCTCCCTTCCACTCCTCAAAATAGTTTTCCTGTTGACCACCGCCTTCAGTTTACCCTCCCTCTTGATTATCCACCTTTATCTTTCTTTTTTCCCCTTGTAACTTTTTCCCTCCATTCTGACCACCCCTCTAGCTTTTCTTTCCTCTTTCCCCACCTACTGCCTGTAGGACAAGTTTGATTTCTATACTTATCAGTGTATGTTATTCCCTCCTTCAACCAAATCTGATGAGAGTAAAGCTCAAATACTGCTCTTTTCCCTCCCTTCATTCTCTTTACTATATGATTTTGTGCCTCTTCATGTGATGTAATTTATCCTTTTCTACTACCTCCTTACCTCTTCTCCCAGAACCCTCCCTTTAATCTCTTAATTATGTTTTTATCATTATATCAGTTATTTTATACTGACAACCACAGTCTATATCCCTTTCATTTGTCATAATATCTGTACTATTCTCAAGACTGATATATATAATATGTATATATGTATATATATGTATATATTTATATAACATATATAAAACAATATAATCCTATATAAGGATGTAAATAATTTGCCTTATTGATTAATAAGGGCTTGTTTTCCTCCTGTTTATCTTTTTATGTCTCTCTTGAGTTTTGTATTTCAAGGTCAAATTTTCCATTGAGCTCTAGTCTTTTCATCAGGAAGGTCTGAAATTCCCTTATTTCATTTAATGCCTACCTCCTTGCCTGAAAAATTACTTTCAATTTTGCTGGGTAGTTGATCCTTCCTTGTAGTCCAAGCTCCTTTGCCTTTCAGAATAGCACGTTCCAATTTCTCTTGTCATTTAATGTAGAAGCCGAAAGATCCTGCATGATCCTGACTGTAGTTCCATGATATTTGAATTGTTTCTTTCTGGCTGCTTGCAGTATTTTCTCTTTGATCTGATAATTCTGGAATTCAGTATAATATTTTTTAGAGTTTTCAATTTGGGATCTCTTTCAGGGGTGATGAGTAGATTCTTTCAATGACTATTTACCCTTTGGTTCTAGTACCTCAGGGCAGTTATTTTTGATGATTTATTGGAGGATACTGTCCAGGCTCTTTTTTTCATCGTGGCTTTCCAGTAGACCAATAATTCCTAGATTGTCTCTCCCAGATCTATTTTCCAGGTCAGTTGTTTTTTCCAATCAGATATTTCATGTTTTCTTCTATTTTTTCATTCTTTAGATTTCATTTGACTGATCCTTGATGTCTCATAGAGTCATTAGCTTCTACTTGCCCAATTCTAATTTTTAATATATTGTTTTCTTCCTTTAGCTTCTCTATCTCCTTTTCCATTTGGTTGATTTTACTTTTCAATGAGATATTTTCTCCATTTATATTCTGAATCTCCTTAACCATTTTGCCAATTTTACTTTTTGAAGATTTGTTTTCATCAGTGAATTTTTTCCCATTTTTTTTCATTTCTTCTTTTACCTTTCTAATTTGGTTTTTAAAGTCCTCCTTGAGTTCTTCCAGTAATGCTTTTTGAGCCAGAGACCAGTTCACATTCCCTTTTGAGGTTTCATATGTTGGTATAGTCTCCATGCTCTCCTCTTCTGAATTGATAATTTGATCTTTCCTGTCTCCATAATATGAATCAATGGTCTTTGGCTTTTTAGTATGCTTCTTCGTGGTGTTTTTTTTCCTCCTGGCTTCTAAAGTGGATCTCTGCTTCTGGGGCTCAGGGTTGCTCTGTCCCACATTTCTTGCATTGAGAACTGTGGGCATGCTCACTGGCTTTGTGTGCTATGGTATCTGGTTTCATGAGGTGTGGGAGGGGGTGATCTGGCTGCTGGAAGTATCCTCTTACCCAGGATGGCTCTACAGCATGGGTGGTCTCAGCTGTTGTCTGTGCTGGTGTCTGCCACTTCCCCTGGCTGTGCAAAGGCATCTGAGCTCCTGGTGGTGATGTTTGCTGGCTCCACCCCCCTGGGGCTCAGGAACTCCTGCTGTTCTGCTGAGGTGGAGCCTGTTGGCACACCTCTCCTCCTGACTTTGTCTACTCCCACCACCACAAGAAGGACCCTCTCCCCAACTTCTCTCACTAAAAGGCTACTGAAGTCCTACTTCTGGCTCCTCTTTTTCAGGGTTGCTCCTGAGGTGGTATTCTCTGGGCTTATTCAAGGGAGGGATGAGAGCTGTTTTACCTGGCAATCATGGCTCCCAGAAGTTCAAGAAAGCAAGTTTCAAACCTTTAGGCTGTGAGCTGGAGGCCTCCAGGGTAGCTTCTCCCATGGCTGCAAGCTCTGCACTGGTGTCTCCTGCAGCTCTGACAGACTCCCATCCTGGGCTGAGAGGCCTGTGCCTCAATTGCTGCCATAGCCAGTACTTCAGCCCTGGGCCTGCTCCTGCTCCTGCTCCCATGTTTTGCACACCCAGCATTCTCCCAGACCGGTGCGCTGGCTGGGTTCTTCTGCTATTCCCAGTTGCTGTGGTCTGGTGCTGTTCCACATGCCCGGTGCTCCTGCCCCTCTCAGCCTACTAGTGCCTTCTAACTCTCTCAAATCTGCTCAGATTCACTTTTTTAGACCTATCTTACAGAATTTATGAGAGTGTTCCAATAGTTCCCTCCTTTCACAGCACCATCTTGGTTCTGAGTAAGTCATTTTTTAATGGGATGCAATTGGGGTAAAGCGACTTCCCCAGGGTCACACAGCTGATAAGTATCTGAGGCTGGATTTGACCAGAGGTCCTCCTGACTCCAAGGCCAGTATTCTATCCACTATGGCACCTAGTTGCCCTCTAGTGATAGTAATTTAAATCATGTCAGGATATGAGACCAGAGAGAGAGAGAGACAGAGACAGAGACAGAGAGACAGGCAGAGATGGAGAGAGAGTCTAGAGAGAAAATGGAAAAAATAGGAAAGGCTCCAGCATATACACTTGGGCATGGCCATATTTAGTAGACTGCAAGCATGGGAAGCTCCAGTAAAAGAGACTGAGGAGTACTCAGACACGTAGGAAAAGAAATAAAAGAGACAATTGTCATATACTGCAAGGCAGGGGTTCTTCATTATTTTATGTCATGAGCCCCTTTGGCAGTCTGGTAAAGCCTATGCACTCCTCAGAATAATGTTTTTAAGTACATAAAATAAAACACATAGGATTATACAGAAAACTAATTATATTGAAACAAAGACATGATTTTTTTTTATTCAAGTTCAAGTTCTATTCCCACTTAACCCTAGGTTAAGAAACTCTGATCTAAAAGAACAGGTCACAGGATAGTGTTGTTGACAGATCCAGGAAAACATACAATCAAAGTAATCTTGGCTTTTTGTCCTTTTTTCCCAGTCTCTTATATGAGTTAGTACTATTCTCTGTGATTTCCTCCTGTAGGGTTCACAGTCCATGGAAGTGGTTCAGCAAATCTATGTTCAGATAAACAGGGATACAGAGTTGAGAACCTGTCTTGTCTTATGATTCTGTGGCTCACGAGAAAAAGCTGAAATTGTGAGCCAGTTATTTCAGGTCACACACGAGATTAGCCTATGATGAAATTTATCCATATGCTTGGCTAATCTGCCTGCCCTTTAAATGAGTCAGTCTGAGGCTTTCTTTTCCATTGCCATAGAGGGCAGTGTCAGGCCAGGATGGCAGTCCTTTTTCACAGGGTGATTTGTCTCAGCCTTCAAATGTTGCTTATGGACTAGAGGTAAAAAATTAATTGAGTATCTTCTGAATGAGTAGATGCAACCTCCTAGACCTCTAGTTTACCCAGAGGGTCATGTTATTGCATGCTCCACATAAGGAATAACTCCATAATTTAGGAAAGGGTGAGAAAATGTTATGCTCTGAAAAAGAAAATAAGAATCAACATACAATCCACCTTAAGAAAGTGATATAGTGACAATGACAAGTTAGACAACCTCAGACTCTCTTGTATAAGATAAACTCAAGTGCTACCTCATCCACAAATCCTCCCCAGCTCAAAGGGCTAATATTCTAATGGAATTTTGAAGAATACACACATTCTCAAATAAAGCAAATAGAAAGTAGTAGTAGTAGTAGTAGTAGTAGTAGTAGTAGTAGTAGTAGTAGTAGTTAGCATTCATGTAGCATTTTATGGTTTCTAAATCACTGTACATTATCTCATTTTACCTTCACAACAATCTTTTTGATGTAGGTACTTTTATAGTCCCCATTCTTCAGAAGAGAAAACCAAGGCCGAGAGGAGGTAAATGACTTTCCTATAGTTACGTATCTAGTAAATATTTGATTTGGAATTTGAACTCGGGTCTTCTTGACTCCAAGTTCCACACCTAGCTACTTCACTTCCGCTATTGAATTACTTTCAACATTGAGGAAGAGGAGGCATTACTGGGACAACTAAGAGAATACTTTGAACCACAGTTAGGAAAGCAACATAAACATTATTCTTACTGAGAGTTACAGAATCAAAGCAGACAAGTTTTGCTTTAGCTTGGGAGGAAGGGAAGGCAGGAGAAGGGGTAGGGGACGAGAAAATAGTTTTTGTCCCCCAAAATTGGATTCCTTAACATTATTACTTCCACAGGGGATAGTATTTTAGGTCTGTAGTGCTATCTGGATGGAGGGTTGGAAGCCCTCTTATGAGAGTCTAAGATGGACTCTAAGGTGCAATTAAAAATATTTATTAAGCTTCTACTATGTTCAAGGCTCTGTTCTGGGTGCTGATACTACACAGTCAAAAAAATAGTCCTAGTACTCCCAGAGTTTGTACTTCTGTCTTAAAAGATGCTATTTCATCATTATGGGCACTATCTGAGGCAGCATAGTTCATTGTGTGCGATTACAACCTGTCTTACCTAGGCCACTTCAACTGTCATGGACTCAATTTCTTCATCTATAAAAAGAGGAAGTTGGACTAGATAGCTTCCAACTTCCTCTCTAGCTCTAGCTCTAGCTCTCTGAGCCTACGGCACAGTCACTGACCTCTAAGCCTTCCCAGCTTGGTAGGATTTACCATGGCTTATGTTCCATAGATAAATATTTCAAGGACCTAGGCTCAGTTGAATTCTATATTGAGGCATTTGATTATACCTTTTGAGCAGAAGTCTGAGATTCACTGTTGTTAAGTCATTTCAATTACATCCAACTCTTCATGACCCCATTTTTTGTTTTCTTGGCAAAGATACTGGAGTAGTTTGCTATTTCCTTCTCCAGCTCATATTATAGATGAGAAGCTAAAGCAAATAGGGTTAAGTAACTTGCCCAGGGTCACAAATCCAGTAAGTGTCCAAAGCCAGATTTAAACTCATAAAGATGAGTCTTCCTGACTCCAGGCTCAGTCCTCTATCTATTGTTCCAGCTAGGTGCTTGAGGAGCTCACTTTAAAATTGTGGCCCCTTCCTCAAAAAAATCATGTAAGACTGCTGCCCCTTGGGCTGCTTCTTTTTTAGGATATATCCTAGTCATCATAAAATGTGCTGTAACAGATCTGTAATCTCACATAGATGGGTACTTCCTTTAGTTCTAAAGATGCCAATCCCCCAGGCTTTCTCCTTTTTTAGAGTCTTGCCCATATCTTTGAATTTCTCTTACACAGAGAATCTACCTGAGGGCCTTCTGTTAGGTCTCTGAATATCATATACATACCAGGATGCCTATGGATTCCCCAATATAAAGATAAAACTGTGAAGATTAATAGTATTATTTTTAATTTTAATTTTTAATTATTTTTAAAAGATAATATGAATGAAAACTGGTCTTGTGATTTCATTGGCAAAGGGAAAACCCTGGTAAAGGATATTTTTCCATCAATGAAGTTCAGCACTGAAAGGTTAAGTAACTTGTCAAAAGTACAATAAATACTAAGTGTCAGAAGTGGGACTTGAACCTAGGTTTTCCTGGTTAAGTCTCTGGATACTATGCCAAGATGCCAATACATAAATAAAAATAAAGATAAAATGATAACTTGTTGAAATGACAAGTTAGACAACCTCGTACTCTCTTGTCTAGGAAAAACTCAAGTGCTATCTTATCCACAAATCCTCCCCAGATCCCTTCAGTTTTTAATTCTCTTCCCCTTCAGACTAACTTCTATTTGCTTTATTTGAGTGCCCGTGTATTCTTCCAGATTCCAGTAGAAAGTAAGCCCTTTGAGCTGGGCTCAAAAACTGGGTTTTTTGAATTTTTAATCTTTGTATCTCTAACACTACATAATACACAAACACACATACACATGCGTGTGCATATAAATAATATATATTGTGTGTATATGTAATGTGTATACGTGTGTGTATGTTCCCTTTGATATAAGAGAAGATGAATTCATGTTCATCGAAATACATTCTAATAAGATGTAGACTTTCACCGAGGGCCAAGCAAGGCCTGCAATTTAGGCTAAAAGAATGCAAAAACTTCATGTTTTTCTTGGAATCATCTGTGGAGTTGATGTTAGATTTCTTGTAGAACATGAAAGGGGAAGTTTTGGAGAATGAAAATTAATCAAAGGCTATGCAATAGGCAAGGAGCCTAAGTTAGTGCCTTAAACCAGAATCCTCTGTATTTTATTCTAGGAAAGAAGGGGAAGAAAGCCCAAAACAATCAGAGTTCCATCTGCAACTTGGATTTGCACAAACAACCAGAAAATTTAAAAAAAGCCTGCCTTTCTCTGGCTCATCACATGCAATAGGGTGGAAGTGCTTTAGAATTTATTTCATGTACAATCTAATCATTTTTACCTTAAGGCATTTGCAGCAACAAGGATTGACTGACAAAGAGGCAGTGTAGTATAGTAGAAATATCATGAACTATGAAGTCATTGGACAACTAGGTTCAAATCCTGCTTCTGATGCTTACTATCTCCATAGCTTTAGAAAAGTCACTTAACCCCCTTGACCTCAGGCTCTTCATCTATAAAATGAAGGGCTTGAAGATCTACATGGCTTCTGAGGTACTTTATTGCTACTGATCTATTATCCTTCCTACTCC
Organism: Trichosurus vulpecula; assembly: GCF_011100635.1. Lineage (NCBI taxonomy): Eukaryota > Metazoa > Chordata > Mammalia > Diprotodontia > Phalangeridae > Trichosurus > Trichosurus vulpecula. Next base: position 297,790,718 of record NC_050573.1, on the reverse strand, counting down.
AATGTATTGCTTTTAAATTCCCACTTTTCCCTCTGCCTGGACCTTAAAAAAAACTCTTGTTTAATTATTCCATGCATTCAACCAGTGTTTATTAAGTACATGCATTTACTAGATGCTAAGGGGAGGATATATAATAGTACTACTCATGGTTCCTGTCTTCATAATAGACAGTTGTCTATTGTCAACAGTAGAGCTTAAAAGACATGAAATGCACAGATTTCAAAAAATGAAATGGGAAAAAAAGCTAAATAATAATGCAAAAGTGGCATAAAATTAAGAACTAATGAGAGTTGAAGAGAACAAATATAAATTGGGGTTTTTTGGATGGGAAGTGATTGATAGTATACATAAGAAAACATCAGACACCCCAAAAGTGACACATGCTCCAGTGGTGGGAGGTAGAGGTACCAAAGTTTCTTCCTTTCTCCTGCATCTTTAAAAAAATTTTGTGCTACTATGGCAGCTCATCCCTTCCATTTAGCTATGAAGAAATTCAGGAACAAATTTCTGTGGTTTCTTGGTTTGTTGTTTTCTTTTTTATTTTGTAGGGTGGGGAGGCATTATTCTTAGTGAGAAAATCAATACTACGAATGGTTGTGAAATGGGTGGGTCAGCTGAATTCAGTATGACTCTATTCAGTATCCCTCTGACTTTCCAAGCCAAGATCCCCTTCCCTGGCCAGGACCCCTTTGTGTGCCCTTTCTCTTTCTACTGGAATGTAATGTCCTTGATGACAAAGATTTTTTTATTTCACTCTCCAGCTATTTGCTAGTACTGAACACATAATAAGGGCATAAGAGATACTTTTCATTTATTCATTAATTCATGTTAAAGTATTAATCAATTCAAATAAACACATTTAAAATTTGTCACCAATTAATATACCTACATATTTTATAATAAACAGAACAATGATAATGACAAATACCTCATACTAGTCTGCTCTGCCCCCTCTTTCCATTCGTAACAACAATGTGGCTAGCAGCTGTTGTGGTTATGTAAGACCAACAACACCAGCACACAGAAGGGCAGCCAGCACGGGTTCTTTGATCTGCTTTTCTAAGGAAAACAACTTTAAGGGGTTAACAATCCTGCTTTAATCAAACATACATATATCATTCACTTAGTTCAGGGGGAAAAGCCAGCACCCTGAACTTCAGAGAGAATACAAAGAGAAATTACAAACATACATTATATAAACAGCAAATAACACAAACCAGTCTATCCATAGTAATACATAGTTACCAGAGAAGCACGAACATCTGGGTTTTTTCAAAGCCAGGGGCTCCTTTACAGTGGCTACCTAGAGTCTCATCTGGTCAGATCACACAACATTCTTCCAGTGAGTGAGAGCCCCAAACAAAATGCTAGCCTCTGAGTTTATATACCTTGTTCAGGGTCAAAGGGCATCACAATCATGTGACACAAAACCATGTGATGTTTCTTCAGTTGTTACAACCATTCGACTCAAACGTATGTGAACTAGGCTTTCTTGTTTCTTAAGCAGGTCATCAAAGACTCCCAGATTTAATCAAAGAAACAAAAGCCAGACTCATCAAAGGCACTTGATTACTCCAGTGCTCCAAAAGGGGAGAAGAGTAAAAAAAAAAAATCACACCCTAATTACCATAACACCATTGTGTCCTCCACAACTCCAAAATGTCAATGTACAAGAACTCCAAAATATCTATACATAATGCATAGACTTCCATTTAAGGAGGGCATCCAGGCCAGCCATTCCTGTATTTCTCACCAGACTTCACTCTTCTGGACTTCTCCACCATTTCCTAGAAACCTCTTTGTCCTAGATTATCACTTTAGTGCTGAAATTCATACCTTGGAAGTACCTTCTACCTCAAGGACTCTTCCTTCAGATTGGGACAGCTCCATTCAGAATCTCCATTTAAGAAGGGTTTTCAAGATAGCTGTCTTTTCATTTCTCACCAGGTTACATTACTCTGGACTTCTCCATCACAACCCTTAAGAAATATATGTCTCTCCACTCCCCTTCAGCTTACTTTTCTATGTTGTTTTCCTTGTTAGAATATAAGTTCCTTGAGGGCAGAGATTGTCTTTTTGCTTTTATTTGTATTAAGATCTGCTAGCACAGTGCCTGATGCATAATAAGTGCTTAATAAGTGTTTGTTGACTACTTGACTGACTACAAGTCAGTCGAACACTCTGGGATCTCCATTTATTTATCTCATCTCCCATTATCTTTACCTTCATTTCTTTAGCCATGTACATACTGAGACATAGTAATTCCATTCATCTCACAACTACTTACAACCTTCAGGCAAAAATTTTAAAAGAAATTTGATAATAGGTAGTTTTAGAATAACCATTCCAAATTCATTTTGGCTTTTTATTATAAAGGAAGAAGCTATTATTATTATCATTATCATTATCATTATTACTTTAATGAATCTGATAAATGTATTTTTAATGAATCTGATAAATATATTTTTCCTTTGTGGAAATAAGACTGTCTTATCCAATTAGGTAATAAGGTTCCCTTTAAGAATAGAAATCCCATGGAATAACATGGGCTTGGTTGCATTTACTTAATAATGAAATAGTAGCTCAATTTGCTAATTAAGTAATCAGCACTACTGGTGAGATGAGAAATAAGGAAACAATCATCAAATCATTTTTAAAATCATTAAAAACCATTAGGCTGGCAGTAGTATTTTCCAGAGTTGTTGTATAATTGTTATTGACCATGTGATCAAAACAGGTTTTTAGGGACAAAGGAGTCTCTGCACTAGTTCATTTAGAAATAAGTGACTAGAAAGCACAATTTAATTAATTTCATTAAGTATGACCCATTTGCTATATGGTATATTGGGTATAAAACTGACCTTGGAAGGCATAAATTCAAATGCTGTTTCTGACAGATACTACTTGTATAACTGGAGTGAAGTGAGTGGACCTACATTCTCTGTGCCTTAAGCAACTTCCTAAGAGTATGAGTCACAGATAAGTTGCTGGCCTGCATCAGACCAGTTTCCAGGCAGATAGGACAGCTAGGTAGCTCAGTTGATAGAGTACCAGACCTAGAGTCAGGAAGACTCATATTCCTCAGTTCAAATCTGGCATCCAACACTTATTAGTTGCATGACTCTGGGCAATTCACTTAACCCTGTTTGCCTCAGTTTCCTCATCTGTAAAATGAGCTGGAAAAGAAAATGACAAACTACTCCAGTGTCTCTGCCAAGAAAATATGGGGTCACAAAGAGTTGTACTAGTAATACTGAAATGATTCTACAACACCAAAAGCTCCCTACCCTGATAAAATCAGAGATTCCTTCCACACTCCTAGTAAAAGGATAACCGTAAATGTTTCATTTGGAAAAAAGCTATGTGCTATAGAAAACATTTCAGCAAATTAATCCTTATGATCATACAAATTTCATACTTAATTATTGACCTTGTTTAATAAAGGAACAGATATTGACATTGTTCACATTAACTAAGCTCACCATCTTAACTGGCTGGACACTATTTCCTACCCCTTGTAATCTTTGTCACAAAGAGCTCAATTTCTCTGTTCAGTGCCTGGCCCCCAGCTACCTGGCTGTCATGTTAGACTCTTCTCTTTTGGTTAAGTTTGTGATCACATCAAGTTTCTGAAATTATGATTACCAATAAGGCTGATTCCACTTACCTAAAGTTTAATTGCTGACATCACAATTTCCCTTACTCTGAGGAAGAACTGAGATAAAAATATATTTTCCTTTGTTGGTTAACACTTCATCCTATTACAACAAGCTTCAGTAGACTTTGAAGTCTATGGGAAAGTCAATGGTGAAAATTATTCTGTCTATAGAATATATAGCAATAATACCTTGCATACAGTAGGTTGTTGCCCCTCCCCCCCACATAGTTGTATGAATGAAAGAACAAATATGTTGTTGGGAATCACAGTACTGATGTGTAGGACATAAGTGAAGAAACAGCTGAAGACCATTGTCTACAGTAAACTTTTATCTGAGAAGACAAAAGTTGGAATCACTATAAAGTCACAGTTCAAATGTCCTTAAGGGCTATCAAATAGAAGCATCAGCTTTGTTCTGCTTGTCCCTAGAGGACAAAACCATGAGCAATGAATGGAAGGACATGAAAAGGACTTATTTAGACTTAACGTCAAGAAGAAGAAAAAACCTTACTAATGACTAGATCCATCCAAAAGTAGAAAGGGCTGCCTCAGGATGTAGAGGCTTCCCCTTCCCCAGAGTTCTTCAGACACGGGCTTGCTGACCACTAGTTCAACATATTGTGGAAGGGATTATTTTTGTGGGAATGGGTTATACAGGATGACATCGGTCTTCCCTTTCTCCTTAGTCATTCTGGTAACTGCTTTGAATCAAAGTTAGTAGGCACAGCCTGCCACTGCTAGTAAATGGCTTAAACCAATCATATCTTTTAGCGCACTATTTTTTCATGAAATGAATCATGATCAATTACAGTGAGGAGGGGGAGAGGGAGAATTGGAAAAGGAAGGAATGGAACAGCAGTTTTGTTTGTAAAGCAACCCATACCTATTTAAGAAACAGGATCATAAGGCCTGGAAAAGAATAAAATTAGGAAGCCAGGAAGATACGGAGCATATCAAAGTCCTTCCATGTCCCCAGCCTTTCCTTTTAACTATTTCTAGCCTCTGGTTCTTTTTACTCGCTTTCATCTAGGTATGGTTTTGGGGAACGTTTTTTTTTTCTTATTGTTCTTTGATGGGAAGGAGAAGCTGGCAGAGGTAATATGGATAGTTGAGTTCTGTCAGTAAGGAGAACTCTAGAGTAGTGGCAGAGAAAAAAGAATGTTTTTAAAAAATCACCAAAGTTCTTCATTGGATAGAGTACAAGGCCTGGAGTCAGGAAAACCAGGATTCAAACTTGGCCTCAGACACTTACTAACTGTGTAACTCTGGGCAAGTCACTCAACTGAGCTTGTCTCAGCTTGCTCATCTGTGAAATGAGTTGGAGAAGGAAATGGCAAACCACTCCAGCATCTTTGCCAAGAAAACCCCAAATAGGTCATGAAGAATAGGACAAGACTGAAATGAGTGAACAACAACAAAGAAAAACTTTCTCTTATGCCTTAATGTGCTTATGATTTTTAAGAATATAAAAGTACATTAACAGCAACCATAGTCAGGTAAAGGAACTGCTACATGGCTTTTATTGTCTAATAGTTTCAAGGGTTGATTTTAACTTTATTTCCATCTTGGCTTTTTCTTAGAAAAGATACACTTTTAAACTCATCTTTTAGGTTGATGGGAGTACATCAAGTTTTCTTTTCTCTGTGGGTACTCCACCTATACTAGGAAAATTGCTGAAAATGGCATGTGGAAGGCACATGCACATGCATGCACACATACACAGAAGGGGGGTGGGGGAGAGAGAGAGACAGAGACAGAGACAGAGAAAGAGAGAGAGAGAGAGAGAGAGAGAGAGAGAGAGAGAGAGAGGTCATTCTACCTTAGATGCCGTAAAAAACAATCAAAAGAAGAGAATGCCAGAATTTTGAGTCCAGCTCTCAGCTGAGATTTCAATCTGGAAACTGTCAACAGGCTTGATTTTATGATTTTAATTGCCAATTCAGTGAATGGTGAGATGGATGGTTTCTAAGGTAACCAGGTCATCATCCTTGGAAAGACTCAGAGAATAATTCCCAGTACTTGCACTATATTAAAAAATGCATAGGAATTAGTGGTAACTATCTTCAGTAAGTGGGCGCCTACCCTAAAAGAGAGATTTAGTTAGCTAATTCTAATTAAAATCAAATAGAAAAAATATATATACCTTCCTATTCATACAATAAATGCAGTAACCAGATAGAATGTTTGGCAGATCACTCCCTCTCTAGGAATAACATCATCCTCATGCTACTTATTTTCTATGACAGAAAACAATAGACAGTCTCGGCTCTTAGATTTTTTCCCCTAGTAACCAGGAAGTGACAGGTCATCTATTCTTTTTTTTAATAGTATTTTATTTTTTACCAATTACATGTAAAGGAAATTTTAACAGGTTTCTTAAAGGTGGATCAAATGTTGTTTTTGCTAATTTGCAGTTGTTAGGTTGACAGAAAGCTTTGCAAAGATAATATTTATAAAATTTTATACTTAAAATCTTAGACCGGTCTCCTGGTGAAATGCTGATTGATTGTGTTTAATGATTTCCCTTGGACTTGGTAACAGTAAACAAAAAAAGAAAAGAAAGGTGAATTCAGCTTTTTTGTTTTTTAAGATCACATTCTGATTTTGACTCTTTCTCAGAAAACTCACCCTTTTGACATCTTTTTCAGGCAAACGTAAGGAAATAAATCTTTATTTATTTGTGGGAATATGTTCAACCCTGTAACACCTTCCCTCACTGAATATTTTATATAACTAAAACAAAAACAAAAAAGTATTCACTGAACTATGGTTGTTTCCAATACAAGCTGTCAGTTTTCTTAGTACCAGTTACAATTAGTAAATCGGTCAACTAGTATTTCCTAATTGTCTACTAAGTGCCAAGCATTGAGCTTAGTGGACCAGGACATTGCCCATAAGGTCCTTTGGATGAATGGGGTATCCTGGAGATCTCTATGTAGTTGATATGATTGGCGAGTGATAAACCAAGGCAATGGGAGGTTATGGATAGAGAGCCCATCTCTATCAGAGAAGATCTGAGTTCAAGTTCTGTTAAACCCCCCACACTCCCAGCCCACTCCAAGATAACAGTTGCAGAGCAGTTGCTTATATGCATTGGTAAAGGAAGTTTCCACACTGGTAATTCCCTATAAAATGAAATTAAAAACAAACAAACAAACAAACGGGTTAGTAGTATGCATTCTTTGAAGTGTTTTTTTTTCTTATTTTCATTTGGGCTTTTGGTCACATGGGTTGGCTATGTGTACTTAGAGGCTGAGAGATTCAATACCTTGTAAACTAAACGTATAAATTCAGCTCATTATGGCATTCACTTGGTTTTAGGCAATACCTTCTCTATCCAGGTTTATGTATAAGAATTCTTTTTATTTCTTAAGGGGAAAAAGTGCCCTGATATCAGACTTGGCACAGATTCACTGAATCTTAGAGTTGGAAAGTTGTCTAGTTCAACCAACTCAAACATATTTCCAAATATGTTGGGAATATATCATCTTTATATACATCCTGGTGACAAAAGTCTCAAATTTTGCTATTAGAAATTCATTTATTTGGGGAATATTTGAAAGTTCCTATTTTACAATACAAAATATTTATTCAAATTTGTTGTTGCCATTCAGTCATTTCAGTTGTGTCCAACTCTTTGTGATGCCATTTGGGGTTTTCTTGGCAAAGATCCTGGAATGGTTTGCATTTCCTTCTCCAGATCATTTTACAGATGAGAAACTAAGGCAAAGAGGGTTAAGTGACTTGCCCAGGGTCACATAGCTAGTGAGTCTAAGACCAGATTTCAACTTAGGAAGATGAGTCTTCCTGACTCCAGGCCTTGCACTCTATCCACTGCACCACCTAGCTGCACCATATTCAATTTTATTCTGCCTTATTCTGCTAGACTCAAGGCAAGTAATAGCAAGTAAATCCCACAAAATGCATATGAAAAGAACAGATAGTAAGCCTTATTGTTCCAATATGATAGTACTTTTCTTACATGATTTCATTGCATGCCAGAATGGTTATGAAGAGAAGGGGGGCAGGGAAAGGAATAAGCATTTATTAAATGTCTACTATGTGCCAGACATTATTCTAAGGACTTTACAAATATTATGCTATTTGATCTCGTAGGAAGGACAATGAATGACTGATAGTCACAAGATCACAAGACTTTGAGTCTGTAGGGACTTTAGAGATCATTTAGTCTAACTTTATAATTTTAAAGATGAAGAAATTGAGGCCCAGAATGATAAGTGACTTTCCTAAGGCTACAAAGCCAAGAAATGACAGCTAATGTAATAGGGATTGGATTGGAATGCACCCTATTACAACCCAGGTTTCTGCCTTTTCCATAACATTCCTTCTTATCTGGGCATGAATAAAGGGAGTCTTTTGACTTGCAAATCCTATCATTATTGGTAGAGGCTCTTGTCTTTTTGGATGTCACCACTGTCTCAAGGACAATTCTATTTCGACTTGTGTTCTTAAAAAAATTACTCCAGAATAGCTGCCCCACCTCAGTAATGATGTCTTTGCCATGGCCCTGGCCAAACTGTGCATACTTCTGCCACACTGATGCAATTATGGATTCAATCACTGAATCTTAGGACTGGAGAACATCCAATCAAACTCCTCCCCCTCCTATCCCCAAACACCCAACCCAAGCAATATTCCAACTTCCGAGCTATATCTCGTCCTCTTACCTTTGCATTGACTCTTCTCCATGCTTTGAATGCTTTCCTCTTTGAATGCTCCCTCACCTCTGCCTCTCAATGACAACAACAACAAAAAGGACAGCAATGACATCAATCATAACAACAATAATATCATTTATTTAATGACTTAACATTTGCAAAGTGCTTTACAAATATCGTCTCATTTTATCATCACAACAACCCTTAAAGGTGTATGCTATTATTATCCCCATTTTACAGATGGCAAAACTGAGGCAGACAGAGTTGAAGCAACTTGTCCAGGGTCACCCAACTAGTATGTGTTTAAGGCTGGGTTTCAACTTAGGTCTTCCTGACTCCAGGTTCAGCACATTATTCACTGCATCACCTACTTGTGTCTTGGAATAACTGACTGCCTTCAAGATCCAATTTAAACACTACCTTCTTTAGAGGACCTTTCCTTATCCTCCAACTGCTAGTGATCCTCCCTCTGAGGACTTTATCTATTCTATATGTCATATTTGTAATAATTTATTCACATGTTGACTCTCCCATTAAATTGTAAGTTCCATGTTTAGGCAGCCTTTGCTTGAACACTTCTAGTGACAGGGAATGGTAATGTTTTAATATATTCTTAGGACCAGTCTTCTGCTCATTATGTTTTGGTGCCATTTGTCAGGCCATATCAGCTGTGTAAGATTCCCTGTCCTTATCTACTGTTTCTTGCATCTATCCCACCAGATGATAATAAGCTTTATTTCATCTCTTGTAGCACAAGGACCAGAATTTGGTTTCTGCAGACCCTGTTTTACCATTTGATGCTGTGATTTATAAGTGGTCCCAATGAAATTGTACAACAGACCTGATTTTGTCTCTTTATACATGGTCCAAATTTAATAACCATATGCAAGGTTGACTATAAAATGAGAAGAATAGTTTGAACATGTGGGTTATGGAAACTGTTTCCTCATTCTGTAGTCCCACATGGTAGAAAGAGCATGAGCTTTGGGCCACCTTTCTACTACATCACATGAGCCCATAATCTGTATTCTGCATAGTGAACCACTTGCAAGGGGTATACCAGTACTTTTATATGTCAATCAATTACCATTAGCAGATTGACTTTTCCCTTAATCACTACTTTTTCTGATTTTTTAAAAGGCATAACTTGGTAAAATACCACAGAATGACTATAGAATAGGGAGTCAGTATGGAAAACAGAATTTCAGGGGAAGAGAAAATGTCTCCTAAAAGAAATGTACTAGAAATAGTTTCTGCCATATGAATATGAATGGTTGCTGAGAATTTCTGATATGACACTGATAGTTTTCCCCTATGGGAAAGAGTAAAGACCATAAAATTCTGGTAAGAATTTTTAATGTTCAGAGAGGGAGCACAATGTTTTATCGCTGTTGGTCATTTCAGTTGTGTCTGACTCTCTATGACCCCATTTGGGGTCTTTGTAAAAATTCTGGAGTGGTTTGCCATCTCCTATCCATTTTCCAGTTGATGAGCTGAGGCAAGCAGGGTTATGTGACTTGCCTAGAATCGCAAAGCTACTAAGTGTCTGAGGCCAGATTTGAATTCCTGAAGATGAGTCTTCCTGATTTCATTCCCAGTGCTTTGGGATTCTCACTCTCCCCACATATCCAATAAGTGGTCAAATCTTAGCATTTTGGCTTCCATAACATTTCTTTATCTAGTATCCTCTCATGGTCATAGCCTACCCTAGTTTAGGCTCTCATATTCTCTGATGTGGAATATTGTACCATTCCACTAATTAGTCTCTGATTCAGGTCTATCCTTTCTTCAAACCATCTACACAGCTGCCAAGGTAAATATCATTCCCCTTCTCAATAAACTCCAATGGCTTACTATTATTTCTAGGATCATATATAGATTCCTCTCTTTTGCACCTACATCTCTTCACAACCTGGCCTTAACATACCTTTCCAGTATTATCATGCATTCCTCTCCTTCCCATCCTCTACCATCTAGCCAAATTGTATTTCTTCCTTTTCTTCAAATATGATACTCAACAAATTCTCTCTTTCTTCTGAGGAAAAACAAATGTGTTCTCTGTTATATCATTTCAGAGAAGAATTTTTATTTTTAATTAACTTATTCCCAACCACAGATTTATAGAGACAAAAAAATTTTTGAGAGCTTTCAGTTCCCAATAGCTTCAAACAGAGCTACAAGTATTTCATTCCAGCGAGGTAAATATCTACCCAATTTTAAAGGTCCCAGGAAGAGAATCCACACTCTGTCTTCACAAACCAGTTGGTATATAACCACTTGTATTGCTATAAAGTTATGTCCTCCATTCAAGCTGTATTGTCTTCTGCTGAAGTTTATACCTATTTCATCTTAATCAGAGACTGAGTCTTTGTCAACAAAATATTTGCATATACAACTAGTTTCAAAGTAACAAACTTATTCACACCGGATGTTTATCAAATCACTTGACTACTAACAAAGAAGTGTACATGTGGTGTGGCTTTCAACTTAAACAATTGGGTAGTTCAGCCAAAACAGTTTCATTGCTTTGAAAGTATAGACAAAAGTTGAACATAATGAGATGCAGTCTTCTGCATGAAAATCCTTGATAACCACAAATACACAGTTTGGGTGAGGAGACTAAATATCACCCCTTCATTAGAATGTATCTATGAGGGGAATTCTATCCTCCTAAAGTAGAAACAATATTACCTTACATTTGCATGGTATCATCTGATGAGAGACAACATAGCATAGTAGATAGATTGCTGGCCTTGGAACCAGTAAGATCTGGATACAAGTTCCATCTCTGACACATACTGTTTGTGTGACACTGGGGAAGTCACTTCATCTCTCAGTACTCTAGAGCATAGGTGTCAAACATATGGTTAACAGATGTGGCCCCAAATAGGATGAAATATAATTAGGAAATCTTTAACAAAATAAATGAAAATACAACAAAAATATGGACAATGTAAATATGTGGTATTCTAAGTCAATATGCCCATACAGGGATCCCTGTGTAAAGTTTAATGGCTCCATTTCTATTTGAGTTAGACCCCACTGGTCTAGACAACTATAAGGCACTGAGAAAATGCCATCCTGCTTTAGGAAATGGAGTTTCATCTGAGAGTTGCCTATTATCTCATTTGACTCTTACAGAAGCCTTTTGAAGTAGCGAGATATTATCGTTGGTGAACTAAGTAAACATCTTTTAGTTATTCAAATAGCTTTAGCCATTCACACTGGAGAAAACTAAATGGGTGGCTCAAAAAAAACACACAACATATACATTAACACATACATAGACATACACACATATGTACATATCCACATGCATTTAGATGTACATGTACATATACATATGCATGCATTTATCCATAAATGTGTATCATGTGTACACACTATATTTTCCTATATAAACATAAGTATACACTCATTATATACATATGTACATACTATATATTTTTTGTACACATATACATACATATGTATTTTTCCCATATTACAATTTAAAGTAGGATTCTTCCTACCATGGAGTTAGACTTAGATTAGTATGTATATGCTGACAGCCATTTTCAATTGACAGTGACTTAGACCCGAAGTTTAAGAGGATGAAATCACACTATATCAAATTCAGGAAATTCTGCAGCATTTTCAATTATGCTAATTTTCTCACTGATGATAATGCTCATCTCTTTAACACCAATGTTCTTCAGGTGATGCGATATAGCTGAAAATTACGGAACACCTTGATCTCTAAGGAATCAAAATTGCAAGCAATCCAAAGTTAGTGCAAAAGTGTAAGTTATAGCACATTGCCGATGATTAATTATATGTTAAGATTATCAGAAGAAACATGGATTTCCTCGCAAAATAGGAAGCATGACAGTTGCATACAAGTATATGAGTTGCATATATTCCCTGACAGTGACTGTCTAGTCTTTGCTCCATTTCTTATGTCAACATATTGGTCATCAGATGGATCCATACCAGGTGGCTAGGGGTTAGTGCTACACTGGGCCCATGCAATATTAAAGAACCAGATGAAGACCTCCAGAGCATTCCAAAATGGAGGATTTCTCCAAAAAAAATAAGTATTTACAGGATGAAATGACATGAAAGCTATATAATCTACAATGGAAGAGTTGGCTTTAACATTGAATAAATTATGTAACCACCAAATTAGACAAATAGCAGATGCAGTCAGAACTCAAACTGAAACCTAGCCCACTGTTCTTAACACATCATCTCCATAAACTCTGCAATACTTCATGGTCACTCAAGCATGGTAAAAAAGGGAAAGATGTTGACGATGAAGTCAGAGTACCTCAGTTTGAGTCCTGGCTCCGATGTTTATTACCTGTGTGACCCCCGACAAGTTATTTAAACTCACTGGGCCTCAGTTTCCTGATCTGTAAAGGGACAGTGGTTGTACTATGTAATCCACAACACTCCTATGAATGGAAAATCCTTTCCAGCTCAATGTCTATGATCCCATCACTAGAGGATCTCTAAGGTGCCTGTCGACTCTAAATCTATGATATTATGCGAAGCCAAAAGCATCTGACAAAATGAGTCAATTTTAATGAATGTTTAAAAGGAATATTTTAGTTATCCTGAAAATAAACTAGAACAGAGAGGGAGATGAAGCATTCAGGAAAAAAAAACCTCCAAGGAGACTACTGAAAGAAATAAATACAAAAATTATTCCCTTTTCAAATCCCTTCAATTAATGTTGCTAGAATCAGAACACAGCAGTTGTAGACTATTTGAAAGACTTATGATATTGAGTTTGTTCTCATGCTTGAAATGTTGGGGTTGCCAATTAGACTTTGCCTGATCCAAAACGATTGCCACACTTGACAATGACCCAAAGATATTGGGTAGCGCCTGATGAAAATCTTGAGAAATAATGAAATCAGATGTTTATTTTCCGAGAACTGGATCTAGGTTAGAATCAAAGCCCGTTTAAATGAAATCTGTTATGAAAGAAGCTTTGACTGTACTTGACGCCCATTACTGGATGAGAGATTATTGATCAGATCACAGATTTGGAGCTGGAAGGAACCTTAAAGGCCATCTAGTCCAGGCTCCTCATTTTGCAAATGAGGAAACTGAGGTCCCATAAAAAGTCAATTGGCCTACCCAAGAAGACAGTAGTAAGTGGTGGAGCCAGTGGAAACACTGGACCACACTGATCCTTCAGAGTCTACAATAATCCCAAGAGGACCTTTTCTTCTAAATCCTAATTTTTAACCATAGAAATTACCATTAAAATGGTCATCCAAGGCCTGAAATAAAACACTGTGCACAAGCACAACTTGCAACGGGACTGGAAAATACAGCTGACAGCACTAACATATTTCTTAGGTTTCTGCTGCTCTATATCATCAGATACATTATCTCTCTGACAGTGGTAAGCATCAGAAAGCCTTGTAAACATTTTGTGAACCAGTAAAATATTTGGCCAAGCTGAAGTTTTTATAACAGCCTTTTTATGGTTCTCTGAATTCTCTTCAAGCCTTTTCAGCCTGTGGTTTCTGGAATTGAACACTGTACTTCCAGAGGGCTCTCTTTATTATTTCCTGTTGAAATCATACACCTGTCCCATAAAGAGGTTCTGAAGAGTTTTTCTAATGTTAGAACTCTGGCAAACAGAAGCACATTTTGAGAATATGTTTCAACTCATTGTTCTTTTTAAGCTTGAGGCTGGACCTAGGGTTTGGGGTTTTTTTTAATCTTTTATCCAAGTAATGGCTCACATGTTTTAAAAAAAATTCTATTATGTGATTTCATCTGTACGTGGAACTCCTGGTGTGGAAACCCTCTCTATCAGCAAATGTTACCAGTTACTTGGAGAGTTGCCTGGATGTATTGAAGGGTTAAATGACTTACCAAGGAAAATGCAATTCTAGCATATATTAGAGGGAGGACTTGAACTCAGGTCTTTCTTTCTCCACTGTTCACCTTGTCTCTCTATATATAGAACATAGGTGCTTAATAAATGTTTGTTAAACACATATTAGGAACTGTTCAACTGAATTTAAACACAGTAGAATGAATGAACAATGGATTTGAAATTGGATGACATTGAAATAAAACCTGACTCGGTTTCATACCATCTGTGTAACCTAGGGTAAGTTACTTATCCTTTCTATGCCACAGTTTCTTCATCTGTAAAATGATACGGTTAGACTAGATGGTCTATGAAAGAAATAATAACCTTATATCCTGTAGGCAAGTAATAATTATTTCTGTACTTTGCATCAAGGAGCAATTAAAAAAAAGACTTCTATCCACTAGCATTCTTTTAGGAAACTCCTGACCCAAGAGGGATACGTTTTTTCCATCTGGGTGTGAGGGGAGAGAACCAAAAAAATCCCAAAAAACCAAAACCAAAAATAAAAATTTCTGCTTTAAATTGAAGTGAAACTATCCAGGAGCATCTACAATGGTTTGTTCCTTGACTCCCTATGAAGTCCCTTAAACCTCAGAATCTATGAATTCTGAATCCTATGAATTTTCATCTGATCCAAAATTTATCAGAGTTTAAATGTAGTATTTCAGGATGGAGTCCTATTATGTTAAGACCTAAATCCACCTCTAAGTAAAACATTGTTGTTGTTATTAATAATGATGATTTTATTTTAGTTATCTGTTCTCACCATTAAGCAGTTTTCTTAATAGCTAATTAGGTGTTGTGGAATGTGCTAATAAACTAAAAGATTTAATTACCTCAGTCCTATGGGGCCATCAGTCAACCCTTCCATGATACTTCGTAGCAAGGGTGCCATCATAAAATGGAACTGGCTTAAACAGTGCCATGACTCCTGTCTTGTTAGAGCGTGATGTTGCCATATGTGGCACGTTAGGCTTCCTCTGCTTTTGATAATGTCGGTGTTGATTTACTGCTCTCCATTCTTCTCTGATCATTAATTTTTATGTGCCTTCAACCTTAGAATTACCAACACATGACTTGCTTTGGCAGGATTCTCCTGTTACTGCCTGTTTAAACTTATAAACAGAACACAGGCTCCTACTGTCCTTATGGAAACCTTAAAACATCAGAGAATCGAAACATCTGATTTGTAATATTTATTATTTGGTGAGATTTATGTATGACTCCAATGGACTGGAATACCCCCAGGAATTAGGAAGGGGAGGGGAAGAGGGAAGGTTGGCACCAGGAAAATACCACTGACCTGGATATGATTTGGGTTAATTATATTATTCCATTTTAATTTTCATTCATTCCTCTGATTACTTCTACCAGTCATGATGGGAAAAAGGATAGAACAGCCCACCAGAGACAGCAGACAAGATAGCCCTCTAAATGAGTGATACTGCAAGCACTATATAATGGAAGGGGGAATAACATCCTATGGCTCCTTGGGGAAAATTTGTGGAACTGAAGTCATCTGTACAGGAATCATTTACATAGGGGTCAGGATTGGAATTATATTGCTGGCTATATCAAAAGATGATGCTGTTTGATGATGAATTGCAATATGTGCATGGGGATTACCTGAAAAGGCCAATTTGAGACCATCTGAGAACATGAAAAGCAAGCCCTGTCATTAGTGGCTCTCTATAGACAATCTCTGAAGTGTCTATTGCTACTTTCCATATTGCCTCATTCTTAAAGTTAGCCCGAAGCCTCTTCTCAAAAAGGGGTTTTGCATTCTATTCAGCTCCATGCCAGGTTGGTCTGGTTGCACCAGTTCGCCACCCTCTTGTAATCATGATTTGACTTCAGCTATCTCTAGAAGAGTCAAGACTCTCTGCAGTTGGGGCTCAAATTATGTTTTCAGTTTTATCTCACACTATATTCTTCTTCTATAGTATATGATTCAAATTCATACTATTCACTTTTCCATAATAGTTTAAGGCATTTCCTTCCTGGATACCTTTACTCATACTGTTCCCTGTACATGGAATGTCTCATCCACATTGGCTGCAATCTAGTCCCCCATCCCATTTACACCATGATACCTTTTCTTATTTCTTCCAACAAAAAGTGGTTCCTGCTCCCTAAACTCTCCTAGAACCTTATAGATAAGTAATGGGATTCAGCAGTTACTGGTTGTGTGACGATGAGGAAATCTCTTCTCTCTCCTCAAGCTCAATTTCTCATGTACAAAATGGAGATGATGGTGATGATGATGATGATGATGATGATGATGATGATGATGATGATACTTAATGTATCTACTTCTTAGGGCTGTCATGTGGCTCAAATTAGGTAATGTATATAGTATTTTGTAAACTGTAAAGGGCTACATAAACATCAGCTATTTTTATTATTTCAAATAGAAAATATTTATTAAAATGATTGAACAATATTACCATGTAATAGATATAACTAGAAACACAGAGAAGATTTAGTAGAAAAAATCTAATGACTTTATAATGCCTATCTTATGAATTTCTTCTTTTAAAATTTAAATCAATTTTTACAAAATATTTTTTCCATCACCTAGGTTCCCTCTATCCTCTCTCCCTCTCCCAGAAAACTATCCCTTAATTATTTAAGATACAAAGAGGAAGAAAGAAAAATCAATATCAATACATTGAAAAAATCTGACATAATTATAGCAATATTCTACGTATTCCTGACCCTTGCTTCTGCCAAGTAATAGGTAGATGTGTCTTCTCATACATCTTCTTTGGAACCAGTCTTATTCTTCTTAATTTTACAGCATTTTTAATTGTTTTTTATTGTTCTTGGTATTTACATTGAAGTGGTCATTGAACATGTTGTTTTCCTGACTCTGTTTTCTTTACTTTAAATGTTAAACCATATTCTTCTCTAGCCATCATATTTGTTGTCCTACAGCACAATAATCTACTGTTATATTCATGTACAATTATTTGTTTAGCCATTTCCATTAAT
This sequence comes from Trichosurus vulpecula, assembly GCF_011100635.1. Lineage (NCBI taxonomy): Eukaryota > Metazoa > Chordata > Mammalia > Diprotodontia > Phalangeridae > Trichosurus > Trichosurus vulpecula. Next base: position 297,773,506 of record NC_050573.1, on the reverse strand, counting down.
GGACATTTACTTTGTTTCAAGTTATTTTGCTATCACAAAAAAATGTTGCTAGAAAGATTTTGATCTACATAGATCCTTTATTTTTGTCAGCAATGTCTTTGGAATATATGCTTAGCAGTGAAGTTTCTAGGTGAAAGGGCATGGACATTTTAGCTGCTATATTTACATGATTCCAAATTGATTTTTATAATGTTTCAAAAATTTGTAGCTCCACTAACAATAAATTAGTATGCCCATCTGTCCCCATCCCCTTAAACATTAAGTATTTTTTCTCTTTTTTCACCATTTCCAATTTTCTCTCTATGAGGTAAAACCTCATTTTTTATTTTGAAGTTTCCCATTAGTGATAGAGAGCATTCTTTCACAGGACTATTAATAGTTTGAGATTCTTCAGGGACTTTCAAATCCTTTGATCTAGAGGGGAATGATTTTGGTTGTATATATTTCTTTTAGTTTTCTGTGTATTCTGAATATCAAACCCTCATCAGAGACACTTGATATGAAGATTCCTCCCTTCCCCAAGCTACCACTTCTCTTTTTATCCTAGATATGTTAATTTTATTTATGAAGAATTTTTTTCAATTTCATGCAATCAAAGTTATCTATTTTATCCTTTTTAAATGCCTCTATCCATTGTTTCATTAAAAATTCATTTCACACCCCCACCATCATCATTACCAATTATTTCTCTTTAATGTACTCATCATATTCTCATCATATTATAACCAGAGTGGTGATGGGCATAAATTTTATGCCTGATAAAGATGGGCTGGAGAAACTGGGGACATTTATTCTGAAGAAAGAAGACTAAGGAAGGTCAGAATTGTTGTCTCGTAAATTTTGAAAGCTATCCCTTGGAAGAGGGATTAGGTGTGTTTTGTTTGGCATCTGAGTGGAAGTTACAAAAAGAACAAATTTACACATGATGTAAAGGGAAATTTCTTAGCAATAAAGAGTAGAATGGGTTACTTTTAGAAGTATGGGATTTCTTTTACTGCAATTATTCAAATAATGGCTGAAAAACCTTTGTTGGCAATACTGTAGGGTACATTTGTGTTCAGATATAGGTGTACATTAATGGTCACTTAGGTCCCTTCCAACTTTGAGGCTCTCTGACTCTATTTTGCCATATAGATATATGCGTAGGTTTCTTATCTATCTTCTTCACTAGTTTTTAAACTCTGTGATTCTGGGGATCATGCTGTATTGAGAACTTTTTCGGTGCTCTAGCTCAATCATTTGCAACCAGGAGCTCTCTGATGCAAGAGCATGTATATATGGCATGTGCATAAGTAGATGTTTTAATAAATGTTAATGAACAAATTTGAGGGTATCCTATAGGCATTTATTCTTCACATATATCCAGGATGTATAAATTTATTGTATATAATACTGCCCTAGGGCTAATGAACTTGCTTTTTTAATTTTTAAAAGATTTTTTAGCTGTCATGACTATGTGACCATATGACCATGAAGAGAGTCCTGGACCTGGAGTCAAGAAGAATTGAGATAAAATCTAGCCTCAGACACTTAATAGCTAGGCAAGACACATAAATACTACCTGCCTCAACTTTTCCATCTGTAAAATGAGAATATTAATATCATTTACCTCATTTTGTGAATATAAAATGAGATAATATTAATGAAGTACTTTGCGCACCTTAAAGCACCATATAAATGCTAGTTATTGTTGCTGTCATTCTGCTACATGATTCCTAATGGGGCTATGATGACAGTACTAAAAAATCTATTTTGATGTCTATGATAAGTACAGGCTCATGGTTGGGGTGGTATTCACAGATAGACAATTCTTTCTGTTGCCAACTTAGACTCATATTCTCACTGTCAATAACCTGAAGGACAGGCTGAACTTCCTGATTTGGTTTTCTACTTTTGTTTTTGTTTTTTTTTTTTTTTTTGGCAGGGCACTTGGGGTTAAGTGACTTGTCCAAGGTCACACAGCTAGTACATGTGTCAAGTTTCTGAGGTTGGATTTGAACTCAGGTCCTCCTGACTCCAGGGCCGGTGTTCTACTCACTGTGCCACCTAGCTGCCCTGGTTTTCTACTTTTTAGTCAATTAATGGAACTTTGCTATTTAAGTAACAGGATTCAGGGGCAACTTTTAGCAATTTGTGACCCCATTTGAGGTTTTAATTGGCAAAATATACTGGAGTGATTTGCTATTTCCTTCTCCAGCTCATTTTACAATTGATGAACTGAGGCCAACAGGGTTAAGTGACTTGCCCAGGGCCACACAGCTAGTAAGTGTCTGAGAGCAGATTCGAACTCATGAAGATGAATCTTCCTGACTTCAGGCCTGGCACTCTATCCACTGCACCACCTAGCTGCTTGGGAGGCTCTATGAAGTTGGAAAGGCTTCGAGTGTAGGTTCAGTGATGAGTTATGTCTATTGTTCAAGTACTAATTTTGCTGAGTTTGGAAGTTCATCTACATGTTGGCTATGGAGGCAATAATAATAATAATAGTTATTATAATTATATTATATTATTATATATAAATATATTCTATATAAACATATATTATATATTATTAATATATTATTATTATTGGCACGTGATTCTTAAAGATGATATGCTAACGTATAGAGGAACTTTAAATCTGTATCAATGGATAGAATATCCATGTTGATTAAATGAAATACATTTACATATTAACATAAGGAGAATTGCCTAAGAATTAAGGTTATCTTAAAGTAGATTGAGCTGCCTCAGGAAGTAGTGGGCTCTCCGCCGCTGGAGGATTCATCTGGTCAGTAGGTGAAGACTTTATAGGAATGACATCAAGGAAATTCCTGTTTAAGTAGAAGATAGACTCAATGATCCCCAAGGTTCTTTCTCACATTGAAATTCAGTAGGGACTGGACTAATTAAGGAAGGCTTCATGGAAAAGGTAGGCTTTGGAGGATTGACAAGATTTGGATAGAAGGAAAGGAGAAGGAACAGTATTCTAGGTAAAGGTAATAACATGGCCACCAATGGCACAGAGGTGATGATCAGCATGGTATATTTGTGAGATAGTACATAGGGCCAGCCTGATGACAAAGGAGGAGGTATATTGGGGAACAGTGTCAAGTGGGAGTGGACTCTTAGAATGGAACTAAATTATAGAATAATATGAATTCCAGGAAAGGGTATTTAGACATGCTAAAAGTCTTTAAAAGTTTCTGAGAAGTAAAATTACATACTTAAAATAATCCAAAGGATCAGTGATTTCATCGATGTCGATATTTCCTCCAAAGATGGTCAAAGACACATTCATGTCTACTCATCACCAGTTCTGTGTGATGCTTTGTCACATTCTCCCACAAGTCTACTGCTTAGGGTAAGGGAAGAGAATTTCAATGTGTTTTCATATCTTGACTATTAAAGGAGTTTGCAGGCTTGTATTGGTTACTCCCTTTTGAAACATGACCAGCCAAGATTATTGATCATATATTTCTATACCATTTTTTACTCTGATTCTTCTTTGTTTGTTATTGTTTGTTTTAGGTTGCAGTAAGCTCACATCCACCACTCACTTCTCCACTGACCTTGGAGCAATACTCAGTTTTAAGTCACTGCAGCTGCATGAGACACAACTATACAACAAAGATAAAATAGTGGTATTAAAACATATACCTTTTGTATTAGAGAGAAGATAGGGCTCTTTAAAGTCATAAAAAAGAGATAACCTAGTTCTATGGTTACTAATATCATATGAGGCATAAGACAGTATGGGAGAGTACATAGAAAGCTGGCCTTGAAGGCAGGAAAACATAGATATATGTTCTTCTGTGTAGTAGGCAGCTAAGAAGTACAGTGGATAGAGTGCCAAGCCTAGAGTGGAGAAGACATAGTTTGAATCTGGCCTCAGATACTTAATAGCTTCGTGGTTATGGAGAAGTCACCAAACCTCTGTTTGCCTGTTCATCTTTAAAATGGGAATAAAGATAATACCTACCTCCCCAGGCTATTGTGATGATCAAATTAGATAATAATTGTAAAGCACTTAGCACATTTTCTGGCACATAATAAACATCATATAAATATTATTATAATTATAATAATTATTATTATTAAAATAGTTTTCATCATCATGGAGCAGATATAGCAGAGTCCAAGTTGAAGAAGGACTTTATACAGATGATGATTCTTCAAATGCTCTTGTTTATAAATTACACCCTAAGATTTTCATTGAGCCCCAGAATTATGTAGTGCCTCTTGGACAAATTCTATAGCTACTCAAAAGAATGCAGTCTAACCATCCACACAGAAAAAAATAGATGACAAATATCAGCTCTTTAGATTATGGCATGAAGTTAGACAATACATAGAATTTATTCATCAGTATGTGCAAATGAACAATAGGTCAGGAGCAAAATTAGGAGAAAGAAGTACATTGCGAACTATTTTTAAGGGAAATGAGAGAATCATAAAAAGAATCAAGAATATTAGAATCAGAGTAAAAAGATGTTAAAAAATGATAAACTCTCTCATTAAGTAGTGTGATGTTCTCAGATTCAGCTGTTCTCCACAAAGTAAAATTGTTCTCTGTTACTTAGTCTCAATCTTCCTGTAATTATAGGCAGGAGTATAGAGTGCCTTCTGCTAATTGGTTTGACCCACTGAAATGGCCCCTATTTTTTCAAAGACAAGCCCATTTGGCAAAGGGAATTGTTTTTGAAAAATCACAGTTGATGCTGTACATCAGACAGCAGGCTGTGTCATAAGGGGCAGGCTGTGGGGTCTTGGGAGCTTGGCTATATAATAGCAATGGCTGTTCCTTGAGTAAGATGTTGACAAGTAGGCAACATGAAGGGGACATAATTGGGCCAGAAAGCAGTCCAAAGGACACCAAAGCAATTTAGATTTAAAAATCCTGTTTGATCAGCACTATAAAGGGACAATGCTTCTTAAATTTCTGGCCCTCCAGGAAACCTCCAAAGCATATATGAATCTGATGGTGCAACTAGGAAAAAAACAATTGATTTTACCTAGAGAAGGCAATGATCAATTGCTGTTCTGATTTACAAAAGTAAGAAAGCTTTTTCTTTTCATTTCAAATACTTGCTAATCACAAAAACAAATGGATTGGAACATAGAGGGGAGCATATAGTGGACGAGATTTTAGAGATAGCTCTCAACTTCATTTTTATGTATAAGGATGCCAAAAATCATAGAGGTTAAGTGACCTGCCCAATGCTACATATATATTAAGTGATATAATCAAGGCCAGAACCTAGGGCTTCTCACACGCAATCAGAAATACTCAGAAGTAAAATAATAGACTAGAGAATTGCCAACTGCTGTGACATATCTAATCTTATTTTACCCAAGAGCAGTCATTCGTGATACTGGAGGCCCCTGTGGGTCTTCAAAGGTACTATGGACTCACTGGTTGTTAGTCAAAGTACCCTTGCATGCATAGGAGACTCTATAGCCTGAACTGTCAAAAGATGGCACTTTGAATGATAAAATCTAATTATAATTTGGTTTCTCATTAACGTGGTCCCATGCCACAAACTCTGCATGTTATACAGTTCCAATGATTTGCAGAACATATTTTGGAAGAGATGTCACACTGGACTCATGAAAATGCCTGAATTAAAATCCTGTACTCACCACTTACTAGCTATGTGACTATGCTCAAGACACAACCTCTCTGAATTTGTTTCACCCTTTGTAAAATTGAAATAACAATATAGATAATAACTACTGTACAGGGATGTGAGGCTAAAGTGAGAATATGCTGCTATACGGGGTGCTCCAAAAGTTTAAACTGCTAAGTTTAAAAGTGCATTAAGGCACCCTATTTAAAGTCAGATCACCATCAGCAGCATCATTATTTTAATTCTTGTTATCATTATTATTTTTGTTCTAGCTCTCCAGAGTTTGTTAGTTTGGATGGTAGGTAGAGTTCTGGACCTGGAATCAGGAAGACCTGAGTTGAAATCTAGCCTCAGACAAATACTAGCTATGTGACTGAGCTGGCCTTTTAATCTCTCTGTGCCTCAGTTTCCTCATCTATAAAATAGGCACGATAACCCCCCAGGATTGTTGTGAGAATAAAATGAGATGATTTCTATAAAGTGTTTTATACACTTTAAAGGCCTATATAATTGTTTGCTATTCTGTCTTTATAACTGGCAGAATTCAGATAGAAATGGTCCGGGGGATGCTACTGTCCTATTGTTCTTTCATTGTTAAATGTTTAGTGGAACACTGCGCAGATGAATAAAATTGTTTTCGTTTTCAGTTGAATAAAAGTATTGAGAAATAAGATCGTCTTTGATAAACTCACTAGAAGCATCTGTGGGACAGACAACTCCAGTAGCAGAGAAGGTGATTGGGGATTATATGTACTTCATCTTCAATCCATGCGGTCTTGATTTCTTCTCCAAAGTCTCCATATTTTTAGTTCTTTTTCATTTCACAGAGATTGGAAGTTATGAGTATTTGGCATGGTAACATTTTATTGACAACATTGTTCTGAGTTTTTATGAGTCAATGTTATGTCTGAGATAATTGTGGGCAATCTATGTCGATGCTCTAATTCCTGTACAGTCTGTTTATTTAATTATCATATATATTTCGGGGTTTGGATTTAGAATATGGTAGTCTAGGTCAAGCATAAGCTAGGCAAGTCCAGTAATTTCAGGACCAAAGGTTCAAATGCAATAAGAGGCACTCATGGATCATAAGATGTAATTAAAACCAATTTCACTAATTAAGCATTAAGAGAAAACACTTCAAATGCAATAAGAGATAGAATACTTTTCCTTTATGTGGTCACCAAGTCAGCAACTCATAAAAGTAACCTGAAGGGAGTTAAAGCTCAGGTGTAAACTCTGACACTATTCTCCTTACCCCTGACCCCCAAGCCTCAAATTTAATTTCAAGCTGAATGGGCTAAAACTGGTCTCCAATACAACAGCAACATTAACACAAATCCAGTGGCTCCCCAGGGCCGGCCTCCATTCTCCAGTTACGGCCAACTTCCTAAGATATATAGGGATTTGTTGCCTGTATATTTATGAAGGGAAGCAAGCTTCTAACGCATACTTCTTGCCACTTGACTTTGTCTTTCTGGGTATTTACTAAGCGCTAAATTTTTGCATCCCACAGTGGTCTCTGTTTTCTACCATTTCCTTGGAAAATCTGCATTGACTAACAATAACTCTGGGCTCCCTAAGGGTGGCCTTTCTGTAATTTCTAGTAGCAATGACCTGGCCTTGTATTGCTCTCATAAACCCTTCCAGTTCTGTAAAAAAGTACTTATGCATCAGTTATTTGTGTGCTGCTCCATAGTCAGCATATTGTTAGTTGAATTCATGTGGAAATTACTCATGGAAGATCTTTTAATGTTGCACTTTTTGGATCTTTGCCATTTCATAAGTTAGAACCAGAGGTCAAACAATATTGCTTACATTTGAAAAATTTAGTAAGATGCCTATTTTAAGTTTTCATCATTACTCTGTTGAGTGGTTACTATTTGTTCCAGCATGAATTCTATAAGTTTTTAACCTGTATTATAAATGTAATCTGAGAACATCTATAAATTGTATTTCTATTTTTGGATGAGGAAATATTAATTTTTATAGCTAACTGGGGGTGATGGGCTCTGAGTTTTGTTAATGTTGTATTGCTTTTTGTCCATATGCATTCCATATCCAATGTTCATTTTACTATTCCCAAAAAAATGTATATGAAGACTAGTACTATGAGGCTGTTAATTGCTTTAAATGTTTTTTCTCATAGAGGTTATCATCATCATCACTAATACGCAAGGTTATATATACTAAATATTAGCTGAACTTTCTCAGATGGTTTCTGTGATGGAGGAGAAAGTTAAAGTTTGGAAGCAAACATTTCTGGTCCCGGGCAATCAAGGAAGATAACGTATTCCTTATGAGGGGTGGGGAACCTGTGGCTTTGAGGCCACATATGGTCTTTTAAGTCCTTGGTTGTGGCCCTCTGACTGAATCCAAATTTCACAGAACAAATCCCCCTAATAACAGAATTTGTTCTGCAAAACTTGGGCTCAGGCAAAAGACTGTGTCCAAGGACCCAGAAGGCTACATGTGGCCTTCAGGCAACAGGTTCCCCACCTCTGCCTCAAATAGATAATAAAATAAGAGAAAAAAAATCCATAGAGAAGAAAAGAAGAAAAAGAGAGGGAAGGTGAAAGCAACTTCAAACCAGAATCAAGAGGCTGTGTGGTTAAAAAATGGGATGTTGATGAGATAAAAAAAGGAAAGAAAAGAAAGTATGCCTGAGTCTCTGGGGCTGTATAGCATGAATGAGGCTTGTTTTCCACAGGGAGGGGATATCAACTGTGCCTTTTAAGGAAGAAGCAATTTTTATGCTTCAAAGAAAAATGCTGAAGAGCCATAAGTATCCCGGATGACTTATTAAGCAAATAAGACTAGATGGTAGTTAGCAACTCCTAGCTGAAGGATCAAGTATGTCAATCTCACATGAATGATTTAACAGTAATGGCTAACATTAGAGGGTACTTTAAGGTTTGCAAAGTGCTTTACAAAAGTTGATTCTTACAACTCTGAGGACGAGTTGCTTTTATTATTCCCATTTTAGAGATGAGGAAAGAAACAAAAGCAAACAAAAAGTAAGTGTGCAGGGTCACGCAATTAGTAAGTGTTGGCCTTGGCTCTTCCTTAGGTCTACTGCTCTTTCACTGTGCCCCCTAGCTGTCTTGAATCTAAAAGACCTGTTTTCCAATGGCATAAATCTTGGATACAATGGAGAGCCTCCAAAGACTTCAAACCTGACGACACCACTGCCTACTTCTGAGTTGCAACCAGAAGGAGCCTAGAACATCCAAAAGGTTATATGAAGTCCTGAGAAGGCAACAAGATCAGGGACACATACTTTCATCTGATTAAAGATTAAGATGTGAGAAAAGGTAGGAGGTATGTCCAATAAAACAGTGGCACGAGATTTGGTTTTCTAGAACCTTAGGTCAAAATACAAGAATAATGGGCTATTGGCTAGGAACAAATTGCATCTCATGAAACTTGGGAAATATGTTTTATCAGGGAACTTAACTAATGTCATCTGGAGATGATATAAAACTTAGGAAAAGGAAGGGATGAAACCAATCACACATAATTAGGCAGTTCTGATTTGCTTTTTGAATATTTAACCAACACAAATAGTTTTGTCAGTTGCTATTTTGTAATAGTTTGGTATGTGGTAATATGAGCCCCTCTTCATGCCTTTTTTTCTCATTATTTCATCTGAGAATCAACATTTCTCCAAATGAAAAATTTAAATTCTATAAACTAACTTCTGATTGTCTGATTGAGTTAACACTAAATCATTGAATTAATTTAGAAGATATTGTCATTTATATTATGTTGCCACAGTCCAACCATGAACAATAAATATCTTTCCCATTATTTAAATCTTTATTTATGTAAAAATGATTTAACAGGTTTTTTTAAAACCTTACATGTATCATGGTGGGACTAGCTCCCAGAGTTTTGTGACTGTAGTCAATATGACTGGAATTTCACTTTTTATTATTTTTCTTTGTGTTTTTTTTGTTAGTAATCTAAAGAAATTACAGATTTTCAGAGCTGAAACTGCAGTGGCCATCTAGTCCAAGTTCTTTACCATTATAGCTTCATTTCTCTCCATATCCAACCTTGACCTCCTGGTTTGACACTTAAATGTATCACTAGCTGCCACTTGAGACTCCTATGTGCCTCCTACTTCCCACCATTGCCACATTTGTATTCTTTATCTTCAACTGATTTCTCTCCTTCTGTTCCAGAGCTGTGGAGTGTTAGAGAAGAATCAATAAATTTATGTGAATACCAACTACATATTTATATAATATAACCTTGGCTAATCAAAGAAAGATAAAACTAGAAAGTATCATAGAGATCATCTAGGAAAAACCCTTCATCCTGAATTGGTAAAGACAGGGGTTCACATAAGTCAAATGATTTGCTCAGAATCATCCAACAAATAAGTGAAAGAGATTGAATCAGAATTCATCTTTTACTTCCATATCTAAAGCTCCTTCCATTACTAAACTAAGAATCCTTCAATATTCTTTTTAAAAAAATCAATTTCCAGCTTCACTTGCCATAACAATTGTTCTAAACCTTTTTTTGCTCTCATCTTCCCTTCAGGTTCAACTACATCTCATCCTTCTATTAATAGCAGATAACATCTCCAGCTTCATGGAAAAGATGTGATATTTTCAGTGTGCAATCCTCCAACCATTCTTGAAACTTCATTCCTTAAGACTTAGTATTATTATGCAAATAGGCTACCTTTCCAGTTGTAGAAAAAATGGTGAATCCCTCTACTCATGTTTTTGAACCTATTACCCCTTGACTCTTTCAAGATCTGAATGCAGCAGTCATCTATTCTCTCTCATGTATCTTCAATCTCTCCCACTGCATTGGTTCCTTCCCCTTTGCCTACAGCTCTACTCAGCTCTCTCTAGGCCTCAAAAACAGCCTTCCCTGTACCCTTCTACCGCATCCAGCTACTATTGCTTTAGTACCATTTAGTACTATTAAACTTTTTGAAATACTATCCATGCTCAAAGCCTTCACTTCCTCACTATCCACTTTCCCTTCAGCCCCTCGCTGCTAGACTTCTGTTTCCATAATCCTAACGAAATTGCTTCTCAGAAGTCATCATTTCCTAACTGCCAAGTTCAATGGCCATTATTCAGCCCTGATAATCAATTGTTCAATCAACAGGCATTAATTAGGTACCTACTATATGTTAGCTATTGTGCTAAGTACTGGAAATACAAAGACAAAAATGAAACAATTCCTGACCTCAAAGAACTTACAATCTAATGAGAGAAAAAATGTCTACACATATGGGTATATACAAAATACATTTGTTTTTCAGTCTTTTCCATTGTGTCTGACTCTTCATGACTTCACCTGGGTTTTTTTGTGGCAAAGATCTTGGAGTGGTTCGTCATTTCCTTCTCCAGCTCATTTTGTAGATGATAAACTGATACAAACAGGGTTAAATGACTTACCCAGGGTCACACAGCCAATAAGTGTCTGAGGCAAGATTTGAACTCAGGAAGATGAGTCTTCCCGACTTTAGGCCTGGTACTCTATCCACTGTCCCACACAGCCGCCCCATAAAATACATACCAAGTATGTATTTCCATGTAATATTTTTGTAAGGGCCAGGAGGCACTGCGAGCTGGACATGTTTAGAAAAGCCTTTATGAAGATGGTTTTAAAATTGAATCTTGAAAGAAATGAGGGATTTCAAGATGCTGCGATGAGGAAAGCTCAGGTACAGCAAAGACAAAGAGATTTTGATATTGCCAGCCACTCACAATTAGTCAGTCAGGACATAAATGTTTACTGAAAAATCATTTATTCCTGGAATTCAGAGACAGTATACTCTCATGGTTCTCCTACCACCTGATCTAGCTCTTCACAGAGTCATTTGCTGGCTTCATATCCTTTATGTCATCCTTTAATGTGGGTGTTCCTTAAGTATTAATTCTTTGTCCTCTTCCATTGCTCCACACACCCTCCTTTTGTTATCCCACTTACTCCTGTAACTTTAGTTATTAACTCAATGTAGATGATTCACAAATCTACATTTCAAGTTTTCATCTCTCTTCTGAACTCCAGACCCTCACCTGAAGCTGCTTTTGGCAAAGCTCTACCTAGAGATCCCTTTAGAATTTCACAGTCTATATGGCGCGGACTAAATTTATTATCGTTTTCTTTCCCTGAACCTTCTCCTTCTGACTTGAACATTTTTTGTCCATGTACCACTGTTCACTTCATCTGCCATATTTATAATATAAGGATTATATTTGCACTTCTTTCTCCCTTACCTCACACGTCCTATCAATTATGAAGCCCTGTTGGCACTGCCTCTCACAGTCACTTCCCTCACTATTAATTCATCCTATCACTACCCTGATACAGAACTTCATTGTCCTCTCCCAGAATATTAACTTCTTTACAGATCTTCCACCTTCCACTCCCCCTTCCTTCCAATTCATTCTTCTTGCTGTTGCTTGGAAAATCTTTCTTATGCATAGATTGGTCATATCATTGCTCTTCTAAGAAATCTCAGGAATTATCCCTTGCCCACTGAGTAATGCTTAACCCCTTGTCTAGCATTTAAAGTGCTCTTCTGTCTGATAGTAGCCTACATTCCAACTTGGTTGTATATTAGTTTCCTCTACCCATTCTATGGTTCAATTGAATTGTACCATAACAACAATAATTTTAATAACAACAATATTAGTAATAGCTAGCATTTATATAGAACTTCAGTGTTTACAAAGCACTTTATAAATGCTATCTCATCAGGTCTTCTTATCAGTCCCGGGAGGTAAATGCTACTGTTATCCCTATATTACAGATGGGAAAACTGAGGCTGAAAGGATAAGTCACCTGTTTATATTCTCATAGCTAGCAAATGTCTCAGGCAGAATTTGAACTTGGGTCTTACTGATCCAAGTCCAACATACTATCCCCTGCAATAAACTTCCTGCTCTCCACACATGAAATGCCCCTTTCAGCCTTAATTCACACACTGCTCCTTCTTTTTACTTATAGAATCACTCCCCATCCCTTAAAAACCAATTCTAAAGCCACCTTCCCATGAAGCCTGTACCAACAATACCTTTTTATAAGGATCAAACAAAAATCTCTTTTATTTGTTAATTAGGAGGTCTGACAACAGTTAGAGAAGCTTGAGGAGACCAGTTGGAATAGAAACCATGGGTAGAGGGAAAACAGTAGCTTTTTTTAAGATCTGTGTAACTTGGGCAAGTCACTTGATGTTCACAGTCCTCAGGTTCTTCATGTGTAAAATGAAGGGTTGAACTTAAAGGTCTGAGGTAAATTCCAGTTCTACACTTAGAACCCTATGATTAAATATTTTTAGAGAGTTGGAAAAGAGTCAGGGGAGAGAGACTGCAGATGCCTTAGAGAGAGGATGACTCACACGCTGAGTTCCAGGAACAAGCAAAAGAGGACTAGATGCAGTGTGCTGGGTAGACCTTCCAACACTGATATTCAGTGGTTCTGAGAAGCACCTGATATACTGTAAATGTGGTGCTGTCCTTCACAACCTCTTTAGTCTTTACATTCTTTTTTAACATTTCTCTCTAGCGTGAATCCTCCGATGAAGAGTAAGTTTTGACCTCTGGCTGAAGGCATCCCCACACTTATTACATTCATGAGGTTTCTCATCAATATGAATTCTCTGATGTAGAATAAGTTCTGACTTCCATCTGAAGGTCTTTCCACATTCATTACATTCATAAGATTTCTCTCTCTTATGAATTATCTGTTGTACATTAAACTACAAACTCTGTTTGAAAGCCTTCCCACATTCATTACATTTATATGGTTTTCCTCTAGAATGCACTCTCTGATATACAGTAAGGACTGTTCTGAAACTGAAGGCTTTCCCACATTTATCACACTCATGATGTTTCTCTCTGGTGTTGAATTCTCTGATGCTGAATAAGGTATGAATGGTACATGAAGACCTTCCTACATTCACTGCATTCGTAAATTTTCTCTCCAGTACGAATGAGTTGAGACTTCTAGCTGAAGACTTTCTCACATTCTTTACATTTATAATGCCTCTCCCTAGCATGAATTCTTTGATGCTGAGTATATTGTGAGCTCTGTGTAAAAACATTCCCACGTTTATCAAATTCATAAGGTTTTTCACCCATATGAGATTTCTAATGGAGAGTACATTCTAATCTCTACCTAAAGGTCTTTCTACATTCATTACATTTATACAACTTCTTTCTAGTATGAATTGTCTGATGTACTTTAAAATGAGAGATCTGTCTTAAAGCCTCCCCACATTCATTACATTTATGGTTTTTCTCCAGTATGTACTGTACTCTCTGATGTACGGGAAGGTCTCTTCTGAAACTGAAGGCTTTCCCACATTCACCACATTCATAAGGTTTCTCTCCAGGGTGAATTCTCTGGTGCTTAGTAAGGTGTGAGTGCCATTTGAAGACCTTCCAACATTCATATTTTCTATCCAGTATGAATTCTCTGATGTATAATGAGTTGAGACCTCTGGCTGAAGACTTTCTCACATTCTTTACGTTCATAATGATTCTCTTCAGTATGAATTTTCTGATGTTGAATACATTGTGAGCTCTGTGTGAGGACCTTCCCATACTCATTGCATTCATAAAGTTTCTCTCCACCATGGATTCTCTGATGCTGAGTAAGTCCTGTGATCCATCTAAAGATCTTCCCACATTCTTTACATTTATAAGGTTTTTCTCCAGTATGATTTCTCTGGTGTACATCATGATGTGAGCACTGAATAAAGGCCTTCCCACATTCATCACACCTATACGGTTTCTTTCTGTTATGAATTCTATGATGTGCAGTCAGTTGTGAACAAAGGCTCAAGGAAGGCAAAGCCTTCCCATATTCATCACATTTATGGAGTTTCTCTCCAGTACGAACTCTGTGAGATGTGACAGGTGAATTAAAAGGGTTCTCATGTTCATTACATTGTTTCTTTTAATAACACATCCCAAGATAACCAGAAGGATATTATAATGTAAATATATGACACATGCATTACCTAGGATATCGCTTCCTGGAGCAGATTCTGTTACATTTATATAGTTCTGAGTAGACTCTGAAATGCCTGTTCTGGGGATCATATTTACAGAGAACTCTTTCCTACAAACACCGTCCATTGAAGAAAAAGCATTGGCCCTAGACTGAAAATTAAGCCATGTTTGTTTTTTTCATGGCCTCTCACTTTGTTAGGAATTTTCCTTAGGAGGACTTCTACCTGCCTAGACTGGATCTCCTCATCACTAGTTCCTTTTTAATCTGGCACTAGGCTCTGAAGCTTCTTCCCACTTGAAGAAACAGAGATCATCCTTTGTGAGCTGTTTAGTTGATGATTCTTCTGAAGAAGTGCCAAGTTTTGAAGCTGACTTCTTGAGTTCAAGGATAACCTCTGAATGTGCACAGCTGCACTGGGGGACATCTCCCTCTGGCATCCAAAGGGCTTTCCCTCTCTCCAACTTGCAGATCAGGTCTGGGTTGGAAATGGCCAGGCCCAGGCTGATGAGGTTCCTGTAGTTCTCCAACATCACCTTCCAATACAGCTCCTTCTGAGAAGGGCCCAGCTGTTCCCACTCTTCTAAGGAGAAGTCCATGGCCATGTCCTGGAAGGTCACTGATTCCTGGGGGACAGGGGCCACTGGGGGCCCAGGAGCCATGCTCCCTGCTGGGCTTCTAGACTGGCCCTATGAGAGAAAACCAGCAATACCTTTTACCTAGCACTTTCACATGATATTTTTTTGCCTACTACTAATATTTTTGTCATGCCTTATTAGGTAACAGAGATTTCTGGATTAGTTTATCCGCTCTGTGAGGGCAGAAAACCAAGCAGGTTCCAAACTATGGATCTCCCCTGTTATGCTTAATGACCATTCTCTGTCCTTTCCCTTCCCCAACCCCCTCTCCCAACAGATACTTTTGTAACCTCTAAAGAACTGTTCTTGGCTGGGATCATCTTTCTTTGCTTTGGCCAGGCACATGGGGAATGAGTAGAAGATGGGAGAATTGAGCTGCAATTATGTTCCCCCTGCTCCCTTCCTCAAATGACATTATCTTTAGGAGTGTCATGATTTCCTTATTCTGAAACCTTTGTTTTGATGTAGAGGTCAGAACACAAAAGGAAAACAATCTTCACCTCCCAAACTCCAGGCAGCTCTCAAGATTCTTTGCTACTACATGTCAATCTTAATAACAACTCCCACAGAATTATTTTAGCTTTTATAAATTCTACATTAGTGGAAGTCACTTGGCTGAAATGCCAGATGAGACACGGAAAGCAAACTAGGCTCTATTTTAAGGGTATTTCCAATGAACAGACTAGGGGAATCACTTCATTTCCAAAGGATGAGTGTTATCTCCCTTTCATCATTTTCCATTATTTACCCACTCTTTTGAAATCCAAATAGCCAACCTTCTGTTTATTGAATAAATTGCAACTTGTCTTCTTATTGAATTAAGATAGATAATTCTGCTGGTTGACTTTCATTTTTTTCTGAAAAACTAGTTAGATCTGAGGGAAACAAACATTTTCCCAAAAGTAGTTACAAATTTATTATTTCAAATAACTCATTTTCTAATTTCTAATCCACATTTCTAATTAAGAATATAATTATAAATATTAAAATGTATTATCAAGCAAATGTTTGTTATTATATAGTACTCTTTTCCTAAATTTAATTAAATTCAATTCAACTAGCATTGGTTAAGCACTTATTATATGCTAGGAATTGAGAATTGTGTGTGTTTGTACTTCATTCTTGAAGAACACCATGACATCAGGGAAATGATGACATGACTTGCAGTTGACTTCAATTTGAGTGAGGGAAGAAATGTTTTAAAAAACAACATAAAAACAACTCATGCCCTCAAGGAATTGAAATTCTACTGAAATATCACTAATGAATTGTGAAGTAACTCTTCTATCTTGGATTCATATAGCACTTCTTTCTAAAGAACTCACATTATTCTCATGTATGTTGCATTTTCTCTGAAAATATTTCTAGAACACGGAAAAATAGATATTATTCTAATGTTCACATTGTATATAGAGAGAAGCTGAGGAAGAAGTATGGTTAGTCACTCGCTCAAGATCTTAACTGTGTTATTCACTAGCTGTGTAACCTTGAGCAAGCTACTGAGCCTCAGTTTCCTTATCTGTAAAATAGGTGGGAAGAGATTGGAATAGATGGCCTTTACAATGCTTTCCTGCTCTAAATCCATGACTCAGTGATTCTATAATCTTATAGCACAAGTTAGTACTAGGGCTACTTGTGTGCAAACTTGTAAACTCTCCATCAGAGTATACTTTCAGATCCATCTGAATGCAAGGATAAAATCACCAAGTCTTCACTATCTCCCACCACCACACTCCACCTCAATCAGTTGTTTCCCATTTTGGAAAAAAAATCACCAACTTCCATCCTATGACTCCTCATTTTCACTATTGTTGAAGACATGGGTTAAGCCTCTTATGAGATGAGTGTGTCAGAATTAAATAAAATCAAGACCTTTATCTCCCATCAAGGCATGTATATTCCATTTCTCTTCCCAACTGTACTACTGAAATTTCCAGACTTCACCACCATGCCTTCACTGCAGTCTCACCCTAGGACCTTCCTCAGAGACTGGGGCATCCTCACCCTGGAAAATCCATCCACCATTCTTGGCCCTTCTGCCCTTAGTGTTTTCCTCCAGCTCCATTTCAGGGAAGGTCTTTCATTCCCTCCCAGCTGCATTTCTGATTTTCTGGACTTAAACACCATGCCTCCTTACATGTACCTTCATTTATCCCATTCTCTTGCCCCCTACCCCCACTTTTCAGCTCCCTTTTGTTGACTGTGTTCTTTTGTTAGAATTTAAGTTTCTTGAAAGGAGAGACTGACTTTTTTGCAAGTATTTTTATCCTCAGAACTTAGAACAGTGGCTGGTACACAGGAGGAGCTTAGTAAGTGTTCATTGCAATGGCAATGAAAATTATCCACTGTAGTCTTAGGTTGCATTCATATACTGTTAGATTGAAAGATGAACTCTGATTAAGTGAGAAAATTGACCACTTGGTGTTAAAAGTCACTTAGCTATTTTATTGCCTCAAATCTTGTCACTTGCTTCAGCTAAGGAACACAACTTCCTTCAACATGTCAAGTATGACGTATGGGGTGAGCCAAGATGGCAAAACAGCAGAAATATGGTGAGCTCTCTCCCCTCCACCCCAAAACCTCTTAATATCTATAGCTATACTAATATGTATCTTCATATGTATTTGGCATGAACAATGAAGAATTGTGTTTGTTTATAAAAGGGGTTTTGTTTTTCTTTCATTCTCAATTCAATAGGGTTAGAGGGAGAGAAAGAATATATTAGCTGATAAAAAATTTAATTTACAAAAAACAGATACTTTAGGAAAGTAGATACATTAGTAAGTACTTAATAAATATTTGTTGATTGATTTAATCAATGGATCTGTGATGTCATCGGTATTAGAATTCTCAAGATGACCAAAAAACCATGGACTATATTGCAGGAATATGTATCACACTGTTGGGGTTTAGCCATTCCTTCTCCCAGCATGGCTATACCTGGAAAAGACTTTGTCCCTCCACATCAGCCACTTCAACTCGATTTTCCCTAGGCGTAAAAATTTCTCATTACTGCTCTAACAAAGGGGATCATCACTTGTAGTTTGGCCACCAGATGATGATAATTATTTGACCATGGTACCCAATGAGACTCCTAACTACTGAATATTAAGTTATCAATTGTTACCCCATACCTCTATGAGGTATTTAACTTCAGGAGAGTTCTGGTTAAATTAACCTCAACAAACATTGAAGTTGAATTGGATACTTACATAATGCCACATAAAACTCAAATTAATTGGACAATTAATTGACAGTATTTCTTGCATGCCAACTGATATAGGGAATATTGGGTTAGAAAATCTAGGAAATGTAGAAGCAATAGAAAATCAGTACTTTTTGCCAGTATCTTATCATTAAACACACTACTGTTTCATATGTCTAACAAATATGCTAAATTGCTCAATCTTTGCATTTTGAGGGTAGTAAGACAAATGTAGCCAAAACTATATTTGTGAAATTATTTATATAAGAAAGAAAAAGAAAATACTTTAAGAGCCCAAAAAGAGTTCCCTTACAATAGAAATGGGACATTTCCACACATTTCTAATGAGAATAACAGAGTTCTTTTGTCCAATGAATGATAAATACAAAATTTATTTTTAAATTCATCCAATTAAGAAAGCACTCAGTTCCTCCAATAAAGTTCTATTCTGGTGCACCATCAGTGGTATCTAAGTGACCCTGTTTATTCAAAGGTCATACCATCACAGTATAAGCAATGGCAGGTCTAATTAAGCTAGCAGGGGTTAACTATGGGCTCAGTGAAGGATTGAACTAATCCTCTGAGGATTAGCTTTGTTTGATTTAGAGGAACTCATTACCAAATGGCTGGCTCCTATAAGGGACCCAAATTTTTTCTTGCACAGCTACTCAGAAAACCTATATACTAAAGTTTACTGTTTACATCAGTAGCAGGGATGCCCAGAGTGAGAAAATAATGAATCCATAAAATATTGATGTAGTACTATGTCAGATTATTAGACATTGCTCCTCATTATCATAATCTATTCTGCCATTTCTTTCCAAGGTAATTAAAAGTATTTAGTTTAGATATGCTTCTGATTTCAAAAGCAGTCAATTTTTATGGGTTCTGAGCACTTCAAAGTACTGGGAACATTTTCTCCAAGGTCCTCAACTATGAGGTTATGAAATAGACAGGAAACTGTCCTTAAGTCCAAATATAATACTCTTAGTGGGCTTTAGTTACCAAGAGATTTCTTTATGCATCTCGATATAAAAACAATAAACCGACAAAACAGAAACCCACAGAAACAAATAAAAAGCCAAACAAAAATACTACAATAAACAAACAGAAGAACCACAAAAATTAAACTAATAAATAAAAACTGAAGCTAAGGGAGCTATTTAAGTGTGCAAAAGCAATAGGCCCATTCTAACACAAATGTACTTACCCAGTAAGGAGTTAGGTTGTTGTCCTTCTGTTTTGAAAACAGTAGAATTTTATTCAGTCTATTTATCTAACAAGAATACCATTTGTATTTCAGTTATAATATCCTTAGCACGAGTTCCTTGTCAGTAGCTGTTTTCATTAAGATAAATTAGAACTATTGGCAAGAGAAGAAAATGGTGGACTAGTTAAACATTACTGGCTTATAGATGAAATCAACATGGTCATTCATTCAGTCATTTTAAAAGCAATACTTTTTGATGCTTTTATAATTTAAAAATACATTTCAAAGCAATGTTATGACAATACCTCTCCTTCTTCCATATTTGTCCCCAAACCTACATTCATGGTTGCTTCTGTCAGGTGAGTCCAACACTTCCAACTACAATTAAGTAATATTAAAATCTTAAAAGTTTTTTCTATTAAAATCTCCAGTTGATACATTAGAAACCACTATTTGGCTTTAATGAAACATTTGTCTGGAAGGAAACCAGTTAGAACATTCAGAAATCTTAAGAACCTAATGGCCAAGTCCCAAAACATTTGTTTATTGTCTTGTGAACAGAAATTCACTATTACATGGTTCATTACTTTCTAATAAAGAATAACTTACATTACCACAATGTAAAAAACAGAATATGTTTGCACAGCATGGAAAAGCTGCTTGTTGGATTGTAAATAACATAGTTCATATAACAACAACTGTTTGTATCAGTTTTCTCAATGTAACTTGGTCAGATTAATGACTCAGAACACATATTCAAATAGATTTTTTTTCCATTCAATCTAATTTTTCCCATTTGTATAGGCAAAACCATCATTGTGGTAAGAGGCAGTATGAGACAATAGATAGAAATCTGGCCTTGGAGTGAAGAAGATCTGGATTCAAGTCATTTGGGCACCTACCAGTATGTCACTGTGGACAGTTTGACATCTCAGTGACCCAGGAAACTTTCCTAGGACTAGGATACAGACAAGTTACTTCTTTGCACAGATACTGGGAGTTTCCTCACTAGGAATTGCTGTACCAGTGATCTTCAAAGTGGAATGCAAATGCCTCAGGGCACAGGCAAGACAATTCTGGTACAGAAGCCAGAAGGTCTAGTTTTGAATCCACATAAGCTCAACCGCTAAATAATTCCATGACTTTGGAAAACTCACATAAGCTCTCTGGACCTCCATTTCCTCATCTGTAGAATGAGGGGGTTGAACTACATGACCTTCAAAGATCTCTTCTAGTTCTAATATTAATGGTAATTATCAATGCTATTAATTATTATGTTATATTAATATTATTATATATTGTATTAATGTTATTGATTATGTTGTTATATATTATTTTCTTATGTTATTCATTATTGAAGGTTAATTACAATGTTAGTTATTTCTTCTCTTAAAATAAGAAAAAGCAATGTAGTCAAACACTATTTGGGAGTTATTGTTCATTCCGCTGAATTGTTCCTTATACAAATTTTTAAATATAATCTCAACAATAACAATAATAACACATTAATTTAGCACTCTTTAGATTTGTAAAGCTTTGTACATACATTATTTTATTTGGTCTCATGAGTGCTACAAAGGAAATATCATTGAATTTGTAGTCAAAGGACCTGTGTTCAACTCCTAGCTCTGAACCTTACTGCCTAGTTGACCTTGGGAAATTCATTCACTCCTTGGGCCTCATTTTCCTCACCTGTAAAATGAGAGGGTTTGACTTGATGACTTGATGTCCCTTTCAGTTCTAAATTCATGATCCTGTTATACTATGTGTGTGTGTATGTGTCTGTTTAAAGGTGATTTTTTCCTACTCATACTATGTGTAGGTGCATATGGCAAAGAGCCACAGAAAAGAGCCAATATTTACTTAATCCAATATTTCAATCACCACATTTCTATACCAGAAAACTGGAATAGGTCAAGCAAGTGAAGGAAAAAAAAAACAGTGAAAATGATATTTTTAATCACATGTTTCTATTTTCAGACTTTGTTAAGGAACCCTAGCAAGCACTCTGAAAATGTAACTTGATGGGGTACAATACTGGAGAAGGGAGAAACAAGTCCCTTCCCCTCCACTCATTGGATCAGTGGGAGAGAGATTAATATTTCTTTTTTTTTAATTTTGTAATACCAAGTTCTCTACGGGGCCATGTTATTTAACCATGACATAAGAGAGAATTTTCACATACCTCTCCAAAATGGACTGTGTACTATTTCATTAGTGGCAGGAACCAGATCCTTGGTTTAATCAATTACTGATATTCAAAAGGTAAAAGGTATAACATTTTGACTGGCAACTAGGTGGCACAATAGAAAAACCACTGGACCTGGAGATCAGGAAGACTTGAGTTTAAACCCTGCCTTAGACACTTACTAGCTAGGGGGTGCTGGTGTAGTCACTCAATCTTTTCATCTGCTTCAGTTTCCTCATCTCTAAAATGGGGTTGATAACAATACCTACCTCCCAAAGTTGTTGTAAGGATCATATCAGATAATATGAATAAAGCATGTTGCAAACTTTAAAGTGCTATGTAAATGCTAGCTTTATCATGAGTAATACTAGTATTGTTTATTATCACAATCATTGTTATTATGATTACCAGACTGACTCGTGGTGAAAGAAAAAAGCAATAACTGCGTACAACCTCAGCTAAATTATTTAGCCCTTCTGACCTTCATCTTTTAAAGCCTTTCTTTTAGAATGAAAGGATTGGACCTTAGGATGATGGTATTTGAGAGAAAAAAATTCCTTCAAGATCACTCAGTCCAGCTCCCTCCCCTCATGGATGAGATAAAGGAGACCCAGAGTGATCAGGTCACTCAGCTAGGTAGTTCCAGCATGAGGACAAGAGTATAGGTCTGTGAACTCTGAGTCTACTGCTTTTTCTATTTTGGAAGCTTCCTTCAAGTTCAAAAAGTCTGTGATCCCCTTTCCAGCGATGTTTAATCACACTAACATCTAAGTTATATAAGTCCTTTACTGGAAATGTTTCAATCCTACTGACTGGAAATCCCTGGCACTTTTAGATATACCCTGCCCCCACCATAGGAAAGTAGCCAGACAGTAAACACTAAGTACAGGAACCTACTGTTTATCAGCAGAGTAAAGAGAGCAGCAAAAAGGCCTGTACTGATAAGAGCTCCTTACCTCAACTAGCATTACCTAAGCTTGAAAAGTAAGCATTAGGGTAAACAACCTGGTTTGATTTTTCTGTAATTTTGATTATTGATTTGAGATAAATCCACAAAAAATCAGGGTTGATTAGAGTGAAGCTTTAATTCCTACAAACTGGCTGATTACCACAAACACACTTCACATTCTGAACTGAATGCCTATCAGACATTGATTGGGGAGAGGAAGGCCTAACCTAATTTTAGTGTGAGAAAGTAAAGGCAAAGAGTGTTGGAAAAGTTATCAAAAATTATTTGAAGAGAGAGAAATCAGGAATGGGGAAAGGATAATAATAGCACTAAATCAGCTGCAGACTGAGGACAATGGATATAGATTAGGGTAGGCCAGGAAAATGATGACCTTAGTATAATACTGAGGAGTAATGAGTTTAGTTTTAAAATATTCAAGATGTCAAAGAGCAAGAAAAGGGGAAGAAATCAATCAGTCTCATTTTTGAAAAAGTGCATGACTACAGTATGAAAAATCACTGGATTTCTAGTCAGAGGACCGGGGTTCAAATGGTAACTCATTCAGCCATATTCTGACCTTGGAAATCAATCATTTAATAAGCATTTAAGTGACTACTGTGTACCAGGAACTGATCTAGATGCTGGGGAAAGGAAGAAAGAACAAAAGAAAGGATGGAAGGAAGAGGGGGGGAGAAAGGAAGAAAGGAAGGAAGGAAGGAAGGAAGGAAGGAAGGAAGGAAGGAAGGAAGGAAGGAAGGAAGGAAGGAAGGAAGGAAGAAAAGGAAGGAATGAAGGAAGGGAGGAAAGAATAAAAGAATAAAGAAAAAGGAAGGAATGGAAAGAGAAAGAGGGGAAGGGAGGGGAATTGAAGGGGCAAAAGGGAAGGGGAGGAGAATTAGCCCATGCCTTCAAAGAGTTTACATTACCATTTCCAGACCTGGAAATGGCAGATGAGTTATCAACCAAGGTACCAAGATGTGGGGCAACCACATATAACTACAAGAGGGCAGAGAAGAGGCATATCCGTGGAAGGAAGTAACAGAGATCTCAAGCGGAAGCACCAGTTAGCAAAACAAAAACCTCAAGAGGTCAGGCTTGGTCAACATACAAGAAATGGAACCTGGAAGAAACGTCAAATTGAAGAATGCCCAGAACAAATTAAGTAGCCAAAAAACCCAAGGATAATCCTTACTTAGAAGTAACAACAGAAAACTGACTCATAATTTGATAAAGTCAATAGTATGCTATAGGATTACGTCCTTTAATATAGGTTTGAGAATGTTAGTCATGTTTCACTTCTGCTCTTTGGGGGAGCACTGAACATGATATTTCATAGGGAGTTTCTGATAAGACTCCCTCTATCAATTAATTAATACTTATTGACTGACCTGCTGTGCAACTAAGAGAATTGGATAATTGCCTAGGACAGTAAAGGTAAGTGGTCACATAGTCAGTATATGTCAGGGGTGGGACTTGAACCTTGATCCTCTTGATTTTGAGGGTAGTTCTCTACTACACCACATTGCCCTTTTTTTAAAAGGAAAGACTATTAAACATTAGGCTCAGCATTATATCTGTTTTCATCTCCAGCTCCTAGCCAATAACAAATAGAATCATTAGTGCTTGAAAGATGGAAGAGAATCCATTTGTTTCACGTAGCAAACATGTTTGACTATGTGGAACTTCGCAGATTTCTTGAACTGTTGCCTTCTAAATCGTTTGTGTCACAACTGCACATTTAAAGGAATAACCCCACATCTTATACTTACTACTTAAGTGATGTTAGGCAAGTCCCTTAACCTTCTTGGGCCTAGGTTTCCCCGTGGAGGGGAAAGTGGAGGTGGCCTCTGAGGTCCCTGCTATCTCCAGATCTATTATTCTGTGTCATGATTCTAGAATGAAGCATTTTTTTAGCCATCGCCTTTCTCGTTGAGCTGTTGCTCTGAAATTTGCCCATTTGCCGCTAATCAAAACCCCTGATATCCACTTCAGTAGCTTTTCCTCTCAGATCTGCTTATGATCTTGATCAAACGATAACCCATATTTCTCTTTTAACATGCTTTGAAGATCACAGAAATGACAATCTTTTTTGACTTAGGAAAACCCACAAGAGGACTTTGGTGGTCAGGAGTACGTTGGTACAAAAAGTATCTTTAAATAAAAGTCCAATATTTCACACGGGTCTCAGAATCACAGAGTATTTTAGCTCTACGTAACTTTAGAAACCATCTAGTCCAACCGCCTATTTATGGATGGGGAAATAGAGGCCTAAAGAAGAAATAATTTGACCAAGGTCACACAGCTAGCCAGCGGCAGAATCTAGAGCAGAAGCTGTGTCTCCTGAGTCGCAAAAGCAGAGAATTTGGAAATTGAAAGGGTTCTAATCAGTGACTATCAAGTCTAACCAATATCCTAAAGGAATCACCACTGCTCCATGTTCAACAAGTGGTAATCCCACCCCTACTTAAAAACTTCTGAGATTTTAAACTCACTCCCTACTCTCCCCATGTCATTAAATGCTTGACTCATTCCACTTTTGAACAGTTCTAATTGTTAAAAGTTTTTCCTGACATCAAACCTAAACTTGTTTTTTCACAACTGCAACTTGTTTTTCCTGGTTCTTCCTCTGGGGCCAAATATAACAAGTCTAATCGCTCTTCTATATGTTGTTGTTTAGTCATTTTTCAGTTGTGTCTGACTCTTTGTGACCCCTTTCGGGGTTTCTTGGCAGAGATACTGGAGTAGTTCGTCATGTCCTTCTTCAGCTCATTTTACAGATGAGGAAACTAAAGCAAACAGGTTTAAGTGACTTGCCCAGGGTCACGCAGATGGTGTCTGAGGCTGGATTTTGAACTTAATTCTTCCTGATCCCAGGCCTAGTGTGCTATCCACTGAGCTATCCCTCTTCTACATGACAGTCCTTCAAATACGTGAAGGCAGCTACCACACCGCTCAGTTTTCTGTTGTCCAGGCTAAACTTCCACATTTCCTTCAACAAATCTTCCTATGATAAGGGTTCAAGGCCTTTTACCATTCTGTTTCATTTCTGGACATTTTCTAGCTTATCAATGTCTTTCTTCCATTGTGGTTTTTAGAACTGAACAAAATATTGCAGACCTGGGCAAGGCAGAACACAGAAGAACCCCTCCTTACTTCTGTGAACTATACCTGTGTCCCTGCATGCTGAGATTGTGCATTAATATTCCAGGGCTCTGCCCTAGGCCATCTTCTCTTCTACGCATTTTCTTTCTAGTTGATCTCCTCCGCTTCTGTGGGCTTAATTATAATTTCTATGCAGATGACTCCCATATCTACATATCTAGGCCTAAACTATTTCCTGAAATCCATTCCTGCATCACCAACTATCTGCTGTACATATCTACATGGATGTCCTAAAAGTATCTCGAATGTAACAACTCGATGATTAAATTACCTCTACCTTTCCCCCAAATTCACCTCTCTCTCTCTAACTTTCCTACTTCTGTTTATGGAAGCAACATTCTTCAACCTCAGAGTCATTCTTAACCTTTCCATCTCCTTAACTATCCCCCGTATTTAATTAGTTACTAGTTACTATAGAATCTTCTGCCATAATAGGTTTCATATATGCCCTGGTTTCTCCCCTCACCAGCCTAGGTTACCACCTGAGTCAAGATCTTAATCACCTTTCACCTTGATTAATGAAATAACTTTCAAATTGACTTCCCTAACTCTAATCACTCTCTTCTCCAATTTATCTTCTATATAACTACCAAAATAATTTTCCTAAAGTACAAGTCTGCTCATGTTATTCATTTGCTCAAGGACTTTCAGTGGCTCCCTGTTGCCTTTGGGGCAGAACAAGAATTCCTATTTTCACCTATAATGTCCTTCATAATGTAGCTGTTACGAAACTATAGTCTGGTTTCATACTCTCTATATTCTAGCCAAATTGTCATACATGTTTTTTCCTTAAACATTTCCATCACCCATTCTCATCTTTCCATTCTATCCACCATCTTTGTGCCTTTGCATAAGCTAACCCCCATCTTTACAATTCACAGCCACCTCATCTTGGACTCTTGGAATCCCCAGTTTCATTTAAAACTTAACCCAAGTGCAACCTCTTTACACAAGGCTTTTACTTATTCCCCACCCCCACCATCTCTGAGCTGAAATTTCTTTGTGTTTGCTTTGTACACATGCTCTATTTACTTTTCTGTGTAACAGGGCTGGGGAGGCCATTGTTGAAGCATGTGCAGATATGGCCATTCCTTGATGTATATGCAGATTTCTCTGCTTCTAATCCAACCATGTGGAAGCTTTGGTGAACCCCAGGGATCAGCATCATGAAATGACAAAAGTCTTCCAATTGATTAAGTGGCTGGAAGAGCTTATGATTCAGGAGTTCCTGAAAGTGTATGTAAAAAATGCAAACTGATCAATTCCCAGTCTTTAGTTCCTGGCAAATTTTAGTAGAGATAACTGTTTTGAGTTTCTGGGTGAAGGAAAAGTAGTTGCCATAGCGTCCTCCTGTCCACCATATGCACATGAGCACATGGTATCACTATTTAATCGCTGATTTTAGGTGAACTCACATTCCAAAACTGTCTTTCTGCTCATAAAGACCTCATGAACATTTCTGAGGTATGTGACATTGGTAATAGAAAATCACTCCCCTTGCTTTGCTGGACTGACTCCTCCTCAGAGGGCATGGCACCTGTGATGAAGAGATGACTCAGACAGGGTTTATCAATCTGCTGCTGGACCAAGCAATCTGTTTCTGATTTAGACTACTCCTCTGCTGTTATTAGTTACTACTATTTTGGTAGCCATTGCTACTACCTCAAGTGGATTCTACTACCAATTCCAGTTGCTGATGGGATATCTGGATCTTTGTAACTGTCCAGTGTACCTGGGATCTTCTTTATCACAATACTCATTTGGCTTAACAACAATTTCTACATGGCTTGATTGGAAATAGGTAGAGAATATCTGCATGTGTTTCAAGGACTGAAACCAGTCAAAGAATATCTGTGGGTAGTTAAAGGACTTACTATATCTGTAAAATGTAGTTCTCTCTCCTCCCAGTTGAATGTAAGTTCCTCATGGAAAAGAATGATTTTAGTTGTGTCTTTATATCCTTAACACTTGGAATAATTGCTGCCACTTAAACATACCATGGAATTACAGTCTAACTGCACAAAGTGAATTCCTATGTCCCTTTTCCAAAGTGACAGCAACTAGCACAACAGCTATTTCCTGAGAGTTTCCCTGCAATGAAACACAATACTATTGGAGGACATTAAAGTGTATTAAAATATTAAAGCTATATCACAAAAATTAAGAAATTTAGGCAAAAGATGGAAATAAATGGTCTTCAAAAGCCAAGGAATTCACCCGATTGAACCCTTTTTCAACCCCTTTGAAAAACTTTTGGACTAGGTAGAATCTCTTTATTTGATGTATTTTTGGATATAATGTAGTATCTTTAAATTCAGTGACTTCTACCCCCTACCCCCACTCCTATTTTGATGTCTTCTTTTGTCAATCATTAGTTTTTCCTAAAGAAGGTAAATCCTCTTAATTGGAAGGAATGACACATTTGAGGATAACTTCAGCCAGATGCATATCTTGTTCATAGAACTTGCAAAATATCCCTTGAGGGGATAAACCTAAAACAATGGCCACTGTTGTTGTTGTCGGCTTCTTCTTCTCCTTCTTTCTTCTTCTTCTTCTTCTTCTTCTTCTTCTTCTTCTTCTTCTTCTTCTTCTTCTTCTTCTTCTTCTTCTTCTTCTTCTTCTTCTTCTTCTTCTTCTCCTTCTTTCTTCTTCTTCTTCTTCTTCTTCTTCTTCTTCTTCTTCTTCTTCTTCTTCTTCTTCTTCTTCTTCTTCTTCTTCTTCTTCTTCTTCTTCTTCTTCTTCTTCTTCTTCTTCTTCTTCTTCTTCTTCCAATTAAGAGGAATTCTGTCATACTGAGATGGAATAAGGAGCCACTAAGGTGAGTCTGTGAGTCTCAGGTTGTCTGGGGGTGGGGAAGTGGTTTGTATTCATCTTACACTAAATCCTTTCACACATTGTACATAACAGCCACCTTTGTAAACTATATAATTCTATTGCAATATAATCCAAACAATTATCTTATTGTTTGGACTTGATTCTGCAGAGCCAGCAACTCACAAATCATTTGGTATGAATCCAGAAGTTTCTCAAATACAGCACTCATACAAGGAGCATTTACCTTCTTTAAGAAATACTAATGATTGACAAGTCAAGTTAGGTAAGAGTGAAGCCATACATGTAAGCCATACATGTCTTCTGCTGTTCTCTCAAGGGGTATCCTAAGTATAGCTTATGATTTCTACATTCATATATATGTTATGTACCCCTTGCCAACACTTCTTATCCACATAGATATATCTGCTTAATGCATATGTATATGTGTATATATACACATGCAACCTATGCATACATACTACACATACATTTAAACATATGGGTTATAATCAAGGCTAGATTTGAGGGAAAAAGGCCTGTTCATCAGAAGTAAGCTAAATGTGATAAAAGGGTAGTTTCAGCAGGAAGAATTTAAAAATATGTGTTAGAATGATGATAACTCAATACCAAATCATGTAAAACAAGTGACTGTGGTAAAAGACTATATTATGTATTAAAAAATTTAAGATGTTAAAATTTCTAAGGTTTACTGAATAATTTAAATGTAATTATTTTATTTTACTCCAATTACATTGCATACTCCTGTATTATATTAATCTGTCTTTATGACATACCATCCTTGGTAGAACATATGCTCTTTCAGGAAAGTGACCACACTATTTGTTATATTTGTATCTCCACCACCTAGTGTTATATCTTGTGAATAATAAGCTCTTAAATAATGTGTGCTGATATAAAACTCAGTTCTTACTAGATAAATGCCTCACCCTTTCTCATTCAGAAAATGAGATCAATTGGAGCTATTGAGAAAGGAAACTCAAGGCACATCCATTCAGAGAAAAGGGCAAGTAAAGTCAGCCATACTTAATAACCACATCAGTTATCTGACAGCCATTTACTATGCAAACCACACTTTCTCATAAACACTATAGAATTAATGACATTCATGTCATACTTGTCTCAGAGAGTTCCAAAGCATGACATTCCTTCAAATCTATTGCCAGAGCTCTCACCAAGAAACCTAGAAAATATACCCCAGTGCCCACCTAAGCTCACTAACCACCGAAGTTCTATTAATCATAGATAATAATATCCAAAGTAATGGTAGACTAAACCTATAATGATAGTCTAAAGACTCATGATGTCATACCTCCCTCCATAAGTTGTACCTACTTACTTCTTAACCTCAGGGATTGCTATCCAAGCAGTCTCTGCTGCCTAGCCTCCTGCCGTTTTAAGTCCTGTCCATGACTTACTTTTAGTTAGTAGTAAACGGAATGTGGACGTTCATGACAATAAAACTGAGATCTAAAGAGCTGCAGTGCCTTTATCAACCAGAGATATGGGGGGAACAAAGGTTATTTTTCTTCCAGGCCAATGACACTGGAACTCAATCAATGTTTGCTTTGGTAGTCCATTGGCTGCTATTTGACAATCAATTGGTAAATGTTTATTAAACACCTACTATGTACCAGACGCAGGCTAAGTGCTAGGCATACAAAAGATGCAAAAGTTCTCACCCTTAAACATTGTATGGGGAGACAGCATGCAAACAAATATATACAAAGCAAGCTAAGCACAAAAGAAACAGTAAATAATTGGCAGGTGGAAGGCACTAGAATTAAGAGAGGTTGTGAAAGACTTCCTGTAAAAGATGGGATTTTAGTTGTGGCTTAAAGGAAGTCAGGGAAATCAGTAGATGGCTATTAGGAAGGAAAGAATTCAAGGCATGGGAGACAACCGTAGAAAATGCCTGGAACCAATAGATGAAGTGTCTTAGTCATGGAACAATCAGGAGGCCAGTATTAACTGGATTGAAGAGTACCTGACAGGAAGTAAGATGTGGGAAGACTGGAAAGGTAGGGGGAGGCGCTGTGTTATGAAGGACTTTGAATGCCAGACAGAGCATTTTGTGTTTTATCCTGGACTCTATAGGGAGTCACTGGAGTTCATTCAGTAGGTAGGGAATATGATCAGACCTGAATGTTAGGAAAATCTGTGGCATATCTTCAATCACATATCTACTAGAAAGCATTATAATCTATTAGGTAAAGTACTAGACTAGAATTGTTTTCAGTTCATTCATCCATTAATTCCTCAGACACTACAGATAATGTAAAAAATGTGGAAGTAGAAATGAAAAGATTTGGTAACTAGTTGGACATGAGGATGAGTGAGATGAAGAGCTAATGATAATTCCAATATTATGAACATGGCTGACTGGAATAATTAAGGTACCCTTGAGGGAAGTTAGGGGATTTTAGGACAGAGAATATCAAGAACGTTGGCTCTCCCATTGGTCATCCAGTTTAGATATCATTCCAAACCAGGCCATTTGGATATTTGAGACAAATGATTCCTATTCCTTTTGATATGACATGTCATCATGCTCTATTCTCTTCTCATTTGCTCCAGCTTCTGATAAAGAGGAAACTTGTCGAAGCTCACATCCACTCATTACACACAATAATCACATTTTCAAATTACATAGCTTGATCCCACCTCATCCCTTCTCATGGAGAAGAAACCCCAGGAGCTTGCCCCCATAACTATAACCCTATTTAATCATTCTCTCTGTATCTGATGGTTCCTGTCCTTCTGTATGAAACATTCTGAGTAATAATAATAACATATAATAATATCTAACATTTACATAAAGCTGAAATATTTGCAAAATATTTTTCATATATTATGTCATTGATCCCCACAATAACTTTGTGAGGTAGGTGCTAATATTATGCCCATTTTACAGATGAGGAAACCAAAACTGAGAGGTAAATGACTTGCCCAGAGACACACAGCTAATAAATGCTTAAGGTTAAATTTTCATTCAAAGATTCCTGAGTCAAGGTTCAACCTTCTATCTACTGTATTACCTAACTTCCTACTGGTCTCCCTCATCCAGGAAAAAAAAAACTAAAAATGAACAAACTTCAGCAGACCAATATCCCTTCACATTATCATTATTTCATAACCAAATTCCTAAGCGGGGGCGGGGGGGGGAAGTAACCATATATGTTATATGTACTTCTTTTCCTCACAGGCTCTCCTCGGGCTTTTGCAATCTGGCTTATGATCTTGTCATTCAATTGAAACCGTTTTCTCTAAAGTTACTAATGATTTCTCTATTACCAATTATGGTGCCTTTTTCTTCTTTTTAATCTTCCTCTTAACCTTCCTACAGAATTTGCCACTGATAGCTATCTTATCCTCTTGGATATACCCTTCTCTCTGGATTTTTATAAGTCTACTTTGTAGTTCTTTGTTCTTTTTCTGACTGCTCCTTCTTAGTCTTCAGTGATTCATCTTTCACATCATGTTCCTTAACCATAGTGTACTGAAAGGCTTTGTCCTAGCCCCTCTTCCATTATCTCTCCACATTCTTTCATTTTGGGACTTCATCACTTCCTATGGTTTATCGTTCCTATGCAGATGACTCCCACAACTATGTAGATGCAGCCCTAGTCTCTCTTGTGCTCCAGTCCCATATTTTCAAATGCCTTTTGGATATTTCAAACTGGATTTTTTAAATTGATATTTCAAACTCAACTTGTCAAACAGAATCTATCATTTTCCCCTTGAAACCCTACTTTCACTCAAACTCTACTATTTCTGTCAAGTTGGGCCATACTTCCATTTCCTCTTTTTTGTAGTCTTGGTCTTATTCAGTGTTATTCTTGTCTCTCTCCTCCCACATGTCCCATCCATCGCCAAATCTTATTTTTATCTCCCCAAGATTTCTCACATCTCTGCTTACACAGCCACCACTCAGGTTCAGGACTTCATTGCCCCCTTGTTTCTACTATTGCAATGTTTTCCTATTTCATCTCCACACCTAAAATCTCTGCCCAGCTAACAAAGTATATTTTCTAAAGCACAAGTTTAAATCCTGTCACTCCTCTAGTTAATAAAACCAGAAGCTACCCTATTGCCTCTCAGATAAAAAATAAGTTCTTTTTAAGTTTTTAAAGCTGTTTACATCCTGGTCCTAAATTACCTGTTCAGAGAGTTTTTTCTTAGCATTTAACACAGAATAAGAAACACTTCACAAATTTGCATATCATCTTTGCACAGGGGCCATTTGAAGCTTCTCTGTATTGTTCCAATTTTAGTATATGTGCCACCAAAAAGAGCACCTTCACAGACGTTTTCCATAATTCGTAAAGCCAATGTAGCCTCCTTGCTGTTTCTCTCACCCAAGCTCTAATCTCTGCACCTTTGCATCAGGCTAAAAGCACAAGCAACTTTAATTCTATCTCTGAACATTACTTTTTTTTCCTTAAAATTCCCCTCAACCATCACCTTTTACACAATACCTTTCTGGATTCTCCCAGGTACTAGCTAGATCTCCCCGATAAAGGCAATCAGTAAGTGAAAAGACCTTTCCCTGCCCATCTGAATAGGCTTCATGTAGGGCTCCAGGTGGGGGCAAGGAAGGGAGGTCTGTTTAGATTTTTGCTTCTAAGTAGGCCCCAAACCCCTAATTACTAAGTGATAAGCCAATGTCGGTGTGAAGCCCTCAGGACCCTAAAGGGAGTTGCTCAGACCAGAGTCAATGGTATGTGCCTAAATTCTGGTCAATCAGATGATATTCTAGTTGATCAGATGAGGGCTAAGGACTGTATAAAAAGAGAGAATAAAGTTGTTTGCTCAGAGCTCTCAGTCACTGGAAGAGTGGCTTGGGACTCTGGGCTAGCCATTGTTAAGAGCTCTCCAGCTTGTGAACCCAGATGGTGATGCTTCCTTGGTAACTATGAATTGTGATTTGGTCTGTTTATATTGTGTATGTTTTTAATTTGTCTGTATATGCTCAGGTTTTTCCTCCTGAACTAAGTGAATGATATTTGTATGTTGGATTAAACTAAGATCGTTAACCCCATTAACATTACTTTCCTTAGTAAAGCAGATCAAAGAACCCATGCTGGCAGCTCTTGCTGCTGTTCTTGTTGGGTCTTACACCTCAACAGCTGCTGCTAGCTGAATTGTTGTTACACCCTCTCACACACACAATTCACTATAAATTTACCTTGATCCATCAGTAAATCAGTTTTGAGTCTAATCATTTGCTTTGCTAGAACGCACCTATAAGGACTTTAATAGTTATAGAAATGATAAAGCCCAAGAAAGTTCAAATCCCCTGAGTCATGATATCAAAGTAAGGCCAATGGTAGAGGCTCCTCTTTTGCTACTGGCAGGGGATTTAATATCAACTAAACACCCATTACCAAAGTTCCACTCTCCCTCATTCTGAGCTAACACCAATCTTAAATCTTGACCTACATACCAAATGTGAGTTCCTCTCCATCCTCTCCCTAATACCTTTGACCCAGAAAAGAATCCTGTAAAAACACAATCCACTTCACCAGTTTTGGATGCCTAGTTCCACTCAGGACTCCAGCAGAAAATGCTCTCTCCATTCTCCCACCACCACCACCACCCAATTCCCCTTTGTATAAAGCTTGCTTGCTTTACTTTCTCTCTGTCCACCCCTGTCTTGTGTTGTGTTTTGTCTTGTGGGACTCCTCCTCCTGGCCACACCAATTCCCTTCTTAGAAGTATCAGCCCATTGCCTAGAGTTGGGACTAATTATACCCAGCTACCACCCCTACCTCCCAAGATTTTGCTTAAGGAAAATGAAATGCAGGGGCTAAACCAAGAATCGTGTACCCAAGGGTAGGATCTCTCTCTTTCTCTCTAATATTAAAGTTATGACTAGTGACCCCTGCCCAGACCTCATGTACCTTGGCCTTTTCTCCTAGCAATGTAAATAGCAGATAAGGGAGTTTGCAAACTTTCCTTGTACCATACAAGGACAATCGGAGAAAGGACTTGGACCCAGTTTGCTCTAACTTAGATGGGGTATTCAGAATCACAGAGTCTTATAGTTCAGGATCCCAAACTTCACTCACATTGTAATAAGACACCACCTAACTGTCTTATTATCTAGCCCACAACTATAAGACTCTAAATCTGGATATTCCATCTGAGTCAGGGCAAACTGGTATAAGTCCTTTCTCTGAAACCTACTGGTTAGGCAGGGTGTAGGGTGTGTTCAGGAAAAACTAGTACCTTTGGACTGAAGGCTGCCGAGACCTTTTCAGGGCTGCTTTCCACCTTTGGTGTCCATTTGATCCACCTAACTCTCATCTGTAGCTCCAAGAAACTGTAGTATGCATAGCAACCACACCCCAGTAAAACATTTCAGCAGACAAGCTAAACCAAATTAAAGGTAACCAAGGGGTCTCAAACCTGTTGGTGAGTTAGGGGGGTGTCTACCCCAAGCACGTGAAGACTTCCCCTGGTAGAATGGGCAGATGAGAACGATGGCCATGAAGGTAGCTGAAGCAGGCACCGTGGATCACTTAGAGCTTGGTTAGACATCAAAGATGCCAAGGTCATCCACTGCATCTTGAGCCATTACTAGTTGTTTTGACTCTGTCCTGCCACTGGACTATGATGACTCTGGAAGAGAGAGTGAGGCCAATGAATTCATGCAATTTTGCTTCATTTAAAACCAATTTATGCACAAATCAAAAGACATCACCCATACTATTTTACCATTTTTACCTATCTCAAAGTCCTGTGGAGACAGGCAAGTGATGAAGCAGCAGGTGCAGACACACTGGGAGCTGAAGTCATGACCCTGCACCCTAGCCATAGGGTATTCTCACTGGAAGCATCAGTGGAATTTGGCAACCCTCCAGTTGTCTGAGCAGCCTTTTAAGGATCATACTGCTCACCTCCTTGAGTGAGGAAGAGGCTAGAAAATGTGCCCTAAAAATTGTCTGCTTACCCAACCCTGGCCTGATTACTGTGACAGGTGGGAATCCTACCTGTGGTTGAAATACACTCAAAAAATATGCAAAAACCTATGCAAAGATGATTCCATTCATCATCAGGACATGGAATGTGCACATACTTATAGACAATACAAAATACAGTAGACCTGAAAGATGAACAGCTCTTCTTGTGAGAGAACTCAGCAGGCATCACATCCAAGTAGCAGCCCTGAGTGATGCAAGCCTGGCAAATGAAGGCCAGCTTACTGAAGTCAGAATTGGATACATATTTTTTTGAGTGGCCACAGTGAAGGTAGCAACATAAAGCTGATGTAGGTTTTGCAATCAAAGCGAATCTAATCAACAAGCTTGTGTGCCTACCACTTGTAGGAAAATTCCACTTCACCATCATCAGTGCCTATGCTCCCACCATGACCCTGATGAGGTCAAAGAAAATTTTTATGAAGACCTGGAGGTCTTTGCCCCAAGGCAAAATAACTACGAGAAGAATTAATGTCAACAGATTAGAGCACTTTTCTGAGTGGGAACAGCTTGTTCCTACCTTGGAGGGAAAGTTGAGCCAACACAGTTAACAACAGTGGAGCAGAAAAGGAGTGGGCAGCTTTCATAGATTTGATGTACAGCACTGATTTGCTCAACTGGGTCAGAACAATCATAAACATCAAGATTGGTTTGACAGAAATGATGAGGAAATTCAGAAGTTGCTAAACAAAAAATGAGAATTCCACAGGGTTTACCATCAGGATAGCTCATCCTTCTCTAAGAAGGTATCATTCAATTCCATCAAAAGTAAAGTACGACCAAAGCTTAGAGATCAACAGGATTCTTGGCTCAGTAAGAAGGTAAATGAAGTTCAGTTTTATGCTGATAGTAACAATCCAAAGTACTTGTATGATTCCCTGAGGCTATTTATGGGCCAAAGATCTATATGTATCTCAGCTACTCAGTGCTAAGGGAGCCACATTGAGTAGTGATAAGGACATGATCCTATAAAGGTGGGCTGAACACTTCCATAGTGTTCTCAACAGACCATCATCAATCAATGCCGAAGCCATTGGCCATTTACCCCAGGTTGAAGTCAATCCCTCTCTAGCTGAAGTTCCAACTGAAGAAGAAGTTTTTGAACGCCATTTGGCTCCTTTCATGTGGCAAAGCACCTGGTGCTGATTCTATTACAGCTAAGATTTAGAAGGTGGTGGGATCCATTGCTCATACAAAAGCTGACTGAAATTTTCTGGGTTATATGGCAAGAGGGGGTTATCCCCCAGGGGACTCCTCTCTCTTAGTCATTCCTGGAAAGATTCTTGCCAGAGTCCTCCTTAACAGGCTGACCCTTCACCTGGAAGATGGGCATCTCCCTGAGAACCAGTGTGGCTTCGGAAAGGGCCGAGGAACAGTCAATGAGGTGGTTTTTGCTCAACAACTCCAGGAGAAATGCCAGGGGTAGAACAAAAATCTTTACACAATGTTTGTAGATCTGATCAAGGTCTTCAGTACTGTCAGTTGTGAGGGCTTATGGAAAATTATGACAAAATTTGGTTGCTCTGAGAAGTTCATCAGCATTATACGTTAATTTCATGCTGGCATGCTTGCCCAGGTTTTGAATAATAGATAATTGCACTTTCCCTGTCGCCAATGGAGTGAAACAAGACTGTGTGCGTGCTCCCAGGTCCACTAAGCACTTGTTCAGTATTTGGGAGGCTCTGAAGGAAAGTGTGGGAGAGAAGAGGTATTAGACCAACTGCCAAACAAAGTCTACAGAGCTGACTTCATTGTTGTATGTGTATGAAACTTGGACATTATACCGGTGCCATGACAGGAAACTGAATTGTTTCCATTTGAATTGTCTTAGTAATATTCTGAAGATCGCCTGGTAGGATGAGATAGCAGACACTGAGGTCCTTTCTTGAACTCAACTGCCAAGCATTCAAACTCTACTGTAGAGAAGCACACAACTCCATTAGGCTGGCCGCAGTGCTCAAATGCCAAACATACTCTTGCCAAAGAGACTCTTTTAAGGAGAGCTCACACAGGGCAAGTGCTCATATGGTGGTCAGAAAAAAACAATACAAAGACACTCACAAATTCTCTCTGAAGAGATTTGGAATTGACTTGTAACATGGAAACCACTGACACAGGACCTCCCAGCATGATGTGCCCTCATTAGAGAAGGTACTATGCTTGATGAGAAAAGTAGAACTGAGGTAGCTCAAAAGAAATTTGAAACATGCAAATCTGAGAATCCATCCCAAATACTCACATGAACTATTTGTGCCCCACCTATGGTAGAGCATTCTGAGCTCATATTGGTTTGATAAATCAGTCGGACACACTATAACTTGACTGTAGCATAGTGATGTCATTTTGGTCCTCTTTGAGAATGAAGGACAACAACCAAAACTAGTTGGATGATACTGAGCAAGCCACTTACCTTCATAGTATTCTAAGCAACTCTCCAATGTAATAATTTGCAAAGAAGGTGCCAGAATGTAATGGTAGTAGGAGTTTCCTTATCCCTGTACCAGTAAATCACAAGTCTAGTCATGGACCCTATCTATCTCTGTCTCCTACGTGCTGGGAATACAAAGCTGAAAAAAAAAATCCCTGACCTCACAGAGTTTACAATCCAGTAGGAATGATGACATATAATCAAAATAACTGCAATACAAAATTGCAATCATTGAGTGAAAAAGTCAAACAGAATAGAATATGCAATTTGGGGAGGGAGATGGAAGAAGAGGGACCTGAGTTAGGCCTAAGAGTAGGACTTCAAAAGACGAAGCTGTGAAAAGAGCCAGAAGAAAGGGACCTTAAGAGAGATACTCATTTGGTACAGATATGAGGTAAAAGTAAAATACAATCCTGTAGATTTCCTAGGAGTGTTTCTATTACTCAGGAGAATACAACAAAAATTATGACTCATCATTTCATCTTTTAAACGTTTTTGTAAATGTTGCTTATAAATCTTTCATGTCTAAAGCATTTCTTCTGTAGCTGTCTTATACCTGATATCTAGGGAGTGTGTCTCCAGAAAGGAATGATGATATCTAACGGAAATGCCAAGCTACCTGATTTGGACGATGTGCAGATTTTTTTTGTACCTAGTTCCAATCTATTAGCTACATGATGAAGACATAAACTATTTATTGGCTGCATAGCCAGAACTACCAGCTTTGTTAAATCTTTCCTTCATTTTGAAATGAGAGGAAATGGTAAGAAGACAGGCCTTGGGCCCTCTTGATCCAAGGCTTACAAGTGGCCTGTGAATACAGGCTTCTGTTGTGGTTGTTGTCGTTTTCTTTTTGCATTTGTTTTGGGCAGAGACTAGAGATGGCCATGACTTTGTATGTTTTAAAAAGTCAAGAGATCAAGCTACCAGACCTCTGAATCCTTGACAGTATTGACGGGAAGCCAGATAGAGAAGAAGAAAGTCTCAAATAACATACCTAGCCTAGTCTAGCAAGAGCAGAGATGGCAACTCATCCACCAATTGACCTATGATGCATTTAGAGGTAAATTTGGTTGGATGAACATTATGAAGAGACTGCCATAGGTCTCCCCCCAAGGACCAAGTTGGTATAGGGGAAAGTGTGCCCCGCCCCACATTGGTGGAGGAATTACAATATATGTGCTTCTTTTCTTACTATATTATCACAGTAAACATCTTTTTGTAAGAGCTAATTGATATTAGATGAAACTGGAGTGCTAATTACTGACAGCTAACAATGAGGGAACACAGTGAAATGGAAGGTTAAGTGACAAAATAATATTTATACTACTTACCTTGGGCAGCTAGATGTCACAGTGAATAGAGCACCTGATGTGGAATCAGGAAGACCTGAGTTCAAATCTGGCTTCAGATACTTACTAACTGTGTGACCTTGCGCAAGTCACTTAACCCTGTTTGCCTCAGTTCCTCATCTGTAAAGTGAGCTGGAGAAGGAAATGGCGAACCACTCAAGTGTCTTCACCGAGAAAATTCCTAATAGGGTTACAGAAAGTGGGAAACAACTAAAACAATTCAACAACAAACTTCTTACCTCACAGGGTAGCTAAGGGAAAAGTACTTTATAAACCTTAAAGGGCTATAAGATGTGCATTAGCTATTGTTAATATTATTCTCTGCCAGGCAGAAGAATATATGGCTTCTCACAAGCTCTCAGCTTGTTTCATAACTGGGTGGTTGCATTGCCTCATGTCAAAGCATATTTAATGGGGCATAAGAAAGTATTGATCTATAATTCTAATTCCATACTATTTGCAGAAATGCTTGTAAGTCTGTATCTTTAGTGTTACTGTTAAGAATTATGTTGTCAATATGTAATTGGGGAAAAAATAAAATACTACTTAAAAAAATTATGTTGTCAATTTATGAGTCAGTTTTGGTAGATATACATATTTGTATTGAGCTAGAAAGTTTCTTAGAAGTTTGTCTGTTAATGTTCATTAAACGCCTGCCTTTCTTTTGAGCAAAGTCATGTCTGTTAATGAGTGAGGTTCAACATAAAACAGCATCCTGTTAGATATATGTTTACTCAAAAAATCTTGAGTTGCTACTTGGGAATAGAGCTAATTACAGCAACAATTATTTATTAATTGCCCACTTTGTTCAAATCGCTGTGCTAGGCCCTGGCAGAGACGTGAAATTTAACTTATATACAGTCTCTGATTTGTTGGAGCCCAACGTTAATTAGAGTCAATTGTATTTGGGAATTACTTTCTAGAGTAGAGCTTTCAGCAGTTTGGTAAACGATGCAGCTAGCTAATTTTGAAAGAGTGGTGTATTGCTGACACGTGGGGCCTTCCAAAACTTCCTAAGGTGATGTAGGGAATTCCTTTCCCAAAGAATCACACCATAGTTCTCCAGGAGCTGACTATTCATCTGCTTTGTTGCAAATGTTACTTTCATTAATCATGAGAAATAAATTACCAGGGACTATATATGGCATTCCATGCTATGGGATGGGTTCATCCTGAGAGAAAGACCCATGCCTTAAAAAGCACTACAGCAAATAAATTTAAAAAAAAGAAGGAAGACAACTAGATGTCTCAGTGGATAGAACCCTGGGTTGGGGGTAAGGAAGATCTGAGTTCAAATGTGAGCTGAGATACTTACTAGCTGTGTGGGCAAGTCATGTAGCTTGTTTGCCTTAATCCATTGGAGAAGGAACTGGCAAACCACTCCAGTATCTTTATCAAGATAACCCGATGGACAATATTGGTGTGTTATGGTCAACAGGGTCACAAATAATCAGAGATGACTGAAGAACTGAACAACAATAGATAGCATGTACTCAGAGAATAATGCCAGAAATAATCCTTTCCTAGAGATGTATTCCCTGAAGGACAGTCTTCTAAATCCTCCTGGTGAGTGACATTTGGGGAGAAATGTGATTTTAATTCATTTACCCTCATTTTCTTTAATTGTATCTAGCATTTATGTAGAACTTTAAGGTTCGCAAAGCATCTATCATATCCTTCAATCTTGACAACAGTCTTGCAGATAGGTGCTATGACTATCACTTCTATATCGTTGTTCAGTAGTTTCAGTCATGTCCAACTCTTTGTGACCCCCATTTTGGGGTTTTCCTGGAAAAGATGCTGGAGTGGTTCACCATTTCCTTCTCCAGCTCATTTTACAGATGAGGAACTGAGGCAAACAGGGTTAAGTGACTTCCCCAGGGTCATACAGCTAGTAAGTATCTGAAGCCAGATTTGAACTCAGGAAGATGATTCTTCCTGACTTTAGGCCTGGCACTCTATCTACTGCACCACTCTGCCTCTATTTTACAGATGAAGAAACTGAGGGTGAGGGAGGTTAAGTGATTTCTCAGGGCCCCACAGCTAGTTAGTCATCTGAGGAAAGCTTGAAATTTAGGTCTTCCTAACTCCAAGGCCAGTATGCTGTCTACTAACTGCCTCATCCAAACGTTGTCAACATTGGGGGAATCAAGATCACAGATTTGGAGTTGGAAAGGACTTTAAGATCATCTGCTCTGAGCCCCCTTATTTTGTAGATGAAGAAACCTGAAGAGGTTAAATGACTTGTCTAGGGTTAGATAACTAGTATCAAACTCAATAGGATTTGAATCCCTTCCTGTCTCCCAGGCTAGCATTATATCCGCTACATCACACTTTCTGTCACTATCATATTCAAAAGGTAAATCCCATCCTATAGAAAATCTAATCTCTAAGCTATGACAACAAAAATAACAATCACCCTATTGCCTACAAACCTAGAATATACGGCTACAAGTTTAAGATTTTATTTTTCCCAGCCCTCTGATTTCACTGAAATAGAAAATTCCCAGTGAAGAAACTCCCTCTTTTAATGCATATTGACAACTATTCAGTGGCTTATAGTCTTAGAACTTTGCCCAGGGCCTTGAAATATTTTTTTTAATTTTATACATTTTAACTACAATACAAAAATACAAAAAAAGAGAACATTTCCATGTACACAGAACATTAAAAAGATGGTTCATTATAAAACCATGAATTTCCATTCCACACTGTTTACTTCTTTTGAAAAACTATGTAATAAATATCACATATCATTTTTAAAACTACCCTGCTTTTCTATGCTTTGATCGAAGTTTTCTTTTGTTCTCTGCTAAACACATTTTTTCTTTCCCTCCCTACCCGCCCCACCCTAGAGACTGCTACAGTTAGACACAAATGTGTATATGGGCCTTGGAATATTGAGAGACTCTATTCAAGCAATTGATTCAAACAATCAATAAATATTTATTAAGCACCTACTATGTATCCAACTCTGTGGTACTTGTCTTCCTGAATTCAAGGCTACCTCCCCATCTAGGATGCCATGCTTCCTCTATTACAATAGCTAATTGAATCATATAAATCTGAAAGTTCCCTTAGCTTTAATTGGAAGAGGAAATATGAACAAAGGGCATAGCAGTACTTGTGACAATATAACATGCTGCCCTTGACCTACCACAGATGACACTTCCAACATGCATTGTAAGCTCCAATCACAGAGGAACAAATTCCCTTTCGACACTGAGTCCATGTTTCTATGAAGGAATAATTCAGGCAATACTATTTCAGGAAACACTAGACCAGTGAAAATGGCCAGGGAAGACATTTCATAACGATGGACACTTTGATGTTTAACCCTCTGTTTCCAAAGAACTCTGACCATTAACTTTAAATGTCAAGAATAGGTTGTTGATTCTTCATTTTCAGAGAGGACCAATGAGATGTGATGGGTGATGTCTTGACTTGCATGTGAATTGGATTTAACTGAGGCAGAGTTGCACATTTTTAAAAGTGAGGATAATCTCAAGCTAAACTAAAGGCCTCTGGCCATCCATTTATTCATTTATTCAGGACCTACATTCAAGGACCGTATTGGGTGCTAGAGATACAAATGTGAAAATAAAGTAGAACCTGCCCTCAAGGAACATATATTCTTTTGGCTTCCGTTCTCAATTTTTAAGAAAGAGTATCAAAGTTCAAACTTTAAAAATAAAGATAAAATGTTAACCCAAACTCTTGTCTAGTCACTAGAAACTTGGATCACCACTTTCCCACTGGTTTACCATTCAGAGAAGCAATAGGAAATAGGGCCCAGTGGAGGAGTACCATAGAAATTTAGCATTACAGACCAAGTTGGAAAGTGACTTAGAATCTACCTAGTCAAATGTCTTCATTTTACAGATGAGCAACTGAGGCCCTCATAGATAAACTGTCTTGCCCAAGGTCACAGAGATAATATCCTTTCTATTGTACCACACTGTCTCCTGTTAACTTATTGCCATCTGGAGAAAAATGGAAAATATTGTTAATTTGCAGAATTCTATTACTTTCAGTAGTTCTAGCAGTATGCAGTAGATTTTTTGACTTGAGAAAAATCAAATATCAATCACTGCTAAAGCAATTTATTAATATGCATTATAAATTCTTTGCCTTTCTATATTGTTGATATCTGGTCCTTCCCTCATCTTTTACAGAGAGGTAACAGTGTAATTGAAAAAGGTAATATTTAGTGACTGGAACCATACTGAATTGCAGTTGGCTTTAACAAGAGTTACCTTTTAATTAAGATGCCATGGCTCACTGGTTTTGGTTTCCAACATATCCCTCCTACTCTAGTAAAGAATTTCATCTCCAGAGAGCTTAAACATTTGGGATTGTTACTGCCTGTTGAATTCACATTTCTGTTTTGGCTTAGTTGTGCCTCAAAGGAACCAAGCATCAAAAGCAATTTCAGTTGAAGTAATTAATGAAGTTTTATAGCAATGAAGGGTAGTGATTTAACCACCAAATGTTTATTGAGGGCCTTCTATGTGCTAGGCACTGAAGAGGATACAAAGATGAATAATTTATGGTACCTTCTTTCACTCAAGGAGCCCATCCTCAGTTGGAAAAAGTACACAGATATGTATGAAATATAGACTAACTTCTAAAGGAAGTACACAGACTATAAATTCTGTGGTAGTTGACAAGAAGAAGAGATCATTATAGAATGGGAGAGAGTAAGCATAAGGTGACAAAAGGTACTGTAGAGTGGAGATATTATTTGGAAAAATTAGGATGTGTGAGAAAGGTCTGAGGATAATGCAAGGTTTGGTTGAAGGGAAGAAATAAGTATTTAGGTACACCTTCAAATAGGTGGTTATGCTGAAAGTAATCCTTACACTTCTTTTCATTGTGTAGGTTCCATTTATTGATACAGGTTATCATTTATTTTCTTTTTTTAAATTTTTATTATTTTTATTTAATATTTTAGTTTCCAACATGGATTTCCACAAGATTTTAAGTTACAAATTTTTCCCCATTTCTACCCTCCCCCCATTCCAAGATGGCATATATTCTGATTGCCTCATTCCCCAGTCAGCCCTCCGTTCTG
Organism: Trichosurus vulpecula; assembly: GCF_011100635.1. Classification (NCBI taxonomy): domain Eukaryota; kingdom Metazoa; phylum Chordata; class Mammalia; order Diprotodontia; family Phalangeridae; genus Trichosurus; species Trichosurus vulpecula. Next base: position 297,728,885 of record NC_050573.1, on the reverse strand, counting down.
TCACCCCACTCCCACCACCATCCCCTTTCCCTTTACTTTCTTGTAGAGCAGAATAGATTTCTATGCCCCATTCCCTATATATCTTGTTTCCCAGCTGCATGCAAAAAAGCAACTTTTTTTTAGCATCTGCTTTTAAGACTTTGAGTTCCAAATACTCTACCCTCTACCCTTCCACCCATCCTCCCTAGGAATGTAAGCAATTCAACATAAAGCACACCTGTATCACTATGTAAAACACTTCCACAACGCTCATGTTGTGAAAGACTAACTATATTTCCTTCCATCCTATCCTGTCCCCCTTTATTCCATTTTCTCCCTTGACCCTGTCCCTTTTCAAAAGTGTTTGCTTTTGATTACCTCTTTCCCCTATCTTCCCTCCCTTTTATCATCCCCCCATCCTTTTTTTCCCTTCCCTTTACTTTTCTGTGGACTAAGATAACCATTTGAGTGTGTATGTTATTCCCTCCTCAGGTTGAATCCGATGAGAGTAAGATTCACTTATTCTCCCTCACCTGCCCCCTCTTCCCTTCCAACAGAATTGCTTTTTTCTTGCCACTTTTATGTGAGATAATTTACCCCATTCTACCTCTCCCTTTCTCCCTCTCTCACCTCTTAAATTTATTTCATTTTTTTAGATATCATCCCTTCATATTCAACTCACCCTGCGCCCTCTGTCTATATTCCCTTCAATTCCCCTAATGCTGAGAAAGGTCTCATGAATTACACACATCATCTTTCCATGTAGGAAGGTAAACATAACAGTTCAACTTTCGTAGGTCCTTTATGAATTCTCTTTCTTGTTTACCTTTTCATGCCTCTCTTGATTCTTGTGTTTGAAAGTCAAATTTTCTATTCAGCTCTGGTCTTTTCACTGAGAAAACTTGAAAGTCCTCAATTTTATTGAAAATTCATATTTTGCCTTGGAGCATTATACTCAGTTTTGCTGGGTAGGTGATTCTTGGTTTTAATCCTAGCTCCTTTGACCTCTGGAATATCATATTCCAAGCCCTTTGATCCCTTAATATAGAAGCTGCTAGATCTTGTATTATTCTGATTGTGTTTCCACAATACTCAAGTTGTTTCTTTCTGGCTGCTTGCAATATTTTCTCCTTGACCTGGGAACTCTTGAATTTGGTGACAATATTCCTAGGAGTTTTCTTTTTGTATCTTTTTCAAGAGGTGATCGGTGGATTCTTTCAATTTCTATTTTACCCTCTGGCTCTAGAATATCAGGGAAGTTTTCCTTGATAATTTCTTGAAAGTTGATGTCTAGGCTCTTTTTTTGATCATGGCTTTCAGATAGTCCAATAGTTTTTAAGTTATCTCTCCTGGATCTATTTTCCAGGTCACTGGTTTTTCCAAAGAGATATTTCACATTCTTCCATTTTTTTCATTCCTTTGGTTCTGTTTTATAATATCTTGATTTCTCATAAAGTCACTAGCTTCCACTTGCTCCAGCCTAATTTTTAGGGTAGAATTTTCTTCAGTGGTCTTTTGGACCTCCTTTTCCATTTGGCTAATTCTGCTTTTCAAGGCTTTTTGGAGCTCTTTTGACATTTGGGTTAGTCTATTCTTTAATGTGTTATTTTCTTCAGTATTTTGGGGGGTCTCCTTTAGCAAGTCGTTGACTTGTTTTTCATGGTTTTCTTGCCTCACTCTCATTTCTTGTCCCAATTTTTCCTCTACTTCTCTTACTTGTTTTTCCAAATCCTTTTTGAGCTCTTCCATGGCCTCAGACCAATTCATGTTTTTCTTGGAGGCTTTTGATGTAGGCTCTTTGTTGACTTCTTCTGGCTGTATGTTTAGATCTTCTTTATCACCAAAAAGGAAACCTAGAGTTTGAGTTTGAGTTTAAGTCTGAGTTTGAGTCTGAGTTCGTTTTCACTGCCTGTTCATGTTCCCGGCTGACTACTTTACCCTTGAGCTTTTTGTTGGTGTATGACTGCTTGTAGAGTAGAGAGTACTTTGTCCTAAGCTTTAGGGTCCAAGCACTACTGTTGTCAGAGCTACTTCTGCTCCACCATCAGCCCAGGCTCTGTCACAGCAGTGGTCCTCCTCCCCAAAGAACTACCAACCAGGAACGCAATGCAGACCCAAGCAGGTCACAGCAAGAAAACCTGCCTTTATGCCCAAAAAGCACTCTTTGCACTCCCACTCTGATCCGCTGCTAGACTCCTCCCACCATGTGAGCCAGGGACTCAGGAAGCAGCTGACGCTGGAGCTCTGGAAGCAGCCTCAGGAGTTTCCTGCTGCTGCCACCACCACTGCTGCATCACCTTGTCCAGCCCCAGGGCTGATCAGACCACTCTGAACTCGATTCCTTAGTTTCCCACTAACCTGCTCTTTGGCATTTGTGGGTTGAGAAGTCTGGTCACTGCCACAGCTCAATGATCCATCACTCTAAGGCCTGTTCTGGCTGGCTGACTCCCGGTCTGGTCTGTCCTGGTGCTGGCCATGCTCCACTCCCAGCACCGTGAGATAGGCCCTTCCCTGCAACCATCCAGGCTCTTCTGGGCTGGAGACCTGTTTCCCTGTGGTATTTCATGGGTTCTGCAGCTCTATAATTTCTTCAGAGCCATTTTTTACAGGTGTTTGGAGGTATTTGGGGGAGAGCTTAAGCAAGACCCTGCTTTCCAGCCATCATCTTGGCTCCACCCCCTTATAATTTATTTTCTATAGGAAAAAATGTGGTTCTTTAATTGAGAAAAAATGGGAATGGCCCAAAATCATAGGTTTGGAATTATTCTCTGAATCAATGGTCCAGAGTATTTTTACCTTAAACAGTGACTACCATTATACATAGACAGAAAATTCAACTCAGTTCAGACAAATTGCTTTAAATGTGTGCTACATGGAAGGAAATGTGCAAACAGAAAAAGGAAAAACAATCCTTAACTTTGAGGAGCTTACATTCTTCTGGAGGTATACAAAATGCACACATTTATGAAAATACAAGGTTATTTGAGAATGGTTGGGGACACTAGAAACTGAAGGAATCAAAAAAGCCTTCTCATAAATGGCAGCATCTGGGCAGAGCTTTAAAGGAAGCTAGGAATTCTAAAAGAAAGAAATGAGAAGAAGATAGAAGGTCAAGTTTGAAAAATGGCAATTGGGCCAATGTGGTTGGAATGTATAATGCATGAAAGAGAGCAACATGAAATAAATCTGTAAAAGTAGGTGGGACCAAAGTCATAGATAGCCAGGCTAAGTATGCATTTTATTCTAGAGGCCATAGAGAGGCATTGAAGATTTGGGAGCAGAAAAATGATATGGTTTCAATTGCGTCTTGGGATATTAATTTGGCATTTATGAAGGGTAGATTAGAGAAGGAAGATACTAGAGGCTAGAAAAGAAATTAAGAGATTATTGCAATAGTTAAATGAGAGACGATGAGACCTGATCTCAAGTGGTGTTCATAAGAATAGAGAGAAGGGAACAAATATAGCAAACGGAAATTGAATGGATAGGAGTTGGAAGCTGATTGGATATGTGGGGTGAGGGATAGTGGGAGTCATAGATCACTCCAAGTGTTCAAACTTCAAGAATCAATCAATCTACCAAGAAGCACTTTTTAAGTTCCTATTATATTCAGGCACTGTGCTAGAATGGTGATATCCTGATATAAATAAAGAAATTTGTAGGAGACATGAGTTTAGATGGAAAAATAATTAATAATAATAATAATAATTAATTCCACTTAGAACATATTGTGTTTGAGATGCAGAGTCCAGGTGGAGTCCAGAAGACCTTGAGTTGGAACCCAGTCTCAAACACTTACTAGCTTTACATGACTCTGGGCAAGTCACTTACCTTATGCTTGCCTCAGTTTCCTCAACTGTAACATGAGGATAATAACATCACCTGTCTTGCAGGGTTGTTATAAGAATCAAATGAGATATTATCTACAAAGCACTTAGTAAGTACATGGAACACAGTAGGTGCTATAAAAATGTTTGCTTATTCCCCCTCCTCCCTATCAGGTCACAACTTAAAAGGTATTCATATTTTACATCTAATCTATAAGATATATTGCTGTATTGTTATTGTGGGGTTTTAAACTGCTCTGACTCAGTTCTCAGTTTTCAGGGTTTATTTCCTGCAAACAAACAAGCTTGTTGGTGGCGATCAGAGTACAATGAGTACAACCCAGCATCTGAGCAGTTTATGATAGCATCAGGCCAAATTTTAGGGAAGGGCAGATCATTTCATGTGTGCATTGATTTTTAATAAATCAGATACTCCACCCAACCTTTTTTCTTGCCATTAGTAATAAAGTCATTTTTAAAATGCCCACCTACATTCAAGCAATGTACCAGGCATAGTACTAAATGAGAATTAGATCTAGAAGGAACCTTAGATATCATCTAATTGAATTAAAGTACAGAGAAATTACTTCACTAAAATTCACAATTACTAAGTAACAGAACTTGGATTTGAATCCATATCCTTCAATTCAAAATCTACTACATTTTTATATTTCATTGTATAATCTTTTTGCCCCTAAATATCAAGAGCAAGTGAAGCATCAAACACAGAAGCACGTGCTTGCTAAAAGTGTTTGCCAACATCATAGAGGATATCCTTTACCAAATTGAAATAGGGAAGATATTCCCAATGGCATAGAAGTCCTACAGATATTTGTGAGAGGGAGGGTTCCAGATAAGACTGTGCTGTCTTCTTTGCTGAATATTACATACATCTTGCCCACTAACCATGGGGGTCCCCCAAAGCTCAGTCCTGAGCCCCCTTCCCTCCTCCCTCTATAATATTCCATTTTGTGATCTCATTAGCTCCCATGGTTTCAATTATCATCTCTATACAGATAACTTCCATGTCTAATCCTAAACATTCTTGTGACCTTCATTCTCACATTTCTAGCTGCCTATTGGACATCTCAACCTGGAAATCCCACAGATATCTTAATTTCAATATGTCAAAAACTGAATTTATTATCTATTCTCCAAAGCTCTTTACCTTTTCCTAGCTTCCCTCTTACTGTTAAGAGAGAAGGGAACAGGGGGTGGAGCCAAGATGGCAGCTGGAAAGCAGGGACTTGCCTAGGGCTCTCCCCCAAGACCCTCCAAACACCAATAAAAAATGGCTCTGAACAAGTTCTAGAACTGCAGAACCCATGAAATACCATGCACAGAGCATGAAGTGGAGCAGAGCAGAGCCCAGAACAGGCTGCACCCAGACCAACCAGACAAGGAGCTGCACAGAATAGGCCCTAGCACCCTGAATCAGTGAGCTGTGGCAGTTACCAGACTTCTCAACCCACAAACACCAAAGACACAAAGAGAAAGTTAGTGGGAAAAGCTGCAGGGACAGAGTGAAAGGAGTTCACAGTTCAGCCACCACCCCGGGGGCAGCAGAGGTGGTGCAGGTACAGAACTACAGCAGCAGTTGCTTCTGGCCCCAGGCCCACCTGGTGGGAGGAATTAAGTGGCGGATCAGAGCAGGAGTGCACAGCCTGCTTAAGATCTGACTCCAGTATGGGTTGGCGGTTCTTGGGGGGAGGAAGAGCACTGCTGTGGCACTGCTTGCTGTGAGAAATAGCTCTCAAAACAACAGCACCTCCCCTAAAGCTTGGAACAAAGTACTCTCTACTCTACAAGCAGTCATACCCCAAGAAAAACTCAAGGGTCAAGTAGTTGGCTGGGAACATGGCCAGGCAGAGAAAATGGACTCAGATTCAGACTCAGACTTTGGAATCTTTCTTTAGTGACAAAGAAGACCAAAACATATAGCCAGAAGAAGTCAACAAAGTCAAAGAGCCTACATCAAAAGTCTCCAAGAAAAACATGAACTAGTCTCACAAAAATCAAGAGAAACATGAAAAGGTAAATAAGAAAGAGAAATCATAAGGGACTTACTAAAGTTGAACTGTTTTGTTTACATTCCTACATAGAAAAATGATGTGTATAATTTATGAGACCTCAGTATTAGGGTAGCTGAAGGGAATATACATATAGAGAGAGACAGAGGGCACAGAGTGAGTTGCATATGAAGGGATGATATCTAAAAAAATAAAATTAAGGAATGAGAGAGCAATATATTGAGAGAGGGAGAAAGGGAGAGATAGAATGGAATAAATTATCTTGCATAAAAGTGGCAAGAAATAGCAGTTCTGTTGGGAGGGAAGAGGGGGCAGGTGAGGGGAAACAAGTGAATCTTGCTCTCATAGGGTTTGACCTGAGGAGGGAATAACATACACACTCAGTCAGGTATCTTACCCCACAGAAAAGAAGGAGGAAGGAGATAAAAAACTAGGGATGATAGAAGGCAGGGAAGATAGGGGGAAGAGGTAATCAAAAGCAAACACTTTTGAAAACGGACAGGGTCAATGGAGAAAATTGGATAAAGGGGGATAGGATAGGAAGGAGCAAAATATAGTTAGTCTTTCACAACATGAGTATTGTGGAAGGGTTTTGCATAATGATACACATGTGGCCTACGTTGAATTGCTTGGCTTCTTAGGGAGGGTGGGTGGGGATGGAAAAGGGGCGAGAATTTGGAACTCAAAGTTTTAAAAGAAGATGTTCAAAAAAAGTTTTTGCATGCAACTAGGAAATAAGATATACAGGCAATGGGGCATAAACATCTATCTTGTCCTACAAGAAAGTAAGGGAAAAGGGGTTAGGGTTGAGTGGGGTGACAGAAGGGAGGGCTGACTGGGGAATGGGGCAATCAGAATGTATGCCATCTCGGAGTGGAGGGGAGAGTAGAAATGGGGAGAAAATTTGTAATTAAACTCTTGTGAAAATTAATGCTGAAAACTAAAAATATTAAATAAATAATGATTAAGAAAAGAGAGAGAGAAGGGAACAGATATAACAAATGGAAGTTGAATGGACAGGAGATGGAAGCTGATTGGTTATGTGGGGTGAGGGATAGTGGGAATCATAGATCACTCCAAGTGTTCAAACTTCAAGGATCAATCAATCTACCTACCAAGAAGCACTAGGCACATAACTGTGGTATCGTTCTCAACTCCTTATTCTCTCTCATCACACAATATCTAATCAGTTGTCAAGTCATATTGTTTCTATATTTCTAACATCTCTTAGATATGCTCCCTTTTGCCACCTTACACTGTTGCCACCACTCTGGTGCAGGTTCTCATAACCTCACACTTGGATTATTTAAATAGTCTTTTGAGTGGTCTCCCAACCTCAAATATTTCCTCGCTGCAATTCATCTTTCATTCAACTGTCATATCAATCCTCCTAAAGTTTAGTTCTACCATATCACCCTCCTATTCAATCAACCCTCCTCTCCTCTCCTCTCCTCTTCTCTCCCCTCCTCTCTTTTCCTCAGAACTCCAGTGCCTCCCCATTGTCTGCAGGATCAAATTACAATTCCTCTAGCTATTAAATTCCTTTAAAACCTAGCCTCTTCATAACTTTTCAGTCTCCTTGTGCCTTACTTTCCTCTAAGTTCTCTGACACAGGCCTACTTACTATTCCCAGCATACGCCACTTTTCTGAGTTTTTTGATTGGATGTCTCTCATGCTTGGAACTCTCTTTCTCCTCGCTTCTGCCTCCTAACTTCTCTGGTTTCATTCAAACTAAAGTCAGCTTTTTATCAGCTAAAGTCCTACCTTCTCCAAGAAACCTTTCCCAGTCCTCTTTAATCATGCTGCCTTCCCTCTGAAACTCCATTTATCCTGCATAATATCTTGTTTCTACAGAGTTGTTTGCATGGATTTGATTCTTGACTCTACCATTTTCTATTCTGTGACATTGGAAAAGTCACAACCTCTCTGGGCATCAGTTTCCTCAGCTTTAAAATGAAGACTTTAAACTAGATAAATGTATCTACTTCTAATTATATTATCTTACTTTATGTGTTTCTCTTAAAACCAGCCCTTCTTCTGCACTTTGCTATTTTTTTGTCAAGTGCTATCTTGACTTCATCCCACTTTTCCAGATTGGATTAATTAATTACATATTACTCAGATTCACGCACTTTATATTCCAGCCAAATTGGCTTTTTGTTTTTTTCTATTCATAACATTCCATCCCCATGCCTTTGTGTGGGCTGTTGTCCATGCTAGGAATGCTCTCCTCCTCATTGCCATCTCTTAGAATCCCCACCTTCCTTCAAAGCTGAGCTCAAGTGCTGCTACCTACATCAGACCTTGTCTAATACCTCAGTTTTTAGTGTTCTCCCCATCCTAGATTACTTTGCATTTATGTCTATATGTACATACAGTGTCCACCAACAGAATATAAACTTTGGCCCAGCTATTCCACTACTTGGCCTATTCTCAAAAGACATTGATTGACTTCTCTGACAGACTATAAGCTCTTTGAAAGTAAGGACTGTTTATTCTTTTTCCTTTTTAACCCCATCACATATCATGTTTGGCTCATATGTGCTTAATATATGCTTGTTAATTGATCACTTGATGATGTGGGAGGAGGAACGAATATAAACTCCACAATGAAACTGTTTTATTTGTCTTTCTATTCCCAACACTTAACACAGTGCATGTCACATATTAGGGACATAATAAATGCTTTTTGAATGACTGAATGAGCACTTTTCTTTTGATTTTTTTAATAAAACTCAAAATGTATGTTAAAAAAGAAAGAATAAAGTCAATTCATACATAACCATATATCAACTTCCAGCTCTCAGAGAGCCCTAAGTTTCATGGACTGAAGGACAGGTCAGCCAGTGACCCAAAGGTCCACAGGGAGGAAGGAAGATGAAGCACTGGTTTGGGCAGAGGTATTTAATAGAATTTAGTTATTAACATTCCCCATGAGCCTACAAAGACAGATGCTGCTGAAATCCTGCAGATTGCTTCCTTGACATACAAGACCTGGAAATTAATGTTCAGTATAAGCAACTCTTAACTTCATGAACAGCTGTGTCCCAAAAGTTTTTTGTTTGTTTGTTTTTTGCACTAGAAACACATTTGCTCACAGAAACAATATCATAGATGAAGTTTCAGTTCCTAGGCCAATTTAATCCCCAAAATTAAAAGACTATTTGGTCACAAATGTAAAAGGAAGTGTAATATCTCAGACTCACAGAATCTCAAAGTTGGAAATAGCCTCAGAAGTTATCTAATTTAATCAAGAACCCAACATAATTCCATTTTACAAAATACCTGAAAAGTGCTAACCTATCTAGCCTTTGCTTAAAGACCTCCAATGAAAGAGAACCAACTATCTCCCCTGATAGCCTATTTCACATTGAGAGGGATCTACTTGTTAGGGAACTTTTATTCAGGTTAACCCTAATTCTGCTGTTTGGGGTTAATCAGAACAAATCTAATCCCTCTTACACAAGTCTTTCAAATACTTAGATAGTGATCACATTCTCCTAGAGTCTTCTGTCTTCTCTTCTTCTGACTAAGTATCTCTAGTTCTTTAAGAGGTTCTCCAGATGATGTGATCTCTAGGCCTTCACCTAATTACTATTCTCATGGCATTCTCTAGTTTATCAACACCCTTTCTAAACTGTGGGTCAAGCAACTAAATATAAGGCAGTCATTGGATGTGGTGATACTTTCCATTCAGAATACAGCACAACTATGCTTCTCAAAGCAGTTGAAGGTCAAATTAATATTTTGGGCTGTCATATCATATCGTTGTTTCATGCATATTGACTTTTTAGTGCACAAAAAAGCTTCAGGTCATTTTTAGACAAACTACTAGCTGAACATACCTCCCCATCTTGTATATTGAAGTTGATTTTTTTGAGCTCAAGCATAAGAATTGATATTTACCCCTATTAAGTTTCATCTTTGATTCAGTACAATGCTATATTCTACTAAGATCTTTTTGGAATTTGACAAGCATCCAATGTATTAGTTATTTTTTCTAAATGAAATAATATTTGTAAAGTCCTTTTACATCTTAAAACTCTGTAAATACTAGCTATTATCATTAGCTGAATAACATCAACAATAATAAAAATTGATATATATGTTTTACCTTTTCTTTTTAAAAAAAGTATTATATATTCATTTTGAATATATATATGAATTATATATTCATTCTGAATCCTCTCCTCTTCCACTTCTCTACCATCTGTTGAGAAAGCAAGAAATGTGATAACAATTTTACGTGTAATATCATGCAAAACAGTAAGTTTTACCTTTTCAAAGCTCTTTCTATATTTTATTCCATTTGATCCTATGATAATAGCTAAAATTTACGTAGTACTTTAAGGAAGTATTTCATATATCTATCATCCTGGGAAGCAAATACTGTAGGTATTATCTCCTTTTAAGGAGAGCCTAATAGATTGGGAGAAATCAAATGACCTATTCATGGTCCCATAACTTATAAGGGTCCAGAGGGGATTTGAATTAAGTCTTCCTGATTTCAAGTCCAGCATTCTATCTATTGTATAACTCTGTTTCTCATTTGTACTGTGCATAAATTTATGTCATCTATGCCTTAATTCAAGTTACCAATAAACATATTAACCAGCAATTTCAAGGACCAATAATACTAGTCTTAATTTTGGGTCTTGAGAATGAAATCGACTCTTTCATCTCCCTTTCTGTACTACTTTTCCCTCTTTATTTTCCTTTTCCAAGGATATTTGTGCCCTTATGCAATCCTAAGCTCTTCATTGCAGAACTAGACTGTCCTATACTTCAAAATTGTTTTTCTCTTGATCCAACCCCACAAATATTTCTTTCCATCAGTACATTGGATCTCAGCAAGGTGCTAGAAATAAAATAACCTGATTGAAGATTATAGCTAACTGGGTGTGCTGGAAAGATCAGTGGGCTTGGAATAAGATGATGTGGGTTCAAGTCCTAAGTTGGCCATTTACTAGTTGACTTTTGGCAAGTCATTTATTTAGTCTCAATTTCCTCATATGTCAAATGGGGCTACAATATACTCTTTATCTCACAGGGTTGTTGCGAGGATTTAATGAGATAATGTATGTAAAGGATTTTGTAAACTTTGAAGCCTACATCAGTTTAATCCGTTATTAAGATGTCAATGACATAATCATTCTTAAGAAGCTTAAATGCTTCTCAGGTATATTTGCATTTTAAAGGAAGATGCTTGTTAACTATGCTGTTCATTAATTGGGAGGTAATTAAAGCCTGTTTGACCAAGTTCAGTAAATAACTTTATGTAGTGTAGAGGAATTTTATTATCCAGTTGGGCAAATACTTCAGCAAATAAATTACTTAAAAGGCATCCTGACCCAGCCTGAGACTCTCCCTGAGAATCTTCAAGGGTCAGTTCCAGCTACAAAGCTATACCTGATTTTCAACTTTTTAAAAATTCCACCACTGCATTTACAAATTCTTATTACATGTTTCTTTAAGAAAAGGTACGCACAAAAAGGTTGGGATAAGATGGCAACCATTTCTTCAGTGAGAAGGACCTTTACTTACATCTAGAGAAAACTGGGCATAAAAATGTTTAGGCTTTACAATGTATACGTCTCTAGAACTTAAAATGTCTTATTCTTCAATAGATTGATGAGTGACCATTGGAATGAGCAAGGGTGTTCCAATCACTGAATCTCCATTGATGCCCCAGAAACATCAAAGATGAAAGTGTCTTGATTCTCCCACTCACCCAATTTATAGGATTATAGATTTTAACCCTGGAAAGGACCATAGACATCATTTCAACTACCACTTCTTCCCCATTTTACAGATGAGAAAATTGTTGGAGGTAGGATTTAAATCCAGATCCTCTGATTCCAAGTTAATACATTCTTCAATACAACGTGATGCCAATAATATTAATAATAGTGACCCCCATTATCATTCTTCTATCATGCTAGGCATAGGGAACTCAGGGATATTGGTAGCCTTCATTATATTTTGTCTAGGTTATTACAAGAGTGTCACAGATGTAAGCATTATGTAACCTTGCCAGTGTTTCCAGTGAAAGCCTGCTTATCATCATACTGTGATTCAAGAGTATTTTGAAGTACATATGTAAAAAAAACCAAGCTGGGTTTTAAAAAGCCATAGGTTTATCTTTATGTAAAATAGTATATTTGCCTTCAATATGGTTCATTGTTGTGGTCAAATACAATGATGTTGCTTATTTAGAATAGAGTATATAGAGAGACCAAAGAGACTAGTCATCCCAACTACAAGCTGATATACCCTTACCAACACATCCTGTCTGATCCTACCCAGTCCCTGATGCTGAGAGAAGCCTTCACTGTCAAGCAGTTGGAGATCTGGAATGCTCTGGGCAACTCAATAATAGCTTTCACACCCATGAAGACTTTCCATAGCTAAACTCTGCCTGTAACAGGCGGATCATGTTGCACACTTACCTTTCTAAAATAAATCTTTGCTACTGACTTTTCCTCTCTTACTAATAATTTATATTTGCATCAGAACCACAAAGGGGGGGGGCAGAGCCAAGATGTCGGCTGGTAAGCAGGGACTAGAGTGAGCTCCATACGGAGTCCCTCCAAAAACCTACAAAAAAATGGCTCTGAACCAATTCTAGAACAGCAGAACCCACAGAACAGCAGAGGGAAGCAGGGCTCCAGCCCAGGACAGCCTGGATGGTCTCTGGGTGAGGTCTATTCCACACGGACCTGGGAGCTGGGAGCTGGGTGCTGGGAACGGAGTGGAGCAGAGCCCAGCCTGAGCGGCGTGGAACAACCAAACTTGGAGTCGGGCGGATGGAGCCCCTAGCGCCCTGAATATGTGAGCTGCGGAAGTTACCAGACCCCTCGACCCACAAATACAAAAGACTGCAGAGAAGGTTAGTGGGAAAAGCTGCGGGAGTGGAAGGAGTTTGCTGTTCGGCTTCCAGCCCCGGGGGCAGCGGAGGTGGGGCAGCTACAGTTGCTGCTGCTTCTGGCCCCAGGCCCACCTGGTGGGAGGAATTAAGTGGTGGATCAGAGCAGGAGTGCAAAAGCCTGCTGAAGATCTAAGCCCAGCCCGGGCTGGGGGTTCTTGGGGAAGGAGTAGTGCGGCTCTGACAGAGCTGGCACCTCCCCCCCAAACGTGGAAAATAGAACTCGTTAGTCTACAAGCAGTCGTACCCCACTGAAAAACTCAAGGGTCAAGTTAGTTGGTTGGGAATATGGCCAGGCAGCGAAAACGCGCCCAGATTCAGTCTCAGACTTCGGATTCTTTCTTTGGTGACAAAGAAGACCAAAACATACAGCCTAAAGAAGACAACAAAGTCATAGAGCCTACAACAAAAGCCTCCAAGAAAAACATGAACTGGCCCCAGGCCATAGAAGAACTCAAAAAGGATTTGGAAAAGCAAGTTAGAGAAGTAGAGGAAAAATTGGGAAGAGAAATGAGAAGGATGCAAGAAAACCATGAAAAACAAGTCAATGACTTGCTAAAGGAGACCCCAAAAAAGACTGAAAAATACACTGAAGAAAACAACACCTTAAAAAACAGACTAACTCAAATGGCAAAAGAGCTCCAAAAAGCCAATGAGGAGAAGAATGCCTTGAAAGGCAGAATTAGCCAAATGGAAAAGGAGGTCCAAAAGACCACTGAAGAAAATACTACTTTAAAAATTAGATTGGAGCAAGTGGAAGCTAGTGACTTTATGAGCAATCAGGATATTATAAAACAGAACCAAAGGAATGAAAAAATGGAAGACAATGTGAAATATCTCCTTGGAAAAACCACTGACCTGGAAAATAGATCCAGGAGAGATAATTTTAAAATTATTGGACTACCTGAAAGCCATGATCAAAAAAAGAGCCTAGATACCATCTTTCAAGAAATTATCAAGGAGAACTGCCTTGATATTCTAGAGCCACAGGGCAAAATAGAAATTGAAAGAATCCATCGATCGCCTCCTCAAATAGATCCCCCAAAAAAATCTCCTAGGAATATTGTCGCCAAATTCCAGAGCTCCCAGATCAAGGAGAAAATACTGCAAGCAGCCAGAAAGAAACAATTTGAGTATTGTGGAAACCCCATCAGAATAACCCAAAATCTGGCAGCTTCTACATTAAGAGATCGAAGGGCTTGGAATGCGATATTCCGGAGGTCAATGGAGCTAGGATTAAAACCAAGAATCACCTACCCAGCAAAACTGAGTATCATGTTCCAAGGCAAAATATGGATTTTCAATAAAATAGAGGACTTTCAAGCTTTCTCAGTGAAAAGACCAGAACTGAATAGAAAATTTGACTTTCAAACACAAGAATCAAGAGAAGCATGAAAAGGTAATCAAGAAACGGAAATTGCAAGGGACTTACTAAAGTTGAACTGTTTTGTTTACATTCCTACATGGAAAGATGATGTGTATGATTCATGAGACCTCAGCATTAGGGTACTTGAAGGGAATATGCATATATATATATATATATATATATATATATATATATATATATATATATATATATATATATATATATATATGTTTATGTATATATATAAGTGAATGTGTATGTATATATCTATGTGTATGTGTATGTATGTGTATATATATATGTGTGTGTTTATATATATATGCGTATATATATATATATATATATATATATATATATATATGTAAAAGAGAGAGAGCAGACACAGGGTGAGTTGAAGATGAAGGGAAGATATCTAAAAGAAATAAAATGAAATTAAGGGATGAGAGAGCATCATACTGAGAGAGGGAGATAGGGAGAGATAGAATGGGGTGGATTATCTCACATAAAGGTGGCAAGAGGAAGCAGTTCTGTGGGAGGAGGGGAGAGGGCAGGTGAGGGGGGGAATGAGTGAATCTTGCTCTCATCAGATTTGGCCTGAGGGGGAATACCATACATACTTAGTTGGGTATCTTACCTCGCAGGAAAGAAGAGGGAGGAAGATAAAAAAAAATAAAAGGGGGGGATGATGGAGGGGAGGGCAGATGGGGGTGGAGGTAATCAAAACAAACACTTTGGAAAGGGGACAGAGTCAAGGGAGAAAATTCAATAAAGTGGGATGGGTTGGGAAGGAGCAAAATGTAGTTAGCCTTTCACAACATGAGTATTGTGGAAGGGTTATACATAATGATACTTGTGTGGCCTAGGCTGAATTCCTCGACTTCTTAGGGAGGGTGGGTGGGAAGGGAAGAAGGGAGAGAATTTGGAACTCAAAGTTTTAAAATCAGATGTTCAAAAAAAAAGTTTTTGCATGCAACTAAAAAATAAGATACACAGGC
Source organism: Trichosurus vulpecula (assembly GCF_011100635.1). Taxonomy (NCBI): domain Eukaryota; kingdom Metazoa; phylum Chordata; class Mammalia; order Diprotodontia; family Phalangeridae; genus Trichosurus; species Trichosurus vulpecula. The sequence continues at coordinate 297,713,762 of NC_050573.1, read as the reverse complement.
AATGGGGCGTAGAAATTTATCTTGCCCTACGAGAAAGGAAGGGAAAAGGGGATGAGAGGGGAGGGGAGTGATAGAGGGGAGGGCTGACTGGGGAACAGGGCAACCAGAATATATGTCATCTTGGAGTGGGGGAGGAGGGTAGAAATGGGGAGAAAATTTGTAATTCAAACTGTTGTGAAAATCAATGCTGAAAACCAAATATGTTAAATAAATACATTTAAATTAAAAAAAAGAATGATGGGAGACAAAATGTAAGGGTGCTGGGGGATATATGTCACAGATGTAAGGGTGATGGGAGGCATCCATTGCAGAAGCAAGGGTGGTGGGAAAGACTAGTTTGCCACAGGTGTGAAGATGAGATAACCAACAACTGGCTTCTGCTTGTCACAGATAACCAAACCATTTGTTCATTGTCATTGTCACTGAGGTAGATTTTTATCACTTAAGATGTAAGAATGGTGCATCACCTGCTTGTCAAAAATAACCATACTATTTGTTCTTTGCCATTGTCACTGGGTAGATGTATCGCATCCAGATTGTACCCTCAAGGCTTGAGTCTTCAAGCTGAGAGGAAGGAGGTCGGGAGGGGGAATTGTGGTTAGGGATCTATACAAACACCCCAATTTTCTGTGTCCAGTGCGCTCTGACATTGAGAGGTGCCTGAGCTGCCCTTTCCCGCGGGATCGTAATAAAATTTCCTTTCTACTTTCAAAAAAAAAAGAATCACAAAGCAGAATCTAGAACAAATATCCTCTTTCCTGTTCTTGACTCTACTCTGTCCCTACTCCAATTCATCCTATATACAACTTGTAGACTGATTTTCCTCATTAAAAAATAAAATAAAATAAAACAAAAATAACAACAAAGCTTCCAAATGATCCCATTGCCCACAGAATGAAGTTTGATTTTTTTAATACATTATTCAAGGACTTCAATCACCTGACCCCAACACATTTTCCAAGTCTTATTTCCTACTACAGCTGGGCCATAGCATGCATGGGTAAAAGTAATGTTTAGGAAGGCTGAAAATTAACCAGGGTCTAGGTTATAAAGAGCTTTAAATGCAAATGGAAGAGGTTGTATTTGGTCTTAGAGATAATAGGGAACTATTAGAGTTTTATTGAGCAGAGAAGTGACATAATCATTCCTGTACTTAGGGAAATCACTTTGGCAGTGATTCTCCAACTTCCTGGTCTTAGGACCCCCCTTAATGCTCTTAAAAAGTACTCATGACCCCAAAGAGATCTTGTTTATGCAGATTATATCTACTGATATTTACCATGTTAGAAATTAAAACCTTTTTATTTTCAAAATATTTATTCATTTCTTTTAAAATAATAATAGCAAGCCTATTACATATTAACATAACATTTTTATGGAAAATAATGATATTTTCCAAAACAAAACAAATCAGTGAGGAGTATTGTTTTACATATTTTTGCAAATTTCTTTAATGTTTGGCTTAATAGAAGACAGATGGATTCTCTTCTTTGCCCCTGCATCCAATCTGTTGAGATATATTGTTTTGGTTGAAGTATATGAAGAAAACTTGGTGTCACACAAATATGTAGTTGGAAAAGAGAGGAGTATTAAATAGGTAAACATGAAATAGTGTTATTATGAACATAGTTTTCACCATGACATCCTTGAGGATCCACTGGAAGGGTTTTGGGTTCCCCAGGAATCTGTGGAGCATATTTTGAGAAACACTGGTTTAGAGGATGGATTGGAGCCTTGAGACAGAGAGAAAAATTAGGAGACTCAATATATGACAAAGATGACAGGGAACTGAATTATCATGGTAGCCATGTGAGGAGAGAGAAGGGGGTAGATGTTACAGAGGCAGAATCAACAATAAAAAAGAACTTATTGCATTATGGTTTCTCAAAAGATATTTGTTGAGAAATGAATGCAGACTAGAAGGTAGTGATCTTTAGAAGCCTTCTCTCTACCAGGCTTTACCTTCAGATGACTTTCTGTCTTGGTTTCTTATCTGTGACAAGGTAAGATATCCTTAGGGAAGCTACTTGTACAAACATACCAAAACTCAAACACTGGTCAGCGTGCCTACTACACACCAGTATGCCTGGTATAAAGGAAATTGGGGTTCTACTTCTATCTCTATCATTACCTAGCCATGTAACCTTAAGGGTCTTCATGCCCCTGGACCTCAGTTTCCTCATCTGTCAAATAAGGCCCTAGGTGATAACTAAGTTCCTTCTATCTCTAATAGTCTACACGTAAATAAAGAACTATAGCTAAAAGAGGAAAATAAGTTTATTTCTGTATACCAGATGTTGTTATTGTGTTTTAAGCATCAAGTCCAAATGAAGATTTTTAAGCTTCTCCATACACTTTGGCCTTAGTCATTTATCATAAGCTAACAAAAATGATGATCTTCATTTAATGTCATTTTAAGATAAGGAGTAACAATATGTATCGCCTTTTCCTGGGTAACAGGATTACACTACCCTTTCAGGACCAGGCCTGTTACATTTACCCCACCTCCCCCCTTCTCCTTTAACTAACATAAAGGGTTTAGGGAGTTGCTTTTTCACACCATAACCTGGAACCCCAACCATTTGTGTTATCTTCATTTTTAGGGACCCAGTGACTAGCACTCCAGTTATGTTTAACTATTTAATATCTGCTAGCTTTAACAAAGGAATACATACTTCAAAGATAAAACAAGAACAAAGAATATACAAAAATTCTTTAAAAATCTCAGAGGCAAATATCCTCCTCCTCCCACCTACAACCCCTGGGGAGTAAGGAGGCAGGGGTAGACGAGGCTCATAATTTAGGACAATTCCTACATAGTCCTGATTCCAGCAAGTGTAAGTTTAAAGTTGACACACAGCCCCAGGTCACCTTGGGACCTAGAGGGACCTCAATTGCCCTCTTTAATAACTCAGAGTCCTGAATACCTGATGACATGGAAACTGTGGCTACTCAGGGAGCTTTTGCATCTGAGCAGTTGGGGGCCTGAACATATGGCTACTCAGAGTCTCAACCAGGAAATCAAAAGATCTTTCTCATAAGCAAAACCCCAAAGCAACCATCTAAGAGTATATATACACTTCTCAGAGCCAGAAGGCATCACAACCCTCATGACTCAGCACCTAATCAACTTAGTACCAAAAGGTGTGAAAGCCTTCCTACAAGCAAGCCTCCCCTAAGCAAGCTTCCCTTAATGGATTGCACCTGAGACCTATTAATGGGCAGGGAAGATCTTATACTCCATTAACCTTATGAAGACCCACTCACCTTTTCACTGGAACTGGCCCTAAAATTTGATGAGATGAGATTAATTATGGGAATATGGTTCTGGAATGTTATACTGTATTAAGAAGAAACAGGCTATATAAGAAGAAAATTAGTATATAATAGTATTATAGAATGAGCAGCTATACTGAAGTGAAAAAAGCTAGGAACCATGGTGGGAGTGGGACAAGCATGGTAGAGAAAATATGGGTGGAAGTCAATGCAGGAAAATCATAAAAACAATATATTCACCAAACATTAGAAGCTTCTGCTAAGTACATATTCCTCCACAACTTGAGATTACTAAGATAGAAAGAGAAAAGAGATAAAAAAAAAAGATCACGGGCTTGTCATGGAGACATGACATAGGAGGACTAGGAAACTTTAATCATCCATTGATCTGCCAAGTTCTCTCTTGACCAAAAGAAGAGCAGCTAATAGTTTTTTTATGTAATTCAATTATAATCCTATCTTACACAAGGGTATTTATAATTTGGACCTGATGTCTACCAACAAAGAATAGCTGCTTCATAGGTGGAAATAATAGGACCCTTGCTTGGAAAGAAATGTACTAGAAGAGCCATATAAACAAAGTCAGGTATAGTCTGACCTTGTGCCCTAGGTTTGGGTACAGCATAATTCAAATATTTATAGGAAGAATAGTTGGGATCCCATGGACTAAAATTCTCCTAAAGAGGTCAGCCCAGGAGGAATGAGAGGTTTTTAAGAATGAAATTATGAAGATACAAAAAGGGAAAAAATCATTAAATGAAGAAAATGTATGACTGTTTAGTCAAATCAATATGGGTTGAGATGGAAATAGAAAACTAATTTAGATTCTAAAATTACATGTACTGAAGATGGAAGCAAGATCAGATGGTAGATAATGAATGCAGAAGTGTGACATCATGAGGAAGTATAAGGTGGGAATAGGGCTGCTGCTTGGGGTATATTAGGCAATAACAAATTATGACAAGGAGAAGGCAGAACTACTCAATACCTGTTCTGTTTGCCAAGAAGAATCATTTTTGAATTGGAAAGGACTGAACAGAAATAAATAATAAGGAGCTATTTGCCAAGATAAGTACAAAGACTAAATGAGTTTCCTGTCTCCCTTTTATGAATTTCAAGGGAACACACCTAAAACATTCGTGAATGAGTGAATTTATGAGCAAATATATTGAAGTACATTTACTTAAGATAGACCAAGCACTGTGCTGAGTGCCAGGAATGCAAATACAAAAGCAAAGGCAGTCCCTGGCCCCAAGGAGCTTACTTTCTAATGGAGTGAGAGATAGTATACACAGTGGAGTGGTTGCCAGGGATGGGCACATTGGTGTAAAAAGTTATAGGGAAGGTGAGAGGAACAATGTCAGAGTTGATTTGATGGTGATTCCAGAGCTACAGGTAGGTGTGGGCTTGTAGAGTGAAGATATGTGTTTGGAATCAAAGTGGTTGGTGAGGTTGGCAAGAAGATGAAGCAAAAGTAGAGAATGAAGTCAAAGTAGGTCTGGGGCCTGCCTGAAACAGCCACCCAGGTGAGACAGTCACCCATTAGGAAAACAGAGTTCCAGGGAGAATGTTCTGGAAATGAAAAAGATAAAAACCAGGGGATGGTCTTTGGTCTGCTGACAAGATGACTTGCAGGGCTGTTGCAGGGATGTCTAGAGAAAAATATTTAGTATAAGCAACTTAAGAAGGCAAGCAGTGGTGTAACCCATGAAAAAGGGGGGGACCTGATATTTTTGTACTCAAAAAAAGGAAATATTTGGGGTAAAAGGGCCGGGATTTGGAATAAACTGGTCCACAAGGAAAGAAAATGGCATGCAGAAAGGGATTTTTGTTAAGTATGCATAATGTGAATGTTCAAAAGATATATGAAATCTGTGCCAGAAGATGTTGGATAGGAAATAGCCAAATAATATATCTGATTTATAAACATGCATGCCACCTAGAGAAAACATGAAAGTTATTAAAAATACTTTTGGTGCCCAAATCTTGCTATTGAGGGGAAAAGTTATTTATGGTGGGTGAGGAGAGAATGTGCATGGTTGTGTATGGGTCAGAATGTGTGCATGTCCTGGTTTATCTGAATTGTCTACTTTAATCAAGTTTTCATTTCACTTTCTGTTGGGCCTTAACTAAGCCTGGGTCTATGGATTTGAACCTCTAGAAAATGTTGGTGAATATAACCTGCTTGTGAATTTAAGCCAGGCAGCTGTGATTCATTTCTCCAATGACATGATTGCCAGAGACAAGGGATAAAAATTAGGTACTTCTACTGTGCCATTGTTTCCTGGGAATACACCTGATCCACTGGACCAAAAATTATGATTGTAATTGCTCTATTACTGTAATGGTTTTGGCCTGAAGCACATAGACAGAGCCTAAGTGATGTGTCAATCTTAGAAATAATCTTATCTTAGAAATAATAATTCTTCATTCTAATAATCTTTTTAGATGAGGGATTTTTCATTGTACTTCAATATAACAAGACAGTCTTTTTTATCCTTCAAGTTATTTTACCTCTAAGAGTTTGTAACTATATACTCTCAGAGCTGGGACCATTTGTATAGTTCCATTGGACCAATATCTGGTCATCATAGTTCTGATTTTATATTCTGAAAAGACATTGTTCATCTTAATGGAGTTAAGAAAATTGGTTGTGATAATTATCCACCAATATGGAGATCTGATATTTTATTCATTTCATAGTCTGACCATAAGACATCATTTAGAAGAAGGATAGAAAGGATGAGGCAAATTTATTTAATGCTCAGTTGTGTCATTTTCTGACAGACAGAAGATCTTTACATTTTAATCCTTGAACCGTGATGCCATCTCTTAAATTAAACTCTGCCCGATGGCCAGATGGGTCTTTGCCCCTGGAGCACAATTGATCACAATAAATGTTTAACAAGAGGAGTGGAGTCGCAAACTGAAGTGCTTATTAGCTGAACTTGAAAGCAACTCAAACACAGCAATATTGACTATTGCCAGTTTCTCTCCTTTCCCTCCAAATAATTAAAATAAATCTTTCTCTCATTGTGTGCTTATATAAGGTAGATCGCTGCAATTTCACCTTCTTCCATATACCTATAAGCACTTCATTCATACTTTTTAGGACATATTATATTCAGCCTGGTATGAGCATCATTTATATACTTAGTTTTATACTTGTCTTAACCTTATGTCCCTATCCCCAAGTATTCATGAGAGCAGAGACTAAAATAATAGTTTAAATTGATAGATAAAAAGCTTGCAAAATACTTTATATGCATTGTCTTTGACACTTATAAATGGGTGTTATTATCAATATTTTACAGTTCAATCAACAAATAAGCATTTATTAAGTGCTTACTATGTTCCAGGCATTGTGATGGGCTCTGGAAATACCAAAAAAAAATGGAAGCAGACCTCACCCTCAAAGAGTGTGTGTGTGTACATATATATGTATGCATGGATACATACATATATATATATTTATATACACATGTATACATATGTATGTATGTATGGGTACACACATATATGTATGCGTATATATGCATACATATATATCTGAGAAAGAAAACATGCATGTTTTACATATGACTATGTGGACTAAATACGAAAACGAGTAGGGAATAAGGGAACTGAGGTTTAGAGAGGTTAAGTGATTTGATCGTGGTCACCAAACTGGTAAGCGTTGAAGGCCAGAGTAAAATGAAGGTCCCTCCTCTCTCCAGGTAAGATGTTCTTTCCACTAACAAAGGATTCTTAAATGTTTTTGTGTTATGCATCTCTGTGGCATTCTGATGAAGCCTATGGATCCCTACTCAGAATAATTTTAAATGCGTAATATTGAAATATAGTCATAAAAAGTTTACAGACCTTAGGTTAAGAAACCATGCAAACCATATAACTTATCCTACTTTCCGTGGTACCCATTTGGAGGACAATGCTTTACATAATAATAGACATGTTGTTGTTGAGGTTGTTTCAATCATGTCTGACTCTTCATGACCCCATTTAGAATTTTCTTGGCAAAGATACTGGAGTGGTTTGTCATTTGCTTCTTTAGCTCATTTTACAAATGAGGAAAATGATGCAAACAGAGTTAACTGACTTGTTAACTGGCACAGCTAGTAAGTGTCTAGGGCCAGATTTGAACTCAGGAAGATTAGTTTTCCTGATTCCAGTCCCAGGACTCTATCCACTGCACCACCTAGTGGCCCCATAATAGACATACATTATTTTTTTTAATGAAACTGAGTTGAATTGGAAAAATAAGATTATATATCATCCTCCTCCCAGCCATATTTCTGACTCTCTGGATTTTGCTCCCATGACTACCTTTTCACCCTGGAACATCCCTCCACCATTACAACCCATTTCTCTCACTGATGATGACTCCTGGGCCCTCCATTTTAGGGATGGGCCCAGAATAGGCATGCTTCATTCCTGGCATTCCATCTGTGCTTTTGACTCTGCATACTGCCGCTGTACTTCCAAGAGAGTACCTTCTCTCTAATCCCTGCTTTGCAGCTCCCTTTAGGGTATTATCTTCCCCCATTAGAATGTGAGCTTCTCAAGGGAAGAAACTACTTTACTTTTCTTTTTACTCTGATTTGTATTACCAACAGTTATGACAGTGTCTGTATATAGTAAAGTGCTAAATAAATACTTGTCATACAAAGGAACTGCTTTCACAGACTAAGGCTATTTGATTACAGCCATCCTATTCATTAGAGTAGAGCATAAGGCACCCACATGTAGCAAGAAGCTGTCCTCTAACCTGCAGCATGGGGGTGTCTTTGTGTAGCTCAAAGGGTATAAGGATAGAATCTCTAGACTCTTCTTCCCCCATCCTTTTCCAAGGGAGACTTTTGTTTCTGCCAGGAGGGGAAGCAGGAAGTTGGGGCTGGAGGCCACTCCGTTCTCCCCGGAGAGAAGAGGTACTAGGGCAGAATTATAGCTATCCACTCTCTTAAATATTATAGTCTAGGGTATATAATTGGGTTCAATCTACTTCTGAGTACTGTTTCTCGTTATTGTGCAGAAAGGGGACCACAAGCTCTATATCCAAAACTTGACCCCTTTCCAACAAAATACTAATTCCACAACAAACACACATAGCCAATAGCAAAAAAAAACAAAAAAACAAAAAAAAACATTTATCCAAATTGCAGGTATACATGGGAGGATATATACCAGATAATACAGAGTGAAAGTGCTCTCCCATTGGGAGTGAGGTAACTCAGCTAAAACAGGACAGAAAGTGTCCCAGATCTCACCCAAAGGGAAACTCTCCACAATCTCTAGTGCAGCTTGGAATCATGCCATGACAGAAACTGCCAGCTCCTTTCATGTCTCCCCAAAGTCTTTTTCTTCAGCAATCTGAACTGGGGTTGGCCTCTTCCATCTTCCTTCCTGAATCTGGAAACCAGAAGTGCCTGAAGCAATTCAAAGATTAAAGGGTCCCAGAGAAGTCTGAAGAAAGCTGGAGCTCTCTCACTCCAGGCAACTCCTTGCTCCTCCAACAAAGCAAGACATACATTGCCACCAATGGAGAGAGAGACCAATACCAATGGGCTTTAGGGCTGAGGCTACCTTAGCAATTTCTGGGCCTTCCAAAACGTGTGATGACTAAAGACACAGTGCTGTTTAATATATACGCTGGAAAAGAATAAATATCAACTCCACTGTACTTCTGTCTACAATTCTAATTTCAAAGCAAAATGTTAATTGGCTTAATAGACTCAATTTCCTCATCTATAAAAAGAGGAGGTTGGGCCAAATGATCTTTAAGTTTCCTTCTCTTATATTCAGATATTAAAATTTTATCTTTGTGTCTCTTTCAGCTTGTCTCTGTCTATCGTTCATAAATTTATCTTCTTTGTGTTCTTTTCTACAATCATTTATGCTTGTTTTCTCTCCCTTACCATACTGGAGTTCCTCAAGGACAGGGACATGTGTTCTTTTTTACTTCTTCTTCCCCCAGATTTTCAAGTTTTACAGAGTGGGTGGTGAGGAAATGTTGACTAATAGATTGAGAATAAAAGATACTAGGCCTCATATTTCTCATATCTCAAATGAGAGGGTATAACTACTTGGCCTTCTATATGAAATATTCTCTGATTTAGGTTTTACAAAAAATGTTCTACTTGAAATTCATATCCCAAACTATCTTAGGTACATTGTACATTTCTCACATATTGCCTTATATTTGCCACACACTGCATTAGGTAGAGAAGAACAGCCACACATGCCAATTAAGTAATCACTACAATTATCAGTGGTTCCCAGAAGCAAGTTGGGTGATCAGTTTTCCATTTTTTAACGAATGATTTTCACATTTGCCATTATACAAAGAATAGTGTTTAAAACATTTAAAGGTGAGTCATTTTGAAAGTAAGACTGAAAATATATGTATTAAAGTGAACAGAGAATCCTTGAGTTACTAATTTACATAGAAAAATATCTATTTTCACTTCTCTGCAATTGACAAGATTTAGATGATGAACTCAGGATCTTATAACATTTCCTCTGTTTCTTTGTATCCATCATGGACTTACACAGTAGAGTTACTCTAGGACTTTAAAGCCTAGGAGACCATCAGGCAATACTCTCTCTCCTGCCACAGGTACCCCACAATGTGACAAGTTAACAGTAGATGTTTTTCCCTTGGGTTTTCAAAGATTTTCATCTTTGGACAGGAAAATAAATTGCTGAAAATTTCAATGATTGACAAAGTCACAGCTCTTCCTCAAAGCAGTTTCAGAATCAAGGAAATAAGGCCAAACAAGTTTAATCTAGTAAATATTGTATCTGCCTGAAATATTCCGTCTATTGGTTAAGAATATAAAAGGTTAATTCAGATTTTGCCATGGGTACACTTTTAGAGAGGCATAGTTATTTTCAGAAGTACATCCATCATGACACTTACATGTTGCCACCATTCTCACAACCTAAATTCTCTTCTCTCTTCCATACAGACTCACAGAGAAGGGCCAGGGATACTACATTCTTCCTTCCTCCCTCCCCCAGAAGGAATCTGATGAAAAATCTAAGCACTCTAAAATCATTGTCATAAAAGCAGAGCCATTTATTCTGTTCCCATTCTCCCCACTGTCATACTCCTTGGTAGTGAGGTGTGTGTGTGTGTGTGTGTGTGTGTGTGTGTGTGTGTGTGTGTGTGTATGCATCATGGTTAAATAAAACCACTAATACATTCAGAGCACACACCATTTACCTATGTCCCTCTGGTAATGGGTATGTACTGTAACTTCCCCCAATAAGCTCAGGTCACTAAACCAACATGAATTACATAGGATCATACTAAAAGAATTTGTAGATGTGATTGCTGAATGTTTGTCAAGAATCTTTGAAACATCATAAAGAATAGGAAAGATATCACAGACAAGGAGAGAGGCCAATGTTCCCATTTTCAAAAGGTAAAGGTGCATTCTTCAAGCTGGTGAGTTTGACCTCAGTTCCTGACAACACTCTGAAACGTATTATGGAAAGGAGGCGTTATGCTTACTTAAAAAGGAAAATTGTCATAAATGCAGACAATGTGCTTCTGAAATTAACTTGAAGGCATAGCTAGCACACTGGTTGACTTATTCAGAATCTAAGAAATTTAATTCAGCTAGAACAATGGACCAAATTTAGTAAGATGAGACTAAGTAGGAATAAATGCAAAGTCCTATGTATGTGTTAAAAAATTCATCTGTATAAGATGGGGAAAGTGTGATTAGATAACATTCAAATGAGGTTTTGTTGCACTATTTTATCTATAATGAGTAAAAAGTGTAACATGGCAGCTCAAAACGCTGATGTGATCTTAAGTCAAAATTAATAGAACCATGATGCCCAAAAGAACAGAATTTATATTCCTGCTGTACTGTCTTCTGGTCAGATAATGTATGGAATTCTATATTCAGTCCTAGTTGCCATGTTTTAGGAAAAGTATTGATGTTTTGGATCAGTACAAAAGAGTGTAATCCTAGTGGTGAGGAAACTAGGAAATCTGTCATAGAAACTATGTCATATAGTGGATGGTTGCGAAGGGAACTAGAAACATTTAGCTCAGAAAAGAAAAAAATATCATGGGGCAAAGTATTTGAAGGGACATTATATGGAAGAAGGATTAAAATTGTTTTGATGTCTCTATCCTTTTTTCCTGCCTCTTTTTTCCACCTCTACTTCTCCTTTTGTGTATCCTTTCTTGTCTTTCTCCCTTTCCCAACCCTGTGTATAGTTCTTGTTCCTTGGGTCTGATTCTTGGCCCTTTGGTCTAATCCATCCTTTAGTGGATGCTCCACCCTCAGGGTCTGCAGTCCCTATATTTGTCCCATGGGAGGGAAACACTCATTTAATGTGTACCTTCAAATCAGTGGTGCTCTGCTCAGGCTCCTGCTTGTCCTGAGAATATCAAATCCCCAGGGAAAGGTGAAGGTAATGAAGAGTTAAGCTTTGATCTAAAACAGTTGGGATAGATAGGTGAAGATGATTTGCAGTTGGTCAATATGTTTGGGAAATAGAAAATGGAAATGAAAGAAGAAGCTGTTGGGGCTGATCCAGGGAACTGAGTAGGCGAATATGTAGGAGAAGAGAACGATTTCAGTTCTTTTTCTTTCCAAACACAAGCCCTGAATTAAAACTTTCATGGCTCATAGCACACTTTGGGAAGCCTGACATAAATAGCAGGTGTTGTGATTTTTATAAACCCACTCAACCACTAAGAAATTTCATGTGGTGAAAACTCAGGAGATGGAGTATTTTTGTTCACAGTCTAACATTTCCTCACAGTGAAACTACAATAAGCTTTAAATTGACATGTCTTCAATGTTAATGCTTTATGATATTGGTATTATGGGGAAATGATTACCATTTTAATAATTTCTTTTATTGGCTTTTTAAACCTTAAACTTGCAGTAAAAATGAATGCTGGGCTGGATCAATTTTAACTCTGTATTTCATGCTGACCCTTCCTGACACCATCATTTCAGTATCATTGGGAGCTAACATTATTAGTTGTTCAACTCTATCAAACTGGAAATTTCACCTTATTAAAATGCAGTTCCCATGGCAACCGCATAGTTCTGTGATTTTTGTTTTCAGAAGCTTCCCAAAGACCCATTACCAATATACAAGTCACACAGCATGTCACATTAATGTGCATGGCCCTATGCTGCATTTAAACTTTAAAAAGAGCCAAAGAGATTGAACAATATATGAACACACTCTCCCCACCCCCATGCTTTGACTGAACTAAGGAGCCACATGTCCAATAGTATGTACTGCTTATAATGGATCATACTTTTATGCGGCATGTGACAACAGAATGAACATATTTAGAATGTTTGAGTGGGAAGGGAGTTTAGAAATCTTCTAGGCCAAATCCCTCACCCTGCAGATGAGGAAATGTCATCTAGCATGTTACCAACACAGCAATTATCTCAATTCCTGAGACTAGACACCTTATGTTTCCTTTTTTCTTTTCTGTTCAGAGTTTTCTAGCTCTAGTTACCACTTATTTATTTTCATCATGGTTGGTTCATCCTTTGGTGAAGGCAGGCATCTTTTGTGTAGTATCCATTTACTCTTTCTAATCTAGCATTTCATCCCCATGCTCCCTTTCCTTGCTAAAACAAAAGAACATTTCTACTGCTTAGACTTAAAATTCCTCAGGGAACACTTGTATATAACCACTGTGCCACCATGGATTTCACCTCAAGCTTTCAATTTGGAGGGAATTTGAGACCTGGGTGAGACATTAATCCATGCAGCAGTAGACTGTAGCCCAAGGGACTCCAAATGCCTATCTCCATTCTGTAATTGACTGGAAAATGTGTAAAGAAGAATGTAAAAAATTCTAATTACTATGTCTTTATATTCATGAGATAGAGTAGCCTCTCCTCCCCTCCCCTCTCCTCCCTTTTCCTCCCCTCTCCTCCCCTGAGAGTGTTTTGCCCAAAGGAAAGTATATTTAGATGGCCGAAGGCAGCCTCCTTAACTTCGGGTTCACTGGCTAGATTTCTTTCTCAAAAAACGAAGCCTTGAACTCAACTCACTCTGGAGCTCATAGATTGGATAATAGGTCCCTGCCTTCCTAGCACAGAGTGAATGTAAATACTAAATAGTAACTGCTTCTCTTTTGGACAGGAACTCTGAGGGTCTTCCCCTCCCAGTTGGATTTTTTTTTTAGCTTTTGATTAAAAGGGCAATCCCTTGATTAACTTCTTAAAGAGGCCTATTCACTGAATGGGCCTTACCTCACTCCAAGTGGGAACCTGAAAAGACTTTAGCCTGGAAGGGCCAGGGTCTCCTAATGCATCCTGGCCTATCACCAGTCGTCCTGGTGAATATCAGGCCACTGGACCCAGATGGCTCTGGAGGAGAAAGTGAGGATGGTGACTTTGCATAGCCCTCCCTTACTTAAATTGAATTCACTTGCAAGCAATCTTCATCCTCTTTGTTTTCTTTGTGTTCATAGTTCTCATAGAGGTACTGGTTCACACAATTTCAGAGTGGGAAGGAAAATGTAGATTCAACATTGAATGGAAAATGTGTTATATTATATACACTCCCACTGAAAGCAGGAGAAGTCAGTATATTAGAAAGATTGGAAGACCTGGAGTCAGGAGGACCTGAGTTAAAATCTAGCCTCAGATACTTACTAAGGTGTATGACCTTGGGCAAATCACTTAAACCTTTGTATGCCTCAGTTTCCTCATCTGTAAAATGGGAAGAATTATAAATAGTACCTTTGTTGTTGAATTGCTTCAGTTATGTCTGACCTTTGGGATTTTCTTGGCAAAGATACTGGAGTGGTTTGCTGTTCCTTCTCCAGATCATTTTACATATAGGAAACTGAGACAAACAGGGTGTAGTGACTTGTCTGGGGTCACATAGCTAGTAAGTGTCTGAGGCTGAATTTGAATTAGGTCCTCGTGCCTCCAGGCCCAGCAGAGTGCCACCTAGCTCTACCTTCTAAAATTGTGACCTGTACCTCAAAACTTGTTTGCATAGGATAATCGTCATTGGTGGAGAGTGAGTATTTGGTTAATTATTCAATCTCAAGAGAGATCTTGATCTTTTCCTTCTAACTTCAAAAAGGAAGACATGCAGTACCCTTCAGGTCTATAAAGGGTGAAAAATATTCTGGGAAGAAGCCAACATATAGAAGGCCTGAAAACACTATCATTGCCTTGGTGCATTTTAGTGAAAAGACAAGACTTGTATACATTGCTTGGCAGAACCTAAAAATTATCTCCCCTAGAACCTAGACTATCAATATTTAAGGGCATGTACACACATACGCACACACATATACATATATGTGTGTATAGACATATATATGTATATACACACACACACATACACATACATATCTGTGTATATAATTTGTATGTTTTATTTAATATATTTACTGAATTAACTTAATATTACATATATATTTAAGGGTATGTGTATATATACATGCATATCACCACCCCACCCTCACATGGAGAATGTGTAGAGAGAGACATCTCTATCTATCTGCCATATTTCACCACCTAATCATAGCAGATTTTCTGCAAAATTTTGTTTTGCAAAAAAGTAGGGTGTGACCATTATGTGAAGCTTGTTTTATTTTATTTTTTATTTTTTTGTGAAGCTTTTTTTAAAAAATCATGCGGGTATTACTTGTCCTTTAGTTTCTGCCAGTCTCGCACCAACTTTTCACTCACTGGAAACTATCTTTCCATAGCTCTGCTTCTATGCTGTTAGTGGACACAATCACTTTCAGCTTGAAGACCACAAAATAGTTTTGATATTTACCCACAATCTGAAAGAAATGCTTTGCACATTAATGTATCACTAGCAGACTAACTGTGTAGTTTAGCTAGCACAGTAAGACTCAAGTCTTATCATATCATGTGACTTACTCATGGAAGCTTCACCTGCCACCTGCTCCCCTTGAGCCTGTGGCTCTCCATTGGGTTGAGTGACAATACCATTAGTACTGTAGTGCTCTAAATGAACCATGCAAGTCAGCTTTCAGAGATATACTGACAATTGGAGTGCACTGAGAAGTCTAGGCTCGCAGCTCACAATGTGTAAGGGATAAATGTGTATCCATATGTCACTGGTGAATACATCCCTCCTCTGTTTACCTGTTAAATGGCATGATGAACTGAATTATATGATGTGACAATTACAAGATGAAAGGTTATAAACCAGTTTTTGGACTGAAAAAACAGGGCATGACAATTACATGGCAAATACTATATCTATACCCTCTATATCTATCTATCTATCTATCTGTCTATCTATTTGTCTATCTATCTATCTGTCTGTCTGTCTGTCTGTCTATCTCTCTATCATGGATTCTCGTCCAGTATTCATGTCTTCCTTTAAGTCACATGTAGACAGACTCATATGGACACATAATCTACATGGACCCAAAATACTACCTATCCCCTTACAGGATAAAATATGATCATATTTATAATGTTCTTTGTGAACCTTACAGTGTTATACAAATGTTAGCCATTATTTTTTTTGCCTCAAAATAGCTTCTGTAGAGACAATGACTACCAGATCCCAAGAGAGCAGTGATTTCACAGCTGTTCATTTTCATTTTTATTATTCATTGTTTTCATAAGAGTAAAACAACTATATACAGAATCCAAGTATGTTTCTGTGGGAAGTTAGCACCATTATGCCAATGTTATGTGTCTAGATGTCAAGAATCATAGCAATATAAGGAAAAAGGGGGTGTGACAGAATCCCAAATAGTCCATACCCCTACTGTATAGAAAGTTAGCACTGTTCCATAACAAGAAATGGAGAAGAAGAGAAAACTTTCCATTATCTGAGAGCAGTAGAAAACGTAGTACTTCCTTACCACTTCTACCTGTTGGGATGGATTGCATTACCACCATTGTTATGATGGAGATGCCCATCTCCCCAGCCTTCTGATTGATTAGGATAGTGGCTAGCAGCACCACCTTGTGGTTAAATTTATCTGTTCATTCACCTCTTTATTAAAAGACTTTTAGAGGAGGCTTTGAAAGAGTTTGAGAGGGTTCAAGACATTTTTCAGGAAATGAAGTCAAACACCTTGACCTACAACTTTCAGACTATTCTCTTCCCCTTTTTGAAAATTTGGACAGAATTTCTCCTCCAATATTGTACTTCTTCTCTAATTCCACACAGATCTTTAATTGTCTTGGCTATCAACTCTACATTAGCAATTTTTGGTCCACTTTCTTGACAGAGAAAACAGAAGCAGCATAAGAAATGAGAAACTCTGCCTTCCTTCCATCATCAATAATGTCATTTTTCCATTGTGAGTATCAGTCATCCCTTCTTGGAACCTATTTATTCCCCAATGTACTTTAAAAAAATTTTCCTTTGTAATGCAAGGCAGCTTCAACTCATTCTGAACTTTTAATACCCAGTCATAATATTATGCCACACTTTTTCATCACCTATTATCTGCTTTTGTTTCCTGTATGCATGTTTTTAAAATCTAAATTGGTTGGTGAATTCTTTATATATCCATATTGATCTAATCAGACAACTCCCCCACCCCCACTCCTCCACCTTCCATTAGATTAGCTTCCATTATGGATTCTGAATTTCGTTCTTGAGAGTTTCCAATCTCTCTTGAGCTGTCTTCTCATGAAGAATTTTAATACTTTGCTTTCTTTTAATCCCTTGAGATCTGCTCTCAAAATCTAGGATATATGTTATTCCATACCTAGCTTTCTTCTCTTTACTGACAAACTTGAAGCCTGATATTTTTATATTTGGTTCCCATTTTTCAACATTAACCACTTGTTTAAATAGGTCAGTTTGGATTTGTCCTGAACAAGGGTCATAGATTCTTCTCATTTTTCTTCTTTCATCTAATTTGTATTGATTCTGACTTTGCCCTAAGAGTAACTGTAGATAAATTCCTCATTCAGAAATGATTTGAACATCTACCATCATTTCCTGTTACAGTGTAATCAGTTGCATATTTGATGTTATTTGATGATGTTATTTGGTGCTTGCCATGTAAAGAGTCTTTCATTTCTTCTTGTTATATATATTGGAGGCTTTTGTATAGTTTACAAGCGTTTTACTTCTCTCATTTCTTATGCTTACATCATGTTTTTTTTTCCTTTGAGCCTACCTTTGAATTGGTCAAGTATTAAATTGTATTTTGATTTAACTTATAGGATGTTATCAACTTCTTTATAGAATTTCCCTACTTCTTTATCTCTGTATCAGATATTGGCACATAAACTGCTATTATATCCAAGGTGATCTTTTTGTAAATGCTTATCATGAACACCACAAAATGAAATGACCAGATGTTCCATGAAATGAATTCAAAATTCCTATCAGAACCTTTGACATCAGTTTCACTGGTAACCAAAGGTGGTCTTATAGGTTAAGGCATCTGAAGAAGGAACAGATATTTTTCATTTTTTTCTTTTTCTTCTTTATTCAGAATTTAATAAGCACAAAATAAAGGGGGAATTTCCATACATAGTGTAACATGTGACTTATTTGCTGTGGCTTGCAGGGAGGCAAGAATAGACACCTTTAGAGTTGTCTCCCCAACCTTTCTACACCAGAAACTTTAATTTCTTCCAAGAGAGAAAGCAGGAGGTTGGAGTCAGTGGCTGAACACTCTGCTCTTTTAAAAGAGAGGGGGTATTTAGCTAGAATTATATCTAATTAGATCTAATATACACACATATATGCATATATACATAGATGTATATTTATACATACTTATGGACAAGCAAACAATTTTTGAATTAAACAAGAGATAGAAAGTAAAATGAGGTATAAAATGGGTAATTTTGATTACATTAAATTAAAAACATTTTGTACAAATAAAATAAATGTAATCAAGATCAAAAGGAAAGCAGAAAATTGGGAAAATTTTATATAGATAATTTCTGAGATAAAGATCTCATATCTCAAATATATAAAGAACTTTGTCAAATCTCTAAGAATACAAGTATTGTAAACTAAAAATAAAAAATCTAACTAAAAAAAAGAACAACTGAGCAAATAGGTAATTTTGATGATTATAAATACCCAAATTAACTAAAAAGGACATGTGTATATATATATATATATATATATATATATATATATATATATATATATATATATATATACATAGAGAGAGAGAGAGAGAGAGAGAGAGAGAGAGAGAGAGAGAGAGTGGAGTGGGGGAGGGAAAAGAAATTTACATGATAACTTTATTATATACTTAAAAGGAATAACGTTGTACATAATAGATTTGCAGTTTCATTTGCAATCATCTTTTTTAATTTACTATATTATAGAAATGCTTATTTTATTCCATAAATTTAAAATAAAATAAATAAAACTTTAAAAAATCTATCTGCTTCCTTAAATATTATTAATCAAGTGAATATAATTTTTAGGTTCGACCTAAACTCATGACCTATTAGTTAATAGGGAAAGGAAGATCCTAATTTCTATATCCAAGGCTTGACTTCCTCCCCAGCAAAAACCTATTCCAGTTAGCAAATAGTAAAGGAAGTCAATAGCAAAACAGAAATCCAAGGAAGTATATATATGAGAATATATATAAGACAGTACAGACTGAAGGAGTGCTACAGTAGGAGAGCACTGAGAGAGTGAGAGAGAGAGAGAGAGAGAGAGAGAGAGAGAGAGAAATTCTCCAAAGCCTCTGGGTAGGAAGTTGAGGATAAGGATATAACAGAGACTGCCAGCTCCTCTCCTGTTGGCTTCTTCCAAGAGTCTTTTTCTCCCTTTAGTGACTTGGAGAGAAGTTGGAATGACCATTTTCTTTCTCAAAGATAGAACCTAGAAAAGTAGCAGAAAGAATGAAAAACCAAATCTCTCTTTTCTCCTTCTCTTTCCAACTCCACCCCACCCTTCATGAAAGGGTAAGATATTGATCTCTACCAATGAAAAGTGAGTACCATACCAAATGGTCTATGGGCCTTAGGTCGCATTTCTATACCAAAAAAAAAATTAAGAAAGAAGAAGATTTTACATGAACTTCACATCTCTTTTATGTATTGTTTGCATTTATTTTAAATTTATAATAAAGTCAACATGTAACTTCCAAAGGTATCTTAACCTGTTATTCCTTCTGATCTTCCTTCTGTTCTCTTCTGCACAATTTTTATTTTTTTATATTTTTAGTTTACAACACTCATTTCCACAAGTCTTTGAGTTCTAAATTTTCTCCCCTTTCCTCTCCTCCCTCCCCAAGACAGCATGTAACCTGATACAGCTTCCACATATACCTACACATTAAACTTATTTTCACGTGGAACGAACCATGAGAAAGAAGAAATAAAACCAAAAACAGAAAAAAGAGAGAAAGCAAATAGTTTGCCGCAATCTGCATTCACCCTCCATAATTCTTTCTCTTGAATTCTCTCTCTCTCTCTCTCTCTCTCTCTCTCTCTCTCTCTCTCTCCATCATGAGTCTTTTGGAGCTCTCTTAGACTCTTGTAATGCTGAGAAGATGCAAGTATCAAAGTTAGTCATCACAGATACCATGTGTCTATAATCGTGTGTAATGTTCTCCTGGTTCTGCTCCCCTCACTTAGCATCAGATTATGTAAATCTTTCCAGGTTATTATGAAGTCTGTCTGTTCCTCATTTCTTATAGCACAATAGCATTCCATTACATTTATATACCACAACTTGTTTAGTCATTCCCCAATTAGTGGGCATCCCCTTGATTTCCAATTCTTTGCCACCACAAAAAGAGCTACTATAAATATTTTTTGTACATACGGGTCCTTTTCCCACTTCTATGGTCTCTTTGGGATACAGCTCTAGAAATGGTATTGCTAGGTCAAAGGGTATGCACTTCCTTATAGCCCTTGGACATAGTTCCAAATTACTCTCCAGAATAGCTGGATTAATTCACAACTCCACCAACATTATAAGTATTCCAATTTTCCCACATTTTCTCCAGCAATTATCATTTTCCTGTTTTGTCATGTTAGCCAATCTGACAAGAGAGATGTGGTACCTAAGAGTTGTTTTGATTCCCATTTCCCTAATCAATAGTGATTTAGAGCATTTTTTCATATGCCTATAGATAACTTTATTTTCTTCCTCTGAAAAATGCCTGTTCATATCCTTTGACCATTTATGAATTTGGGAATGACTTGTATTCTTATAAATTTGACTCAGTTCCCTGTATATTTTAGATGTGAGGCCTTTATCAGAGACACTGGTTGTAAAAATTCTTTCCCAATTTTCTGCTTCCCTCATAATCTTGGTTGCATTGGCTTTGTTTATACAAAACTTTTTAATTTAATGTAATCAAAATTATCAATTTTGCATTTTGTAATGCTCTCTATCTCTTGTTTGATCATCAATTCTTCCCTGCTTCATAAATCTGGCAGGTAAACTATCCCTTCATCTCCCAAATTGCTTATAATATCAGCCTTCATATCTAAATTGTGAACCCATTCTGACTTTATTTTGCTATATGGTCTAAGATATTGATTGGTCTATGGCCAGTTTCTGCCATACTATTTTCCAGTTTTCCCAGCAGTTTTTGTGGGATAGTGAACTCTTAGTCCAGAAGCTGGACTCTTTGGGTTTATCAAAGTGTAGATTACTATAGTCATCGACGACTGTGTCTTTTGTGCCTAATCTATTCCACTGATCCACCACTCTGTTTCTTAGCCGGTACCAAGTAGTTTTGATGATTGCTGCTTTATAATACAGTTTAGTATCTGGTATGGCTAGGCCACCTTCCTTACCATTTCTTTTCATTAATTCTCTTGATATCCTGGATCATTTGTTCTTCCAGACGAATTTTGTTATTATTTTATCAGGCTCTATAAAATAATTTTTGGTAGTTTGATTGGTATGGCACTGAATAAGTAAATTAATTTAGGTAAAATTGTCATTTTTATTATATTAGCTCTACCTAACAACAAGCAACTGATATTTTTCCATTTATTTAGATCTGACTTTATTTGTGTAAGAAGTGTTTTGCAATTACATTCATAAAGGTCCAGGGTTTGTCTTGGCCGGTAGACTCCCAAATATTTTATAGTGTCTACAGTAATTTTGAATGGAATTTCTCTTTCTATCTGTTGCTGTTGTGCTTTATTGATAATCTATAGAAATGCCAAGGATTTATGTGGGTTTATTTTATATCCTGCAACTTTGCTAAAGTTGTTTATTATTTCAAGTAATTTTTTACTTGGAATCTCTAGGATTCTCTAAGTAAATCATCATATCACCTGCAGAGTGATAACTTAGTTTCTTCTTTGTCATTTCAAATGCCTTCAATTAATTTTTCTTCCCTTATAGCTAATGCTAACATTTCTAGTATCAAATTTAGAGGTGATAAAGGACATCCTTGTTTCACCCCGATCTTATTGGAAATGCATCTAGCTTCTCCCCAATACATATAATGCTTGCTGATGGTTTTAGGTAGATGCTACTTATGATTTTAAGGAAGATTCCATATATTCCTATGCTTTCTAGTGTTTTTAATAGGAATGGGCATTGTATTTTGTCATAAGCTTTTTCTGCATCCATTGAGATAATCACATGGTTTCTGCTAGTTTTGTTGTTGATATGATCAGTTATGTTGATTGTTTTCCTAATATTGGACCAGCTTTGCATTCCTGGAATAAATCCGACCTGTTCATAGTGTATTATTCTCATGATAAGTTGCTGTAATCATTTTGCAAATGTGTTATTTTTAATTTTGCATCTATATTCATTAAGGAAATTGGTCTATAATTTTCTTTCTCTCTTTTGACTATTCCTGGTTTAGGTATTAGTACCATATTTGTGTCATAAAAAGAGTTAGGTAGGACTCCTTCTTTGCCTATTTGCCCAAATACTTTCTAAAGTATGGGAATTAATTGTTCTTTAAGTGTTTTATAAAATTTGCTTGTAAATCCATCTGGCCCTGGAGATTTTTTTCTATGGAGTTCATTGATGGCTTGTTCAATTTCTTTTTCTGACATGGGGTTATTTAAATATTTTATTTTCTCTTCTGTTAATCTGGGCAATTTATATTTTTGTAAATATTCATCCATTTCCCTAAGATTATCAAACTCACGGACATAAAATTGGGCAAAATAATTCCTAATTATTGATTTAATCTCCTCTTCATTGGAGGTGAATTCACCCTTTTCATTTTTGATAATGGTGATTTGGTTTTCTCTTTTTTTAATCAGATTGACCGAAGGTTTATCAATTCTAATTTTTTTCAAAAAACCAGCTCTTAGTTTTATTTATTAGTTCATTTTCTTGATTTCAATATTATTAACCTCTCCTTTCGTTTTCAGTATTTCTAATTTCACATTTCACAATTTTTAAAAAGATGCTTCAATTACCCTCTTTTCCTTTTTTCTTTTCCTTTCCTTTCTTTTTTTGCTACTCTATCATTTCTCTCCTATCTACCTTACCCCAAACTAGAAAAGAAAAAAAGCCCCTGTAAAAATATTCATAGTCAAGCCAAACAATTCCCTACAGTGAATATGTTGGAAAATGTACATATTATTATGTATCTTGGATCCTTACATCCTGTCAATAGGTGGGAAGCATGCTTCATCATTAGTACTCTTGAATTGTGATTGGTTATAGTGTACTAAGTGTACTTGGTTGTAAGTACTTAAGTCTTTCAAATTGTTTTTTCTTTTCATTATTATTGTTATTATAAAATTGTTCACTGCATTCTGAATCAGTTCACCCAAGTTTTCCTGGGTTTTTCTGGAAACATCCATTTCAGTTCTTATGGGAAAACAATTTTCCATTAAATTCATGAAGCATAATTTATTTATCCATTCTCTCGATAGACACTTCCACAGTTCCTAGTTCTTTGCTATCACAAAATAGCTGATTATTGTAGTTATGGGTTATTTTATCCTTTCTTTGATCTCGTTTGACCTAGTCATGGAATTGCTGAACCAAAGGCATGCACAATTTAGTGACTTTGGATGCATGGTTCTTGATGGTTTTCTAAAACAGCTTAGCTAATTCATGCTTTACCATTGTTTGTTTTTGTTTTTGGTAGGGCAATTGGGGTTAAGTGACTTGACCAAGGTCACACATGTGTGCTAGTACATGTGTCAAGTATCTGAGGCCAGATTTGAACTCAGGTCCTCCTGAATCCAGGGCCAGTGCTCTACTCACTGCAACACCTAGCTGCCCCCATGCTTTATTATTAATTGAAAGTATGTTTTTTTTAGGTTTAAGCCCTCTCCCAACAGATGTCATTTTCCTTTTTTTGTTATTTTTGACAATCTATGAGGTAGAATTTCAAAGTTACACACAGAGATTTTTAAAAGTGAATGAGAGATGTAAATTGCAATGAAAATAGAATGTCCTCTAATCCCCTCAGGTTACTTGCTTTTGCTACAAATTTAATAGTAAGGCCACATACCCTTTTTGTATGAGCCAGATCCAGAGGAAGGTGGGTTGAAAAGGGAGACACAAAAGCAAGTAGGAGCCAAAATATCTAAAGCCAAAAGAATAAATATCACAGAGCTCAATGGAATAGAGGCCACAAAAGAACTGGGTTTTATGACAAGATAAAATGAAAGCCAGACCATATAAGTGCTAGATCTTCTGCAGTTATGAGACAAGTATGTCTCAAGCTCAACTTATTTTCAAACTGTCATATTAATGCTTGTAGAGGGCTGAACGTTGTGTGATAATTAGTAATTTCACCAACCTTTTTCATGATGGCCCTAGCTACTGCAGAAGCAAAAGAAGAACACACAAAACTAAGGACTATTTTTAAAAATTTATTGTTTCATGAGTTGCCATGGCCAAAAAATGCATCATCAAATGACCACCATATTAGCCATGTGTTTCTCCAACTTTAGCTTAACCAATTTTTGGAAAGTACATGTCTTGGAGATAGTCCTTGAAGCCTTTCCAGCCTGGTAGAATTTTCCAGAGTTTAGCCTTTGTTTGGCATACCCTTCAAGAACCTAAGTTTGCCTCCACGCCAAAATAAGGCAGCAGAGTCCAAATTTGAGAACTTAATACTCACCACCAGCACCATCACCCCAACAACAACTAGTGTAAAGAACCATTAACATAATAGAGAAAGTTATTTGTATAAGGATATTTTATTAATTTAACAGAAAGGCATTGAATGCTTACAAATTACTTTTACTAGGAGTTATAAATTACTTGTACTAGGTAAGCTAGGTGTTATGTGGACATACAAAATAAGTACTGTATAAAAGATATAATCCTTGTTTGAGCAGCTCATAATCTAAGAGGGGAATGGAAATATATGTATAAAAGCATAAGTAGCATTAAAAGACAGTAAGAAATGATGAGTGTAATGTAATGATGATATATAATAATATCTATGTAATACAATCCATATATCAATATATAGATAATATATACAGTAATATAATAATGATAATGTAATGATGAGTTCATGACTGCTATGAGATTTTAAAGGAAGGAATAAATCACTGTGAGATGTACCATCAAAAAGGCACCATAAAGATGTGAAATGTACTGAGTCATGTAGGATGGTGAGGATTTAAATGGGTTTTACACTCTCTACTTGATTTTAAGTTCAAGGCAGTCACTCAGTCAACAAACTTTTATTAAGTGCCACCATCTGCCAGGCTCTGTGCTAAATGCTAAGGATACAGAAAGAGGCAAAAGATAGTCCTTGCCATCAAGGATTTCATAATCTAATGTTATCTTCCTTGAGAGATGGTACTATGTCTTTGTCATCTTTGCTTTCTCTTTGGCACCTGGTACAGTGACTTGTGTACTGTCATTGGCCTGTCTTGGGGGTCATGCATGGGTACATTTTACTCTTTTCCTTCCTTTGTCTTTACTAAGAAGGATCTGTAAGGGCTATAGGGTCTTCCTAGTGCACCCTTGTAGCTTACATATCTTGTCTGTACAGAGCAATGGTTGATTAGTGCATGTACAATCAGACTAAATGATTCATCTGTCTTACTGGTTGTAGCCAGTCACTGTGCCTGAGGCCATGACTGGAACAGAAGGAATGAGTGAAAAATAGGGATGGGGGAAGGAGGAGGCTGTGTAGCAGCTGCCATGAAGTCTGCAGCCATAGGGCTCATATGGAACCAAAACAACCTATGGCTATGGCCCAGAAGAGGATTTGAAGAAGATTAGTGTTGCCTCCAACCCAAAACTGAATACACCATCAGACAGATGGAAATATTTTGGGTTGCAAAATTAAACAATGTGCCTACAGTATTGTGGAAACTATTATTTTAATCCATTTACAACATTTATATTTGTGGTTGAAAAATTATGTATGTATGTATCTTGCTACACACACACACACACACACACACACACACACACACACACACACACCACATGCATATTATTTGTTCTCCTTTTCCCTGGGTGGGCACAGAGCACATGGCCTGGACCATTCTGCCAATACGTTGGAGGATAGTCCCCAACATATCCCCCAGACTGCTTTGTATATCCTCTGATCTGCTTTATGATTCCTCAAGAAGAGCAGAAATGAGGTGTATGTGTCTGGGTGGAAGACTCACCATGCCTTCCAAAGTACCTCCAGATGTAATTCTCTCTTCTTTCAAGACCTAACTCAGTTGCCACTATTTCCTTGGCTTTCCACATAAAAATGAAAATGATATCTCCCTTCATTGCTTTTTTTAAACTTTTTTTAAAAAAATCTTTCAGTTCAATTTTATCTCCCACCCCTTCCATTGAAACAACAACAAAAATCCTTGTGACAAATATGCATATTCAAGCAAAAAAAAGTTCCATATGGACCATGTTGGAAAAAAAATATATGTGTATTTCTGCATCCTGAGTCATCATCTTTTTTTTTTTCAGGGAGTAGACAGTATGGATAACCATCAGCCCTCTGGACCTTAAATACTTCAAAGTTGTTTGTCTTTATAATAATGTTGTTATTGCATGAATTTTTCTTCTGGTTCTACTTATTTCACTCTGCATCAGTTTCTAAAAATCTCCTTAAGTTTTTCTGTGAAACTATCCATTTCATAATTTCTCACAGTGTAATAATATTCCTTTTCATTCATTTATCATAATTTGCTTCACCATTCCACAATTGATGGGCATGTCCTTTAATTTCCAGTTCTTTACCACTACAAAAAAATAGCTGTTATAAGTATTTATGGATATATGGGACCTTTTCTTTTTTTATTTCTTTGAGATATAAGCCTAGTAGTGGTGGTGCTTGGTCAAAGTGTAGACATAATTTAATGACCTTAGGGGCAAAATTCCAAATTGCATTCTAACATGGCTGGACCAGTTCATAGTTCTACCAATAATACATTAATGTGCCTTACAAATTTTATATAACCCTGTGCCTAGACCCCCTTTCTTACTCTTATCATATCATACCTTCTATCAAGCTTATTTGTGTATGTTTTCCTCACATATATGCATACACATGTATGCATGTACAGGCCCACACATGTGTATGCATGTGCGTGCACATGCACACATACTACTGCAACCTCCTTGAAGTCAGGGAGACTTTTTTACCTTTTGATCTCCAGCAGAGAACATAGTGCCTTTCCACATAAAGGCATTTAATTAATGTTTGTTAAATTTCATAGGATCATAGGTTTAGAGCTGGAAGAGATTCTCTAGTCCAACCTCTTATTTTGACAAATGAAACAATTCAACATAATTCCAAAATTTTCCATATCTCTACATTTCACCATTTCCTTATCTTTTCTTTATGCTATGTACTTCGATAATTGTCATTTTATTTCTAAATAAAAACCATTTTGCGCATGGGTGGCACTTAAGTAATTATTGAATTGAGGACTATTGAATTATGTCACTTCATAAAAATTTAGCATTTTATCTGACCCATAAGCAAAATATCTTATTCAACAGAAGTCCCAAGAATTCAGCTTTACTTTAAGAGGTCAGTT